>NC_058126.1:7932624-8541999 GCF_914725855.1 Thunnus albacares
GGTTGGTCCATTTTTGCTTTTGTTTTATTTTGAGTTGAAATGTAGCGCACTTCCATCCAAAAGCAGATATTTCACTGTAGGTTTTTGCTCCCTGAACTTACTCTTGCACTATATTTCCTATGAAGTCAGGAGAGTGGTTGCGCGGTGCGTGGAAGCATTGACTGTGAGTGCGCCGCTGAAGTCAAGTGTGTGCGGATTTCTCTGGGAAGACGCTGCTTCATGCAGCCGAGCTGTGAACCTCTGGACGCCTGCAAAAAAAAAAAAGAAAAGCACCGTGGACGCTTTCTGTGTTATTTTTTTTCGTTATCTCCACGCGCAGCTTGTTTTATTTTTAGGGGCTTCTCTGTAGCATAAAGCGTCTGTCGGATGCACGGCTGGATTTGCAGCAGTCGGAGAGGTCTGGTTAGATTCAGCACCACATCAGCTTCGAACAGCTCCCGGTCGTCGCGTGTGGATGGGCTCTGTCGGTCTCCGTGTCTCCTGCAGCTCCTAACTACCGGCAACAATGGCATCACACGGTTTCTGGTCTCTTGGCGGAGATAATGCTGGGGCCAATACCGGGAGTCAGAGCCCCAGTACGCGTGAGTGGCTTTTTTTTGTCTTCAAACCACCTCTGATGGACCGGGCGCAGCACTAATTCAGTGCATTGTTTCAAGTCAGTGTCCTGTATTTGGTGTAACTGCAACCACATGACAATCCAAACAGGCCTGCTGTGTTTATAGTCGACAAAGCTGCTTTTACTACATTTTTCTTTTTTAGTTTTACCCTGCAGGAGGAAAGAATTTTATCAAAAAAGGTTGTTTTAGGCTACCACAACTTGCATGGTGCTTTTTTGTGCCACCTTAAAGTTGGATTCTGCACCTGAAGCCTGTGTGCTCCTCATCCTTATTTGATTTATCCCCTTCTTCTCTTCCAGCCAGGGCTTGGTGCCAAGCGGCGGCCCAGAAATTATCCGGAGGAATTGGATCGAAATTATGTGGTATGTTGGTTCACAGCGAAGGGAGTGTGGTTGGTGGGGGTGGGGAGGCAAATTGGGCGACGTGCCTGTTATTTCCATCTTTATATTCATGGCCTGGCCTTGTCGACAGAATAACAAAAAATATATCAATGCTATTATTGTGTGTGATGTCCAAAGCGCTGCTCAATGTCGGGGAAGTGGAGAAACCCGCCGAACCGGCCGTCAAGCAGCCGCCACAGACGGCGGCTGAAACCTGCGGCTGCAACAAATCCTGCAACTGCACCAAAGCTGCTGGAGGCTTCTCCGACCTCTATTCAACAGGTACAAAAGCACACAGTAAAGCTGGATTTTTATCACTGTCACCTGATCAGTCAAACCTTGGCCTTGCCTGGAATTGGAAGTGCAAAAACACCAAATATATAAGTTATTTATTAGCGTAAGCGTAGTTACTCTTTTTAAATAAATGGAAACAGCAGACAACATATGAATTAACTGCATTTGACAGCATTCAAATCGACTTTTTCCCCTCCAATAATTATCTTTTAAATGTCTTTTCTTGATGGTATAAGATGATAACAGATGTCGGACATGCATATGAAATAAACCACATTTTAAGGCTTAACATCTACAGGATTGAATAATGTGTGCCGTTCATCATTTGTGCAGTGATGGAGGTCACCTTCAGCAAAATCTCTTGTTTGTGAATCGTTGAGCGTCGTAAAAACACCCTTCAATCATCTGATGTTAAAATAAAAAGAAACACTTTTTTTTTTCGTTTTTTTTTTTTACAGACCTAAAGATTTAATTTTACAGCAGACGTCGATTTGTGGCCCCATTTAAAGGCCTACACCTGTGCATCCTCATGTTGCATTTTTACCCTCAGACACACCTTTTCCAAGTCCGGAAATCTAACTCACAAAATGTCTCCCCACAGACCTGCTACCTGCTATGGACGGTGATACCAAAACAATGACCTTCCTGCAGGAGGTTGTGGATATTTTACTGGCCTACATCGTGGAGTCTTTCGACAGGGAAACGAAAGTTATTGATTTTCATTATCCAAACGAGCTGCTTCAGATGAACAACTGGGAGCTGCAGGAGGAGCCGGCCACTCTGGATGATATCTTGATCAGCTGTCGCGCTACTCTGAAATACGCCATCAAAACAGGTAGAAATTTGGATGTTTATAATGTATAGATAAAATACCTGACTTTAAGAGCATTTTTGTTTACCATGTTAGGAAATATCCCCAGTTTTAAAGCTGCATCTAGTTGGGTTGGGCCTAAATTCTGGCCTGCTGCCTGTCTTTGTGTGAAATTATTTTCTAAATCACAATATTTAATGCTTAAAAATAACACCGAGCTACTACATGTCCTAAACTATAACAAAGCAAATCCTAAAATACTGTAGCAGATGATAAAATGTAGCCTGCTTAAGTTGTTGCGAAATCACTAATTGGCATCATTAAATGTTATTGATTGATATCCTCCAAAAACAATTTTGTAAAGACAGAATAAAACAAAGAAAAACAGAAAACAAAATGTGTTTTTTTTTTATGAAACATCAGCCTGGAAGTTGTCCTGCTTTCCCTCCTCCTGGCCACCAGACCGATAAATGCGGTGACGCAGTAAATCTGGTTCACCAAGTAAGAGAGTAATAGGCTAATAACAAGGCTTCATAGGCCATTATTCTCTCCAGAATGACAGGAGGAAATTTGCAGCAACAATACAGGACAGAATTTAAGCAAAAAATAAATATATAGGTAGATATAGTATAGCCTAGGTATGTATTTATTACAGGACTTAACAATAACAGGTTACATTGCATGATTATAATAGAAAATACATGGAAATTTAAAGTGTGTTTAATTAGACAATCATCTTTTACATGTATTTTTTAAAAGAACATTAACTTCTTCCTGTTTCTTTAAAAACAGCCTGCTATAATTATGGTGTAGTCTGTATTATAAAATTGAGCCTAAATGTGGATAAAATTAATTTTGGTCTGTTTACTCTTCACTTAATTCCAACATGTCACACCAAATGTTTTCACTTTTTCTCAAGATGATTTAAAGCATCATTGCAGCTGCATTTCTAACCTGCAATTAAGAGTTTAGAGGATGACAGTTTGTGGGGGTATTTTTGCACAAACTCAGCATAAACACAAAAAAAAAAAAAAATTCAATTTTCCTGACACCAGATAAAATGTTCCAATTGCAGCCATCTCACACCCTTCCCTCTTCCTTTTCATTCAGCCCACCCCAGGTACTTCAATCAGCTCTCTACAGGATTAGACATGGTTGGACTGGCAGCGGATTGGCTAACATCCACTGCCAACACCAATATGTAAGTATGTGGCCTGCTCCTCGTGATTCTAAATGGTGATAATGATAATGACAATGAATTCCATTTCCGGTCCATCCGTATGCACTCTGCTCTGCGTCTGCACCGGCTGATAGCGGCGTTTTTTTTTCACTCAATCATGGCAAATGAAAAGGGTGAAATGAAAGGCAGACCCCCCCTCCCTCTATTTCCCCCTCTGAACCCCTCCCACCTCTGCCTTTTACCTCTGATCCCCTCGGGGATTCAAGGGGAGAAAATTAGCTCTGAAATTAAATTCAGACTAATCTGAAGCTAATTTTAGTGTGTGTTTTTGGGGTGATAAACTCTGCAAGAGTCAGCCTTGGCAACTGTGAAGTATTGCGGTTTTCAGAATTACTGCATGTAATTTACTCCATGTATTTGAATTAAAAAATACATCAGGAGGCAAATATTGAAAATTGTATTTTTAATGCAGCAGGAGGGATGAAGATGTGAGACTTCTGAACAACAGACAACATATTTTGGTCTATGAAACATAGATGTGGAAAAAGAAATCTTCAAAACTCTATTAACTTGTGTTTAATTTTTGTGAAGATGCTCGTACATTTTGCTCAAAAGCATCTTTTTGCCCCTTTGGGACAGAAGGTGAATCCTGTACAATGTGTGTACAATCAACAATACTTTTACATATTTGATAGAGAAAATATAGTTTTTTATCCTTCAAGAATTTGAAATATTATGTGTTGTATGTACTTCTGCAAGAGATATAAATTACAACTCTAAATATGTGCCCAAACTACAAACCAAACTGCAGGGGAAAAATGTCCAGCTATTTTTCGGAGATGAGTCATGGCGCATTTTTGTCAGCTTTCCCTCTGGGCACCTGGCATCATATTTGTGTAACCCGCACCATGTGATGTCCCTTGTGTAACACAGGTTCACCTATGAGGTGGCGCCTGTCTTTGTGCTGCTCGAATACGTCAGTCTGAAGAAGATGAGGGAGATCATTGGCTGGCCGGATGGAAGAGGAGATGGCATTTTCTCTCCTGGTATGTCAGGCGACGACAATCCCGCCACCCCTCTGTTTCACAGGAAAATGGAACTGCCTGTGTATGTGTCTGAACTGTAATGTGTCAATTTGCATCTTGATGATATAAATGGAACTTGGTTCAAAGCCAATTAGCATAAAATCATTTTCCTTTTTCCAGCTTAAGCCTCCCCTCCATCACCCCCCCCCCCCCCCCCCCCCCCCCAATCGTTAATTTCTCCTTGCATTCGTGGTTGTCACATGATGAGGAGCATTCATTGGAGAATTTAATGAAAGACTTTGATTGGCTCTGACATTGTGGACAGTGAGCTGTGGTTTTGGATGCAGTGTCATCTCTCGATACGCTCTTGACACGCTGTAAACAAAGAATTTTAGTTGTTGTTGCTGTTTCTTCATTTTAAACGTGCAAGGACATTTTTAAAGTCTGTTACGCTTTGCGTCAGTTAGAAACCTTGCATCACTCCCATGCTATTTGCTAGTTAAGGCTGTGATGTGGGCTGACACTGACTGGCTATAAATCACTGTCTGTCCTCTAGGTGGTGCTATTTCTAATATGTATGCCATGTTGCTGGCCCGCTTCAAGATGTTCCCTGAAGTGAAGGAGAAAGGAATGTCATCTGTTCCCAGACTGGTGGCCTTCACATCCGAACATGTAGGCATCGACGCTTCAGTAGATGTTTTACCAGCGTTGTCAATATGTGTCTGGTCGGATCGAATGAGTGTGAACATTTTTAAGAAATCAAATGACCTTTTTGTCTTGTTCACTAGCTCTTGCTCTGCTAGATGTGTGTTTTTAAAACTTTCACACCATCAATGCTGATATAAAGCTGACATTATGTGTGTCAGACACTGAAGGACACAAGGTGACTGGTGTGTCTGTCACATTATGTGTCCCCTCTTCCATCTTTAAAGGACATTTGAAAGATGCTGAGAGCAAAAGCCATTACATAACACACAAATCATTCACTATGTGAGCTTGTAGAAGCAAAGAAGTTCATTTCTTTGCAATATTTCCAGATTATTTTTCCTCCTGTGACCCGATTATGTGATGTTTCAGAGCCATTTCTCAATCAAGAAAGGCGCGGCCGCTCTTGGCATCGGGACAGAGAGTGTCATCTGCATCAAAGCAGATGAAAGGTACTGTCAGTTTCTCATTGACATCTTAAAGGAAAATATGATGTTAGTATATTAACACACAACTCAAGAAGCAACTAAAACTTGTTTTTTTTCCCTCTGTAGTGGTAAAATGATCCCAGCTGACCTTGAGAGGAGAATACTGGAGGCGAAACAGAAGGTAATTTGATACACATTCATAACACTGCTATAAATAGACTAAATATTACTTCATACAGCACTGACTATTATGGTATTCAGTCGACTGAAACCACAGTGCTGATGAGGGAAATTTGGAAACATATTGGCATTGTTATAACTTCATCAGTAGGTGCCTTGTTTACAATATTTTTGTCTTTGTTCCTGTGCAGGGTTTCGTACCTTTCTTTGTAAGTGCAACTGCAGGAACAACAGTGTACGGAGCCTTTGACCCTCTCATCGCCATCTCTGACATCTGCAAAAAGTACAACATCTGGATGCATGTGGACGTGAGTTAAACAAACTGACAATCTGCTTTAAATCTAAACTGAAGATTTTGAAAGAAATGTGCACAAACACCTCCTGTTGCTTAATTTAAAACACTGTTATTACCTCAAACGCTCACAATGCACAATATCTCTCCATAGGAGGGATTTTAGTGAGGGGAAGATATAGAAATCCAGAGCTCACTAGTGAGTTTGACAAATCTATTATGTCTGTCTTGCCGCTGCTTTCGTTTGACCTAGATAGACGCTGGCCATTTCCTATCTAACACTGGAGATTAGAAAAACTGGAACAGAGGCTGTAAATCATCTCCTCCCCTGACTTTGCCATCATGGACCCTCTCACTGAAAGAACTCTATCTATTAATGAAGGTGATTTAGTCCTGACAGGGGGACACCTCTATTAAGAGACATAAATGGCCTTGTCTATCATTCCTCAACTAGCCAAGATGAAAAAAAAAACACACACACATCCTGCTTTAGAGTGTTGTGGCACCTGCTGCTTTTGTGGATGCAGCTCCTCATGTGGTCTTTTTTAACCGTTATGTAAACATTATAAGGCTGGAAAATCTGGACATGCTTGCAAAAACATCCACACAAGCTGCTGACATTAGGACCTATTTTGAATACTAATATATAAAGTGATGATTCTGATGTAAGCAGATCATTAATATCCTTCCAATAAGGATTTTCCCAAGTCCTCTGATCAATGTAGACCATTATGCAATACTGAAATTACTCAATAAAACCCAGACAAAAATATTTTCAGGATTACAGCTCTTTAGGAAGATTGACCTGCCATGTAGTAGTTATTCAGCTGGTAGAGGCAGGAAGACATAAGCCTCTGACTGAGAAAGTTGCAGAATCATTAGAGCAATTAAAAGAATAGATCAAATGTGTACAAGTGGAAAGAAAGCTTCTCTGCAAGTTTATTGAGAGAGCTTCCAACACATTTGATATTGAGCAATATAAGCTTATTGTAGATACTGTATATTGGTAATAGTGTATACGTTGGCTGAAAAATAAGAAACATTACATCTTCCACTGACTGAGGTTTATTTTCTCTTCTACAAAATGTCCTTTACAAAACAACATCCTATCAGAATGTGACATAATTACTGGACTTTTTAGGATCCCCTCCAGACATGTTGTATGATATATATAAAAATACTCTTTGCTTTGAATAATAATATGTGTCTAATATGTTAATTACCTCATTAAAAACCTAAAACTTCCATCTATTCCTCCCTCAATGAAAAACACAGAATCTATGAATAATGATGAAATATTGAAATATTGTTAATTTCAGGAGTGTAACTACTGGACACAAGATGTCTCCTACTTCACTGTAAAGTCCATTCTTAGTATATATGCACTGGAGGCTTCAAGTTTTCACATCACACTGGACCACGATTAGCCTCCAAATTAGTTGTGATGTCACAAATCCCCTTTAACTCAGATTTTTAAGGAGAACAGAGAAATCCCCCCCCCCCCCCCCCCACCCACAGCAGATGAATGTGAAAACACTGCACATATATCATGCTCTGAAGTGAAGCTCAAACATTCAAGTGAAGTAAAAATATGCAAAACACAGACTTTAAAATCTCAAATCGATACCGGTATCAACACTCAAAATGCTGCATCGGTCAAGCTACACTTACCAGAACTTCAAGGATTTATTATTGCACTTTCATCAAGGTTGGGAAACTTGCAGGAAACAAAGAGGCCAAATATTCTGACACTTGGATCCTACACTTCCCATAATGCAACTCCGTAGCATCTATTGTTAGATGCTGCCCATGTCTTTCAAACTCCACACATTATACAATTGTTGTCACAGGCTGTGTGGGATTTTCTACGACTTGTGGAGATGTGTGATTAACTGTCTGTCTCTTCCGTCAGGGTGCGTGGGGAGGAAGTCTCCTCATGTCCAGGAGACACAGATGGAAGCTGGACGGCGTTGAGAGGCAAGTGACTTTGTTTCTGGTTGAACTAGTATGTATTAGAAGTTAACGAGCATTTTAAGTAATGATGCATGATGATTGATCGTGTTACTGCAGGGCCAATTCAGTAACATGGAACCCACACAAGATGATGTCAGTTCCTCTGCAGTGTTCTGCCCTGCTGGTCCGAGAGGAGGTATGCTCCGTCCTTCATCATTCTTGGTTTCATTTAGTCATAATTCTGTAGAACATATGAACATTCCCGGATCTCATCTGTCAACAGGGTCTGATGCAGAACTGCAACCAGATGCATGCCTGCTACCTCTTCCAGCAGGACAAACACTATGACCTTTCCTACGACACTGGAGACAAAGCCCTGCAGTGTGGACGCCATGTGGACATCTTCAAGCTATGGCTCATGTGGAGAGCCAAGGTAGGGCTGTAGCTGACATGTGTAGTTGCTCTGTTTGCTTGTTTTTGCACGCAGACCTTTGAAAAGCAGATATATTATTTAGTAGGTAGTAGGGAAAGTTAAGTTTAAAGGGGACATATGATGCTTTTTGTGATTTTCTGTTATTTTTATATTGTTATGTCGGATTTCAGTATTAAACATGGTCAAAGGTCCAAAACTTAAAACTTATGTTGCTAACGTTGTTCCACAGGTTGTTTACATTGTCCATAAAACCTACATTACAACTATTTAATTACTTGAAACCAATGTTGTTGTTTTTTTTATCTTTCAATCAAAGCAGTATCAGTTCACTTGAAACAATGTAGCATACTTCATGTGACTTAAAAATAGTACAAAAAGTACAGCCAATTATTCAAGTCTTAGATAATTAAGCTCATATACAGTAGATTCTCTTATACTTCTTTTGTTCTTTTTTTTTTTGTTTTGGTGCTAACGTCTTCTATTAACTTTTAACTCATTTTTTCAACATTATATACACATGACGGATGTATAAGTGCCAATATACTGAATTAAATTCAAATTTGTGACATTTTTATCCAATTTGCAGAAAAATATGATTTGTTTCTGTCTCTTCTTGTTTCCTCAATTGTCAAAATATCCTGAGTTTTACAATAATCACATATTATACATTTGTCAGAGTTTTTTTTTTTGAACTAACAGATTCAAATCTTTTTTCTTTTTTTTTCGGCAGGGCACCATTGGGTTTGAGGCTCAGATTGACAAGTGTCTGGAGTTGTCGGAGTACCTGTACAACAAGATCAAAGACAGAGAAGGCTACGAGATGGTCTTTGATGGGAAAGTATGTTCGCATTTAACTTCCACTCTCCACAAGGCCAATTCACCCCACATAATTAGAGAAAAGTAGCTAACATCAGTCTATGTCACCCCTCTTACCTCAGTGTATTCAGAATCATTATGGATGACTTGATTGGCGCGCAGTGTGCTCTTGTTTTGTGTTGGATGAATGCCATTTTTACCTCTAGCTGCTAGTATAATGTGCTGCTATTATGTTTAATGAATAGCATAACGGCCTGTAATTGCTCATATGCATATGAATAGCATGGTGTCTGACATATCCTCTACTAAGCAAAACTACAACAACAAAAGCATATGTGGGTATGATGGGGTTACTAAGCTGAAAACTCTTTTATAAAAGGAGCGTTTGGACACCCAGAGTAATTTATAGTGAAAGCTCTTTAATGTTTCAAGGCTTATTGTTTTCCTGCTGGGCCCCAAAAGGCTAAGAGCATCATAACCCAGAGGGGGCGATGGGAAAAAGCCAAGTCCTCTGGGCACTGGCCCAGGTGTTCACTTGTCTGCACCTCCCATTGCGCCATTACATCCATCTGATGTTGAATATACTACCGCCGAATCAGCCCGACTGTATAAATGAGGCTGTATGGATGATGTGCATGGCTAGTCAGCTGTTGGTAATGAATGCTTTCAGGCAGGCAGGCCACTCTAACAGGACTTCAGATGCCAAAAAATAGAGCTGTAAGGGGCTTTCATACATACAGAAAATATCTTGGAAGAAGGCAGGCTACCTGTCTAATGCTGGCCACACCTAATGGATTTTCCTTTTGAGATGTGAATTGCTATTTTCTAACAGAATTCACTGTCGCTCAGTGAAATAGATGGGCTACAGTTACCTCAGCACTTTTTATTTTGAGATATCTGGAGGATTTCATGGATGACTAGCAAACTCTGCACCATGGCTGTATTTACATGTACATGTATTATTGTTGTAGATATGTGTATGTATAATGCACAGTGTGTTTTCAAAGAGGACGTGTGTGTGTGTGTGTAAGGCTGCAATGTGTGTTGTGTGATTTATCAAATGTGTGTAAATCAATATCATATTAATAATATTGATATATGTATATTCATATTCCTGTTTTCTCCATCTTGAACAACACATTTTACGATGTAAACACAAGGGACAGTGATGGAAATAAGTGCAGAACTTAATCATTATGTCCCTGATGAAGTCAGATATGTTGTATCTTTTAAATATATTAGAATTAACCAAACAAAACAAACCACATGTCATTTATATTACATTTATATCCTGATGTTGATATATCGCAATATAGCAAATATATGCAAAATCACATATATTAATGTAATTGAGGTAAGTAGCTATGAAATGTGTTCCTCTTTTATGTATATTTCAACATGAAACCCTTCATATACGGAAAATACAAGCTTAATTTATAATTTTTATGCTGTATGTATTTTACCTACAGCTAATTTTGTTAATTCTAATATGCATAAAGCCATTATAGTCACTCTGAATAGACTTTTTATGTGGTTATGCCATCTTTAAAATAGGTTTTTGCTTGTAGAATATTGAGACAATCCCGTACAAAATTGGTGAAAAGATGTCTGCCGCAGTGTCTTTTTGATACAACCACTGGTGGGCACCAAAGATAGTTATTTTCAATGCATAATGGCTTTACTTTGGACAAAAGAAATGTATAAAGCAATAACATGATATTATATCATCATGATATAATTACTGCCTCTACTAATAATAATGAAATATTTCCCAGTCCTGTGTGGTTTCGCTTTTGTGTCAGTTTATTCTTCTCATCTCTTGACAACTGTGTTTTCCCACAGCCTCAGCACACCAACGTCTGCTTCTGGTACCTCCCTCCTGGGATACGCTACATGGAGGACAAAGAGGAGAGAAAGAAACATTTGCACAAGGTGGGTGAGCGGAGATAAGAAGCCTGAATGTAGTATCTACCCAAAACACCCTTCACGGCACCTCTCATGAGCCTGTAATTCCTATCCAACTTGACCATCAAACGTCCTCCTCGTTAGGGACAACATGGAGGTCCACTTATAGTCAGGATTTAAAGAATACTTTGCCATATGTTCATGAGAAATTGTTTGTAAAAAGGACAATGTCACAGAGGAAAGGTGTCACAGGCCAGACTTAGAGGGAGTGAGACTATTCAGTTAGCTAAAGTGACGGCCGTTCAGAGGAGCCCACAGCAGCGGGGGCCTAATAATTGACAATTAGGACAAACAGATGGTGTACATGCCAGCCATACAAAGAGCTCTCCCTTCTCTCTTTCTCTGTAAAACCATCCTCCATAAATCGATACCACCTTTGTCAAAGTTCATCCAATGGAGAGGTTTCCTTTTGTTTTACACACTTTGATTGAAAAATCACTGCAGACATGCTTCACTGGACTAAGTGTTTGGCCAGCTTTCTCTTTTCCACAGACTCTCGATGCTGAAATTGAGGGATGATGTAATGCTGCCTGAGAAAAAAAAAAAAGCTCAAACTGAAGGAGCTTTCATCAATTTCCACGTGCGCTGCCTTAATGACTGCTCCTAGAAGACAGGAAATGTCAAAATACTGACAGAAATCTCCAGCTGCTGATTTATAGTTTAAAGAAACTGTATGTTTGCCAACTGCAACAGGACACCTGCAAGAGATTTAGAAGGAATTGAATGCTAGCCATAGCATTGTAACCTCTGTATAAGCGTCTATCCATACAGTATAAATCTTAACCAAACTAGTGCCTTGAGTTTTAAAAATATGTTCTAATTTTTCAACTTAATACCCACACATGTATTAAAATTCTTGCTAGATTATGCAGGACCTCAAGGTTATTTGAGCCACAGTTAACCTAAGCTCTTAAGCTGAATCTGCAACGAATTGTCGTCTCACGTTACTGAATCTCATGTGCATATCCTTAACATGATTATGGGTCACAATGATGATGTAAGTATGGTAAATTACTGCAACAAGCATTGGCCCTAAAATGATATTCCAGAGACAGGAATATTTTGAGATGTTTTTCCTCGCTGAAAATGTCTTGGTGTTGTTCAAAACACAGAGTGTGAGTTTCAAACTTGTAATTGAATCTGCCACAGCTCATCACAGCACAGAATCCACACTGCCGTCGAGACTCGGCTGAGCACAAAATAAATGACTGTCGCTGCTTTACTCTCGGAGATAACCTCTAAACTTGGCAGTGGCAGTCAGAGTGCTGAGCACGCTGACGCTGGTGTCAGATTTAGTTGTCAGACTGGTGGGAGATAATGGACTACATGGGCCGGGATCGGAGTAATCTGAGGGAAGAATTAATTTAGTTGCTAAAAAACAAAATATAGTGACGTGATCAGACACTTTTCTAAAAGTATGGTCGCAAAATGTTTTGAAAAAGAGCTACTCAACAAGGAGACAATAATGAAGTGGTCATTTTTGATCATTTCTCCCACTCAGTGACTCACTCACTATGTCACACAAATATATACAGGAAATTGGATGCAATCCCTCCAAATATGGTCATGTTGTCAAACCTACTGTTCATTTTCTTTAGTTTAAAGCAGAGAGAAAATTCTCATTTTGCTACGTATTTTTGTATTTAGTTTTTTTAGGTTTATACGACCCAATTCTGATAACCCACGGTTTGTAGTAACATAGATTTACAACATGCTACACAGCATAAATGAATAATTGCTTATTTCTGTTTGGTCAAATTATAATCCAAAAGAACAGCACTGCAGTTTGTTTGAAAGAAGGACAAAATTCACATTATTTCAAGGCCTTTCAGATTGATTATTTATTGAGTTGTATTGTTTATTGTTTCCACCTATAACTGTTTGTATAAGGAAAAATATTTAGCAGTCATCTGCTGGTAGATCAAGAACTTTTCTGGGTGCAAGGACAGATTTAAGAGCAATCTAGCATCACATTTAAGCAGAACTACAAGCATAAAACAGGGTTTTTAGTGCACAGTCACGAGTTCAGTTCTCAAAGCCAAATCTGAGACGCACAGTGTTGGAGGTTGCAAGCAAAGTAAGTGCTGTTACACCCTCAAATTAAGAAACACAGCTCCTTTTGTGGGTTGTAATAGGCTCCCAATTATGACTCTAAAATGCTCTCAAAAGTTGTTTTCCACTTACCTGCAAGCTCATTTCATCATTAATTTGTTTTGTGCCTTTTAAACTGCCATTCTCACTTGCCCAAATGAACAAAACTAATGGAGTGATATAATTTATCTCTGTTCTTCCTCTGAACTCCCATTATTTCATGCTGTATGTACTGAATGTTGCCAGGTGGCCCCGGTGATAAAGGCCAGGATGATGGAGTACGGGACAACCATGGTCAGCTACCAACCGCAAGGGGACAAGGTCAACTTTTTCCGCATGGTGATCTCAAATCCCGCCGCTACCTTCGAGGACATCGACTTTCTTATTGAGGAGATTGAACGACTCGGCCAAGACCTATAAGACTCATCTCACCAAATCCTCCTGTACTTTTCCCCCTTGACGGATGAATTGTTTGTCGTGAATGTACTGGTAAACATTTTCTTTTCTCTCTCTTTCCTCCAAAGTCACATATTTAAGAGTATATTTGAGAAAAAAGATCTACAGATATATCTATATATTATGTATTGTAGCTTTTGCTGTGGACTACCTCGGTCCAAAGCTATGTAAAAGTGCTTCTGTCTGCCTTTCCTATAGTGTAGTAGCTCCCAAAGTAGTGTAAGTGATGTAACTTTATATGTACTTTTTTGTGATATGAAATGCTTGTGCAATAGGTCAATGAGGAAGAGTTTATTTTTCAATCATTTCTCATTTGCCGAATATGTTGTTAAGTGCCAAATGTGGCTGTGTTCTATTGTAACTTACACTTTAAACTTCTGGTTTAAAACAAAAAAAAGCACTTCACCTTACCTCAGCTTAATCAACTGCCTTTACATCTGCGCTTAGTACTTCAAGCAGTGATTTTTGGACAAAATTCTCTCGACTGGTGACGTATAGCAGTATCCCCGTAGATTTGGAAATATTGACAAGAAAAGTAGGTGAGGAAAAGTTGATTTCGAGGACTTTATTGTGGATTTCCATCAACATTACACAACAAAGCATTTATGAAAGCATGTCTGTCCATTTTGCATCACCTTATGCTCTTTGAAAAGATGGTTTTGCAGCTTATGAAGCTAATTTACTGTAGTTGCTTATTACTTCTAACACTGTTTACTGTTTTTAGACATGATTCTTTCCAATGTATTTATGGTGGTGAAGGCTTGTTAAACCCATTTTTTTTATGTCACCAGCTACACGCACACATCAAAAGTTATAATCCTTAAGATTTTCAATATAGAATGGCCAACATACTTTCAGCAATAGCCATTCAATCACTTTGCTCTGTGTAACTTCCTGTCTATACAGTAGTTTTCATTTTTACTTGCCCTGTGCACAATTCCTGCGTAGGATTTCTCAGGAAATGATGCACACACACACTAGACATGATGCAGAAAACTAAAGGTGGTGCATGCATGCATCTCACCTGATGCACAAGGAAAAGTTTGATCAGTTCAGTATGCCTGACGAAATTGTTGACTGCCTTCTTTAGTCACAATGTGACATGATAAATCCTAGTTTTTTTGGATTTTTTGTTTTGTTTTTGCTGTAAACAGATATAAGTTAACCTATTTCTTTTGCAACTTTTGTTTCTGGGAAAATGTTGTTTTGGGCCAGTGGGTGTTGTATAACCTGCAATTCCAACTACATCAAAACCTAGTGAACAGAGCATAGACTATATATAAAGATGGAAGTAGAAAGGTGTGACGTCACCCACTGGTTTGCATAGGAGCTGGTTTGAAGCCATCTTTTCCCGTTGGGGCCAGGACCTTCCAAATAAGGAGTGCAGGGTGTTGCCTTTAATGCTCTGGAAACACACCCCACTACCTCGGACCGAAGTGAACGCTAGCTTACCGGGAACACCAAGTGGTGCACACTCAGGTTAATGTTAGCTACTTTAGCTAAATTGTACTAACAGGGCAGGTGTCTAAATCAAGTAACATTAACTTACTGAAATACTGTGACAGTAGTCTGACTCATTGTGAGTCCCAGAGTGAGGAGAGCAGCAGGTAAGCGAACTGTCAATCACAGCTGTCAATCAACGACCACACGACAGACATCAAAGCTACTATAAGTCTTCAAATCTTATTAACGGAGCAATAATTTCCAAAATGGCCACCAGCACACTTATTAGAGGGTCCAAATTTAGCGATTGAGACCATAATGACTTCTTGGAAAAAAATAATTGACTTAGTGTTTCTCGAGATAA
Source organism: Thunnus albacares (assembly GCF_914725855.1). Taxonomy (NCBI): domain Eukaryota; kingdom Metazoa; phylum Chordata; class Actinopteri; order Scombriformes; family Scombridae; genus Thunnus; species Thunnus albacares. Next base: position 7,948,058 of record NC_058126.1, read on the forward strand.
GTGATAGTGGTCGCTGCTTAGAATGGAGCTTGTGTGAACGGTATTTTAATAAGCAGTTGTTATTACCACCAGTAGCCACAGGTGTCGCCAAATCAACTGGGACTGAAATCTTAAGGAATATAACTTTAAAGATGTTAACCTCTCATCTACAGTACCATGCTGAGAGAGGTTGTTGTCAGATGTATTTTTTGGATGAGCACTTAATGGGGATCTTAAGGAGGTGGGAATGGTGCAATAACAGTGATTTGTTTGAATATAGGAATCTCATCAGATTTGCAGCCACTGTATACCTGACATCACTTGCACTAAATCATCTAGGGAGAAGAAAAGGAGCATCCCTTAGCATTGCAACTGAGATTTCTTCTTTATTCATTCACAAGCAATATTTGAATATGGGTCCAATCCATACACCCAGCAAAATATCAAAAGAAACAGTGATTTTGAATTGTACGATAGTTAACGATAAAGTTTCCAGACCAAATGCACAGTAGTCAGCAAAAAAGTTAAAATAAAAACAAACATGCTTACTGTAGGCGGGTTAGTTGATGGAATGTGAACCCCGACTTACCAAGCAGAGGTTCGGTAGCATTTTCATTAGAACAAGTTAGAAAAGCACAATTTGCTCAACATGGTCGGTCAGTGTACAATCACTTTTGATCATAGATTGTAAATAGTATTTCAAGATGTCCTAAGTACATATCTTTGTGTATACATACGTGTATATAAGACATATAACCAGAGACTATTTGTGAGGTAAAGTTATTCATATTTTCTCTATCTCCGGTATAGATTACCTGTATTTTCATCATGTTAGTCTAAAAGGCTTTTTTCCTGTGTGTATGTACTGTATGTATGTCAGATACTTGACCTGGTTTGTGATTCTTCTAGCTATTTCAAAGAAAACGTGTTTTCGGGGACTGGCTTTGAAGAAACGGACAGACTTCACCTTGAAACACTTACGAGTCTTACTCAGAGACGTGAGACTCCCAGTGTTTGGATTTTAAATTAATATGCAAAGCCATTTTGAACTCTGAAGCCCTCTGTTTTTTGTGCACATGTGATACTTGGCGGTATGTTATTAGTGTGTTTGTAACGTGTTGCCTTAGTATAAATTTGCCAGTATTGTCTAGTTTTCCTCTTAACGGGGAGGTTGTGCACTTTAGAGTATACACGTGACCTAACAACGTGCAATGTCCAATGGTTGTTCATAAGTTGATGTGAAAAAAATGTACTCAAAAATGTAACTTAAGCTCTTAGGTCTGAATGTGTCCTGAATCGAGGGCCTGTTGGAAATGAAAGCATTTCATTTTTTGCAGCTTGTCAGTCATTTTTTGCAGTTTGCAGTTTTTGCCATTATAAAGCTTCTTCTTTTACTGTCTTACATCCCAACAGAGCATTTAAAAAGATGTTTAAAAGCTTCATAGATTTATTGGTCCTTTCTCTGTTCCTTTCCGAAGTAAAACTGACGTACACACTGTGACACAGACAACATCAGATTTATAACAGGACAACAAAGGAATCTCACTGTGGTAGTCTTGGAAAGCCAGACATTTTGTTTCTCTTGCTGCTGCTGCTAGACTCGCTTCCTTTGCACGTGCATGCGATGCCTTGCCTATCCTGCTTGTTTGATGTACAGTCTCCTATATATCTATTTATATATATATATACATACATATATACAGTATGTGTAGCTCCTGTAATTAGCTTTAGTGTCCGATGTACTGTATAGCTTAGCCTGTAGAATAGTGCACTGTCGCTCTAGCCTTTACATGTGATCTCTGTGTCTTGGGCTTCCTGTAAAGTTTCTCTGTGCCGCAAGCATGCTAACCTTCGCCTAGCATTGTATTCCTCTCCGCGCTTGATCCGACTATCTCTATCCTCTGTCTTTCTCTTCTGCTTGAAGACTGTCGCAGCTCAGAACGTAGAGTATTATATCTATATGTGTAGTCCCTCAGCATGTCTTTACTCAAAGCTTTTCTCTCTGCTCTGCACCTGTACGACCTTTCTATCTTTCTCTTCTGCTTCGCCCTCTGGTAGCAGTGACAACGTATCCTTGCGCTTTCCTCTTAACGTTTCTCGGCTACCCGCTGTCGTTCTGTTTGTGCGTCTGAGACAGTATGTTGACTCGTGTCATGGTGCCATAACGTCACAGTTTCTGATTTTGTTTTCCCAAATGGTAAAAGCTTATTTTCTGAGGCCCTTGACTCTATGGGATGTATGAGAATTAATAGGATTTGGATTTGACCGTCCAAAAACTCTTATTAGCCTTTAACAAAGAAGTAAAGAAAAACTCTGGTTTCTTGCTTACAGGAAATATTGTTTGTTTATGAGAACTAATAAAATGTTAGTACTCAGAGTGCAGTTCATTTTCACTAAATATGGTGCAATTTTGAATCATATATTCTGCAAACTGCTGTGCTAGCTTCTCTCAAACATTCATTTGTCCTGAACTAAATGTTACTCTTAAATAAAAATATAAATAAATATTGTCAAAACAGATAATTTTGAATCTGCATTTTTCTTGTGTTTTGCTTTTCTTTTTTTTTTTGCTTTAAAACATATAATACCATTTTACCCACTTTTATTACGCTCCATTTTGTAGGCAAAAAATCAGCTTATACATAATTTCTGCCTCTGATAAAACACAGTGGTACTTCAACAGAAAAAGTTCAAATTTTTACATAAACTGATGAGAGAGTCCTTGAGCACTATAAAGTGGCATTTTCACAACACTACAATGTCATTTGGTGCTGGTGCTACATTGTTCATGTTTATGTAATCTTTCTCTGACCTCTGAGATCATAGTTTTAGTGCCTCTCAAATAGTACTGTAGATTGATGATGTTAGTCACAATGCAGCACAGCAGCATGGAGAGAGGGTTTGTTATCATTGCCTATAGCAAAGTTTCAAGACACAGTGTGTCCAAAGTGAGTGCAATCAAATACAATAACCTTGAGGACATAACAATGCACTCCAGAGAAAAGTAAAGCAGTTTCAATTTACATACATATGCATATACTGATACAAACAAGCAGTTAGTGATAATAATAATTGTAAAAAATAACATTTCTCATGACACTCCTATGATGTGATTTGTGGGCAACATCACCAGTAGGTTGCTATCTTCTCTCTAGATGGCACTGCTACCTCACAATTTGGTCATGGAGGAGCATCAGGGAGTGTATTTTTACCTTGCCTCAAAAGGCATGCATTGCAAATGTTCTTGGAATTTCTGGCAAATAAAAACGATTTTCCATTATTGTCTCAATGAGTTGTTATTTTTACGTGCTCTTCTCAATCATTTATGATTACGGCAGTCCAAATGACAGAAGAAAACCCAAACTTTGTAAAAGGTTATCAGATGGTTTACCTCATCTTCCCTCTCGTACACAGATGAAAATAGATAAAGAGGAAACTGTCACATGTGAATAATCATAGTCTGTCTTTGACAAAGACTAGACCCACAACCAGACAGAGATTACCCTAATTGTTTATTTAAATGACATAAAGGCCCTGATGATAAAAAAGTGAGATATGTTTTAAACAAAACATCTGTGGAGCACACTATCAGCTGACTTCCAGGTGCTCAGAGGAAACGGATGGTTTAACATTACAAATATGATGCATCACCACTCAGCTAGACCACTCATTTAACTGTTTCCAGCCAACAATTTGAGTGTGTTTGCATGATGAGGCCCAGGATAGTTCAATAAAGGCATTGATCAGTCTCCAACAGAGATTATACAATAAGATGAAAACTGGTTATTGTCTCACTGCTGAACCTTCTGTTGACATTACTTTAGCATGTAATCTGGCTGACATCTGTAACTAATGTTCTTCCTGTTTAGCTACACTGTGGGTTGGTTATAGCTAACATTTTACAATGTGATACTGTGTACCTTGCCAACAGCTAAGTGGATATTTAAACATCTGGGACACAAGTTTTTTTTTTAAATACACATGTTCTCTTGTTTAGTTTCCAAGTCGATGAGATGAGCCATCAATTCCTTTTAGTAAATATGCAGAGAAAAAAATAAATGTTATTTCTTCACAATCATGGAAGATCTGCAATATAATTAAAGTATATGGCTGGCGATGTTTAAAATATTTTTCTTATTGTCAACAAATCACATGTGCAGAGTCAAACCAATAATGAATTGATCTTCTTATAAGTATTGTGTACACTGTAAAAAAAAAAAAATCATAAAAAAATGGTAAAAAGTCCGGCAGCAAAAGTTGCCAAACACTGTCAAATAACAGTAAAAACCCTTTAGTTATTCTACAGAGATTTATTTTAAAAATACTGATATTTACTTTGGACATTGTCTGCATTTTTACAATTCAACCTTTGTAATATAAAAATAAAATCTCATTATAAAACATTGCTAGAATGTTAAACAAACGTATAAATTTGCACAAAAAATGAAAAGGATTGCAGAACTACCTTAACATTACCTAATTTAAATGAAAACTCATGTTTTCATACAGTAAACTTTGATAAATTCATAGGATTATCCAATCCGTCCATGAGAACTCCCCATCAAAGTACAGATTTCTGGATGTAAAATACAGAAAAACTATGTGTTTACAGGCTTTTCCCATTAATGTATAGTGTTTGCTTTATATGAACATTATTTGACAGTAATTGCAAACAACTCCCCAATATATCTACTTTATTATGCATTTAATTTTAGAAACTTTTTTACACAGATTTTAACACAGAGACAGCACAGTGTGTAATGTGTAGGGAAGAACTTCAAAGGCGATTATTGCTTTGCACTTTTCATTTATTGCCTATTTTTTAGGCACTTCGTGGAGAGGAGAAGGGGAACAACAGGTTATGGAGAGTCTCTTAGGAGCACATTGCATGCGTCAGATGCTCAGCTTTATCTCTGGGGAACACCTCCGACTCCAGGACTGATGTCCAAATTAGGAAATGTGCATCATGTAGCAGGTGGATGTGACTCCCCTCGTTGGGACCTGCTGATAGACATAACAGTGGAGCAGAGGAGAGAGACTGAGATAGCGACGTAACCAACCTGCGTGCTGGTATTCGACTTTTGTTTTTCTTCCTGAAAACAAATAATTTTTAAAATATTTGTTTGAAACAAATATTCATTAAAGAAACCCCACTATTTGTGCTTTGAATAACGTATTTGAATTTGGATACACCCCTAATATCTACTGACATTTCACATTAATGTACTATGTACTACTAATGTATGGGGTTCTGAATGTACAAAAACCATAAGGTCTATGTAAAAGTACCTTTATATCAATTTCCTTTAAACTGAATAAATATATGCATTTTTCCACTAACATTTTACAATATTGTGCAATCCATTCAATGCAGATCCCCATTTGAGATGTATGAGATTTAAAGATGTTTAATAACCAGAATGTATCATAAAATTACCTTTTACTGCTTGCTTTACAAAGTAATTTAAGTAATTTTTACAGTTTTATCCTAAAGTTTCAAAATGAATAAACCAATAAACAACCATATTGAATTATAATGTGGGTCTGAAGCTGATCAACCCAATAGGAGCTCAAACAGTATACAGAATACTAGAATGTATTTATTTTTTTCTCATTCAGATTACCTCAACAGACATCAATGGAAGCAAAAAAGGTTTTGTACATTCCACATCTCCCAAATCCAAAACTTATTTTGCTACAATTCAAATTTGTGATGTCCAAAAAACAATGAATTGAGGAAGATGTTATAGATGACACTGAGAACACCCAGGGGGATGTTCTCAGTTATTATTTTAATGTTAGATGTTTACTTACCTACAATTCCCACAATGTATATAGCAGTATGTGCAGTGTAGCAAGATTTGTGTCAACTTATTTTACAGTGTCATAGTGGTATAGAAACTTTTACTAGAAACTAATGCTGCAAGTACTTTTTGACAGGCCCTCTGTGAGAAAGGGGGTCCTTTCTTGGTAAACTTAACCTTGGACACCCCAAATAAATTACTCCATTTGGTTGCTGGCAAACACAGAGCCTCAGAGGTGTTGCAGACCAGTTAGACATGTCAAAAGGAACCCTGCATTATGTTTTCTCAGACATTTGCAAGGTCCTGTGTGGACTGAGGAATGAATACATATGATAGCTCAGAGAGGATGAGCTTGCCAACCTGCCAAGTGGCTTTCAACACAAAACTGGCTTCCCTGGAGTCATTGAAGCCATTGATGGCACACATATCCCCATCCCAGCATCCACACTCCATAGTAACAGTTACGTAAACAAGAAAGGACATGCAAGTATTCACCTCCAGGCAGTGTGTACATCAGAGACATGTACACTGGGGTCTGTGCTTGATGCCAGGGTGTTTCAGAACTGCCCATTATATGGCAACCTACAGGATGTAATGGGAAGTGACTACCACCTGCTTGGAGACACACCACACAGAGATAATGGGCATTTATCCCAGAGGCAAAAGAAATTCAACACACTCCACAGCTCAACCAGAGCTGTAATTGAAAGGGCATTTGGGCTTCTAAAGGGTAAATGGAGACAACTGAAGTATCTGCCCATGGAAGACCTCAGAAAGTGGTAATCACAGCTGCATGTGTTCTACACAATTTCCTCGTGAGGGAGGAAGGGCATCAAATGGAGGATTGTGAAAACGTGGGTGGCAACGATGGCAATGAATGTCAAGCAGTAGACACTGAAAATACTACAGGTCAAAAAAAAGGGATGAACTTACTTTGTTTTTGGTTTAGGGTGATTTGAGTTCTGTTTAACTAGTTTTGTTTGGTTCATCTAAGTTTTCAGAAGTTTTCATTTCATAAAAGAATGGAAAGAAAACAAATAATGAATAAAAAGGCACAAAGGTGATCAAGATTGCATTTATTTCCTTGCATCATAGACTACATCAAGCCATACATCATGCCATTAAACAAACAAAATAGAACCTAAGCCATCACCAGAATGTGGTGATAAGTTCCTATTTTTTCTTCACAACAAGCAGTAACAAATTGTTTTAACATGTCATTCCCTTCACTCGCCACTTCCATTGTTTGTTTTTGCAAGACCATCAGTTCTGACATCTGCCTCTTCTGCTCAGTGACATGCTGCTCAAATCACTGGGGTGCTTCGGATGTGGACTTGTTCTCTTTTTGCTTTTGCTGATGGCTTAGTTTGTGAAGTTGATGGTCCTGGGCCAACTGGGTCTAATGAGGATCCTGAGTGGAAAGAAAAAGATATTATACCTGGTGGTCTCAAAATGGAAGTGATCAAAGCATCAAATATCACTTTCCTTCGACAAATCCATTTTGCCATTTTCACATGGACTCAAATATTTCTTCATCTAATGTAAAACTAATGAGTCATGTGCAAACAAAGTTATTTCAAACATCCAGTTAACCAAGCTTCTAGTTACCTGAGCCACACGAAAGCCATCCTTCAAATAAAGCTGTTAGCAACACTACCAAGTTACCCAGTGAAATTAGATGCCAACATTGGAGCTACTTTGTATCCAAGATGGTTGGTGATTTGACTGAGGGCATTTTATGACATCACTGAATGAATAAAAACGTATAATTAAGATCCAATGTTTAAGATTTTAGAAACGCATGAAGATAACATTTTCTTTTTGATTAGCAAACTGCACTCATCTGTTGTGCTAATTCATGTTGATGTGGCACCAAAAATGTCCACAATTAAAAACATTAAATGAATGAAAGATTACCACCAGCAAATGATGACACGGTCCGGACCGGCACCACACTGGGATCATCAGCCAGGATGTCCTCCACTGAGGAGAAGACCCAGCTGCTGGCACCACTCCCAGTCTGCTTCTTGTTATCAACTATTGTTTTGTATCTAAGAATAGAAACCCAGACATGGCAAATGTCTTCAAATTGCCCTACTCCCAAAAAAATGCAAATGCCAGTACCAAAGCGAACCTGTGTTTTAATTGCCTGAATTTATTGTCACATGCTCCAAAGTCATATCCTTTAGCCAATATTTCTGCAGCTACCCTTTTTCCACACTTCTACTTTCTTTAATACAGGAGACTGAAAGTCTTCAGCTATTTGCTTCGTCAGACAAATTGGAAGCAAGGTTTCTTCGTGTGTCCATGTCTCCAGATATATCTTATTCCTCTGTGCTGTAGACTTCTGTTGTTGTCCAAAAACTAAAAACACTTCAGTGAGGCACACTGTTGCAGTGGGTGACATGTTGCTTATACCATTAAAAGTTTGGGCACAGTAGTTTGTCTAGAAACAGCTCCAAAGACTAATAACAGCAATCATGTTTTCAGTCTCCAGAGAGTAGTTCCTTGTACGACAGATGCCACTGCGTATGTGTGGGAATGCAGTTCCATTTACAGAGTTTCACCAGCTTGTTGTGCTACATATCACAACCTCCTGACTTTGTACTACACTGTGCATTGTAAATTAAAAAAAAAAAAAACTTTAGTCAAGAGGTTGTGATATGTAACACAACAAGCTTGAAAATGTGATCACTCTCATTAGTCTTTTGAGCCATTTCTAAACAAACTAACACGATCAGGGCAAAGGAGCATGTCACCCGGTGTGACTCATTGATGTGTTTTTAATAGTTTTTGGAGAACAAAAGGTCTACAGCACAGAGGACTAAGATATATCAGGCTTTGGATACACACAATACGTAGATCAATTCATTATTGGTTTGGCTCTGTACATGTTGACAATAAGAAAATATAAAAAATGACCAGCCATATCCTTTGAAATGATTTTAACCCTTCTAAAGCCTGTTAGTTTACACTTTACACACAAAGCATGTACACTACACATACTATACAGTGATCCATGCTTAAATAAATGGAAAAAGACTTGCATGCACACATATAGTCATTATGAGTGAGATATTCCCCCTCCCTCAGGGGAGTTTTACAGTCCACTGCTGCAGAACCACATGGAGAAAAAATGACTTGTCAGCTCATCCTCCATTAATTATCATCAAGGAATTACCTGTGTGTACTCTTGACATCACATTTTAAATTCTTGTGTCATGAGACTTCCAAATTAATTTCAGTCAACCTTGACACGCTGCCTCTGTAGACTCTCTACTGACTCTTCCTGATAGACAGTTCAGTCTTCCACAGAGTCTAAATATTTTCATCACTGCCTTTACAAATTACAAATAACTCAAAGAATAAGGAGAATACCTACTAAATGTCCAGGTCTGGCATTTATCAGAGATTCACCCTGTGAGGTTCCTTCCTCTCTGTTGTCTGAGAAGTTCCCATGTGAGCTCTTTATCACCAGTGTCACCTAGATGATCTGTTCAGTGTTTTCGGCAACCCCGAGCATGTGGAGCACATCACAGACCTTGTAAAGCCCCAATACTCTAATCCTACATGTGATTACACAAAGAGGAGAGAAAGCTGCTCTCTCCAAACACACAGGTAGCAGATAGGAGAAGTGTAGCAAACTTGTCGTAAAGTTTAAGTTGGCAAAGTTACTCCTTTCTAAAACTTGGCAGTGATTTATGAGCAAACCAACATATGTTAAAATAAGGGTGACTGGCTTGAGAAAGGCTTACCAAAGCATTTTGACAGAAAGGCCTAAAGGATTCTCATGGTCCTATAAACGACTGGAGTCTTTCCTGAAAACAGACTGTGTGTGTGTGTAGGGCAGCTAAGCCGAGCCAGATGTTAGTGTCTGTTGGAATTGGTGGTGTTCACCTCGCAGTCCTCCGCGCCGTACCCTGCCTGAACTCTGCTGCTGCCCTAATGTCAACCCAGAAGCTGGTAGGTCATCCGTTAGTGTTTGGTTTCACTTTGACATTCCTCAGCCAACACATGAAAGCTTGGTCACCTCAGGGGAGGGGCTGCATGCTTGGTTGACAGCAGAATAAGTTTTTTTCCTCCATATGTTGTGTTATTTATCAGCTGTCCAGCCAGAAGGAGTTTACCAGTGAGCATGGATTTGTTGGTTTGGAGGTCAAAATACATTGAGATGTCTAAGTTTAGAGCTGCTCTAATCGCTGTTTTTTAAATTAAAGTCAGATGACTACATGTGCATAAAAAGAGTCACCCTTAGTGACAAACCCAGAGAATTATCACCACTCTCTCTGCAGTTCCCCTAAGCTCTACAGATTCTCCTATCAACGTGGCTTTTGGGCACAGCAGGCAGCTGTTTTCTGTGGGAAAACTCTGATAAAGACACTCTGTACAACCTGCTGAGCACCAAACAGCAGACTGCCAAAGTGAGAGACTGACAAGTGGTGAACATAGTGAAGCTTTTAGCCCCTAAAGATCCAGATATTTCCCTTAGGAGGTGGTGGACACCAGTAGAGGCAAAAAGAGAGTTAATATTTGACTTAAGTTCACCAGGTGGAATGAAACACAACTCAAAACAAATGCTGCTACATATCTGCTGGATGTGTAAACAGGCAACACATGTTTGTTTTATTAAATTTATAAGGTGATAATACGTAAATGTTGTGTTAACAACTAATTGCAGGCAAAACAATCAGTAAATGCTACTCTATTTTAATTCTAACTCCAGTTTATTACAACTTATTTTCGTAGTTTGGGGTACAATAGTAACACTGCACAGGCCTCTTTCTGTGCAGAGATGTGTTTAAAGGTTTATCCGAAGCTAATATGAGGCTTCAGCAGTCTGAGTTAGTCGAATTAAGTGGATATCTCTTTAGTGTGAAATTCCCTTTGTGTTTCAAGAATCTACAAGAAGTCCAGTTGCACTTGACTCAGTGTTTTTTTGGATATACCATTTCCTGACAGAGAATCTTTAGAGACATTTGGAAGATATCTACTTAATTTGAATACAGTTATTACATTTTTGCACAGACTGTGGATTTTGTCCCCCATCACTTACACTGAATTTGCAAACCTATCCTGTTTCAAGAGCATGTCTTGTACATTCATATACTTAAATGTGTAGTAGGTTGAAGAACAGTTATATTGAACCTTGAAAACTAAAAAAAACACTAAAAACTAAACAAGTTTTTAACACTTTTACCATCAAAACCAATGAGCAACACTGACATTGTTTCACCTCCAAATCACACATTCATGCTTGCTAGATTGCATCATATATCATAAATGCTGCACTATCATATTTTTCCTGAAGACTACTTAAGCCAAAGATATTCTAAATGCAGAGGCACTTCTGTCTTGTTTTTGGAGCCTGCTCCGTTTGTCAAAGTCAGTCATACTCATTAGCTTCTCTGACCTCGCTGTGCACCCTGCCTGCCACCTTAGCATGCACCAAGTTCTGTTGCAAAGCGCTGCACACTCACACACATACACACACACCACTCTGCTCAACTTATTGTGGTATATGCAGAGTCATTTGTATGGATGCATTCAGTGAGATAGTTAATCTGTAAGCGCCTGCCGGAGAAAGCAATTAACCTCATGGACCACTGGGGAGTTGATATGAGTGGGAGAGCATCTCTCCGCCGTTTAAATATACACCAAAGGGACTTGCATGCTCGCATCCAGCCAACCTATTATTCATCATCAGCGCTTTAAATGGCCTCTTCATGAAGACAGGGCTCTCTTGATTCTACCTATACATGTATATATAGCACACACACACACACACACACACACACACACACACACACACACACACACACACACATGCGCACACACACAGGTATTTATTTCCATACACACACTGACTGATCCCATTTCTCTGGAGTTTCGGATTGCCCTTGATGCAGAAATGATTAAGGTCAGCTAAAGAACAAGAAAATTAAATGCTGCATTCCTGGTGATCAGGGAATTTACCAGACACTGGAGGGAACTATGCAAGCAGGGCCCTTGCCAAGACAGGAAAAAGGAGATGTCCAGCATGATTATTTTCAATGCTGACATTGCCTGGCCAATATGTTATAGACAGCTTATAGTGTACTAACAAAGTAAAACAGTTTGTTTTTTATTTCTTGTTAGATCTGTCCCTTTTCATAGAATAAAGCTGATCACCAAGCTCCTTTAAATTCCTGAGATTTTTGAGAAACTTTTCACAGCCTGTTCAATATGAATCCCATCCTGTGTTTGTGGCTACTGACCTGCTAGCCCATTCCCTCATGCATCAGTAACCTCTCTAATGAGGAGAGAAACACCGGCACAGATGGACAAAGGAGGGGAGGGGTTTGCGACAGATGAGCGGATACACAAAAAAGGGAGGGTGATGGTTGATTCAGTCTCCAAAAAGCGCAGGGACATGAAGTCCAGATACATCTGAGTAAGTCAGAGGTTTGACTTTTGATAAGACATTTTTTTCTCAGAGGCAGAGCTGCAAAGTAAACAGCCTTTCTTGACCATTACAGTCATGATCATGGACGGTTATCATGCAAAATTCACTCACCTGCAGGTTGCAATGATTAGACAGAGAGCAGTGTAGAATACTTGAACTGTCAAGAGGGAAAAAGAGTATTGAAACAACTCCACTCTCTCAACTCCAAACAGAAATTTTAAAGGCTCTTGGAACAAACATCATCTGGAATCATACCAGCTGAATGATGTAAGCTCATACTTTGGACTTGGACACAATATCTCCTCCATTCAGGCACAAATTTGGTTTCCCGTCTAAAGGATTGAATCCATTTGATGTCATCCAATTAACATGTTAACGGGCAGTATGTGATATAAAGTTTTTGGTGTAGAATATAACCATTACTAAAGTAGAAATGGAGGTAAAACTTTAAATATTGTAGGTCCAGATCTAAAACACGTTATAAAGTAAGCCATTCAGAACAGTACAGAAGTGTTTTTCAGAGGTGCTGCCAGCAAAAACACCCAGAATGAAGACCTTTCACACTGAACAATAAATTTTATTTCCCTATTAAGACCTCCTTTATATGATTAATTCTCAGAAGAAACTAACAAGATGGATTAAAAAAAAAAAAAGCATCATTACGGTCTGTTTTCACAGCACATAAATCCTCTTGCAACCTTTTTTTCATGCTGAGCACCACTGTGACACACTGTGTGGAGGTTTGCAGCATCAAACCTGACCACATGGTCTAAACATTTCCCTGTAGACAAGAGGCCTTGGCTCTCACAGTAACATCCGCTTCTGATTAAAGCAAGCCTGTCTCCGGCTTTGTCCTTTTTAAGTCAACATCGGCGCAGACTGGGGCCAGGTTTGGGTTAGGAGGGTGTGCACCTCAACCACAAATCACTGCGACTGATGTGTCTATTAACATGACACCATGTTACATTTTTTCCTGCAGACACAAATGAATGATGCAGATACACATGCGGAGAAAAATGTTAAACATTCTCTAGACATAAGGAGTATTATTAGTTGCATAGGATTGTTTAGTTGTTGAGACAGTCGTGTTTTTGGAATCATCAGAGATGTCTGTTGTGTTAGAGACAGTTTGAGTGAACTCCAAACACAAAAACCCTCAGAAAACAAATAAACTCACAACAGATGCGGTGATGAATGATGTCTCTCTGTTTTGCCACAGATATACAGTCATGCAAGCCTGCAGGCCATAAAACTGCATGCCACCTTTGGTGTTGTTACACACATTTCTGAATTCTGAAGTCCTTTTGGTTGACAGATTTATTTAGACTGTGCCATCCCGTCTCAGCCAAACTTTAATTAACTCATGGTTTCATGCGTATGAATGGAAGATAAATGTGTATTTTGTGCTGCACGATTAAATGTGGATGAAGTATGCTTCTCATTTAAGTGTGGAACTGTTCTGTCAGGGCTAATCATAAATTCTCCACTAAATTTGGTTAAACTTTCATAAATTGACTGTTCTGGCCACTTGAGGCAGCAGCACCCCACAAAAACCTGAAAAACGCAGACTCTCTGACTTATTAATACCTAATAAAGTTATTTTGGCTGATGTTCTAGCAATCAGTTGTCCACTGACACATCTAACAGACACTGAGCAGCATCAGGAAGTTTATGTGTTTTGATGGTGGCTTGGCTTGACTCGTCTAACCATTGAATGTAGTTGTGGGTGAATTTAAAGGACCAGTGATGACGACAGGCAGGATACTACTGCTTTATTTCATATCCGTCAACATATCAACCTCACGTCAATGTCATCAGGATGTCTGATTAAACTAATAATAATACCATCATTATGCAGTGACATTAATATCTCCCAGTATCTCAACTCAAGGAGGATATTGGTAGCTCCATCATGCCTCTGTCTTCTCAAATAGTGATTATTTATAACCAACTTAACCATATCTCATAATTATGAGATCCAATCTCATAGTTACATGATTGCATGATGCAATTATGGGATACTAAGTCACAACTATGAGATAGGGAAGTCATAATTACAAGAAAAGTACACTTCACGTAGGATACTGACCTCAAATTCGGTAGTCTGGAGATCGCTTCTGTCTTTGCATGATGTCATCTTTTATTTGTTTGGGCTGGATGAGTAAGTATGTTCACTCATGCTGGAGCATATCAGGAGTGGTTTCCAGTTTGTCCTGTTGATTGCAGTTTTCATCAATGAATGCATCAGGTCTGTTAGTCTGACAGTGCGCAAAAATGGTCTCTGGACTGAGGAGTAGACAAGTCAAAATACAGTGAAACAGTGTGAAACCTTGAGTATGGAGACATGTTTCTGGCCACCTGATGAATATAAGTCTTTACTCTCATGTTAGGTCACGTCTCGGTTACGGTCTCCACAACTCCTAAAGGGAAATGTCTGGTTCTTAACAGGAGCTGATACAGTAGATGTTTGACTTAACCAACCTCACCCTCACCAGCTGATTGCTAACTTTCTGTCCGCCATTTGTTCAGTTGGTTTATCGGAGCTATTTCCTGTAAACAGATGCTATCAAATGGAAACACGTTGTTGAAAGCAGAGTTAGTAGACCACACAACCAAAATAAAAATCTAAAAGCTGGGTTAGGGTTAACTCTGTAACTCTGAGGGGAACTACAAAGTTAGGGGATAATTCACCCTTACAACCCTTTCCCATTACACGTAATCATTTGATCCATTGTTAATAAAAAAATATTGATTGCTGAAAATGTTTTCAATAAACACACACATTCGTCTGTTTTTTTTTTTTCTTCTTCCTGCACTGTTTCTCTGTCCCAATTTCTCTCTCTCTCTGATGTCTCTGAAACTCTTCATGTGCTGTGGGTCTCATTTGATCTACAGCATCAGACATCTGGAGCACTGCTCCACTGAAACACCTGTTTTCAATTCAGGCAACCGACAGAAACATTTGATTGTTTCTCACAACCAGGCTTTTTCTTTCTCTCTCTCTCTCTCTGTCCCTCACATTGACTCATGGGCTATTTGTTATGTTTAAGCCAAAAAAACAGCTCTTCTATAGATAATAGATGGAATAATCATTTAAACTTGATCGAGACCAATTCAGAGAAAAATACAGTGTATGGTTTTCCAGGTATCATGTCTGCAATTTTGGCACCTTTGCTGCTGAGTAAGATTGCTTTCAAATAGGTTCAGTATGTTTGAGATTAAATCGAATGAGTAACGTCTGAATGTTAAACTTTTACCCTTTAACTTAATGGAAAATAATGGCCATTCAGGATGAAAATGCTGATAGTCATGATAGGTAAGTCCACTATAAAATCACTGTGCTTGTCAAGATATGGGAGTAAAGGTCACATGGGAGGTCAAATGATGTGGCTCAACAGGAATGCTCTTGGTGCACATTATGCTAAATAAAATATAGATACTGTAATCATCCGACAACATCGTGCGACATGTTTCAGCTCTGACGTCTTAGTTGCAGTTATCTGACCTGAATTTGACATTTTCTTTCAATAAAAAAAAGCACAACACAACCTATGAGGCGAGTTGACGTTTACAAGTGAAAGTGAAATTCCCTCTCTGGCAAAATATATGTACATTTTATTTGGTGTTGAACAAGAATACATGCATTGACGTTCCACAAGACATGTACAGGGGAGCCCAACCACACACACACACAAACACACACATACACACGTAAACACACACACACACACACAAAATCACTAAACATAATAAAGTGAGAATAAAGCTGAAGAATTTCAGTGGCGGCTTCACTGCCAACTCTCTGAAACACTTAATTATGCCTAATTTAGAGGACAGAACACACACAGAGGCAATTAGGAACGATATGCATGGTCAACTCTTCACAGGGAAACAGCATTTAGGCAGAAGAATAACAAAGTATGATGTTTGCACATTCCATAATACTATGTTAAACACTACACTTGTGCAAAAACGTATGATAGAGGCTATCGCATTTATCTGAATATCAACACTGCCTACTCAGTGCTTTACCATATACTTTTTTCTTGTTTTTTCTTGTTTTCACTCACGTCTGACAAATAAATGCTTTCTATAGTGTAAATATAAAAGTCCTGTGTTGTAAAAGGCAAATAAATACAACCAAAAACATCATCAAATATCAAAACTCGTGCTTGCTGAAAGTTTACTACATTGCATTAGTGTATAGCGCTTTCGTGGCAGCTCTTCAGATCATTTAAAGGCCTATTGATATAATACAAATCAAGTTTGATACATACATGTTAAATATGTGCAGAGATAAAAGGATATACATTTTTAAATGACTCGTACACAGAAGTAGGCATGCCAATTTGTGTGCACACACATATCTATAAGCACCACTGCACACTTATGTACACACACTCATACTTACAGACACACACAAACACACACACACACACACACACACACACACACACACACACATTCCATGAAGAATTGGTCGCTGCTCAACCAGCCGAAGTACTCAGAGCAAAAGCAGTACTTACAGTATACCCGAAAGTAATTTAACAATAAAAGTTTAAACAAGTGATGAAATATAAATTCAAAGCACTTACAAAGACAGAATATGTGTTACAGATGAACATGTTTTTCATCAACCAGCATTCTTCTTCAATTTGGTAAATTGTTGAATCTGCTCTGCAATTCAATATTGTGCAAAACTGTCTTTTTTTTCACAAAATGTATGAATGACAAAGGGATCACACTGCAACCCAGAGGATTGAAATGTTAGTGCCTCCCTCATGTGTTATCTGGTTAACTCGTCCACGGATACAGTCCAGAGTAACATAGACAGCTGTGCCGTTCTGGACCTGAAATGAGGCCCTCAGCCCTATACTGGCCCACTCACTCCCCTCAGGCATGTATCCAGAAACCTGTTGAGCCACAGGTCCTGCCTGCCTGCCCCGACCGGGACCCTCCACCCGCTGCAAAGTGAGTTTTACTATATTACAGGAGTGGATCAGCTTCAGGTTGAGGGCTACATTCACTGTCCCTTTGTCATGGAATATAAAGTTCTTCCGGCTGTTTGGCTCACCGGTACGGGCCAAATGAACCTGCTCTGTGTCTGGGCTGATCTGCTGGAACAACAGCGGTTTATTCCTGACTGCACCAAAAGGAAGACCGGTCCTGGACACAGTAGCGGTCAGAGCTGATGACACAGCTGAGGGAATCCAGATGAGGCTCAACATGCTGATCCCGGTGCTGTCCCCAAAGTAGCGGATGTTGCACTGGGATGGAGACGTGATCTCGAAGCTGAGCGTGTCTCCGCTGTCCACGCTCACAGCGCCGGAGAGGGTGATGGAGGTGTCCCTGTAGTTGACGCCGGCCTTGAAGGCTTGCATCGCCGCCTGGCCGGTCCCGTTGCGGTTAGTGTAGGCGATCAGGGAGAAACCCTCTCGAATGCAGGTGTGACCCATTGAGTAAAGCGCCTGCTGGAGGACGAACTTTACCACACCGCTCTCTGTGAAGCGTACTCCACGGTTGTCATGAGTCAAGCTGATCATGTAGGGGTCGGAAACTGAGGTCATGCGGAAAGTTGGGCGGTAGCTGGTCTGGTAGTGTGCCAGCAGTGACATCTGAGCCGACATAGCAACAGCGCCCGTATCGTGTGACAACCAGAGCAGACTGAAAGAGGGAGTGGTGACATCATAGACGTGAAGATCTTTGCTCTGGTTGCAGTGTTGATTCGGACTCTTCAGCAGCAGCGTTAAGGTGTGATTAGGTTCTACCTCGACCCCGCTGCTGACACTGACACCCTGGAAGTACTTTCCATCTGGTTGTTCAATGCGAACGCCACTGAGGTCCAGACCCTCCTCCTCCTGGCTCTCGTTGAGCCTCATGCCCACTTGGAGGAAGTTCCTGCAGCTGTGCTTTATCGCAAAGTTATGATCCAACCACACCAGGCCATGCTGCAGGAAGGTCACCTGCCCCCCCTTGTTGGACAGCAGTTCGCTGCTCTCCTTGCCTCGGATGTTTAACTGAAGCCCGTGGAAGATGTTGGCACCGGAGGTCCTGGCAGGGGGAACTGCCACATTGGAGCCCCAAGACTGCGAGAGTCGGCTCTCTGACAGCTGGCCACAGACGGAGTCGCTGATGGCTGTGCAGGGAACAGTGACAGGCTCTCCATCACAGTCTGAACAGGCTTGGCACTCCTGCAGCTCCTGGTTATAGAAGTAGTCATGACCACACAAGCCCATCACTGCTTCTCTCTCAGAAACTCCCAAACACCTGAACCCTCCTTTGCAGTAATAGATGAGAGAAAGGAGAAACCAGGGAATAAAAATAATGTCAAAGAATGCTTCATGCTCATTATAAATACTAAACTTTTATTAATTCTGTTCATGATTAGAGAATAAATTGCTGGCAAAATAAGAAATGTGTTAAACAAACCTGGAGTGTTGAGGCACTTCACTCGCTCTCCACAAATGTTTGGTAATTCAAGACATTCATCTCTGTCCTGTAATTCATACAAAACAGTATTATCAACAGGAAGAAATTGTAAATGTCAATAAAAGGGTTCAACTGATTTGATTGTAGCCTTGTAGATTGTGTACTTTAACTGCAGAGTGTGTTCATGACCTCATAAATTGGCCTTTTATTCAAAAAATTGAGTTTTCATTTTAATCAGAGTGGGAGATTAGATCAACTATTGAGGTCTGAGAGCATTTTCACTCACAATCAGCTGTTTTGTTTTTTTTATTTTGCTAGAATGGAAACTGCAAAGCCTTGAGCATTAATGACACATGCTTGAAAACCACTGATACCATCATGTGAAAAATACAGCCATCAACAGAAACATGTTCACACATTGCAGTGGGTTGGTTTTCACACATCACCTATCACATATGTGTGGTTTGAGAGATATAAGTCATCATGATCATAGCACAGTGTTTAATATAAACCACACCATAAATATAAATAACAAGGGTGTGACCATGTTTACCAAAAAGCGTATTTAACTTATTATAAAGGTACCTGGCACATCCTGTCTGCTGTAGAAGAGCACTGTGAGATGAGGAAGAAGCCTGGTGGACACATTGTGCACTTCTCACACTGAGGTGGGTCCCTCTGAAAATCACAGAACTCCTCTGGTCCACAGGTTGAAGGGCATCCCAGCAGAGGTTGAGGAAAATTAGCCTCCCCAACTACATCCATCACCTTAGAGTCCATGTCCATTTTGTGGACGGCGTATGACTTCTGTAGGTGGCTGCGGGCCTGGCTCTGAAGACCCGCCAGGTGGCTCTCGAAGTAACTCTGCAGCTCACCCTGCAGGCCCTGGAAGGAAACCTGTTTGACAGTGTCTGAGAGGAGACCGTACTGGGCCTTCACCACGTCCATCTGCTCATACATGCGCTTCTGCTGATCCAAGATCTCCCGCTGCTGAGACAGAAGCGCCTCCTGTTGGTCGGCGAGCTTCTGCTGCAGGTCTCGGATGACCATCTGCTGCGCTCGCAGGGCCTCCACCAGCTTCTCCTGCCCCTTAGCCAGCTGCAGGTGCAGGATGAGGGCATCCTCTGATGGTACTTCATTCTCACCTGATAGGGAAATAATCCAAAATGAGAGAACAGAACAGACAGACAAGTTTTTATTGTTAAACATTGCAGTGGAGGAAGTGATGAATGAGCTTAGGACTGATTTAGAAGTCTAATTTCAGCAAACAATGCTGGCGCAAAGTGTGAACACCTAGTGACCCCATTCACTTAGCCTGGCCATGGCAAATGTACTGAAAGTTTCATGTATTCCAACATCAAAGTACAAACTACATTTTCTGGACAATTGACTCTGAGAAATTTTTTCAGTTCAGCTACTCTAGTTGCCCTGCAGATGTCATTTTAGGCTGAAGGTCAACAAAGTCTTCCTTTGCCTTTAGACCAGAATCCGCTTTTCCTGATCACTGCTGGGAAATGGGGGGTTAAAGTCAATAAAGTGCAGCTGGTTAATTTATAGGCCTGCTGCTTTCAGTGCAGGATAATAATTCATCAACTTTTTTTTCGAGATTGTCTCAACCAGAAATATCTCACAGTGGTGATGGTGCGCAATTGTGCACGAAGGACAATAGTTAAAATGTCATGACAGTGATGAATACCTGGCTTTATGTCACATGTGAGCTGGACACCCAAAGGCGCGCCGCCAAGTTCCGACGACGGATATCCAAACTCCGGAAAATCTCCCAGAAATTGCGCGGCTCTGTCGAACAGATGGACGGGAGGAAGCTGGCTGGAGGTGGAAGACGCGCTCTCCTCTGAATCGGCCAGACATCCCTCTCCCACACAAGACTTTGCTCGAGGTTTTGGCCGTATCCTCAATGGCAGTCTGCACTCGATTCCTTTACAGTCTCGGGTGTCGTTGGTGGGCTGCAATTGTTTCACAAGAGCAGCGCAGCCCGCATCGGTGCATCCTTCAGGTAAAACTTCAGGCGCTCTCATCCGTGTGCCGCTGTCGCTGTGCCGCCCGCGAAGCGGTTGGACCACCGGATGGGCTTCCGACGCAGCTCTTGGAGAGCTCGGGTATGCATGATAGTGGCTGCCAACTATCTGCGCCGCTCTCCCCTGTGTTGTCGGGTTAAATTGCCGCGGTGGTCTGGAGGATCTGCCTCCAGGACAGTGCGCACCGGTGCACGGTCTTGGATCGCCTGTTTCCGCGCCGTAGCAGTGCGTCCCCCGGCAATTTTCTGCAACAGCATGCGCGGTGCCGTGCAGTGATACCCAAGAGAGCAGCAGCAACAGCACTGGTGTTATTAAAACCATTTTGCGTCAGTTATATTTTCCCTCCCTGCAAAAGAAGAAAAAAAAATGCGAGTTAAGCTTTTGATTTCCAGATGGAAAATCTGGGAAAACCCTCTAAAAACACTCAAAACTGTTCTGTGATTCACAGTCCATAATCTCCTTTTTTCAGAATACACCCCCCTCTATCACAACAGAGAACAAACTTAATTGACATAACATAATTGACACAGAGACTCTCAAACTGCAGCTCATGACAGAACATTACCTTCTGCTTCAGGTACGGTGAAACTGGCTTTCCCGACTGTCAGTAAGGAATAAAAACATTACACACACGCATTACTGCTGCCTCCCTCCATGCCTGACCCACTCTGTGGGCTTCTGCACTACAATGTCAGTATGTGGCATTCCTACGACTTAATTAGCATCAGGTTTCCACGGCCACAAATTAACCCTTCACCTTCCCTCCTCTCTTTACGGGATTTCCCCTCTGTGGTGAAAGAAGACATTTTCTAAATCATCATAGGATTCTTGACTGAAATCTGGGTCTGTGCTTTGCCAAAATAATGTCCTCCAGTCCAGTTTAGATGTTTGTCATATTTTTCCTGATGACTGTCACTTTTCATTCTGCTCACTGTTGACTTTCCTGGCAGAAAAAGTGTCAGTGTTTTTTTGTTTAGCACATCCTGAATGTTGAGACAGCTGCTGATCCTCAACCCTGTGTCCTTCGTGTTATACTGGCCTTGTCAACACCAAACACCCCTCTTTATAGACAGAGCCAACAGAGGTCAAACTTTTGTTCAAGAGACCTATGGCAGAAGTCAGGAATGCGAACTCTACAGCTGGTTTTTGGACCTTCTCCTACCCTAATTTTAGTGCTTTAGTACAGCCAGACATCCAGTCAGCGGTTATCTGAGGCTGATGCGTGGTTTGGTGTTTGGGTTTGTAGTCTTTGGGGTTCTGATGTCATTTTTTGTGTGATTATTTCAAGGTCAAGCATGTATGGAAGCCAATTTCTGCCAGAAAAATAAAAAAATAGATTAAGAATTAGACATGAGGACATTAAAAAAAAACCTCATGACGAGCCAAAACTTTGATGTTTTACCTTATAATTTTGATTTTGTATCTCAAATTTTCACTTGTGTATCTCATAATGTTGACTTCTCTCATCACATTTTTTTACTTATCTCATCATTTTTTATTAACTAATATATTTTACATGTATTTAATACATTTACATTTTACTTAATATCTCATATTTTTAAATTATCTTAATGTTCTGACTTAGTGAAACAAACTTTTGAATGATCATCTCATATCATCATATACATTTGACTTACCATGAGTATTTTTATCATGTCTGACTTTTCATCTTTTTTTTTTTTTTCTTTCTCCTGGCAGAAATGGGCCTCCATAGTCAGGCAAGATTGATTCATATAAACAAAAACAAATCTCAGTTCCTTTGTTTGTTGGACTCTGATGGCAAATAAATGCTGCCAAGGAAAGCATGATCAGAAATTTAGTTAATTAGTTGCATATATACAAAAACATTCATCTAACTGTTGGTTATTTGCCTGGTGTATACATGCAGCATGGCTCCACAAAGAAAATAAGACCTGCCAGTTGGAAGCACAAAAAGCTCCACATTACCTACTGAGTTCAATACAGTTTGGTATGTACAGTACATCAGAGCACACACAGAGGGCACTACAACACTCACTTATCACATCATCATAGCGACAGTTTGTCCTCTGCAGTGCTACGTTTGACAAACGCTTTATCATTTTGCAAGGTCTCCCCTGGTTTTGTCATTATCACCCCATTTCCTTTTAGTACAGAAAAGCCCAAGAAAGGTATTCGAAGGTGTGTCGGTGTGTCGGAGCACTCAAATTTAACATGAGGGAGACTAATGGTTTAAAAATATGCCCTCTCTTACACCTCACACCTCACCATCTGGAGTTCTGCAAACCTTTGAAACTAAAAGACTGCTCTTTGTCAAATAGGGCTTTGTTTTTGCAACTTGTAAAGCCTTGACGTGGCACGTATGTCTTAACCTCCGTTGTAACTCTTGTTATATTTGAATAAACCCATTGAAAAATAATATTTTACAGTATCTGGCTGCATGTCGTGATATATGAGTTTCAGCATATATGGGCATTTTCAGTACTCACTCTGTTGGACCACCCTCAGTGACTGAAGAGTGACTGCAGAGACACAACAAAGCATAAAAAAAAAAAAAAAAAAATCACTCCTCTTTGCCGCCAAGCTCCACAACTGTTAATCAGTGTATTTATTTGAGAAATGTTCTCCGTGGCACCAGTGTGTTAGTGTTCAGGAGTATAGCTTAGAGCTAATGGGAGGCTGCCTATGGTGTCCATCTGTTTGTCAACCCCTCAGAGAGTGTGGAAATGAGGGTGGTTGGGACACATGCCTGTACCCCGAGTGTTTGTTTAATACATCACGAGTCATGAAAGGCTCTTGGACACGTTCAAGGTTATTTGGTTTCCCCCCGCCGTGCTCAGCTTCACCCTATGATGTAAGGATCCTGCCACAGAGAGGGTGGTCTGCCTTTCCCCATTGGAGCCGAGGCAAAGTCTTGAGGAAAAATAGGACACAGAAGTGCTAATAATAGAAAAATAATGCAAATGAAAACCAGTTTTGGAACAAATATTTAACTACTTAAAAGATGTGTGTTTAAAATGAGGGTAGCGATGGGGGCAAGTTGTTATTCTAAGCGTCATGATGCTCATTCTTTACCACTTTTTGACCTTCATTTCCTAATATTGACATGACACATTTTCAGTTGAGCTGCATGTGCAGTCACTGCAAGCTGAAAAGATTTCAAAAGAGATGTGAAATCTTGCTTTTTGGCCTCCCAGGTTGACTCAAGGAGAAATGCAAATAAATAGAGCTATCTGTGTCTGCATGGTCAGATAAGAGCCTAAGGCTATTCACGGCTTGACAGCTTGACTCTCTCCTTGGTTCCCCCTCTGAAGATAACTGACCTTGTTGCGCCACACCGCTGTCTTAATATATTCCTTCCTGATTTTAAGAGAAGAAAAAAAAAGTGAGTGTAAATTAACGCAATTTCTGTGTGCTTTAGTCGCCTAGAAGATGTTTTTTTTTAACTTAATTGCACAGAAAATAATGTTACGTTTACAGATCTCTTGGCCGGAGTCTGGTATCCTTCACCGCTGTGATGTGTCACATTACCACTCCTGTCTAAAGACCTGTTGTAAATCAGTTCTAGTGAGGTGAATTATTAACAGCGACCCACACATTCCTCGTGCTGATTCAGCCGTTCTGTCGATCCCACTGAGATCTGCTCTATATTCTCAGAAACTTAAAGAGGTTGTCAATCACCATCACAGTCCTGATTGCAAGTCGCAACAAACTTGACTTGTGTCTTCATCTGCAGCTTTGAAACAGTTCCAGAGTACACACAGCCACAGTAAAGATAAGCAGCAGAACTGTTAAGGGGGTGGTGGCGGCACAGTGCTGCCTAGACAAGACTATTGTGAAAGGTTTGAACTGGGACAAGAATTTACTGACAGGTCTAGACCTGACTTCCGCATTTAAGCAGGAAGAAACCAACAGTCATAGAGCCAGATGCAGCGCACACCCAAATTTGCCTGTATATGACTATTTTTTTGGAGTTGAGTTTTATTAAAGAATAACATTTTTAGGTGGAATTGATGTCCATGAAGCTGTGACCTTATAACTAACTGGTGAAATAAGGATATATACGTTTACAAAGGTGAGTTACATCTCTGTTAAGTTGGACGTTATAGCTTCAGTTAACGGTGACACCCAACTGTTTTCATCTAGGCGTCGAGAACAAACAGTGCTTTCAGTTGAAGACGTTGACTGTATTGTATTTGCTCTTGTAGTTGGTTGTGCTGCCTACTTTTTTCAGTTTCAGGTATACCTGGAAAGATATTAAAGATAATATTCATAAAGAATTTTAGGTATCCTGTTAAAATCTTTTGATCTTTTAATGCCCTATCAGTGATTGACGCTTTTAAAAGTTATCAAATTAGTTTACAACTGGACAAAAACTTACACAATCCAGCCTTTGTCATGAGTTATGTTTATAGTCATGAGATAAGGCTTAGGTAGGTTAGTGTGTAGTGATACAGTAGTCATTTGGTGTGTTTTTATGTGATGAAAAGGGTGTATATGTGTTCTTGTCGGTTATTCAACCAAGTGGACCCTGCTCTAATTTCAGACGGCTGTATGACTCAATAAACACATGAAACCGATAGGGTTGGTCTCTTATTTAAAACAGCCGAGCTAAAAGTGCTGTCAGTTTGTCGCTGTTGATAGGAACGTTTTGTACATTTGGCTTTTGAGATGAGATTAAATCACCGAAACATGAACTGGATTGTATAAAAAGTGTATCAATGCAAGCATCCATTTGGAGTAAAAACGGAGTAAAAACCATTTAGTTGACGGGCTGTTTTCTGTTTTCTAGTGCTGTCAAGGCCGAAAATGCTGGAATATACTGTATGTTTTGACAGACTGTCCAGTGACTCATGTGAAGTGGGGATTTTATGTAAAAAACATAGTTAATGTCTACTTTTTTCAACGTAAAGCTATATTTTTGTTGTTCAAACCTCTAAGTCATATAACCGCAAACAGTCTCTAGCAAACACAGATAGGATCTTGTGTGTTGTCAAATGTCAGTTATGATACCTCCTGTTTATGCCCTGCAGAGCTTTGTTTTTGCTGCTGAGCCCCTTATTTGCCAACCACTGTGTAGTACATCCAGTCCTATGAACACATCTGTCTTAGACCCGGGTATATATATTTGATCTTAGTAAAAAGTGGAAGTTTCTGTATATTATAGTAAATACACTGTGCTTCAATACGGTAATTAAGAGTCATTGTCTGGTTTCCATTTTCTTGCCTGATGCTTGAGTTACACGTGTGGACTTATGAAAAAGATTGAAACATATATCTGAGATTATTTAGGGGGGTTTTCTGGAGGAATGCAGAAGTTGCCTGCGTGCTATATTTTCAGTCTTTTTTTATTTCTTTGGATACCAGAAGCACAGTGGTGTGTTTTCACAATGCATTGCGCGGGTTTGGAAGTTGGCCAGATTTCATGCCTGAGGGTTTCCAATAATATTTATAAATGCTGACAAATCACATATTTTCTGAGTGCTTTCTGGAAAGTAAACAGAATTGTGCAAAAAGGCAGCAAAATATTTTAAAGATAGTATCACTTTTTTTTAATGCAGCATCATCCAAAGAAGTGTGAATATGAATGATAAGTTCATGTGAACTCAGTTGTGCTAAAAGCAATTTTTTCGGAAGGTAAATTAAATTATCCTGTTATTGTGAGTCATTTCACCTTGCAGAGGACAATCAGTTTATCATCAGTTTGGTCTCTAATCTTGTTCAATTAAGAAGCAAAACTGAGCTCACTTCAGAGCATTTTATGCATCAGTAATGGCTCTTTCAGATAGTGTTAGTCATGCCGGTCTTGCACTTCCAACTAAAGGTTCTCCAGAACTGCTGATAAGGACATTGTTTATGATTTCCCAAAGCAGATCTAAATCAACACCGATATCTTGAGCCTAAGATGTTACAGTTCTTATCCTTGACCGTTTTATTTTTATGGAATACTTAGACATTTTGGTAAATACGCTTATTTTATTTCTTGCTGAGAGTTAGATAAGAAGATTGATAACGTTGTCGTACATCCATTCAGTGTGAAGCTGGAGACAGCCTGTTAGCTTAACTTAGCATGAATACTAGAAACAGGGAGAAAAGGCTGGCCTGCATCTGTCCAAAGGTAAATCTGCCCACTAGGTTTTACAGGGGTTATGTGCTAGACTCTTTCTTGGCCAGGCAACCAGTTGAGACTTGTATGTCATTTTTTTTTGTACAACAACAACAAAAAAAATAGATATAACCTGTTAGTTAGTGAGCTTTAGAAGTACTGGTAGGCTGACTTTTGTTAACTTTTGGACAGAG
Organism: Thunnus albacares; assembly: GCF_914725855.1. Classification (NCBI taxonomy): domain Eukaryota; kingdom Metazoa; phylum Chordata; class Actinopteri; order Scombriformes; family Scombridae; genus Thunnus; species Thunnus albacares. Next base: position 7,975,027 of record NC_058126.1, read on the forward strand.
CCAGGCTAGCTTTCCCCCCTTTACATATATATATATATATATATATATCTACATATATATATATAGAGAGAGAGACTGTTTCCAGTCTCAGTGCTAGGCTAAGCTAATTGTCTCCTGGCTCCAGCTTCATATTTAGCGAACAAATATATAAGTGGTATTAATTTTCACTTCTAACTCTACTGTTAGAAAAGGCTCTACTGACAATCATTCTAAGGCAGCTGTAAAGACGGTAGTTTAGGGTTAACACCTCTGTGGCTCTTCTGTTTATTTACTGGACAACACCAACAAATGGGGAAATGAAAAAAAGGCAACACTTCCTTAAGTTTTATTTGTTCAGTGTTGATGGGTGAAGTGAATTCACTCTATTTACCAGTACCATTTTATCATGCTGAATCTAGTCATGCACTTCACAAAAAAGTAACTTTGGCCTCCATTAGCAGATGCCTGTTTGATTTCAAAGTCTGACCAAACACTTTTACACACTCGCAGCCTTTCTTTACTGTATGAGAGTTGGCAGTGCTCCATTTAATGCATTTGGCCTCTAACTGTGGCTGTCAGGAGCAACCTGACTGATACTATAATGTTTTCCTTGTGTGACTTTATAACGTGCACGTTGCAAGTGACATCAGCCGCTCTGTGCTGTACTGTGTGGTTGTGAGCAAAGAGCTGACGTAGATTGCGGTTGTGTCAGAGTGAGATCTGTTGTACTGTGGTTGTCATAACACAAAATAAAATGTATGGACACAAGAATAAAATGTGAAAATAATTAAGGAGTAATGACTTTAGAGATTTTTGTTTAAATAATGAGAAAATAAAATAAAGTTTAGCATTTTTTAAGGCTGTGACATCGTGTTTTAAAGGGATTATTGCAGGTTTATAAATATTAACCACAAACTTGGACAATACAAATTGTGTTTTCAGACAATGAAAACATGACATGATGTGAGTGAAGGAAACTAGCATAAAGTTTGCAGGTGGCTGTTCATGTCATCATTTCCCACACGCTTTCAACATTGTGAGCTGGGCAGGAAATTTACCCTCCACCACTTCCTTCGTGGGAGTGCCATTCGTGTAAAGGGGTGCAGTAGAGTAGGGGGGCCCCATGTGATACAGAGATTAGAAAGAGGTCCCTATAGACGCAATGGGTATTATTATCACATGGAAATTATTGTCTGACGGTCAATGCAGTCGGTATGGGAAACACTTTTACGCAGCATCGTCAACACCAGAAATGTTTTGCAAGTTTTTATCTGCAATCTGCTCAAATCAATCAATGGAATCAGAAGATACACAGTTTCTCATAGCTTCTAACCATACATGCACAAGCTACATGTGAGATGTTGGAACGATATCGATTCATTTCACATTCAGATGAGAAAAATCACGTCACAGTCTTGTCTGGACCACAGTGAATCACATCTGTCTCTGCTACAATGATAGTGGGGGTTTGTCCCGGCTGTCTTACTACAGTGAGTTACACTTTGTGAAAGATAACATTTTCATATCTAACAGACCATAGCTGCAGAACAAAATGAAGACTGGAGTTATTGTCATGTAAACATTTCTCTGAGGCAGGGAACATTTTATTGGTTGGGCTAAACCAATGAGATTAGAGGGTAGGCGAAGCTGAAAAAAAACATTTTTCTAGGTTGGTGGCCATACGAGGAGACAAAATTACCACACAAAGAGTATGTAAACGCTATGAGGTCTGTTTGAGATATAAAAGTCATAGCCCATACAGTAGCCACCATAACCTTAACCACCCCAAGCCTTTACTGAACCCCAGCTAAAAATGAACTTAAAGACAGCCATAATCAATTTCATATTCAAATGTAAGCAGCTCAACAGTCTTAGAGCCAAACATAACCATTTTAATCACATGACAAGACAATACTCTGTAGTTTTGCAGACCATTTTTGACAAAAAATAGTAAGGTTAGTAAAGTTATCAAGGTTAGATGGTGAACCTACCTGTTCTTACAGTTTCACAATAGCCATACTAGCTCATAGCTAGACTTCCAAAATCATCAATGCTGATGTCTTGAGTGAACAAATAGCTGTTTGTTTTATTCATATTTTGTTCCAAACCTGCAGAGTGCAACAACAACAACAGCAACAACAACCCGCCATGTTCCCATATTTGTGTTTTATTATGTATGTCACTGTTTGATCATTTATCTCATGGTTGTATAACTCTGTATAAAACATTGATAAGTTTTGATATAACAAGACAAAAAGTGCACAGCTCTAGTGAGCCTGTACTAAAGCACAGAGGTCCTTGAGCTGATGTTAGGCAGGTATAATGTTTAGCATGGTCACATTTGTTTAGTATATTAGCAACAAAAATGTGGTAATTGGCGAAGCATAGCTGAGGCTGATGGAAATGTAATTTATTTCGCATGTATTACAATTCATTCTGTGGGGATATGAATATCTGTGCCAAATTCCGTGGCAATCTATCCAACGGTTTTTGAGACATTTGACTAAAAAACACAAATGTCAACCGTGTGGTGGCACTGGAAAAAAAAATTCAGGGGATCACCAAAGTCATTAGGATTCATCCTCTGGGAACCATGAAGGTCTGTACAAAATTTAATGGCAGTCTATCCAATAGTTGTTGAGTTATTTCAGTCTGGACCAAAGTGTTGCACCAACTGAGACTTTTCGGTGTGGCTAAAAAGTGGATGAGTGCAACTAAAAAAGAGCTACAGACACATGAACAGAAAGTGTAACTAAATTGTTCATCAGAGAACTGTCTTCTTAACCACTAGTCAGTATGGTTTGGTGGTTACAGATCTCATGTAGAAACATCAGTCAGTATTTTGTACCTTTACCTGCTCATCAAGATGCCTTAGAGTTATACAGTAGCTCATATTCAGCACATTACATTACTACAATTAATACCCCATCTAACCACCACTGTAACTGGATGAACTCCCACTGACACCTTCACACTACTGGTCACGTTCCACTGTAGGAAAACAGGGGCTCTGTTTTGACTTCACATTCGAGCCCATCATAACATTTGCTTTGAGAAATGGGGCTTCAAATAATACATGTGTGAGAGACTGCGTACTGTACATAATTACAGACAGGAATCTCCAGTGAATCTTCAGAAGTTATTTTCAGGGAAAACACAGATACCCCCAGCCGTCCCCCAGGCTATTTTGTTACTTCATTAAACTTATATCTGGGTTGTGCATTCGGGTGTATGAGTCAGCCTTGAGACTTGATCAGCAATTTCTAATAGCGAAGCACAGAGCGCGAGCATGCATACTTTATACTGTCAGTGGTTTCATTTTCCTTTGGACGCAGCATGTTTCAGAGATCAATTTTTATGGATTTGTCAAGTCATAGAGAATAGTATTGCAGTTTCAGTATTTTAGCATACAGTATTTTACTAAAGGAATCAGTATTTTATAATATAATTATTAAAACAAGTGTTGCACATTGTAATAAGTCATTTCAGTGCATCATATCAACATATAATGCTCTTTAATTAAATTATAGGACTGATTGCAATAGTGAGTTGGAGGATCCAGTTCTATCAAATTCTTATTCTGGATCTGACAGAAAATGCAAAACTCTTCAGTTCAACATGTGCAACAAGACATGACATGTTCTGGCGAATAATGAAGGCCTGGAAGTTATGCATACATACTTTCTTCCTTCAGTCTTAGTTGGAGATGTTTTGCAATATAATGTAGCCTCAGGGTGCATATTACACCTGCACACATTTCAAAGGAAAGTAGCAGTACTGCTTCTCTCCACCGGCTGTGTCAAACACATGTGTATTTAACATTTCACTCCTCCATGTCAATGGATTTACCTCCACATTCCTCACATTCCTTCCCTGTCATTCGTCATGACAACGATATCCAGTCACTGACACTGATACACTCGGTGCCCCGGAGGACAATCGGTTTTCGTCACATGGTGGAATAGTTTAGGGTCTGATCTTTTCAGCATTTTCTGTTTCTGACGCTTCTGTTGTTGTTACTTTAACCAGATGGACGACATCGACGCCATGTTCAGCGATCTGCTGGGGGAGATGGACCTCCTCACTCAGGTGAGCTAAGGCAGTTGTCATGACAACAATAAGACACTTCACTCCACATCTTTTTAAGATTTCTGTTCAGAAAATAGCTACATTATTGTACATTCTTATTTATTTCTTTGTCATTTTTATTTCTTTTTACTCATTATTGCTTATTGCTTATTATTATGTAAGTAGTTGTTTTTGTTGTTGTTTTTTGAACTTTTGATTTATTTCATTTCAGTTGCTTTTAACAGTAAGTTTAAATTACAAATTGTAGTCACAGCAATAAAACTTTTTTTTAAAAAGACAAATAAAATAAAAGGTGAGTAAATAATTAAGAGTTGATGGATTCACAGTAGCCAAGAGTTTCATTATAGCACAACATAAACATTCACGTGTTGGTTTCACTTTGTTTCATAGGCCTAAGAAATTATTTGTAATAAGTGGATGTCATTTTTTAAAGTTTAAAAAATGTTCTTGTCCTTAATTTTAGTCTATAGTCTCTCTCATAATTTGAAATATACATAGAGAATAGATCAAAAGGTTAAATTCATTCATTCATTCATTAAAATTTCCACTATTGTGTGCTATCATAGCAGAGTGAATCAGATCCACTTTGTTTTTAAATTAAATGTCATTTATGAATGAAAAGAGTTTTACACACATTTCACGCAACACATACTCAACTACACAGTTTCTCCAGAGGGCTTGTGGTTTATTCTTTCACCTTATACTGTACCATAAATAGAGTTCTACTTCAGAGACAGACGACAAACTCACTAAAACCCACCATCGATCACTGAGCCACTCTAGACTGGCAAGCACAACAGACACAGCGGGGGGAAACACTCTTTGTGGTCATCTAACAACCATAAATTACACTCTCTTTTAGAGGGGAGGTCAAATGTCAAACTCATGAGCCAGCTAGAGATTACACTTTTTTTTTTCAGTGAAAAGCCCTGCTGATCACTTTGATGTTGTTTTCAGCCCACCAGTCATTTTAAATCACTTCCATTTCACCAGGGGGGCTTAATATTACACATAGAAGCCTTGTTAAGTGTAATACCGAAAAACAGATGTAACATTAGATGTGTAAACATTTTACTTTCTTACATAATGTGCGGGGACAGTTGATGTTTCAGGAGACTCAGAATGTGTTGTTGATTAACTCACTGAGCCCCTGGGGGTCCTGTAGTTCCACAGATATTGTATTCATGCTCTTATAAACACTCTGCCTTGTTCAATTCATCCCTGCAGAGCCTCGGACAGGAAACAGTGCCTCCTGCCTCCTCTCTCCCCAGCAACGACAACCTCAACTTCTCCATCGGCTTCACTGACCCGAATGGTGACCTAACTTTTTTTTGTGTGTGTGTGTGTGTGTGTGTGTGTGTGTGTGTGTGTGTGTGTAGAAATACTGCACAGAACTGGGTGTTGAATTCTACAGTAATCTAGTTGTGCAAAGACAGGATGTATTGCAAGTTTTGGCGCAGGAGGCAGAAAAGCAGCATTCAGTTACAGCATATCTGGCTACTGTTCAAGCTTTAATTTCAGGCGAAGACTACAGTCACCATAAGAGCTAATTACTCACTGTTTGCCTCTAGGTCTAATGGGTTGTAAAACAAGCAGTAATAATGTTAAAGCAAGGTCACAGCATCTGTTTGTCTGCCATTAGCACTCTGCTTTAAGTCCTCGCTTTTGTCTTTTTATTGTGTGCCCCATTAAGTCCTGCTATATCATGTTTTTCTATATAGCTCTTCATCACACAGATGCATGTCTCAAAGGACTTTACAAAGACAAACCTACTTAGAAGAAAAAGTTTTCTAATAAGACACCCTTTATAAGTTGTAAATACTGGCTTTATTAAAGGCATTATTGGTTATTGAGTCATTTACTAGAGCTTTATGTATCAGGTACAAGCTATTAACAACAACACCTTTTTCGGTTGCCAGGTTGTTAAAAAATCCATCTGGCTTGCAACCCAAATGTTGTGTTTATTAATGGTTTATAACTCATATATAAATCATTAGCTAATGTTGAGATTTAAAATAATTTTCTTTTAAACAGCAGTTGGCAAACTGCTACAATTAATCAATCGATCAATGAGTTACTTTATTTGTCCTCCCAGTGGCCAATTGGTTGTGCAGCAGTGTAACATAGGATAAAAACACAAAAAGCACATGAAAACAACATTTAAAAGAAAGTAGAATACAAAAATTAAAACAATTTAAAACAAATGGTTACTTCTGGAGTGTATGAAGATTTCTATTTTTCTTAGTACAGCAAACCTTTGAGTGGTACCGTATATATCCATCTATCCATCCATTTTTCTTTACCACTTATCCTCTAGAGGGTTGTAGGGGAGCTAGAGCCAATCTCAGCTGACACTGGGCGAGAGGCGGGGTACACCCTGTACAGGTCGCCAATCAATCACAGAGCTAACATTTAATTATAGTGACAGACAACCATTCACACTCACATTCACACCTACGGGCAATTTAGAGTCACTGGTCTGTGGGAGGAAGTTGGAATACCCAGAGAAAACCCACATAGGCACAGGGAGAACATGCAAACTCATGCAGTGTTCATGCAGAACACAGAAGGGCCCCAGCAGCACCCTACCATATATATGCAAACATTGTATGCAAACAAATAAAAAATATACAACACATGATTGCATCAAGACAGCATACAGTAACCTATTTAGCCCAGCCTACACTAACTGGTACTACCAGCCTTTATTCCTCAGGAGAGACAAGGAAAGATCAATGAGTAATGAAATATAAGAAATGCCCTCATTTAGTTGTTATGACTTTGCTTAATGAAAACACAAAGAAAGGTTCTTGTAAAAATGACTCAAGGTTTTTGGAAAAAACACTTCATCATTGGAAAAAAAAAGGAACAAAAGCATCTTCTACATGTCAAAATTTTTAAAAAGTTTACTCAGCGGTCATCTATTCTGACAGAGAGGTAACACCTCCCTTCCAAAACAGTTTTGGCATTTGTATTAAATATACATAATGTACCTGAGACAGTTCTTTACAAATAAACTGATTCTCCTCTAACACCAGAGTCCCTCAACGAACTGGAGGACAATGATTTGGACGCACTTATGGCTGATTTGGTGGCTGACCTCAATGCGACTGAGGAGAAACTCGCAGCAGACATCAACGATCTGAAGGTGCTATCACCGCCCAAGCAAGACCTGCCACCCGCACCTACGGGCCTCGCTTCACTGCCGTCACCCCCAAGCAGCGCCAGCAGCAATGCTAGCACCACGTCTTCCGCCTCCTCCTTACCACCTCCGCCTCCTCAGGGTGCAAAGCCTACAATGGTGAGTCAGCTTGTGTGCAGTTTGTCAGCATGAGAAGACAACTGTAGCATTTCTGCAAAGATCTTATTAACATCTCTGCTACTGGGGACTGGTTCAAAATTTAAGAAGTGAGAGTTTTAATAGAGGTCTATGTTAGACTAAGGGAGTTGGTTGATGATGATTAAAGAAAATGCTGGAGAAAAGACAGCAGAGAAGAACATTTCTGTGCATTGTTATGATCTTATGAAGTAATACGACAGAGCAGAAACATGAGGCAATAAGAGGCAATAATGTCACATTCTCTTTTATTGGTGGCGTGTCTTGGTTTACCACAAGTAAGCGCTTTCTGAGCCATGCGTGACAGGACACCATTACAACAAAAACATCACCATTTCCCAGAATATACATTTCTCTTGAGCACTTTTTTTGTCTTTGTGGAACTGGGAAGAGTGGTATTTCTCTTATAACGGTTGAACAGTGAGATCATGGCAAAGTGGATGGAGGCATCTGTTACGGTTACAGAGACTCGTGAGGCGAAACAGCCCGAGAGTCTGTCTGGAAAAGATCAAACACACACAGCCATGAGGCAGAAAAGAGTAACAGGATCAATACCAAAGGTTGAAGAAGGGGAGGTAAGATGTTGCAGCAGTGGTGGCGGTGGTGTTGGTGGTGGTGGGGGAGGGGAGGAGCCAGACGGGAGCTTATTGCTTTAGCAGGGTTTGTTACCTCATCCTCCTGAGGTAAAAACACCAGCTGTGCTGAGGCAGAGAATGCGTCATTGTTAGGTAGAGGTGTACAAGTTCATTAAAGCTGTGCTGTAGGCAGACTTTTAATATAAGAATGCACCAGATTTATAATCCTAAATTCAAAGAAAATAGTATCACATCCCTAATAATTGAGATCCAATAAATTGGACGTAATTCCCCAAATGAAATTCTTGAATTGAAACCTGTCCGCCCACAGGGAGAAATGAAATTAAACACATTACACCTCCAGAACAGCACTGAAGTGTTAGATCCACAGAAATGTGGATGTAGCTGGTGAAAGGTCACCAGTTAGATTTAGACTTAGTTAGATTTAGAATTAGACTTCTGCCTCTCTCTTTATGTTAAAGCAATAGTTCAGCATTTTGGGAAATACACTTACTTGCTTTCTAGCAGAGAGTTAGATTCAAGAAGACTGACACCACTCTCTTGTCTGTACAGTTAATCTGAAGTTACAGCCAACAGCCAATTAGCTCAGATTAGCATAATGACAGCTGGCTGCAGCTTCATGGATTCACATGAGAGTGATATTGATCTTCACATCAGACTCTCAGCAAAAATGTTGAATTATTCCTTCAAAAATCAACATTAATGTGCCGTAAGCAGTTTGCTGACATCAAAGATGATTTCTGAGTGCTGATGTTCAAATTTTATACTGTGTAGCTTTAAAACAATGACACAATGGCAGGATATATCCCATTGTTACAACATTATAACTAACATAGATGAAGATCTATTGTTCACCATAATTCATCTGTCTCATAACATTATTGTTTGTCCTGTTCAGGAGGAAATCGAGGCGCAGATGAAGGCCGACAAAATCAAGCTTGCTCTTGAGAAGCTCAAGGAAGCTAAAGTGAAAAAGGTAAGCGGACATTTAACTGATGTGTAAAATCCACCGGCAACAGTAAATTTTAAAGATACTGTGAAATACAACTACTTGGATGTCACCATGAAAGACATAACGTTCAAACAAAGCATGCATGGCTCTCTCTTCCTTTTCTTTTGTGCAAGCCATCTATCACAGTAATGGATCGCTTTCATATAGCCAACATACTGCAGGACAGCGTGATTTCCTCCTTGGGTGATATGTGGATATGTTCTCATCTTCAAAGCGCTGCACAGAAGTATGGACATGTGGTCGTGCATGCAAAGCTACGAGTCAGGAACTGTGATTTTACACAAACCAAACTCATTTCATGCTGATAGCATGCTTTTATCATGGTCGATGCGGCCATTATATCTGACAGTCGAGTTTTTCACCTCTACTCACGACTTAGCTGAGAAATCCCATATAGGTTGTATATAGGTGGGACTGCTTTAATGGCCTGTTATAAATTCTTATATGTTTAAAAATGTCTAAAATGAAAAAGGAAACCAGAAAAAAAACGCCCTTCTTGAATCACCATGTACATGTGCGAATGCTGAGAATACACAGACCACTGGCCAGTTTCACAGGAACATCTGTCTCTGAGTCGTTAGGCTCAGAGGAGCAAGGTGCACTCTTAGTAGTTTCAGCGAAACCCTCTGTGGTCCGAGGCCCTCAAGTTTCAGATAAACCCACTGGTTTCCGGTGCATGCTCCAAACAATCGAGGACATACTTGCACGAGGAAGTACCGTAAGAGGAAAAATAATTTGATATCCAGTGACATTTCATTCATCCAACTGCCAAAACCATATTGTTTTGAAGCAAAGGTCGAGAACGAGGAACATGTGATCTAACACCCTAAATCCTCTTATGATAGCATCTCTGAAACCCATATTGTTATGACACAAGGCAAGCGACTGGCTGACCTTGGTTCTGTGAAACTCCTCAGCCTCCCAAAGCTGGATTTGTTTCCAGATGAGAGGAAGTATGAAGCCATATGAGCCTGTGAGGAAAGCACAAAATTAATCTCAGTCAGCTCGGGGCGAAGAAGGCGCTAAGACTGCAAAAAGAGATGAATACAAGGGAGGAAAAAAAACGGTGGGGGGAAGCCAAATATGTTCAATAAAGAGATAAACATGCTGATGCTCCAGACTGCTCTGGTAAAGCTAACATTATGAAACAGAAACAACTATTTACCGTATGAAGCCTATAATTAAACTGGCAAATAAACAAGCTGCATGTGCTTCAAGGCTGGATTTTATGTCTCACTCCAGAGACATCTGCTGCTATCCACAACTTTTAACCTCAGTCTGTCATGCAGACGACACAGAAAACCTCATGTTAGAATCAAAGACACTTGGATAAATAGTTTGATTTTTGGGGAAATGCCCTTATTCCTTATTAAGCTTCTTATTCAGATGAGAAGTTTGATACCACTCTCATATTTGTCCATTAAATATGCAGCTACAGCCAGGAGACGGTTGGCTTAGCATAAGGAATGGTATCAAGGGGAAACAGCTAGCCTCTTAAGCTAATTAATTAACATCTACTGCATATCTAATTTATAAAATCTGTACGAAAACCGAAGTGTAAAAATGACAAGTTGTGGTTTTACGGAGAGTTATGTTCTGTTTTCACTCTTTTTACTAACTTAAGCCAGTGGTTCTCAAACTTTTTCACATCAATGACCCCCTAAACTGACACAAATTAGACCACGGACCCCCATCTGATAAGATTTTTGCTTTTAGATGTTTTATTACTGAATGTGTATGAAACCCATGACCAAAATAATCATACATTCTGGCGTTGTGTTACTTATGGATGGAATTACAGTGAAATTAAATTATTCCCCTTTTTGCTGGGGACCCTCAAGGACCCCTGGGGGATCCCACTTTGAGAATCACCGACTTAAGCTAAGTTGTGCTAGCTGTAGCTTCATACTGTACAATCAATAGAGTATATCAATCTTCTTATATAGCTATCTCTCATCAATAATGTCAAACCATTACTTTAAGCTAAAGAATTCTCACTGGTTGGAGTTTTAACTTTTTTTTTTGTCATTTATTTGTTGGAGAAAATACTGCAAAAGTAATATTAAATCACACTTTTCTGACAGTTAGTGGTGAAGGTGATGATGAATGACGGCAGCTCCAAGACTCTCATGGTGGACGAGAGGCAGACCGTCAGGGAAGTTCTGGAAAACATGTTTGAGAAGACTCACTGCGACTGCAACGTGGACTGGAGCCTGTGTGAGACCAACCCTGAGCTGCAGCTCGGTGAGTTACAGCAGTAATATTATTCAACATTTAATATACTGCTCCACCTTGGCCATGTTTATGACTGATAATTAATCAATCAACAATCACCATCTCTTTTAATGCGTTGTCATCAGATGATATACCATAGTGATTCAATCTGTGGTGAAGTCATAAGAGATTTGCTGTTTTAAACATTTAAACACCGTTGACAAGTTAAGTATTTTCAGAGGGGACAACCACAGAGGAAACAATGTGGTTTCCAGCAGCAGTTTGGAATAAATCTGAACTGGGTTGGTATAATGAGTATCTACCGAAATGTAAGTAACAGAAAATCCAAAGGAAAATATGTGATTTCTGGGAAATGTAGTGCAAGAAACGCCACAGGTGTAAGCACTAGCTGAGCAGCAAATATATCAACAAAACCAGAAAAACACAGATTACCCCTTTAACAACATAATCCTTCAGTGTGTTTTTATATCAATTGTAAGCTAAACACACACACACACACACACACACACACAAAATGTGCAGGGTGGTATATTTCATTCAGGTCCAGATGATGGACTGTGTTTTTATTGGCGCAATGGCTGCCACACTGCAGCGAGCTCACAATGAAACATTTATCTGACTCCCATTCATCTCTCTCTCTCTCCCTCCTCCTGTCTCTTTTTCATACTCTCTCTACTCCTCGCTCCTCTCTAACACACACACACACAGTGTAGACAGGTGGGTTTAATTTGCTGTATCGGACACTGTCAGTCATCCTCCCTGTCATGCGGAAATAGAAGCCTTATGATCTCAATCCTCCGTCTGAGCTGTCTGTGCTATATTTACTTCAGCTGCTGGACATCGCCGCCATTGTTACCATCTGTTTTTACTGTTTCCTAACAACTCCATCTGATTATTATGGAGATCATTCATAATTTAACAGAAACAATCTTATATTTCATGATCAGGGAATCATTTTACTCCGTCCCGAAACTGTTTTAATGAGATACTGGCGGTAAAGTCATTAACGTCTGTGAGCGAGTCAATATTATTTTGTTTGAAAATCCCATTCAAGTAATTTTATATTCAGCTAGTTAAGCAGTAATATGTGAAATTAAAGGATAAGCCTGGAATTATTCTATATTTTTTCTTATTGTAAACAAAGTCCAGGAAGGAATTTGAGAAAGCAGCAATGTGTTAGTCCGTCTCATACTTTCTAACTTGTCTTAAGTTCATTTAGTCTGACTAAAGAATGGCAAATATACATTGTTCAATTTTTACAAAAGGCTCATTAATTTCATAAAACAGCTGGGCACTGTAGTTTTAAGCAAATGTCTCGAAAACAGGAGTAAATTGTGCTTTTATTGGGGACTATTTTCAGCCGTGGAATGATACACATTTGGTGTGCAAGGAAGAATTTACAGCTCCATGGTGTATGTGGGATTGATTCAAGATAAAGTACAGTGCTTATGTTCATTGTAAGGAACATGTCACCTACAGTAGTGCGGCAGCGTAGCTCACTGATGTGTTTTTAATAGTTTTCGGACGACAGTGAAGCCCTTTTATGGTAAAGAGGAACGAGTTAGAGTATATACAGCTTTGGATACACAGAGAATACTTGTTAGTTTGATAAATTCTTTGTTTTTCTTCATTTGATTTGTTGAAAATAAGAAAAGTATTGGATATCATTGGCCTTATTGTCTAACTCTTTGCCGCAAATACCTCTTCACAGAAAACACCTTTTTTGAATTGTCGCATTGCTAAGAAGTGCAAACAGCTTCTTCCAGTGTTGCCACAACCCAAACTTGAAGCAGATTTTTTTCTGCAAAGGACTTGCAATGAATCACACAGGACTCCTTAACACCTAACATGCATATTTTATAACATTGCTTTCATACAAGTAAAGTCCATACTGCAGAAAAACCCTCAAAGAGGAATTCACTCACTTCCTCTCCAGATACTTTATATACTTGTTTTTGAGCCTGTTTGTAAAAAATGATTACATATCTTGACGGCTCAAAACAAATGAGGAAATATGTGTTTCCCTGTGGTCAACACTGTTTATTTTTAACCAAATGATACGTGATAAGTGTAGTTCCACGAAACGCTGTGTGACACGCAGATTGCTACTTATAACATGCCGTCCATGCAAAACTCAAAATTTTTCTATATAGGTTATTTGACTCATGTGCACGAGGGTGGGTGGGCTTTTGTGTCATCTATGAGTAACTAAGCAGTGTGACGGCTCGACAATGGAAACCATATACAAGTTTAGTCCATTTAAACTCCCCCTGAGTGTATTATGTTCTAACTAAACTAGAGGGGGTTAAGTAGTATAACATTTTTGCTGACCTTTTATTTTTTTTTCTCCAACAAAAAGTCAAGGCTAGTCATGCCCAATAAACACCCACAGAGCTCAACAGCAACACCATCTTCAAACAAATCTTTACTGTCGAAGTCAGCCATGTGCTCACCATGCACACTACTGCAGAGCACCATGTGGTTAATGTAGTTCAAAGGGATTTCTTCTCATAATAACTTGCTCCAGCAGCAAAGTCACACCATCCGTTTAATGATTGTAATAGTCAAACTATAGACTGGAACCCTGGCAGCAATTTATTTAATGCCTACCTCTGTCTCGGCTAGTAACCTGTAATTGGGGACCATGGCTAAACTACAGTCAAATGCCCAGTATACATGATGGAGATCTACGACAACGAGTGTGTGTGTGGGCAGAGAGGAAGACGGAGGAGGTGGAAAGTGCTCTTAATGTGTTTTCGAGGTTTAGTGCCATTTAAAGTCTTTCCAGCAAACAGAAAGGCTTGTATTTTATTCAGCCCTTTCCTAATTCACCCCATTTGAAATAGACAATCGTACAGCTGTGAAGTTGACTTTGTAGCAAGCTCAGCTGATTTACAGATACAGTGACACAGTGAACTACTGTACATGTTGTGAAGCATTTGTTTTGATGTGTTTTATGGTGCAAAGCTAAACAGAGGGAGCATGAAGACCATAAAGTAAGATTAAAGACGATTGTAGATTCTGCTTTAAATAATAATGTACTGTTGATTCAGTGTGAGAAAATAAACTTGACACAATTTTCATTTTCCAAAGCCAAGTCATGACATTAGTGTTTAAATGTGCTGAGAAATGATTTTCTATGGCTGATATATATTAGCTGTGTTTGCTGCAAAGGATTTAAATACAATTTTATACATATTTTACTTGAGTATTTCAATTTAGTGTTTTGACTGCTTCTCCGCTACATTTCTGAGACTATCCACACCAGAAAAACACAGTTATTTTGTTCAAATGCTTAAAATGATTGTTTTCCAGGTAAGAGTCCTATCTCATAGCAACAGTCAATGTTGGTTTATTTTGACCATGATCACAATCTTTCCAAAAGATCTTTTTAAATAAAACCAAGTAGTTTTATTTGTCTAAACTTTACCAAACCGTGACTAGATCTGGTAGATCATAAAAGGCTCTTATGTATTGTTTTTGTAATGGTCATTTAGGCCAGTTCAGCAATGACAAACAACCTATTTTGACATATAAGGAGGGTAATATCCTAATTTTTATTCCACTAGGGGCTACTAGTTACTTTTCAGATAAAAATAAAAATAGTAATGTGACACATGCATTGCTACCCAAATGTACATAAAGTAGTGGATCAGCTTCAACATTAAAATGTAGCTTACAGCAGTTTAAACCTCTGAAGGGTCATTCTTCTTAATGAGTAATTTTAGTTTTGGAACATTTTACTGATAATAGCTAGAGCACAGTTATGGATAATTAACCAGTGGGCTATTGGGAGCAGACACATTAAAAAGCCCCCCCTCCTACCTACCAGCTATAAAGGACAGAAATATAGCCACATCAAAGTTGGTGTAGGCAGATACTCAAGATCCAAGGAGATTAGGGGCTAAAAAATGCATTCGGAACATCCCCACCCCTCACTCAGCCCTTTGGCTGAGTGAAACCGCAAACAGTCATTTCAAACAGAACCCCCCCCCCCCCCCCCCCCCCCCCGACCCTGTTTCCAGTAGGCCCGTTCAGTAATCAATTCATGATTAGTCATGGAGTATAGATGCATTGTGGTACTTTTACTTAAAGCCACAATGTCTATAATATGACATTTTTCAAGTAAAGCACCCTTATGGTAATTAAACTGTGGGTTTTGTCTCAGTTTTTTACAAAAAAGAACTTTCAAAATATACACATAGTGGCTTTAAGTATCTGAATACATCTTTTCCCTCCGGTTTGCTGACATCTAAATTTCTCTTTTGACAGAGCGAACATTTGAAGACCATGAAAATCTTGTGGAGCCACTCTCAGCGTGGACAAGGGACAGCGAGAACAAAGTCCTCTTTCAAGAGAGGAAGGAAAAAAATGAGGTTTTCAAAAACCCACAGGTTAGTCACCTTTATAAACCAACACAGACTGCCTTTACTTCTCTAAACATAATACTGAGTGATCAGAGATGATGTGCGTGACATCTCAAAAGTCCAACACTGGCTATTTCATTGCTCTTAACTTTGGTTTGTGCAAATCTATCTCCACATTGTTTCAGCTGAGCACCATCTGGATGTTTTCACTGATGAATTGTTGTCTGAATTATGAGATGTCTTTCCTCTTGCAGGATGACCCCTTACATTTATGTCTTCACTGTAATATATCAGACAAAACAGCTTCAGGCATAAGACATTGAGATCTTGGCATGTTTGTTGATATAATGGGACCCCTTTATAATCTCAATGAATTTAATGGATTCGGTCTGTTGGCAGAGACAAATAGGCGGGTTGGAAAACTGGTGAGATATTCTCATTTTTAAAGTACTCCATCATGTCTCCCACGTCCTCCCCAACAAAAGACAGATCTGTTTTATACAGTATGTCCCCATCAATTTACAGTTTTAACTTCTGACACGAGCTACCAAAATAGAAACCCCCTTTGGGCTTTCTCTCATCATAATAAAAACACAGGCCTAGACTATGATATGAAATCAAACTAGCGCAGTCACAGAGGGACAATGACTTGGCTTCAAGGGTTTTTTTAAAAGCTGATAATGATTATTTTTTTTCCGCTGAGAATAGCCAATGTTTTGTTAAGATATTCAATATGTTAACATTTGACTTTTCTTCTGGAGAAAAGTAAAGTATTCAGTGATTTATTCTTGACCACATAGAACAATATCTGAGGCAACATTTAGATTAAATCATTCCACTGAAAATCGGGATTATCATGCATGTTTAAGGAATCGGACATTTGATTAAAAAAATTCCCAACTGACAAAACCATGTGCCAGTATAACGTGATCCTTAATGTACTTTGTTTTATTCCTGCAGAACTTTTATCTATGGAAAAAGGATAAGAGAGCTTTGAAAGAAATAAAAGACAGAGACAAGGATATATTAATACAGGTAAATAAACTCATGCACCCACATGAACCCGTAAGTGACATTCTCCCCGGTGGGAGCTCCTCTCGGTGACCCCTTTCATCCCCTCTTCACCTCCGCAGGAGAACTTCTGCGGGACTTCCATCATCGTGCCTGATCTTGAGGGGGTGCTGTACCTCAAAGAAGACGGCAAGAAGTCGTGGAAGCAGCGTCTCTTCCAGCTGAGGGCCTCAGGAATTTACTATGTGCCCAAAGGGAAGACAAAGGTCAGGGGTCAAAAGAGAACATCATTTGTGGCAAAAGCCAGATAATAAACAAACATACAGCGGCTGATACTCAGTTGTAAAAATGAAAATCCAGCAGATATCTAGATTTTTTTGCAATGTTAACTAAAACCTTAATGAAAGGTCTTTTTTTTTTCTTTAATCACCGGAACTATAAAGTTCTAGCATGTAGACTCTCTGCTTTATCAATCCCAGTCTTGTTTCATGCATCGCTGAACGTAACTAGAGCTTCTACTCACAGCTGAATACCTTCAGCATATTCCCTTACTGTATATCTTTCATCTCTTGGCAGCTCATCCCCCCAAACATACCATTCATACAGTACATGATGCTCTACTATTGTGTAGCATGGCATGGAATAGATAAACAAACTCATGGAAAAAAAGACACTGCAGATCATCTTATAATGTAATCCTTTTTTAATTTCTTTTCAGTCATCCCGTGATCTCGTCTGCTTTGTCCAATTGGACAACTTAAATGTCTACTACGGCAAAGATTTGAAGACAAAATACAAGGCCCCGACTGACTTCTGCTTCGTTCTGAAGGTAAGTTGGCTTTAAATTGTTTCCTTATTAGTCTAATTTGCCTCAAAGTCACATATTCACTGTGGAACGGATAAACAGAAAAGCTGTTATTTCCTATCACCATGACACTGACACTGACACAATTTACAGTAGCTGTTATACTGGTTAGTGCTATTTTGCATAGCTTACAGTCTATTGCACAGTGCAAGAGATATTAATGCAGAATTGAGTTCTGCATCGTAGTTTCTGAGTGTACAGCATAGTCAGCTTTGCAGCTGCTCGCTCTACTGGAAATGTGAAAAGCAATAAATAGTTAAATTTGAAGAAGTGAAAGAAGACAGTTTTACTTTAATTCATCTGAAAGTGGCGAGAGTGAAAAATGAACAAGATGACTTTTTTAAACAGTTCCTAATTTTTTTAAAAGAAATCGAAAGTGTCACGCGTTTCATTAAAAGAGTACTTTCAAATCTGAGCATATTAGCAATGATGGAAGTATACTGCTCTCATTTAAGGCTAAGAAGTGCTGACGGAAATGGAAAAAGCAAGAACCTGATGAGTTGCTGGTCAGTCTTAAAGGGATATGAAAGTCTCCTTTATTTCTTTTTCCTCTATCTCGTCTGGGAAACACTAGAATCAGCAGATACTATTAGACTAGATGTTGAGGATCAAAGCAAAAAGAGCTTAGAGAGGCAAAGAAACTGAATTACCTTCCAGTGAAAGAGAGTCCTCAAGGTCCGAGCTGAAGGGAGGAGGCTATAAGGTGCCGCTCGGCCAAGGGCAAGGGAAAATGACCTGTCAGAGCGGACATTTTGGAGGGCTAGCCGGGTTTCATGTAATCTCTTATCCTCGTTGTTGTTTGTAAAGCTCAATAAAAGCAGCTATTTTTGGTAGATGGTAACGAAGATGATATGACAATAAGTGAAGCTGCCAAAGTGTTCAATTCAATGTGTGTTCAACTGTGTTCAATGAAGGTGTGTTTTGTAGCTATTCAAGGATGCGAGCAAAAACAATTTAGCAGTTAAATATTCAGAGCTGCCTGAGGTGATCTCTAATAACATCCCCATTATGTAGAACTGATATCAGGACAATAAGCTTAAATTGTAACTTCCTCTTCAGAGGAAAAACTGACGCTTGAGCTAAAATTACACCTACACAGTAAGCACTGTACAACAAATATCTTTGTAATCATTACAATGGGGTGAGAGTGCATTTCCTACTATTTTAGAAAACACTATTTGAGCATGTGACTCAAGCATCTGATTGATCCTGTCACAAGATTACATCATGTACCTTCTGGTCCTCCTTCTGTTTATGTTCACAAATGCTGTCTGGACAATCCTAGACAATATAAGTTCAAAACATAAAATCAAATTTAACTTGTATTGGCCTTTAACACCCTCTCTAGACTCACTCTGCCTCCTTGTGGTATCCTGTGATACCCTTAATATAACCAAATTATCTAGTGGAAAACACTGAATCATATCTAATCACAGCATGAGTCAAGGGATATTTTTCTTTCTTTGAATATACTAAAATAGAGTAGTAGGACAACAGCCAGAAAGAAGGAGGTCACAGTGACGCATCGTCTCCCTAGACACTACTATTGAGTGTGTTTTGGTCTGTCGTTGCCCCAGAAAACAGCTTATTACACTTTAAACGGAAACTATATTGAAAAGCAAGGTCGTAATCTGTTACAGTGTGTTCAGCGTCAAAGTTTTTTAGCATTAGAGACTCCTGGAAAATGAGAGGATTTGTGTAAATTTTGTTAAGGAAACTAAAAAACAAAAAGGAATACTACAATTTGTACTTTTTGTATTTTCCAAACTAGTACTTCTCAGAGTATATTACTGACATAATGATGTTTATTCATTGTATTTGTCTGCACAGCATCCTCAGATCCAGAAGGATTCTCAGTATATCAAGTACCTGTGCTGTGATGATGCTTGGTCCATGAATCTTTGGGTCACTGGAATACGAATTGCAAAGGTAAATTGGAGCAATTCTACATTTAATGATAAGCTATAATGTCCACTAATCCAGAAGACACAGTATAAACTCTGCGGTGTGTTTCTTGCACTTCCAGTACGGTGTGTCGCTGTATGAAAACTATAAAACAGCCGAGAAGAAGGCTGCTGTCAGCTCTGTGTGGACGAACCGCAGCACTCCATCAAGCTCCAATCCATCAACGCCCTCACCCACCGTCAAAGGTAGCACAGCACACAATCTCCCCTTAACTGAGTGTTTCGCTGATTATGTGACGGCTAACTGACAGTGTGAAACAAGCCAGATGTAGTGATATGAACAGAAACATTTTCACTGTGCAGTATGTTCACTCATGAGTGTTTCTTCTTCTGTCCCAGCCAAATCACCGAGCCAGGCCAACGGCCACGCGTCAAAGCCCCAACCGAGACCCGATTCTACGGTATGAATTTCAATGTTTCGGATGATTATTTTCATTAGGAATCAATATGTTTATTATGTTTTTGGTTGATTAATGAATTGTTTCTTTAAATATCGGGAAAAGAAAAAATGTAAGGAGAAACACCACAAGTTCTCAGGGCCTAAGATGTCATCTTACTATCTCTTAATACACAGCTGGAAACCCAAATAGATTCAGATTATGATAGTATGAAATAGGGAAAACTACAAATCCTCAAACTCAACAATTAATCTATCTATAAAATGTTAGACAGCAGTGGAAAGGGCCCAAGGAGACAGTATTTGATGACTTAATACAGAAAAAAACAGCCACATTAGCAGCAAATTCATGTTTGAGAAGCTGGAAACAGATCATTTCTTGGCTTTTTAGGAGATCGAAAACTTTTGTATTGTTCATGCTTAAAGATGGTGGACTCAGCAGACAGATATCTAAGAAAGAATCATCAAAATCAAAGTTGTAAAGGTCGAGATATCCTGACTTTTAGTCTGGGAAGAGCTCCAAAAATACTAGATCCTACATTTCCCATGATGCAACCAAGACTATCTTTCTGATATAAAGACCCTGCCCAAACACAGGCCTTTGGTTAAAATAAATTGTAAAACTTTGTCCACTTCATGTTCATCTTGTATCATTATGTTATGTTCTGTGTCTTCTCAGGACTTTGGAAATCTCCCGCCCCCACCACTGGACGATTTCCTCCCCCCACCACCTCCAGACCCAGCCCTCCCTCCTCCACCACCTCCTATGTCTGCCAAGACTGCCCTCAAACCTGCCCCTCCCCAGCGACAACTGCCAACCAACTTCCCTCCACCTCCGCCTGCAATGGACGACCTCCCTCCTCCCCCGCCAGATCCACCCATGGACGACAGCTCAGAATCTCCACCAGACTTCCTCCCTCCCCCTCCTCCGGCTGCTGGCTTCGGTTCTCTGCCACCTCCTCCGCCGGTCAACTCTCTACCACCTCCACCGGCTCGTTTCGGTGGTATGGACCAGTCTCTGCCTCCTCCACCACCAGATCCAGGGTTCCTGCCGCCTCCACCTCAGCCAGTATTCATAAGCGCTGGAGCACCCCCTCCGCCTCCGCCACCTCCTCCACCTGCTGCTCCGTCCCCGCAAGCAGCTCTGCGGCCTGCCGGGTCAGTGAGGAAGATGCCTCCTGCTCCGCCAAAGAGGACTACACCGGCACTGCAAGAAGGAGGGGGTGGAGGAGGAGGTGGGGACTTCATGTCAGAACTGATGCTTGCCATGCAGAAGAAGCGCAGCGATCATTAACCTGAGGAGGCTGAATATAAATATAGGTCCAACTTAACCTTTAATCAGCCTCTTCTTAAGCTGAGAAAAAAAAAAGCTCATCTGTACCTTACATCTCCAAGTAGAAACTACCTACTTGAGATAAATTAAGACTCAAGACTCATTTGCATTCATCATCTTTTTTCTTAACTGCTTATTTACAGCTTAATCTTTCATTAATCGAGTAAATCCACTCGAGGATGTGTTTTACTTCTTCTTAACGTCACCAGCATATTGGATCTTCACAATGTGCAGAATTTTACACTAGAAGAATTTTTTTTTGTTGAGGAAAGTTTCTCTGTTGAGGAATGTTTCTCTGTGTTCACTGAACATCTGTATTAAAGGTACCTGAACATGATGTGTGACAGCACAAATTGTTTGGAGCCAATCGTGGTCACATATGCAACCTACACAATTGTGGAGAAGCCTCGGGTGGTCATACACACTGAGAGCTGTCTTTTCAGTGAAGTTAGACATCTTGTGTCCAGCAATGAAACTTTTGAAAATGAAAACTGTTTGCATTGAGAGGAATGCATGTAATTTTTAGATTTCATAACCAGCTAACTGATGTTTCTGGTGTACAAATGTTATTGTTTAAAGCAGAATAGTTTTTAAACATGTCTTAGAACCCTCCGTGTCCGGAGGGAAACTTAATACTTCAAAGACTGTTATATATGATCAAAGATCAGTTTTATACAGTGTTTGGAAACCAGTCGATTTTTTAACATTTTTTTAACTCAGAAACTTCTGTTTTAATAAAAAACGGGGTAATTTTATGTACATTATGAAATACTGTCATGCATGTCATGCTGTAATGCTGTCTTCATACTTTAAGGAATCATTTATACAGAACTGTACATACTGTCATGTTTTCTGAGATGGATGTAAATACTGTAAAAATGCATATCCTGCTTTTACAGAGAATACAGCGTTTACTTGATTACAGTTCGTTTTCAAAAGACTGTTAGTTAAATACATTTTTCACATTCCTGGTGGCATAAGAAGTGCATGAACTGAACATAATTTCTTATTCGATTGAATTTCTGGGTCTAATTTCTTCTGTCACTGTGTGGAGCCTGCTGTGATTGGCTGCTTTAAAAGCATGTTGTATGAAGATGTTAAAGCCACATAATCAATTAACATAACGCCTCAAAAATCATATAAAACTCTCAGAAATGTAAAAAGCACTGGACCTGGTTTCCATTTACTGGCTCTGGTGTGTGTATATGTGTGTGTTTGGGAGACAACATATGAACATCTGAAAGCATGTTATGAGATGAATTGTCAATCTGGATCCTTAAAAAAGCAACACAACAGGCTTCCCAAGCAACTTCATCTTTGTTTTTATTCTGCAATTATAACATGTACAGGTGTATTTTCAACTGCCAAACTGTAAAAATACAATTTTATGAGCTAACTACAATTAGAGTTTAATTTTTTGTGGCCATGAGAACTGTATCTGATAGCTGTCAGTCACCGTATCCACACAGAATAGGTATAATCAGCTGAAAAACACAAGAAACAACCACGACCTTGACAATTTGGACCAAACATATCCCACCGACATGGCAGAATATGACAAAAAGAGAAAAGAAAAGAAAAAGATCACAAAAGCTTAGTTGAAATTCTCCTTCATTTTTAGCATCTCGCTACTCACGAGTCACTCAAGAAGAACAGCTGACCTTTAACCTCTTAGCCCACAGTGGAGGTCTTGCTGCATAGCCTGCCTCCTCTGCAGTCTCTTGTGTAACAAAAGGAAATGAAAGTACATGGTGCAGCTGCTCCACCTAGTGGGCAAAACACGAATGACACCAGGTTAAAAATAAACAATTCAAATATACTGGGATTACTTTGGGATAATAAATTGAAATTTAAATATCACTTAAATATCACTTATTTATCAAATACATACCTCTGTAAAATCATAAATCTCAGTTTTCCCTATAGCAGACTCTGCCATCCAGTTCCTCAGCACATATCGGGGGTTTACAGCTGCAAGATATTTTACGCAATCAGATGAAGAGCTTCCTGTTTCTCTTCAGTTACGACATCATTATTATTACAACATCACATTTGTAAATGTGTGAAAGTGAATCCTCTCTAATTTGTATCAAATTTAAAAAAAAATGTAATCATGGTTGAACTGATTAGTGATTTAGAGGCTTACTTTTCATCCTGTCTTGACGATCCAAATCGTTATCATTTGGTTGTCTGAACAGAACGAAAAATCATTATATATTCATCATTATGCTCATCACACACAGATAGAAGTGAGGGAGTATATCAGGTGCTTTCAAGCACAAAAAAATGCCTTGATGTAAACTTTTTTTTTAGACAAACCAGACTCACTTGAGCTGACAGTCTGACATATTATTATATGTTTTTGCTTACCCGCTGAGCCGCAGCAGGTACATATTGAGCCAATCGGAGAACTGCTTGTGTGATGACAAGTCTTCAAGAGCCCACATCTAGTACAAAACAAATAAAAATAAAATCATGAAAAGGATGCCTCGATATAAAAACTGAACCTCTGAATAGCTTCACTGTTGCTGTTGTAGCAGCAGCTACATTTTGCATGTGGGTTACTTGCATACTAATAAAACACTAATTCACTATTTAATTTGGCTGGAACTAACAATTATTTTTATTATCTATTAATCTCACTATTATTTTCACAATTAATCATTCGGTCAATAAAACATCAGAACATTTTTAAAAACATCCATCACAACATCCTTGAGTCCAAGGTGACGTCATCAAATGTCTTATTTTGTTCAACCAACAGTCTAAAACCTCAAAATATTACATTTACGTTTCTGTAAGACCAAGAAAAGCCACAAATTCAAACATTTGAGAGCCTTGAACCAGGGAATGTGCATTTTTTTCGTGGAAAAATTACTTAAATGATTAATTGATTATCAAAATAGTTGCCAATTAATTTTCTGTTGATCAACTAATTGCTGGAGCTCTACTATTTAGATAGATTGAAATAATAATCTAAACACTGTCATATACATGTATCTTTAGGTATTTTTATTACCATTTTTCATCCTACATTTTACTTTTATATTTGCTGCTCTAAAAAAACAAATAAATACAAAACAGAGGATGTCAGATGATCTCTTGGAGATGCAGAGAAAATATTAAAATTGTTGTCAACATAAAAACAAAACATTTCCACTTCAGCTCTACCTGTGTGAAGTCCCTGTTGTGAAGCTGCTCGGCTGAAGCTTCACTAAGCTGCCTGAAGGTCATGGTGAAATCAGACTGTGTGTCCTCCATCATCTGGGAGAAAACAAACACGTCGTTGTTTATCCATGTAAGACATTAATACAAGTATAATATGAAAACAGCCCCTGAAATGAGACTGATTTACTGGAGCATGCGACTCAGATTTATAAATAACTTGCCTTAAGCAGGAAGGCAACAAGATAAGCATCATCCTCCTCCTCACCAAGGAGCCCCAGCTTTGCTTGAAATATCTGGTGAATCCTGAAATAGATACATGAAAACGATTAGAAAACAACATATTATTATTATCATTGCTAAGATATAACATGAGGGAAACCACAAATTGAACTTACCTCATCTGGTAAATATCAACATATCCCTTTAAGATGATTTTAGCCCTGAAAATAGACAAGAAGTCAGTGAACAGTTAACTTACTTTGCATGTTGCTTTTGTTTTTCAAGTATTTAACATAATGACAATGTACGTCATCATTTAAGATCTTGAGAAGATGTCCAGCTCTATAAGTATTATTGCAGTTTCTTCAACAAAAGTCAATACAGGTCAACTAAAACACCTTTAAGACAAACAGATATGTGTTATTCTTACTCTTTCTGCTGTTTATTAGAAAGCACAGGACTGAGAGCCACCAGGAGCTTCTCCAGGTTGAACAGTCCGACGTTAGCCTGAGCTCCTACGCTGTATCTGCCCTCATCATCAGACGTGTTTGGGACAAAATCTGCAAGAGTTTGCAAGTGTAAAACAGCAGTTTGACAGCTGACAAAAAGAGGACATTCAGATATTTCAGGTCAACTCAGACATGCATCATCGCACACACTGGGGTTGTACGACTCCATGAAGCCGAACGGTCCGTAGTCGATGGTGATGGACAGGAGACTGAAGTTGTCTGTGTTGCACACACCTGTCACGATGACACAAAACAAAAATCAGTAGATG
Organism: Thunnus albacares; assembly: GCF_914725855.1. NCBI lineage: Eukaryota > Metazoa > Chordata > Actinopteri > Scombriformes > Scombridae > Thunnus > Thunnus albacares. The sequence goes on from NC_058126.1 coordinate 8,000,377, forward strand.
TACAAGCTGTGTGATTCAATGTTCAGGCAAAACAGGATCTTCTCACCATGTGCAAACCCGACCGACATCCACTGAGCGATTAGATGTGCTGTTTCATTTACGACTGTGGTGTAAAACACCTAGAAAAATGAAAATATGACAAAGTACAAATCATGAACCAATAAAGAAGGTTTGATATACAGAATACACCATATTATGGATTATTATTTTCTATACAGAAGCAACATCATGTAAAACCTCATATTGGATGAGCAAAACAATAATAATGACGACATATTTTCAACATAACTTACCAAATATTTATCTGGGTCATTTGAATTGATGGAAGGAAAATGTTCATCAATTACAAAGTTCAGCAGCTTTCTAAAACCAATACAATGAACTTCTGTTATGTTATATTGTAGTATACTTTATGTAGTAGAAAGAATAGAATAAAAATAAAAATTGAAATGAGTGATATTATAAAACAACCTCATCAGATTGGTCTCACCTCAGAAGATCTATCTCTCCACTTTGAGACAAGATTTCTAATGATCCAATCCGAAACCATGACTTGGCTAAACGGAGGACAACAGCTCCTGGGAATAAAATAATAAATAAATAATACTGAGGACTAATGGAAAACAATCATGTAAAATACCTGTGACGCACTGTGTGTAATAATAAATTTAATGCAAATAACTTTTTGCATGAATTTGCTGTAGTTTACCTCTCTCTGTCTTCACATTGCCGTTGTAGAACTGGTCCCTAAATACCGGCTCCTCACTTATAATAAGACTGAAATAAATCAAGTAATTATCAGGTCAATAATAAACACACTTGACAAAATAAGGTCAGGGGAAAATCATGCACCTGGTTGCTACTTTATAATTCTTTCCAAAACATGTCTACCCTTTCACATGTGTCAAACACAATAAAACACCTGCTGAATGCTCAAAGTAGGAGTTAATCTTAGTTTATCAAGTTTAATGGCTAATAAGGTTACAAGGTGAGGTGACAAATTCAACAATAGTCCAGATATGTTTTTCTTGTCTTCTCACAAACTTCTGAAAACAAAATTAATGTTTTGATTCTAAATTTTAAACCATCATATTGCCCAGAAAACTGCCCCTATTATATGATACTAGTAAAAGTAATAAGTGACAGTTATTATCAGTCATCCTCAAATCAGATCCTTGCATATCTTTATACAGATTTAATTAGTCAGACAGCAATTTTTACCCCCCCTCTTGTGTCACCTTTCATTCATCACTGTCACTCTCTGGTCTCTCACCTGGCGGCCCTGCTGGTGGGAACACCCAGGAAATGCATCGCCTCGCTGCACAGAAATTCTCTGACAGACGAGCGGATCACAGCTCGGCCGTCTCCTGACCTGCGGTGAAATATTCAAATTCAAACATTCAGATTCATCATTCGATTCACAAATAGAAGACGGTTGCCTCTGCTTTCATGACAAATAATCTGGTTTTAAATTTAAATTCTGATGTATAAATCCAGGGATAATCCTGTAAAACTGTAAAACGTCTATCTATGATGTAAATGAGATATTGTAAACAAACAGAGCCTTTTTCAGTATAAATATTCAATGACCATGGTATTTCAGTATTAACAGTATTTACAGATTATTTTAATCTGCTTCTGATGTCTGTATTAACATTTACCAGGCTTTTTTTGGGAGTTTCCCCTAATGCAGGTCAGGATATAAAATCATACAACTGACAATGGAACAAAGAAGAAAAAGAGAAAAAATAGCCAACATACCTTGAATATGGTGTTTTCCCAGAGCCTTTAAGCTGGAGTTCCCATATTTCCCCTTTCCTGTGAAATGACACATTTCATAGAGAACATAGAGAAGTAGAGAAGTTTTGAACTTCAACATTCCTTTTCCAGTAAATTTTAAGTATATGAGGAACCAAATCCAAAAAAAGCTCTCACCTGTTGGTATACTGACCGAGGGAATGTGCTCGACCATCACCCAGCTGACCTGCCCAGTAGCCAAACTACCATAGAAGAAGAAGGAAAAAGATATTTAAAGTTCAATTTCATTGTGACCAGATGTGGCCAAATCTTATCCCAGATGTGCACATGTATTGTTATCTTAAAGGAAATTCATTTCCAGTTTTTCTATACTTTGTTAAACAGCTTTGTTGTCAAATGATGAAAAATCTCTTGGGGTCATACTATAAATGTCCCTGGTCGAAAATAACATCTGCCTGGGTGATTTGATTAAATAAACCTATATGAGAATCCAGGTATTTGTAGGGATAAGACATCAAGTGACAGCTCAGTTCAGCTATGGACATATGACTGAAACATTAAGTTTTGTCATTTTTAATTAGGATGTAATCTAAAACATACAAAAATACAGTATATATGTATTTTCCTGTTCATATTATCTTTAAAAAGTCTGTTTTTGAACTAAAAAGTACCTCTTTTCACCTATTTGAATAAATTTAATTGAATGAACGCTTTGTTTTTATTCTTTCTCTTCTTTTCTTCTATTCTGTTTTGTTTTCCTGTGTGTTGTAACGCACTTTGGATCAACTGTGTTGTGTGTAAAGTGCTATATAGTCTACTGTGAATAAAGTTGAGAAAAATTCAGGCGAAATTTGTCAATTCTGACCCCTGGTGGTAGTTTGTGCAAAATACGTTGGTCATTTTAAGGATATATACAGAAAATGTAAGCCAGTGTTAATAAAAAAACAAAAACAAACACTACCTGATGACCTCCATATCTGTGTGCAAGAGGTATTGATCCTGGTAGCAGTCTGCCACCACTGGCATAATGCAGAAAATCATCAGACTGTGTCACAGTCGGATCCAAATCTAAGATCCCTTCAATGACATCCTGTTGAGGCAAATTGAAAAATAAATTAATTCTTCATGGTATTAAGTAAAAAGTCTATGATGCTGATGATATTGTAACATCACCTTAGAAACTGCTGCTAGTCTTAATGGTCCTTTCAGTGGGGTTGGAATGGATTTAGAGAATATGCAGTTCTTCACAGTGCGAACAAAACTGCCATCGACCTTATCGATTGGAAATGCTTCTGCAGAAAGTGACAGAATGGTAACATCAATTGATGCTCAACTATTATATTGACCTCTATCTATACATTTGCTCAAAACAGTTTTACCGATGAGCTTCTTGCAGGAGACTCTGAATTGGTCCAGGTCCTGTGTGAGGTTCGCAGCACTCATGTTCCACCTGGATTTGAATGTGTGTGGGGACGGCTGGGTGTTTGATGCTGTGTTGTCATGACTGTGACAGTCGGGGTCAGTAGTTCGGCAGAACTCCAGGAAATAGACAGGTGTGAAGCTTGATGCTGCCACCAGAGCAAAGACTAAAACTTTGTAGATGCCCCACATTTCCACAAATAGAGCAGCTGCCTCAAGTGTACCAGATTCTGCACACAGAGATACAGCTGTAGATTGAACAAATAGAGGTAAACCATGACTTACAGGTGGTCATGATCATAAGGCAAACAGCAGAAGTGGAAGTAACCTAATTCTTTACTTGTGTAAATTCATAATACCACAGTGTGAAAATAATCCACTACAAGTAAAAGTCCTGCAATCTAGAAGTATTATAAGCAAAACGTGCAGTATCAAAATGAATTTAACAAGTATACAGAATGGCCATCAGACTGTAATATCATATATAATATATTCTGAATGAATTTACCATTAATGCATTAATGTGTAAGCAGAATTGTGGCTGGTTAAAGTGTCGGTAATTTTAACCACTTATTATTCCGTTTGGTAGTTTAATCTATAACTGAACCTGCAAAGTAACTATAAAAAGTGCAGTATTAGTAATAAAAGCATATACTCAAGAAAACACATGCAAATTTGCTACTAATCACTTGAGTAGATGTACAGAATTACTTTCCTCTTATGACATACAGCCACCAATGTAAACAGTATCAATTACACTTTAATTATTTTTCATTTTACCAGAAGGAACCCTAATTTAAGGCAACTAGCAATCAGTTTTTAACTAAAAACTGATTAATATACTAACAAATATGAATAAAATCTGTCTATAAATGAAGCTATAACCCGTACTAAGGAACTGAGGGAATGAAAAGGGTAGGTAATGTTAGTTTAGGTAGGTTTATTAGACATAACAACCCGAATAATAAAGTTGTTATGACAACACCGGTACGATAGCTACAGTTAGCATTAGCTTCGTCCCAAACATAACTTAGATACTAACGTTAGTATATTTCCTGGAGACGTACAAGAAGACACATTATATCTCCAGACTTCTTTTAAAGGTTTTCGCTCATGTTTATCTTCACTTTCTGCCTCGTACGGCTAATTCCCTGTTGTTGAGCGTCATCAACTGCTGCCCGGTTACTGCTTTCCGGTTCCGTTTACATATATAACCCATCCCATCGCGATATATATAAGGGTTTTTTTTACTAGGATGGCGAAGTCATGACACGCCCTACTCTGCATGTGATTGGCTTACTTTTATATTCGTACCTTAATCTTAACCAATCTCATTCCTCATACATAAACCCAACCAACGAAGGCAACGTGTATTAGCCAATCAGAGGCAGAGTAGGGCGGGTAATGACTTCACCATCCTAGGAAAATCAGCGTCTCGTTCCCATCGATGCACGCTGTCGGGGAACATGGCGGGTGCCTGGTTGTGGCAATGCCGGAGATGGAGTACAAACTGTTCGAGCGCGAGTTTATTAGAAACTGTGTGGCATTATAACGGCAGGTCTGTGTCTCTCTCCGTGTCCTCTCTGGGGCGGGCGTCCTGGAGCTCCGGGCCGCGGAACGAGGTGAGTTTGCTGCTAGTAGGACACCGGGCTTGGAGAAACTGTCATGCCCAGGAAGGTCATACATACTATGGCTGTACTGCAGAGCTGTCAGTCGGTCCCTCTGGATGGTGGTTTAACTTAACTGACAGCTGTATTACTGCACGTCCGTGACATTTTCCAACCATGTAACTACTATCTTGTCTTTTGCAAGAGTTTCCGGCTTTTTTGGCAGAATTTCACAATTGAATGTTGACTTGTTGCAGGGAGTGTCAGTATGTACAGAGGTCAAGACCTCTTATATTAAGCTCTGTTAAGCCGTCCACTTTACTCCAACCAACTGATAATCAAGTTCCCATTCAGTTAAATGTTTTTGTACCTACCTACAGTACATTCATTCATTCATTCATTCAGTTGTCATTGACTCACATTGTGTCACTCCAGTTTTCTAGTTAGTTTACAAAATGCACAAAAGAGCAAAGACCACAGAATGTACATCATTAGATCAGGATTGTAGCTACTATTTTAGAGATACTGAGGTCATGAGAACTGTAATATACCCTCCATCACATTGAATCTTTCTTTTTTTTTTCTGTTCACTGTACAGCTGAAATTAATATTATTATTATTATTTTCATTACATTTTTCCGCAGACTGCAGATTAATCAATTGTTTGGTCTATGAAATGACAGAAAATAATGGTGTAATAATAAATGCCCATCACTCATTTTTTTTGTCCAACAGTGCTAAACTCAGATATATTAATTTTACAGTCACATTAGACCAAGAAGAAGCAGCAAATACTCACGATTAAGAAGCTGGAACTAGGAAAAGCTTGGCATTTTTGCTTGAAATGTAATTAATGATTCATCATTTATCAAAATAGTTGGATATTCATTTTCTATTTAACTGACTGATCAACTAATCCTAATAGTTTCCTTAAAATAAAGCCTCCTCCACACACTAGGAAGTTCTGGGGGAAAAATACCGAAGCTGTTGTTTTATAATTTGTTTGCACTAAAAGTTATTAAATTTAAACATATTAAAGTCCAAAACATTGGAATCAGATTATAAAATATGTGGAACTGTAGAAGATCAAACGCCAAATTATCAAGAGATAACAAGGACCTCAGTGTCCTCAATGGTAACTACAGCCCATCATCAGATTATGCACTTCTGGTTTTAAAATGTTCAAATTATTACAGTAGAATATCCTGATGTGTAGCGTGTATTGAGAACTCATCCTTTGCTCTCATGTCCTTTGACCTTTCAGGTACAGCCATCAGTACGATCCACACAGATAAACCCCAAAACTTTAAACTTTACCTCATCTCTCATCAGGTGAGTTGTGATGTGATCTGTCTCAATCATAAAGTTTTGCCATACCAGATAATTACGATGCAGACCGTTTTCAACATCCTCAGTTCACTTACATACATCTTCTGTTTGTGTATTTTTCTCTTCCAGACACAAGTCAAGGTTGCTGTATCCCGCGCTACAGTCGTGCTGTTGTAGAAAAATACATAGTGATGCGAAGCTGAAAGACCCTTTCACGTTAGCCCAGAAAGACTTAACGAGTTTATATGACGACATCAAAAAGGTAGTCGTATTTTCGACATCAACATTTTTGAAACGGCAGATCATTTACCTACTTATTCTTCTGTATGATTTGTTGATGTTCTTGCACAGAATCATGTGTTGTGTGTTAAAGTTAAGTTTTCCTTATGTTTCTACACTGTCTGCAGTGTTAAGCAGTCTGATTTGGACTGAAAATTCACATTATTTCCAAAGATCTAAAGTTTGTTTAGAGCGAGAGTACTGTAAATCAGGAGCCTTTTTGATCTGAAAGTCATTGTTTTTCTTGGATTTTACCTCACAGCTGCAGGAACAAAGTGTCTTACCAGGCAGACAAAAAGCACAAAAGACATATTTTACTTGTGTGTGTGTGTGTGTGGTGTGTAGCAGATGCTTATTTGAATCAAAAGACATCATTTTTGATTATTTTCCTTCACAGGAGCTGATTGTATCCAAAGAAGAGCTGAATTCTCTATGTGACTACTATTTCGATGGCAAAGGCAAAGCGATCCGACCAATGATAGTTGTCCTCATGGCCCGAGCCCTCAACATCCACAGCAACAGAGACGGGTAAAAAGACATCAGACTGAATTGTTTCTGTGACCGCAGTAGTGCAATAAAATATATATTAATTACACTTTTTACTGGCACGACTAACCCACAAGTGACCTGTGATACACTGGTCAAAGAGAAGATGCACCACCCTGTAATAAATTATTATATGAAGCATAATCCAGGGTTTTTATTTCATCTCACTCTCTGCAATCTGTTGTCTGTCTTTGTCCTCTGCAGAGATTTGCTCCCGGGGCAGAGGGCCATAGCTATGATCTCAGAAATGATTCACACTGCCAGCCTTGTGCACGATGACGTTATAGACGGATCAGATAAGCGAAGGGGAAAGAGGACAATCAATGAAGTGTGGGGTGAAAGAAAGGTAACTCTTTGACTTGTATTCATAAACTGTTTATTTTCCTCTGCAACACTTCACTCATCTTCTTTTTTTTTGCTCTTTTCCAGGCTATCTTGGCCGGGGATTTCATCCTATCAGCCGCCTCCATGGCTTTGGCTCGTATTGGTAACATCACGGTTGTAAAAGTGTTGTCCCAGGTGATAGAGGACCTGGTTAGAGGTACAGTACATTTAAATTGTTCATGCATTAGAATCTGTAACTCACATTCACATATACTGACGTCTAATCCGTACCGATTGTGCTTCCAGGTGAATTCATGCAGCTGGGTTCAAAGGAGAACGAGAACGAGAGATTCAAACACTACCTCGAGAAAACTTTCAAGAAGACGGCGAGTCTCATTGCAAACAGTTGTAAAGCAGTATGTACGTTCTGTCTCCACATAAATAGCACAGGGATGGAGAAAAGCTTCAGTTTCTGCACTTAATGTTTTTTTGTTGACTGTCCGCTCTGTTTCACTCAAGGTATCCATACTCGTAAATTCTGATCCTGACGTCCATGAAATAGCCTACCAGTATGGGAGGAATGTTGGTATCGCATTTCAGGTGAGTTTTGATCTGATTGGTGCATAAATCTTTTTTTTTTTGTCTAGTAGACGTCTTATCAGCTCAATCATAAAGTCATCTATAGTTTTCTATAAGTAAGACTCAAAACTCTGTTAAGAAATGATAACAGTTCCCTCTACTGGAAGGATGTTACACTGCATTTAGTTTTCTATGAGGCCATAATGGTGTGAAGTATTGAATTCATTGTCCACAGGAATATGGAATTATAATATATGTTTATTTTTCTCTGTCCTGTAGCTGGTGGATGATGTGTTGGACTTCACAACAGGGGCCGCTCAGTTGGGGAAGCCCACGGCTGCAGACCTCAAACTGGGATTGGCTACTGGACCAGTTCTGTTTGCTTGTCAACAGGTGAGATTCAGCATTTTAGCTGCTCGTATGTAGATGCAGGAAGCTCAATCCCACACACATTTTTTTTTTTTTTTGTGCAAAATAACAGGATGACAAAAACAGAACAAACATTCAATGAAAAGACTGTTTTTTTTTTTTTATCAAACTACATCTAAATCAAGTTACTAGAGTAGATTTTCATAATATAAACTTAAGTTTGTTTCTATTTTTTTTCAGTTTCCAGAGCTACACGCAATGATCATGAGACGTTTCAGCTCTAAAGGAGATGTGGATCGGGCCTGGCAGTATGTCCTCCAGGTATAATCAATAATACATCTTATACAGAATCGTGAAGGACCCATTTATTTGATTAAGGTGTTAATTTTTCTTCCCGCATTCGAGATATTTTTATTGTGAATTGCATAAAGGATGATATTGTATAATCATCAGGGCATTGGTTGAGTCCTCAGCTATGTATTCATGCAGTTTGTGATGGAGACTAAGAGATTTATGACCTCTGCGCCCTCTTTTTTTAATCTTCTGTCAGAGCGATGGCGTGCAACAGACCAAATACCTGGCCCAGCGCTACTGTCAAGAAGCCATCAAGCAGATCAGTTTGCTCCGGCCATCCGCAGAGAGAGACGCCCTCATCAGACTCACCGAGATGGTGCTTACCAGAGACAAGTGAACCTCCACTGCTGGACTTCACTTCAGGCAGCTACCTGTGGAAAGGGAACTCACCCGGCCCCCCCCTCCCCTGTGTCTGAGCAGGCCAGGGTCAGACAAAGGCGGTGAGAGAGGTGATGGGACTCTGGTTCGGAGGAACCCCTGGAGCTGGTTTTAGTGCCAATTCTGAATCAATATGGCAGCAAGCTGGTTTGTCAGAATACTACTAGAATCAAGGGATCAAAACTGCATGCAGGGGCCTCTCTGAACTGATATGTGTTGTTTCATGACTCTCTCAACTGCTCCCTAAAATATACGAGAGGGTGAGTTTCTCAATAATGAATTGACATATAAATACACTCGGTTTTTAGTGCACGTACTTGTGATTTCCTAAACGGAATCACGGTGGCAATTTGGAAATAAATTATCATTTTAAATGAACGGATGGCACTGAGAACCCCAGACGCTAACTTTCACTGCATACAGTACTGTAACTGCAATGGCCTCCCATGCCTCAAACTAGCCAACTGTGACTAGTAATAGTATGTTAAAATGCTAGTGCGGAGCTGCAGCGGCGTTGCAAAAAAAAAAATCTGTAATTCCAAACGAGACGGAAGTGCATCTTTGTCATCGGTGTGTTTGTTTGGATCCGTGTCGATGTCTTTAGAGATCCGTCCACACCACGAAGGCCAAACAGTCATGTGTCCTTTTCTTTGACTTGTTGAAATGTTATACGGTTACTTCTGTAAATGCAAAGTGCCCTGTAACAGCCAAGGCCTTAACATCCACAATGACTGTGTGCTCAATAAACCAACAGTTTTTTTTTTTTTTTTTTTACGCCAAATCCTCTCTCTCTCTCTCTTTTTTTTTTTGATTCCCCCCAAGTGATCACACATGCATGTTGTACATAGAATTGTTTATTATAAAAGACTGTACATTAATCAATCAACATATTATATATACAAATGAAGGGCAGAGAGGTTTCAATATTTCTACCTATGGAATTGAGCCAGAACATGTTTTTTTTATTTTTTGTTGTTGGATATACTGAAGCAAACGGGCAAAATATCAAGGCATTAGCTGCAATAATCCTGAAATGGTAAAAAAAAAAAAAAAAAAAAACGCATGTTAACCTTCCATTTTGATGTCAAAAGTTAGGTTATGTTAGATGTGTGTTCGAGGGCCAACAGGAAAAATAAAAAATAAAAACAAATGTTATCAAGATGATTCCAAGACCTGAGTGAAACCTAATATTGACTGGCTGATTTTTTACTTGAGTTATTATGTACACCTGTGCAGCCCGGAGGATTTTACATGTTCAGAGCATTCGACATGGGTCCTCGAACCACCCAGAGCAGGTCATTGTTGCTTTGACAAGACTGAAGAGGTATTAGAGTTGTTTATTGGTCTACGTTCAATCTGAATTGTCACATGGCAGTGTCAGGCACAACTCCAGTCTTAATTAATTATCACTGCCCCACTACCTGCTGTCTTATCAGAACCGTCATCCATTATTGCCAGTTACCAATGGACCCTACAGATTTTTTTTTTGATGTGGATTAGTATAAAGTTAACAGTGATGAGACATAATCTTAAAATGCTTGATAAGAAGCCAAAAAAACCGGAATGTGTTCTCTTGCTTCAAACAGATCGAAATGCATGAAAAAGTAAACTCCATGTCATTTTTTTTTTTTTTTTTTTTATGATTTTAAAAGTTCAAATACAAGGAGATGAGTCCGTGGGTAAGCCTGAAATTTACTTCTAAAAAGTTCAGTGATTTCAACAGAGTAATAAAAATTAAAACAAAAAAAGTGAATACATTTACAACATAATGGCAATAAACTTAAGGTTACAATATATCTATTAAAATTTTTGCATGCTTTAACGCCAAGACTGATGTTCAGGAGTAATTGTATCTTTGAAATACCATACACAGTATTTAAATTTTGTATCTTATCAACAGGCCATTTGCGTTTATTTTTCGTACGAATGAGCCTTATGGAGTCGAGGAGGGCACCACTAGTGAAAACTATCATAAATCGACATTCACTGAATTTACATTACAGAGAGAAGTGGCTGCAGCTCACGTTATATACAAGTGACAATACAAACACTTCGACTGAAGGTGCTTACATGACATTTGACATTTTTATTTGTTCCATCAAACCTATTGTAATAATTTCTTGTTCACAAAAAGGATTCAACACTGAATCTTTAAATCTTTGTCCAGGCAAGATGATGTCGTACATCCTTCAGCTGTGTGACCATCGTCTTTTGAGTTCAAGCCGTGTGAGCACGTGCAGTCCGATTCTTTAGAAACTTTATTTTATTTTATTTTTTTACATATTCCATAAATGTCCCCCAAACCGCCCATATAACACCAAAATAAACTAAATAGATATTACTTTTCATTTTATTTGCAATCAGTATGGGAAAGAAGATTCTGTCATATCAAAAGGAGATCATACAGTTACATCAATGCGTCTCAGGAGTCGGTTTGCTGCCGTCAGTCTCTGGGTGGATATGATATGACTGAATAAATACACTGTACTGATACTGCGAGGTCCCTTCAGTCGGCGTAGTGCATGATGGACTCCACGTAGTTGCCGGGGAAGAGGCCGGTGACGCCGTTGGAGACGCCTTCGAACCAGCCGTCGTCGTTCTTCTTGATGACGTAGATGATCGCCCCCTCCATGAAACTCAACTCGTCGTCTTTGTCCTTGCTGTAGTCATAGATGGCCACCACTGAAAACAGATGTTTGTTCAGTTGGAGTTGCTGCAAAATTATCTCAACCGATTCAATTTCGAAGTGATTTATCCGTCTTAAACGTGACCCCAAACCTTTCTCGACGTAGTTCTTGGGCGCCCACTGTGGATCTCCGTCAGCGTAGGGGTCGTTATATTGCACGACAGCAGCATCTTCCTCCTCGTAATCCACTGGAGGAGGCGGCGGAGGGGGAGGAGAGTCGTCAAACATGGGCAGGTCATCTGGAGGCGGAGGGGGAGGTGGAGTAGGAGTATCTGCAACTGTTAAACAAAAAAAAAAACAAGAGACTTCACTTTAAGAGAGATTTTTCAAAAGGTCGCTGGTCAACATGAGGCTGGCGGTGGAGAAGACGGCGGCTGAATCATGCAGAATTAACGACGAGGCATGCGAATGAGTGTGTGTGTCAGATATTTGAATTCATCAAGCAGGCTGCATCACTGTTAGGGCTTCTATGGATCACTTAATAGGATGATGTACTGTATGTTTAAGCCTCTTAAGAGGTTAATGTAGTTTGTGCTCCTCTTGTCGAGCTTTGAAGCTCTACGCATGCATCTTACAGAAAAAGGTAATAACACAGGATTTAAGAAATTATCTGCCTATGATTATTATGTGTAGTCATGCTATTTAGTAGGTTAGAGGTTTATAACAGTAAAAAAATAAGCTGACCACTTTTAAAAAAAATAAAAATAATTATTATTTTAGCACTAATTGTCTCAAAGTTTTATCCAAAGTCATCCAACTTGCTTTCTGTCCAGAAATAAATTTAAGTATTTAACAATATTGCTGGTTTTGCACCAGCAGGGGGCAGTAAAGAGTCCCATCTTCTCCAGTCCTGTTTTGAAGTGACCTTTGGCACTTTTTCTCTTAAACAATATCATTCATCTCAGCTCCGCCCCCGCTACAAGTAAATTCATCATTTTAATAACAAGCTTCAGCCAGAGACAGAATCACTTGAATAAAACTAAATAAGGCTAAACGGAGCCAGTGACAGCCTCATCAATCTCAGCTTTGACGCAACAAGCTATTACTTTGCACCTTCCCCTATTTCCCTGCCAAGACAGAGATTATTCCAGCAGTTATGTATTCAACTCTACTGCTACAAGAAACTGAACTGTAACAAAACTGTGTTCAATGTTGCTGTAGAAATAAGACTTGTCTCCAGACAACAGATAAAGCTGCTTACAAGTTACATAAATGATGACAGGGGTCTAATGAGACATTCTTTGACAGTTCATTGTTGCAAGAGGGTGGTGTTATTTGTTCTCAACAAACGAGAGGGGGGTGGGGGGGGGGGAGGATGAACGAGCACAATGCATGCTGGGTGGTCCGGTATATAAGGAGGGAAGTATGTCTTTAGCCTCTTCACTTACTGCTCTCCTGCATCCTGGCCACAAAGCCAGTCAGAGGTATCTGTGGAGTCAGCTGGGGCATTGGGGGCGGAGGAGGAGCGATAGACACTGAAAGCCAGCAAAGGAAAAAAAAAAAAAAAAAAAAAAAAAAAAAAGGCAGAGACAGAGAGCAACACAGAAAAAAAAGAGAAAGCCCATCAGTCACCAAGAATGTACAGAAGACAGCAAAGAGTGCACCCCGATCCCAAGCAAACACAACACTGACACAGACCAAAGAAACAAACGCTGCAAGAATGTGAGCTTATAAACATCTAACAGACTAAGAAAGAGTGATGTGACACAGTGACAGATCGAGAGCTGAACTGCTTTAGTCAAATGAACCTGTCGCCTACCAGACACTTCATTAATTAGATTTGTACATTTGACATTTTGAGAAAATAATAATCAGATTAAGTCATTCGGCTATCTGTAGCTACAGCGTCTCCACAGATCAGACGCTAATGATGTGATTTTGAAAAGTTCAGTGACTCTGATTAGATATCACATGGTATCTGGGGATCACTGGGGCCAGAGGATAAACTGCAGATTATATTTGATTTCTGTCAATCAGAGAGTACCCACTGGTGGCTCTAAAAGTAGTAAATGCTACCAGTGGACACAAGGGGGCACTGTTTGCCTTGGATGTCTTTAAACCTAAACCCCAAGCAAGTCAACTGAACTCCCCTCAAGACCTGTTTGAATTCTTATTTTACATTTTTCAGACTTTTTTTTTAGATCATTAGACCGATCCCGAGTCAGAGACACTGTGACTGATCAACAGTGGCAGAAAACATTAAGCCAAGTCCCTCAGTAAATGCACCTCTGGGCTGGCGATCAATTATGGAAATGAGGCATTAGAACCTCATTTACACCTGACATTAACATGCAGTCTGTATCTGGATATGGCAAATCGTATGTTAATGCATGTGCAAATGCACACTGAACGCATTATGACTGGAACGCGATCGACCACATCTGGAGGTGGTCTGGCGAGAGTCAGGTGTAAATGTACAGTGTGAAAAAATATTCTCTCAGCAAGTTGAAAGGTCAGCTAACTCTCCCTCTTCCTGCTCTCTCAAGCTGCAAGTAGTAGCAACAGCTAGCAAGTCTTCCCTTAAAAAAACTGTGACTTTAAAATCAATACAACTCTGCAAACACCACCGAAATAATTTGCATATTGAGATTCACTATACAAACAGAATCGAGATAACTCTTATTAATGCCAGGTGTGAATGCAACATCCATATAACGAATCCAGATACCCATCACATGTTAAAGGGGATATATCGTGATTTTCTGTCACTTAGATACTGTTACAATGTTTGATGTTGATGCTCAACATGGTCAAAGTTACAAAACTTGAGGTGAACGTATGTAAAAATGTTCCTGCCCTCTTCTACTTCCCCATCAAACTGACATCAGATTGTTCTCCAATTGCCCACAAAAAGGGCCGTGCGTTCTGTAGTCTCTGTTGCTAAGGTTGTTCCACCGACTGTTCGTGTCATCCGCTCGCATCTTTCGCACCGTGTTTGGGCTCAAACGTGTACGGATATATTTGAGAAGTTTATATAGTCGAGTACAGAACGAGAAAAAGAAGAGAGGAGGAAGGCCTTAAAGAGACGGGAGCTAAACCAGCCTGTTTCAGACAGAGGCTGAAACGAGAGGCTGCATACCAATATAATATACTCTTTAGTCATGCAAAGATATTCCAACATAGACCTTGGAGTGTGCATGATTATGTCCTCTTTAATACCAGGTGTAAATGGGGCCTAGACTTTAGACAGTAGCTAGTTAAGTTTTACAGGTAAACTTCAGACCAGCTTTTACACGAGGCCAAAAACTGCGAACGCTCGTCGTTAGCGGACATCGATCTATCTGCGTTGTATCTGCTTGAGAATCCAAGGACGAGACTTTCTGCATCAATACTAAAGACATCCCCAGTTAGATAAAAAGCCTTAACCTGCACTTTCAGAGTTAAGGGAAAAGTCAATAATTCTGTCAAGAATGCAAGCTTGACCTTCAAGAAAGCACTGGCAGATATGAAATACTGTTCTGTGGCTACAAAGGTTAGCTGGCTTTAGTTTGTGACTGTGCATGATTTGGAAAAATGTGAGGTTTTGTGCTTCAGTGACAGTTCAGGATCTATAAAATCAGGCTGGGACTGGAGACAGAAGGGCCTTACTTGAGTTCTGGCTGTAGCCAGGAGTGCCTCCGTTAATATGAGGCTGTTGTTGCTGCTGCTGTAGTAGTTGCTGCTGCTGCTGCTGTAGTTGTTGCTGCTGCTGCAAGGAGAACTGGGAAGTGACCGACGGCGCCCGGCGGTAGGTGCCCGTGGCCGAAACCATAGAGACAGAGGAGTTGGAGGGGTTGTGCCGTGAAATCTGCCGCGAGATGGTTCCAAACTGGGACATTGGAGCGGGGCCCAGACCAGGCCCGGGGGCCACCGCTAGAAACACCCAAAGACAGGGAAGGAAGAGAGAGAGAGAGAGAGAGAGAGGACAGGCAGGACCACAGAGGGAAGGCGGGTTAGACAGAGGAGATGGAAAAGGGGAAGAATGAGAGTCAAAAAGGTGGAGAGGAGGGGGAAAAAGCACCCAAAACATGAGTAATCTAGACTGTAAAAGATCACTTGACCTTTTTAGCCCCACACCTTCTGAAAAGACACTATCAATAACCAGCAAGAGGAAGCAAGTGAGCTAGGGAAGCAACATAGGTTGTTAATTGACAGAATGTAATTGACAGACATATTTCACGAGGATAACATGAAACAAAAACAGCCCCGAGAGGTCATCCGAATAAATCCTGCACGTCTTGTAGTAAAAGAAATCTGGGGGAAATGATTCAGACAGCAGCAATAGTACAAGCAGATCCTTCAGGTGAAAATAACCACCTCGCACACTTTTCGAAGACATAATTATATACTGTATGTTTACCTGAAGTATCACAGGGAGAGGGAAGGATGTGTCATTACACTGGTTATCTAAGAATAACCAAAGACTTCATCTATTCCGGCATCTGCATTTGAACATTAAATACTCTGGAATATGTGGAGATCAGATTCCCAGCCGATGCATTAAGAGGGTTAACAGACAGATGTGTTTTGTTCTGCTCGAGCATTTCCTGTTCACATTTCTAGATAACTAGAGTGTCTCTCAGGAGAGGCCGGTGCTTTCAGATAGGGATGGGTGGAACCAGAGGAAGTACAGATTCAGAGGAACACAAGAGCAAACAAACTTCTCCATACAGTTACCAGCAGAAGTAATTAAACTGAAAGAGCACGTTGATGTTTTTCGAGGATAAAATGTGGTGCATATTCCGAGTGATAAATGTCGTTCATCGCTTTCAAGATTACCGGAATCCGTGAGATAGAAGAAGCCGCTGTACAAACACACACTCGTTTGTACAAATCAAACAACTGGGTGCTTTTGATTCTTGCAGAACTTGCTGTAAATCAAACCCAGTATCGCTCAGTGATTCGGAGTATGTAAATTAAACCTACAATAGGTAATACTCTGAAACTCTGATTATGTGAGATTCAGCCTCAGAAAGAAGTAGCAGCTCAGTATTTGGCACATGAATAAGCTTGATTGAAAAATTAGGAAAGTTTTACCTGGTGCAGCTTTAACCACAATCCCTTTTTATGGGGGGAAAAAAAACATATGAACTCAAATGAAACTGCAAAAGAAGTCTCAAAGTCCTTCAGGTAAATTCATTTTATATCTTTTTTTTTTTTACTGTACAGAAATACTGCCCACATTCTGCCAGTTCAGTATCTCAGCTTGCAGGTTTTTCAAATTTAATTCTTGAATTTAGGTGTTAGAGGTTATCAGCTACTCCACTGTTAATGCAGATTGGCAATAGACATGGATTTGCAGATATCCAGCAGCTTGGGGTTGAATGTGAATTGACAATTTTAGAGATACTGCAGGAAATAATTAACTTTTTTGCCTGGCCTCAGGTGATGTGAGACTTCTTTATTAGTTAACAACAGATCAGTAAAAAAAAAAAAAAACAAATAAACATCTGGAAGCAGAGTACCACCACCAAAACCACCGCTGAGGATCCGGAAATATGTCATTGAATAGAAGCAGCTCGTAGCATGTGACCTGTTGTCTATGAACAGAAGCACATGTACAACGTCTGTTCACACTGCAAGCAACACAATCGTGACATTTCCTACAGAGCTGAGTGACCAGTGAATCCTTAACAATGTCATTTAATCTCTAAAATAATAGTTCTGCCCAGTAAGTGTAAAATGGGACGATGAATTGGTTCAAACCTTTAAGTCATTTCAGCTTTTAGTCAAAATGTTGAAGAAAATAAAAACTCAAAAATGAAACTGATAGTATCTCTTTCCTAAAGCTGTGATTACTCATCAACTTAGAGTAATTTAATATATAACCAGCTTGATTCTACTGGTCAAAACGTAGCAGCTCTGTGGTGTGATGTCATGGAAACAGTGAGCTTGCATATTGCAGTGTGTACAAACAGCCCCGACACCCACAAACACCCTCATCCATCTCCGCCATGAGAAGATCACAGTGCATGTGCTGATTGTCCACCGTCCGGAGAGTAGAGGCGACCTCCTCGGCGAAGTCTCACCTGTGGGTAGTGGTGGTGCCGCTGGAGGGCCGAGCCCGGCCAGAGGAGGTGGAGGAGGAGGAGGAGGAGGAGGAGGAGGAGGGGCTGGGGGAGGCGGAGGGGCCCCCGGGGGAGCGGACATGGACGGGACTGAAAGGAGTATTTACATTAGTATCCATTTAATGCTGAGGCAGGGGAGCAGACTGTGTCCTCGCCTGCTTCGTGCACCTCGACACTGTTACATAACATCACATCACTTTACTCAGGAACCCTTCGGGGGGCCCCCCCCCCCCGGAGGAGCGTTTCGACTTTGTGAAGGCGCAGCAATGTTCTGCACACACTTCTTTGTGGTCCGGGTATGAACCGACTGTTTCCATGGTGACGAGCTCGCAGGGAGAGCCGTGGTTAGTCCTGTGCTGCTGGCCTGATCGCGGTGCTGAGGCAGAACAGCTGCTACACAAAACCTAAATCATCCTTCCTTTTTTCAGCTCAAAATCATTTGCTGAAGTTAATGCGGTGCTATGTAAAGCATGTGTACGGTGTAATGCAGTGCTGTGTGTAGCTGCGTGGTGTTATGTGGGCCTTACTGTTCCACTGTAAAGCAGCAGGCCTAACGCAGCTTGCCCTATTTACACAGTAGGATAGAGAATCAGCTGTGCTTAGAACACAATGGGCCTGCATAATCCCTGTCTGGTAAACATAGGCTTTGTGTAGCGTAGTCTCACTATCTGCAAATAGCACATTACATTTACACCTCGTCAAATAATGCCCAATATTAGGATATACATGTATGTTATATTTTAAAAATAAACCTGTTTCCTGATGTTTGCTGCTCAGTATTGGTGAAAAATGTAAAAAGATACTTAAATCTGAGCATGTTTAAGCACAAATCTGTTATAAATTCATCTTTGCACTTTAAAACGGAAGGTATACTTGTCATTTGGACTGCTGTCTAAAGTACTGTATGTACTGTATGAAAGTAAACTCAGGCTCACATAGGTATGCGCGTTGTGCAAACAGTATAGCCTGCATTCTCATCATTGTCTGTCAATGTTTGAAGAGTGTTATCTCCGTTTTACACAGAACAAACACAATAAAATCCCACTGATGTGAGTCTCTGAGGGAAAAACAGGTTTTCTGGAATATAAATAGAAGACATGTTTTCATGTTTTTAAACTTAAAATAAAAAAGCTCCTCCTTCAAAACTTTTTTTTTTTTTTTTCCTCATCAGGGCTGAAAAATCACCTGAACCGGTATTTGAAGCATGGGGGGGGGGAGGGTAACTTAACTCTCCAAAAACCAACAGTAATGAGGGTGGGTTAGCAGCTCCGCGAGGCAGGGCGGGGCAGGTTTTATTGCAGGTTTTTACCAAACGCCTGAAGCTGGTAATGCACAATCCTGCCCTCATCTTATATCAAGCAGGGAGGAAGAACTGACTGTCCTGTAGTGACACAGCAGTGCAAACTTAAAACTCAACATTAACTGATATGACGTATGACCTCCTGACGTGCGGTTTAAGCTCACCTGGTCCAGAGTTGGGGATGGAGGGTGTAGGCACGGCGATGGGAATGCCAATACCGCTACTGCCGCTGTTCTCCCTGCTGCTGCTACCCCCGCTGCTCCCGCTGAGGGAAGGAGGAAGACAGAAGAGAAAGAGGACATTGTTTTATTCAGGGCAACCTGCTCACGCTGCACAGCAGGTAATACCGCAGACACACGGACTCCGCCGCATCTGTGATTATGTCCTATTTAGAATCACAAGACCGCAAAACTTCATCCGAGTCACATTTATATTCTCCTTTAAGAGCATCGCTCGAACACCTGACTCGGCTTCCCCCTTTCCTCACATCTTCCTTCTGTTTGATACCCATTGATTGTGTCTAGTGGTTTGTTAAGACTGAGCTGCAGAGTGACACACCCAGCCGAGCAAGACATCAGTCGCTCTGTATGAAGGTTTTGGTCAGAATCAGAGTAAAAGAATGAAATGGAATATAGTGACAGTAACAGTTAAAATGTATAATTATGTTTTTTTGAGTTTAAATCACCCAAAAACATCTTGCTTCAGATCCTCCATTTAGCCCAAAACACTCTGTGTGTTTAGTTTTAACAACAGGGTTTGATTTTATTTGGCGGCTAATAATAGAAAGAGGGTGAGTCCCAGGCTAAATTTAACACGCTGTTGTGCATGATACGAGCCCTTGGCAAACGATCTATCTTTCTGTTCTGGATGCTGGATTTGAAGCAAATTAATTAAAAAGACATAACTGCATTAATTGCTTTATTAAACATCAGTTTACATGTATTGTAGGTCTGAGCTGGAATAAGCTGACAGATGCACATGCTGCTAACTGAGTGAGACAAGGTTATCCATACTACTCCTGATAGTATATATATATATATGAATTCATCATATATATAATGCTGATGTGTAGGTGCTTATATGTGAGTTTATGAAATTACATGTAAAATTGTTGTTTTTCATATGTGATGTCTTATATTCCAGATATATTCACATAATATATCTAAAAATCCTCTGCCTACATCATGTGACTTTGTTACTTGCGAATGTTTGAAAAAAGCACATTGGCCTGTATGTGAAATTTTCACAACTGAATAAATTTCATGTGATAAATATGAAATTTTGTTTTGTGTCATTTTCACTTATTTATCAGTGATGTCATTTATTAAACAAAAGGGCTGGTACCGGTTCCTCAGATGTAAAGATTTGCTGATTTTTTTCCAGTTTCATATTACTGTAAATTGAATCTCTTTGGGTTTTGGATTATTTCTTGTTGATATGAAAGTAGATTTACATTCTGGTGTGAAAAGCTGCATTACAGTAGAGTGATTTCACTTATTTCACAGTTCTAGTCAATCGACATGATAAACAAATTACCCTGAACTTAGCCATCATATCCTCACTAGTAGCAGCTGTTTAAATAATATTGTCATTCTAAATCCAAAATCATTTATCATTAAACATATCGATTTATCTGGTCAAAAATAGCATATGTAATTTTGTCAATATTTCCCAGCCCTGGACTCTGAGGATATAGGACATGGGAACGTTATATGTATGTCAGCTCTAGCAGTGGCCTGTATAAGCGCTGTTTCACCCTGTGTTTGACCCCGGGGCTCGTAGATCAATGGCCTGACCGACTAAATCCCCCCTCCCGCTCTCTCTCTCGCTCTGTCTCTCTCTCTCTCTCTCGGGCTGGCCTTGATCCTCCTTTCTACTCCCAACCCCTTGCCCCACCTCTCCTTTTTTCTCCCTCTTTCATCCCAGCTTTTCAACTGATCCCTCTTCCCTACCTCTCACCCCTAACCATCCCTCGACCTCTTCCTCCTCTCTCATCTCCTCCTGTAAAGTGATTCCCAATCAGTCTCCCAAACCCCTCACTCACCGCCCCCCTCCCGCCTCTCTTCCTCCTCCTATTCCTTCCATCCCAGCGAACGAGCAACCCCTGTTCGCTCCCACCCCCCCCCACATCTCTTTATCCCCATTTCCCATCATCCCCCTCTCGTCTCTCTTCCTCTCTGATCCATGTCAGTCGAGCCCCGGGGGCTCTCCAGGCAAAAACAGCAGGGGTTACCCCTCAGAAGGATGTTGGTGGCTGTTGGGAGCTAAGTGTCTGCGGGGATAAAGGCTAAACAATATCGTGTCATTCTTCTTTTGAAGTGAACGGCATACTTCACCCCCATGCGCACATTTTGGATTTATCCATCCTAATCCCTCTATAAACTTACTCGTTCCTTCGCTAACCCATTTATCTCTTCCCCAGCTTTTGCTGTCTCCATCCTTTCTTCTTTTGTTTCAAAAAACGCTCGCTGTGAAATAAGAGCGCTCGGCTCCATCTCTCCTGCCCCACCTTCTTCTCTCTCTGCCTCTGCTCATTCAGCTTCTACTCAATACAGAGAGTTGTTTATAAATCAACTGTCTGTAACACACAGCCAGACTTTAAGTTCCAGCTCACTTGCTCACAGCTGACAAAAATCCCTGAGGCCAATGACAAAAAAAAAAAAAAAAACCCTCCCCAAAAAACACGCCTCTGTTCTCAGAAAATGAACAAAAAGTAAAAAGAATAAGTACAATTGTGTGCTTAGGCGTTTGTGACATGATATGGCACGACATAAGTGAGAAAAATAGACTTCTTAAGAAGCCCGGAGCATAATCTACACCGAAAAAAAGACATGAAAGACATGCTTACAGAGGCTGAATATTGTTATTGATGCTTTAGATGTGCATAAATAACCTGGAGTGCATAAAGAGCAGAAGATGAACATGAGGGTAACTTAAATCTAACACGCAGATAAGTTACATGATTTTGGCTCAGAGCTGTTCCTAAAGAACGGGAATATAACGGATCAATTACGCCAAAATTCACAGTTTATTTGCAAATACTTTGATACTGACAATTAGAGAAAGCTGGTTAATGATTTTTTATGATGGTTTATGATTTAAAAATTACAACACACATGGGTAAAAAATGATCTTGTCATTTCAAGCTGTTGGTTTTACTTTAAAATTGACGCCATGAGGATGTAATTAGAAAGATCACAAACTGTGCACAAGTTACAGACCCCTCAGAGTCTCAAAAATTAAGGTAATTATTTTCATTTAATGGCAGCTAATGGATATCTAGCTGACACTGCAGCGACTATACCAGCGCTGCCAGTTATAGCTCTCCTTGTTCCTCCCATATAGGATGTTTAATTGTATGATAGTGACTTCATTCTGCTCTGGATGACTGCATGTGGCACTGAATACTCCAAAGGGGTATTTCACACACTGGAAATATTTATATTTAAAGTATTAATTTGGTAGCCTACTGGTTAAAGAAGCGTAACCACGTAACTGCAACGTCTGCAGTTTGATTCCAGCAGCGAACCTCTCTCTCCTCTCATCTCTCTCTGCTGCTCCTATCTGATAAAATGCAGAGTTGAAGAGAAGATTTATGTAAAAGAAAGGGTTAAATGCAGCTTAATATCTTGTTATATTTGTTGACTGTCAAGAAAGAACATCTGGAACTGTTTTGATAAAGGAAAGGCAAGTCAAATACTCTAATATGACAAGGAAATTAAGTTAACCCTGGATCATCAACGTCTATTTTAAGTAACATAAATAGGTGCACGCTCCGTCTGCAGAGTCATGCAGTATATTAGATGCATCCTGTTTAGTTTGGATTGGTCGACGCAGGAATCCGACCTCAAACTAGCGTTGTCAGAACAAATTTTTTTTTTTTTTTTTTACCAGGATGCAATTATACCTGCACACGAGACTATAATCTTTCCCACAGAAAGATATGAGATAATAACAGGGATCGTACAGCTGGAACACACGGATGCCTATATTGAATTTGGACCTCAGTTGAGGATGGCACAGACTGATGAGCTGAATAAGCACATCTGACTTCCAGCCTGTATAATCAGATAGTGATGCCACAGCAATATTAGCTGAAGCAGGGGCGGGTGCAGTCGGACTCTGAGGGCAGCACGGGCTTGTTAAAGGGACATTAAGGCGACTTTAAAACCGCAGATGCTAAACGGCATCGCTGTTTTTAAGAGAGGAGAGAGAGAGGCCTGGAGTTTTGGTTTTAACGGATGAAGTAAAAGAAGCAGTGAAAGTTGAGGAACCGCCGTTTGAATGAGCAGGTTTGTGCAAACATACATGAAAAAGTTTGGACGATGGGGAGGGAAAATAAAAAGTTATGTAATATTTATGAGCATCACAGTCAGCATAACAGGCTTTTTAGTTAATGAGGCGACTTCACTCACTCGTAACTCAAAATTTGATGAGAGCTTCTCCTGCTTCGTCTGCGTGGGGATTTCTGGGTAACAATCGTTGTCGGGAGTCACGTTTGAGGGTTTCGATGCTGGAGTTGTTGACTTAAGGGTTTGAAACAGCACTTCAGGCTTTTACAGATATTAATATCAAGAGCGATTCAGGCCGCGGTAAGAAAGCCTCGTCAGACAAATGCTGGATTTTGTGTAGCGGAGAGGAGGAAGAGGTGTGAAAGTGCTCTAAGCTGCTGAGCTAAATGAAGAGATTAGACATGAAGGGGACCAGTGGTTTTGGAGAGATGTTTTTCTCACGTTACTGAAACCCTGAGTAGACATTTAGTGTTCAGTTTAGAGATGAAGCTGGAACACTCTTTCCACTCATACCTATCCAAAAAAACCATATAAAGTACCAGTCTCGCTCTCCATTAGAGGCTGTGTGAAGTTGATTAATGGGCTTTTTACTCGTGATGTTGCAAATTTATAGCTTCAACTTAATTGTATCAGCATGGGGGCAACAGTGCTGACTGATATCGGTTTGATATTACGAAGCCAATAGTGGCTCCATATAATCTGCACACTAACATCAGTTAGACTGATGTAACCCTGCTTGTAAACTTTAACTTTCTACATATAAAGTTTATTTGCAAAACTTTGTATATATGCTGGAAAAGGGGATATCTCCTGTTTATCACTTTATGTTTTTTTTGGGTTCTATAGACAAAACTGACTTAAAGGACTGTGTCAGTGTTTGCATTCATCTAGCTAATGGGTATCTAAAAGCATCACAGCTCATAATATACTATATATGTGTCTGCATCGTCCAGCAAAGTGCAAATAAATTTGAGCTTAATGTCCTATTGTGTCTCATACTTCACACAAAGGAATCTCTGCATCTTTATTAGTGTCTGTATTAAGGATGCAACTAATGATGCTTTTCATTGGTATGTAATTTATTGAAATGCTTTTTTTTTAAACTTATCAGTAAATTGAGGTGTGTAAATTTTTATTTATTTATTTATTTTTTTTACAATGGAGACAATTTGAATTTCTAAGATCACAAAGCCAAAGATTACATCTCCAAATGCCATTCAGATTGAAAATAGCGCTGCATTTGTAAAAAAAATGAAGGAGCTGTGTTGGTGGCAGTGTAACGATGACATATGATCCAGGAAGAACGGTTTGAGCAGATCAATGCATTCGATATGCCTTCAAGCGAAAACTATTATATTTTATACATAATACCATGAGACGGGATTCCATAACTCTGGAAAGTCACAATCATTGAATTCTCTGTCGCGCTGATCGAGAGCTAAACAGTAGAGTGTGTGCTTGACCTTCTTTGATTGGCCAGTGTAGTGCCTTGCTGGATGACGTGTTCTGGCAAAAGTTGTGCCAGGATTAACTTTTTTTTGTTGTTGTTTTTGCCTTTTTTGCCTTCCATATCCAAGCTTTCACATATTGTTGTTATTGCCTACCTTTCCAAACCCACAGATATTCACTTTGAAGTGATATAAAATACAAAAAAACACAGCAAATCCACACAGTTTATAAGCTTGTTGGTATGTGCGACAGACTGAATCCGTTTTTCCCTCTTTGTCTTATCTACCTGTGCGTGCGTTGCCTCTGGTTGAGTGACGCCGTGCGCCCGGGGCTGTGCTGCTGGCCGTGCTGGCTGCCTATTCGGGCGGGGCTGGTCATGTAGTCGTTGGGCACCGTGGGCGGCTTCACTGGCTCCAAGGTCTTGTAGGGCGTGTTGCGTCTGCGGCAACGCAAAGATGGAGAATGAAAGGCAAATAATGACAAATCAAGGACACGAATGTTCACACTTTAGTCCAAATCCTATCAAAACTGCGAGGGAGTGTTCACTAGAGCGTGGTAAATCAGTTTACCCAGCTGGATGCTGTGCAGCAGCCGTTTGTGCCACAGGCTGGATGCGAGTATATCACAGTTTACTCTTGGAATTAATATCTGATTGGTGTCACTGACTGCTGCTGTGCAATAGACCACAACAGGCATCATCAAGGTGTGACACCTTTTATATGCTTACAGATAAAAGTTCTCTGCTGGATCCCTTTTCTCTGGCTTTATTCACAGAGATTGTATCACTTCTTATATGTATATAAACCAAAAAGACAATCAGAACCAGTTCACTGTGTGTTCGCTGTGTTATTTCATGTTACTCTTCATCAAACAGTTATTTAATAAAAAGGCATCAATGCCAAAAGAATAATCTAAGACAGTGAATAAATGTAACATGCACTTGACTGCATGTTCTTCCACTGGCCCAACATGAACCCTGTGTTTTACATTTTGCGTTTGATAATTAAAGGATTTGTCTTTTTTTTTTTTTTTCATGGTGACTAAAATGGAAGGCTCACCCGAGCGTGCCACGCCCTGACATAGGAGGGCTCGGTGGTTTCTGCGTCGGCGGATTGGTCCTCGATAGTGTTCCTCCTCTGATTGACTGATTATTTCCATGCTGCTGTGGTTAGAAGGATAAAAAAAAGATACTTATTTAACAAACAAATTACTTTAGAGGCTGTGGCTGATTACTACAGGTGTGACAAATATCACGTGTTATAGGCTGCCCAGACGATGACTCTTCAACAGCACAGTCGTATAAATGAGTTGGTAATATTTACAGAGTTGTGTAATGCCAATCCGGCTTGTGTTTAACTCAGCAGCAGGGTGTTTGCTGCTGATTGCAGGTTAGAAATCTCTGTGTTGTTTCAGCACGGCTTCTTGCAAAACCTGTGTGTCCTAAAACCACTAAAATAACTAAAGCTTTGTCAGGATTTATGCAACATCTGCATTTGCAATATTGCAAATTCCAGGATATTTGTGCAGTATGCTGACTAATACTAAACTTCACAATATATGTGTTGTTTCTGGGAAGCCTATAATGATTATAAATAAACTACAGAACATTTATGGACAACTACACAACAAATGACAATGTACAGAGTTGCTAAAATGACAGGGAGGGTGTTATAGAGCTGTAGACTGCATGTTCTTGTCTAAGAGGACTACAAGTCGATTAATGGGAAATGACAACATGTATAGGGGTTTGCTGTGAAAGGGAGTTGGACAAAATCTATCAATAATATATTATAGCAAAATAGGTCATGTGACAAACCAGACTTACCTTGGCTTTTAGCCACTTAGTGTGGGCGAAGCAAAAAAAAACAAAAAAAAAAACAGGAGAAAGACAGAAAGAGGGCATGTCAAAATGGCCATGTCTAAACAAATCAGCAGAAGTCAAAGTACAAGAGAGCAGGAGGAAAAATGATTCCTCATACTATTTACACTGAGTAAACATTTACCAAGACCTAGGCAGGTCAGCAGCTATAAGTCATCCTACCAAAAGGAAAACACTGTGGCTTCTGACTGTTATTCTCTTTACTCAGACCTACCACACCCAGTGCCAGACTGGAAGGAAATCTCAGGGATCTGATGGCAGAGCGATTGTGCACAAGTGAAACCAGTTTTATCTCAACTGGATGTCCAAAACTCTTTGTCATGCAGGATTTACATTTGTAGCTGTCTCACAAATACATACTTTTAGAGTTGATTGAGCGTCTTAGTTATGAAATAATACTTTATGTTACATATATCCAAGTTTAAACTCAAAATAATTTCACATTATCACATTTCTGACTATATTGAAGACACCCTGGTATTTGTTTGGGCTGATGTCAAAGAGAATATGGAGCCAAACTAGCAGTGGGGTTGATCTGCAGTTTGACAACTGCAGAGTCAAGTGGCTCATCTATAATGCAGCGTCCCCAGTGGCCTTTGCAGAAAACACTGTAGCATCTCAAGACCACAAGAGAGAAGGAGAAACTGAAAGTGAATTCACAGGACAGGTCAGCGTGAAGTGATCTCTGCCTCTTTAAAAAAAACAACAACAACAGAAAACTCCTTCAGTGCTGCTGTGAAAATGGGTAAATTTCACATTCAAAAATCGACTCTTCTCAGGTTATCAGAGCTAGACGAGATTCAATTTACAATCTAGGTCATGCTATAAATGCCAAGACCTACTGCTGCCTTCTCTTATCTTCTTGGCAAACGGCGCGCTCTCCGTTTCACGGCACCGACCAGACAGTCAGTGTGGAAATACTTTAGTAACGTCCAAGTTGAATTATAGACAGACAGGTTCAGATTAAGGTCGATATCGAGTCCGAAAAGGCTTAACGTGTCGTGCTGAGGGTGAAAATCTAGAGCGCTGCAGCTTGTCAGGGCAGGGTGAGCCTTGAAACACTTCCTAAGGTCAGAGTAGTCATCCCCCCTCCTTCCCAAAAAAAAAAAAAAACTGTTGAAAGAAGATGACAAATACATAGTGAGCAATTATCCCAGCGGGTGTGACATTTGACAGCAGTGGCTAAAGTTTTAGAGCCACAGGAAAATTAAAATCAAGAATTCGCAGCTTGGGAATCGACTCGGTGACCTTGCCATCAGTTCTTAAAACAACGTGATGGACAGGTTCATTAATTAGCCGGTTAAACTCGAGAGAAGAGTGACTTGCTGACCTCAGTGTAGCGTTAAACTGCGCATACATGAACAGACCTTCAAACTGCATGCAAAGACATAAAAAAACATTACTTTGTCATCTCAAGTAAGAAAAAATATCAACCCCCCCCACCTTCTCTCCCCCTAAATCCCTTTAAGATAATCTTGTAAATTAAAAACTGACACAACACACAGTATCGAAAGATTCCAATCTAGCTTCAAAAATAACACCTGACGTTATCGTCCCAGGATTCCTGAAAGCCCCACTGACTAGATTAAGCATCAGCTGACTGGAAGAATAAATCTCATCTTTCGTATTAATGCTAAAAAAGCATCATGTCAATGTCGGTACGCCTTGAGATGTGGGAACACCGTGATCTGTCAGTTATGAGGTTCCGGATGAGACGGGCTGCGTTATCGATATGATGATGCTGTTTTCAGAGAAGAATCAGATTATCTACAAAATGAGTTTCACCTTCTCTTTTCTCTCTCAGTTCCTCGTTTTTTTTTTTCCTCCTTTATCGTTCCTTCTGATCTGAGAGCGGCTTCTGTTCAATAATGTATGCAAGCGCTACGTGAAGTTTCTCCTCTGTTTCACAGCTCACGCTTTGGTGTTTAACTATACAAACACTGTGTGAAGCCGTAAAACCAATTGAACATTTAGGCCAATCCAAACACCGGGCAAATGCAGCTAGTTTCACAGTTAACTGGAGGCGATGGATATGATTTAAACTCCCATTAAAGTATTGATTCTGGTCATTAAGTAAGCTACGGTTATAGATATTCTATAAAAGCCAGGCATGTGACAGCAGCCATCACAGGATATTATATGAATTCATATGAATATTGATTGGCTCTCTGAGCTGTGACATGCATAGATGAGAGGAGGTTGAGTGATGTAGGACTGCTGTGTGCACGCAGGAGCGGGCGGGTGTGTGTGTGTGTGTGTGTGGGTGTGTGTTCCCCATCACATTCACTGACTATACGCTGCGTTTATAAAAGACATTTCAAGGAGTAAATCCGCTGAGATTAGGCCCAGAGTGATACGTAATGTTCTTAAAATAGATGCATCAAATACTCTCAAAAGCAGCCGTGAAGCTCGATGGCTTCGGTAATTTGACACTATTGTGCAACCATCCAGTGGTATCCGAATTTTCAGCAACTCTTATTTAATCAGAAACAGGAGAGTCGGGACTGTGGATGATTCACATGAACCTCGCTGTGGTTTTGTTTGCTATTATTCCTGTGAGTCACCAAACAATTTCATTTTAAGAAATATGGACATTATAAAATTATATATTCATTTTTGAGCTTAGCAACAGCAAAACAATCTCCCCTCTGAGACCGTTTGGTGGCTGTTGTGAAGCTTTCCATCATATCACATGACTTTCATAAGCACATAGAGTTTTGTCTTGTTGTTGTTGTTGTTGTAAAATTGTAGATTTCGATTCTTCTCTGAGAACTTTATGGAAGAATTGCTCAGAGAAAAATAAAACAAAATCTACAATTCCATGAAAACTGGGCAAACTCCGTCTCCTGATCATGATATATCATATGATATGCTCGGAAGTTACAGAACACCCACTGAATACATTTTATAAATGTACTTTCATGCATGTATGGAAATTAAGACTTTGCAGAATGAAAAATTATGGAAAAGACAGTTTTATAAATGTCAAAAATTAAGCTATTCATATAAATACAAAATAGTATTACAGAATTTCAATATATTATATTACTATACTTACATACTATTAAATGAGCACAGGAATAGTTTTGGAAAATGCGCTCATTAGCTTTATTTTTAAGAGTTAGATGGAGCTAGAGCTAAGAGCCAATTAGCTTAGCTTAGCATAATGACCGGACGTTAGCTTGGCTCAAAATCTGCCTGCCAGCACCTCCAAAGCTCACTAATTAACACATATCTCATTTGTGAAACTAGTACATATAGATAAAAGAAAAAAAATTCAACATTTATTTATATAAAGTCATAAAAAAGTTTTTATGTGCTACAACTATTTCTTGGTGACCAGGAACTCACTGTGCCCGGCCGCTAATTGCTACAAAAAAAAAAAAAAAATACAGCATGCAACTGAGATATGATTTGTTTGTGTGCTTTAGAGGAGTTGGTAGACTAATTCAGGAACTTGGGAGAAAGCCAAGCTGGGTTTCCCCCTTTTTTTCAGTCTCTATGCTAATCTAAGCTAACAGCTTCCTGACTCTAGCTTCATATTTAGTGTACAAACATGTGAGTGGTTTCAATATTCTCATCCAACTCTGGGCAATAAAGCAAATAAATCAAAATGTCAAAGTATTCCTTTAAGGAGCAACTTTAAAAGGAAAGAATTATGTAATAAAACATCTTCCAAATGCTCTACGTGTTACTTTTAAGTGTGGTCATGATACTGTGTGAAAATGTGGTCTCTGTGGTGGGAAACAAATAAAATATTTCACATCCCATTAACAATCACACCCTTCCCTCATGACAGAAGTGTCCGATGTAATTCCCTGCACAGTAAATTGAGAGTGGCACAATGGCTTTTATCCTGCCTTATCAATGCCTGTAACACTACGGGACGGTAATGGCGGGCCTCTAATCCAATCTGTCTGACAGCTGCAATTGATTGGCTGATTGATGGGACATAGGATGCTTGAGGGGGATGACGGAGATCGCTAAAACGCCTGGAGCCATCAGGAAATGATGTCATTACTGCCAATGTCAGGATGACCCAGTGACCCCTAATGCAAGCCCTTATAGCAGAGAGGGAATGAAAATGTCACACTTGGATTACTGGAGTTTTATTACCTCATTAGTTTACTGCATCAAAGTCTGCGTCTTCCTCATTTCCCAGTTTTTTTTTTTTCTGATGTGAAAATAAACTACAAATCTAATTGTAACATCTTTCCTCTATACTGGGTTTTAGAGAAAATGGAGAGGGAGATTACGAGGGCGGCCCGGGCCTAAGTGCCTTTAAAAACGTCTCACAAATTTGTCTCCGCTTGCCGTTTTCACAACCCTCTCCAAGAATAGAGCTGTTTTCTGAAAGCTATATGATGTAATCACTTTTTTAGTTCATCTCCACCCCCAACTCGTTTCCCACCAACCCACACTGAAACATATTCCTGTAGGGTCAGAAGGGGTGCCTTCTGAAGATGAAAGAGAACGCACAAGAGACAAGAGTGTGAGCGAGAAAATGAGTGGAAGTGGGAGAGAAAAAGAGAAGGAGGGAGATAGGAATACCTCTGGCAAGAAACAGAGGAGGGGGAGCGGAAGAAAATTAGATATAGTGGAACAAGAAAGTGGAAGAACAGAAGCGGTCTTAAACTAATGGAGTGAGCATGAAGAAATCTGATCGCGGAGCCGAAGCGGATCCAAAAATCTGTGAAATCGGGAAGGAAAAAGAGAATATTTGCTCACCTTAACACCATGGCCCACATCGTCCAGTACAGTGTAGTCAATGGGCTTCCTGATGTACCTGACCGGCCGCTCCATATTAGCCGGCGCTATGATCTTATGGGTCCTCGACGTGTTCTTATTGGTTGTCAGGATCCCGATCTCTCGCCTGGCCACCTTCTCTTTATGGATGTCCACCGTCTGTAAATGACACAGTGAGGATAGAAGAGGGGATGTGATCAATACCGCAGAGACACGCGGTACAACGGGGGACCTCTGGGATTGAATTAACTTGTCATACAGCAGCTTAAGAAGGTTTAATTGAATCATGAGGCAGTTCTTTTCATCACAGAGGTCTTAATCTTTTTATGCAGCCTGTGCACACTAATAAAATCGATTGTGGTACAAAACCAGGTCCTGCACACCATAATGACTGAGGCACGTGTTTCTGAACGATTCTGGCTTCACAAATTAATGGATGAGAATGAGTTTACCGGCCCTGAATCTACTGTAGCTGTAAGCATGTGAATTATAGAGGTAGCACAAATACACAAATCATACATTCATGAATTTTAAATTTGAGCATTATCAGAAAAGCGCCCAAGAGGGTTTCCTTCTGAAACTGCATCAGTGTTTGATTAACTACCCAGTCACCGTTATAAATACTAATTACTTTAGTTTTTTAAGAGGTGATTTTGTCATTTGGACTAAGCAGCGTGCATAGTTTTCTAATTCATCTCTGAACTGCAAGATCATGTTATCCTTTTGTTGATACCCTTCATGCTGTATGTTTGCAGCCAGTCCTACATCTTACTGGATCATGACTTGGATAAGACAATGGGTCTAAACTAGATTTTTGAAAGAACTTGATTGATAGTATTTAAGATTAGAGTGAAATTTAGGACAGTTTCATGTGTCACCTAATTAAGTATCCATACAATACTTTCATTTGCATACACAGTGTGAATCTATGTCATGCAAACCTTTGTTAATATGAACCCTTTGTTAGTTGGTGGCATATAAGGAGTCTATTTTTCTACAGAATAATAAAGCTTCAACAGTCCCATTGTGTGTCTGTAATAGATTTGCATGATCTATTTCATGAAATTAAAATAGATTACCATAGAGGGAATGCTTATGAAGAGGTTCTCCTAAATTACCATTTATTTAATTAAAATCATCTAAAGCTGCAATTCATGATTCTCCATCATCTGTTGGTTAGATGATTATTTTCTCAATTAATCATTGATTTCTGCGGTTGTCGAAATGTCAGGAAACAGTTCCAGATCCTCGGATATTCAATTCAGTGTTATAAGTCAGAGAAAAGCAGCAAATCCTCACATTGAGAGCTAGACCGCATAAAAGTTTGGCATTTTTTGCTTGATCGATGACAAAAAAATGGGTAATTTATTATCAAAACAGTTGGGTGATTCATTTTCTGCCAATCGACTGACTAATCAGACCAATCTTTTCAGCGTTAATGCCATCGCAGCGGGATATCGACCGTCATGTCACAACCGTCACAACACATCACGACCGTCAAATCTTCCGTCCCCTGATCTGCCTTCTCTCTCCCACCGAGCAGAGAGGAGCCCGAAGCAGCTGGCCTTCCTCTGAGAGATGAAAGACTGCAATGTCCGCTGAGGGCAGACCAGTAAAATAATGGTCTCTCACAGGGGGGGTAGAAGTCAGCAACCAGCGCCAACAGAGGATTCCTTTCATGCCACAGGGATCTGGAGCTTGACTGAGCTCTGTCTCTTTATTCTGCATGGTTCCACTGTATGGCCGACTTAGCCTTCAAGTATCACTCATCCCAGAGTTGAGGGAATCGACAGCACTCACGCAGACCTATTTGCAAATCCAGTCCAGCGCAGTCAACCCGATGTCCCTGCACAATATCAAGTTTAATTTTAAATTGTGACATTAATGAGATATTGGCCTGAGAGCTGACAAAAGAACTCTAGTATTAACAAAGAATGATTATAAGCAGATTTTATTTCTTACAGGACACGCAAGGGTATAAGAAAGTGGATTGTTCAAAATTACCAGAAAAAAGAATAATCAATATTTCATAACAGGCAAAGTTGCTCATACATAATTGCTCCCACAGAGACTTCCCATACAAAGGGGAAACATCCGTTCTGTTCTTATGCCCGGCTGTGTCTGTTTGAATTAAAAAGGACGGCAGAGTGTTGACTACAGTCATCTTTTTTTTAACTTGAGCCGGGCTGCCAGAACCTGAGAGTCTCTTAATATGAAATAGAAATTGACAAATTCTTCACAGTGAATCGAACAAACCAATGCACAAATATTCCATTTAAGCAGGAGTCTGCTTTAAAAGTTCAGCGTGTGAGAGCTCCACTAGGATTGGGATCTGAGCTGACTGATGGACTCCGCTGCTCACAGATAACGCCCACATTTCAAACTGTCATAAATCATGATCATCTGAAAACTGGACCAAAATCTAATCTCTCTCTTTGGGTTCCAATTTCCATTTTCAGGGGAGTGATGGGGTTCAGTGAAGGGCGGTGATAGACCCAGACAGAGAAAGGCGTAAAGGCGGAGTAGGGATTGGCTCAGACATCTAAGGTCTGGTGTTACCTCTAAAAGAAAATTTGTACCTCATTTCACCTCACTATAACCCCGACATGCTGGCCTCTCCTCTGATTGGAATATGTAAAGTCATGGGCATGGTGCATTGTTGTAAGATATTATGGGGAAGTGAGAACCCAAAAAGAGGAAAAGTCCCACTACAAACCACCGAAAGCAACTCCTCCTAAACAAGATAACTGTTGCAGAAATGTTGAGGTTAAACTGGGAAAGCATCTGGTCTTGGCTGAGCGTATTCCTTATCAGCGAACAGTGTGTGGACAAACAGAATTGCAGCTGGCAAAGGGGGGAAGTGAGAAGGCGACATGGTGTGAGTTCATCTCCTTCCTGTATGCCGAGAAAATAGCCCTGCTGTAACAGTATGGGCTGATGTTACACAAGTGTTGACAGCAGACCAAATTCCAAACCTCTGTCTTTAGTAAACTTCCACACAGCGAGAGGCTGCACCCTGTCGAGAGCGCTTTGCTGATCCAAAGACCGGTGTCCAAAGAACGTTAAATGGATCTGACAAAAATGCAAAAGGTCCAACTGGAAAAGCGTATTCTGTCTTGACTCCTTTCAGCTGACCCAGTGGGGGAGCTTCAATCTGAGCAATGGCTACTTAATAGACTGTCTCTTCCCTTCACCGAGTGTGCAATCGCTTCAATTGACTGGTACTAAAAGGGTGTTTACTTGATCCCAATGGTCCATCTGTTGGGTGGAAAGAGACTGAACGCTGAAAACATCTTGCCAAACTGAAAGGTGGATGATTCACATGTGTTCTGAACCACTGTCAGCCATATGCCTGAAAGCCTGCGGGTGTTTTCCCAGAACACTTTGCTGTTTTGGCTCTGGCGTTTGGCTTGTCCATCAGGCTACAGGCTTTTAGGGATTTAAGGGCCTCCACTTCTTTGCACTGCTTTTTTATTTTTAATCATCGCTTCCATTACCCTCAACTCTTCCTTCCACGTGATTCTTCTTCCGCATCCAACATCCTTTTAGTTTTTGTCTTTTCTCCATTTTTCTAATTCCGCCCCATTCCCCCCACACACAGAGAAGAGTCACCCACTTATATGACTAGTTTGAGGATCTAAGTCATACACTGGAACTGCTGCCAACACAATCATCGTCATCCGCATGCTCTAACCAGACAGGGGGAAAAAAAAAAACCCAGTCAAGATCATTTTGGACTGCACAAGTTCTTCCAATTTTGGGATACAAGTGAGTCAGTGCAGTAGTTGCCACGATGAGAAATTTTTGTTGTGTTGTTAATAGCAACAAGAGTCTAAATATTTGTGATCTATTTATTTCTTTTTAATCCAGATGTTGCCATTTTTGTTAAGGCAGCACTTGGAAAGCTTACAGTTCCAAATAGACAGAGGGTCAACTATTTTAAATGTTTGAACTCCAACACCCTGAAGGCTAATCATGTAATTTGAGGAAGCACTGCCATGTTTACCACACTGGCCAGTGTTGGATTGCTTTTAGGAATGTCAAAGGGTTGGGAGAGGCAAAACAACCAGTGTTGTAAAGTTCAGCTTCCTCTAGACTAAATGATCCATCAATAGTCTTTAGGGCAAAGGTGGTGCACATTTGTTGGTCTTAGGTTTAAATTAGTTACTTCCTGTATAACTATAACTTCCAATAACTGCTTAAATTTCATCTGGGAAAAGAGGGTGATTCCATGGGATTAGCAAAGTAAAGGATCTCTGGGCTTCTAGAGGTGAAAATACTCATTCAATTTTTTTTTTTGGAATTCATATGCTCGCTTCTCAACAGCCTAGAGGCCTTAACGATGGTCTTGATATGACAGTTATGCTATTATCTATGTCTGCACTGATAGAGACCCTGTGTTTTTTAGTTAACCAAAAAAACTACACTGCGACTCTCAATGTTTTGTTCTATATTTGTTTTGCTTTATATATGAGCATTGACAAGAATATACTTCCTACAATGAGAGATTTTATTTGTCAACCATCATAGATTTTGCCATATTTTTTTTTTTTTTTAAAACAGTGGCATCTATCATTTCAATATCTGCTTTATGACAATATTGGATTTTTACATGATTTTGGTAGTACAGTACTAATTTAATTGCTGGATTTGCTTGCCATTCCTGTCTGGTTAATTTATCCATCAACAATTTCTCAAATGATTTTTACAGAAAATCAATTATATCACAATATATGTTGAAGCCTTGATGTAAATTACACATACCATTGATAGAGGATTGTGTCCATATTGTCCTCCTCTACTTCTATGTTATGTTTCTCTGGGTGAGGTCCTTTGTTTTGGTAGTTAGCTATTTTGACAAACATTAAGAAACATGTAAAAATGTAAGATCATCACATCTAGAAGGAAACATATTCATACATGACTGTGCAATGTTTTTGCATTCTAAGAAAAGGTGTATTATCCTCTTTCACCTCAGGCTTGTTAACTGATAATGACTCTTCCTCTATGGTGCATTGCCCAATGTGGGTTTGGCAAGTTTCATGCTGTGATTAAGGTCTGCTTGCCTGAAAAGTTAGACAGTAAATTAGGTGTATGCAAAGGAGATACTGTAAGTATGCAGGTGCTGACACTATTTTTGAATCCAGCACCTTTTTATAATTATGATGCTGGATGGTAAATCTGAAAATGTAGAACTAGGATTCCTCCCACAGCGATTTTGACCCAGCCTCTCTACCTCATAGTGATTTTTACTGCTAGCACTGAGGGGGGTGGAGTTGGGTAGGGCTGGAGTATTTAGGAAACAGGCCACACATTGACAGAATGCATCCACACAACATCAGCAAAAGGGGCATAAATCTCTCAGTCCGGTGGCACAGCCAATCAAAAGGCCAGGAATGGAATTTCGAAGCCTTGCGCAAACGTAACATCACAACTTCCCACAAGACAAACACACACTGTTTTGGAGAGTGAGGTAAGGAGAAACCCGAAAGAAAAAAGAAAAAAAAGCAGGTCTCTCGACTTTGATATGGAATTGAAACAGCCGGTTTCACTTCAGCACATGTTGGTGAGGGGCAAAAAAAAAAAAAAAAAACCTGCCTTTTCAGCGCTTTGACAGACTGGCCGCGGGATGATATCCTCAATAAAATGCCAGCTA
Source organism: Thunnus albacares (assembly GCF_914725855.1). Lineage (NCBI taxonomy): Eukaryota > Metazoa > Chordata > Actinopteri > Scombriformes > Scombridae > Thunnus > Thunnus albacares. Next base: position 8,037,374 of record NC_058126.1, read on the forward strand.
TGCACAAACGCACGGACAAAATAAAAAGGAACGGCTGCACAGCGTGAACAGTAGGCGTAGTAGGGGTTGAACTGCGAGCTTACACACACAACACAGGGGAAAGCCTACTACTAGACAAACACACCCTACCAAACATACCAAAGTATCTGTGAGCATATGAGACTAGCCAGACCAGACAAATGTACCAACAGTTAATGATAGACTTCAACTGAATATTTTTAAATCTTATAATCATCTACAAACTGGCAGCAAGGCATTTTCTTCTTGCTCCTCAGATGCCACACACACACACACACACACACACACAAAATGCGCACTCAGTTCCCATCATACACTGTCCAAGAACATACGGGCAAGGGCTATTTTTACAGGCATGTAATATCATAAACCAGAACTACATGATTATGAAATAAGACGTGGCAGAGGATCTTATTAAAGGCCGTTTCTGGCTGAGAGCTGGGATAAGCTTCGCTTTACAGCAGTCCACGAATTGGACATTCTTGTTCTGCAGGATTACGAAGGAGATAATATCTAAGAAGCACATGTCATTTAAACACATTTGAACCTCAGTTTCAGGCTTACTGTGGATTTTATACAGCTGCTAACAGGTAAAGACAGCCTGATGAAGACATGAACATATCTGCTTTTTAACTGGGAAAAGGTGACTGAGTGTGAGTGCTTTTTCTTGGCAATACCCTACTTCAAGTTCACACTCTTACCCGCATTCAACCCTGAGAGCGGATCTGAACAATTTGTGATGCTCAGTGTGTTCAAGCAGTTATTTGATGATGCAGTGTTGTATGTGTCGAAGTGTGCTTTTTTTTTTTTTTAAATGCACCCACTTTCTCTCAATCTGCCTTGTCTACTACAGTTATTTCCTACATTTCCTGAAATAACTTCCTCAAAGAAGAGTACTGATCATGTTGCCTTTGTGGAGCGTTGAAGCGCAGGCTTGTCAACATGTCATCGAGGCAGCTTGTGGCATTGTTGCATCATTTTGTATGGAGACTCCTGTTGGTGAAGAAACTGGCAACTGCCTTTAATTGCATTGGGTTACTGACTGTATGACTGTAAGAGGGAAGCAAGAAGACAACAAACACTTTGTCTTACATCCTGAAGAGTAGATGCCTGAACTTGTTGCAAGCCAATTACAAGTTCGACTTTTCTACACAAACGACAGTTCAGACCAGTTGGGAACATGGAAAAAACATCTTTAGCTGAGTATATTTTGGGCTCCTAAATCTTATCATCACCTTAACTAAAGATTGATTATTAGATCCCCTCTAGATATCAAACCTCATCAATGACACTCAGTGATACAGATACTCAAAGCACAAGTTCGTAGCAATAAGTTTTGAAAACTGTCAAGTACAGCAAAAGTTTACCAGGTCGACAACTCATAATTTTGCCAATTTTGGACATTTTTTAAAAAATAAGCAATGTTCTTGCACAGATGCCTGTATTCAGACAAAACATTTGGGTTTGGCTCTTTTGTATAAGTGTTGAAAGTGTGTTTATTCCTCAAAGCACGGTACTGAAAAAGTATAATTATGATATCAGGACTGAAACCCAACTAACTGTATTTCTAACAGTATTAAGAACTTTAAAACAATAGCCAGCCCTACGTTTCAATGCATTTTAGCGACTTGGAAAATATAAAACGTTGTCTTGTCAATCATCTCATGACCCCTCAAGTTGATCTTGTAACCCCTCAAGGGGTCCCAACCCCCAACAAGCTACTGCTTTAGGGCACCTTGTCCTAGATTTGAACTGGTAAACTACCAGTCACACGCCTGCTTCTCTCTGTAGCTCCCAGTCTTCAGTCCTCTGCTTCTCACAGGCCTCATATGTAGGAGCCGTGCAATCCAACACTCCCAACTCCGCGCTGAGCCAAAACGGCTGTTGAAGCAGAGCAAATGCCTCTTTGTCTGGTCTCTGTTTCTCAGCGTGATTACAGCCAGCACATCTGAAGCCTGTCATCCGGGGAGTCAAACAGTTGTACAAAAAGGCCCTTCGGTGGGGCTGTTTCTCTGAGCAGTTAGTGCAACACGGAGCATGTCGGAGCTTCCATCTACACTTGGAGCCAAAATGGGGAGGTCAAACGCCCCGTAGGGAGTTCTCAGTTTGGCAGCTTCTTGTTGAACATCCCTCAAAAACCAGATTCCTCTGGTAAATCTAACAACCCATGTGTGGTGTGACGGAGCCAGAAGCGGAGGTTGTGAGGAATGGACAAGGGTGAAACCTTGGAGAAATGGTCTCTCCCACTCACCCAGCAGAGAGAAAAAAAAAAAAAACCCTCTATTAAATAGAGTCAGGACCAGCATGCCAAGGTGGCCACTCTGTTTGCCAACACAGCACATATGGAAACACCTCAGATGACATTTACCAATCTAACTTTTGGGCTGTGGCCAAGACCTCTTTCTGTTACACAAAGACTGTGCTCTGAGGTTTACATACAAGCTGTGCATAAGCCTACATAATGCCAAGACAACATAAAGAACAGCAAAAGCTGAATCTCAGCGACAGATTGTGCCTTCCGAGAGGGGAGATAAGTATTAAATCATCAGTCTTGTTTATACAGAGCCATCAAACAATTGCCGACATTACTGGAAGACAAGGAAGAATTGCAGAACAGAGGTGTAATGATTGGATGTAATTGCAGGGGGGGGCCGTTAAGTGGGGAAAGAACGTACTGGTTAATGATGATGGTGCTCTGCAGTGGGAAGAGAAAGGGGGTGGAGAAGGAAGAGCAGGAGAGGAAATAACCCACAGAGTAGAGGAGATGATGATTCGCTGAACATCAGTCTCCAGTCATTTCACATCATCATTCACTCAAATTTAATCTCTATTCATGCAGGACAGAGTCATGATCGACATGCAGATGTGCTGCGATGCTTCACGTTCACACACAGGAACACACACCTGGCAGGACGCAACAGTTTGAAGCTAAGAAAAAAATAAAAATATTGAAAAAATATTCAACATAATTAATTGATGATTGAAAATAATTGTTAGTTGTAGTTCTAACACTGTACCAGAATAAGACCATCTCACTGCTGCATGTTGAGAGGGTTGTTATTGGCAATGACAAGATGAGTATTCTGGTTAATGAAACTCCCTTCTCATTTGAATTTTTTTTAAGACTTTCAATTTCCTCCCCTGCTGACTCCTATTAGCTGCTCAGAGATGAAGGGGATGCCAAAAATGTGCCACAAAAATCGAATCTTATTATTATTTAATCAATTGCAAAAAATACAAATAGGGGAAATATCCGTCACATGTTTTCAGACATGAATATGTCATCTTACTATCGCTAGTTTTCTTTAACTATACATACATATAAATATAGAGATAGAAAAACTGCAAAAAGCTGCAATCTACAGATATTTCGCATTTTATTTGATAAATGTTCTCAGTCTTTTGCGTCACATAAACTTCACCCTTCACTAGATAGTTCTGAGTTTTCACTGTTAAATCAATCAGACTTTATTTGTACAGCACTTTTCATACAAATACAATGTAACACAAAGTGCTTCACACAATAAAAACAATACAACCCCAAACCTCCCCCCCCCATCCGCACACAAACAATAAATGACTATGTTATAAATAAAAGACTCAATAAAAACAGGAACTGAGGAACTGAGGACACGCTATCGTAGCTCTTATGAAATGAGGAAACACCAAATGTTGGATAAACATTTAAAAGTCTGTGGAAAATATTTGGCAATAATGACTGAGCATTAATCAGCAACAATTTTGATTATCTTTCAATAATTTTATGTTGTTTAATCATGCAAAAAATGGCAAATATTCTCTGGTTTGAGCCTCTCAGATGTTGAGATTTGCCACTTTTTTGTGATTTATATATCTTTAAAATGACCCAACAATTAGGCTAAATCGATTCATTGAAAAAATTATTTGAAGGATTAATCAAGAATCAAAATAATTGTCAGTTGCTGCCCTCCCTTGAATAAATGTTTTTAAAAAAAATCCTAATAGAAAATTTCCCAGACGCTCTCTGTATCCAAAGTTGCTACTTTCCAGTACCAAACCCACGTCTTTAACCTTTAAACAACCACTGCCTGGAGGCAACGGGCCACCACAAAGATCCTTCCACACACACACACACACACACACACACACACACAGACACAGACACATTACTAGAACACACACTTTCCACAAAAGAGAAAGAATAATGTAGAATAAGTGTAAAATATCAGGAAAACTCTGCATGGAAATAAAGAGTGTCTCATTTCACAGCCAGGCGAGTGGGAGAGACCACTGGTAGAGGCAGGAGAGAGACCAAAATACACATGCGAGCAGTGGGATCAGCAGGAAACACAAGGACTACACACACACACACACACACACACACACACACACACACACAGACACACAGACCTATAAAGCTTCATTTCCTGTTTGGATGAGTGCCATTCCTCCTCGACGGGAGGTCAAAAAGCCAGCACTGCAGCACACAGACACGCACAACCCCAAGACTTTGCAAATGTGTGTGTGTGTCCTTGTCATGGCCAGACACACACACACAGACACACACACACACATACATACACGCAAGCAGAAGTAACAGCATGCAACCGAACAATACGAGGAATGAAGAATGACCAAAACAAATGTTTGCCAGGCTGAGATCACAAAACTGAATCCCTACTTTGAAGACGAACGGTGGGCTGACTCATGCAATCAGACGAGAATATTGTGTAACTGTAGTAACAGCATCTCGGTGAACCTCACAGCTGTCAGAACAAACTGGGAGTTTATGGTAGATGTCTGTGTGTGTGTGTGTGTGTGTGTGTGTGTGTGTGTGTGTGTGTCAGCTGCTAGCCTGTTGTAGTGCTGCTTCATCACTGTGGTCACTGGGTTCAGTCAGCACACTGGCCAGCTCCAAATGTAAATCTGGACCAGTGAAAGCAAAATAAAACAAAGTGATTGACATCATTGCAAACACAGCTGTGCCAGCAATACAGTGATGTGTTAATTTTTTTTTTTTTTTTTTTCCTGCGTTCACATCCATAAATTCATCTTGTTGTTTCATCACCGCAGTAATAATTGCTCCATTAGATGAGCACCTCTTGATTAATTAAAACTGAATGGTGCATTAGTGGCATCAAAAGTGGTCTAATTTACAGTTTGAGTGGATAAACAGCTTTTTTTTTTTTTTTTTTTTTTAGTGTTTCACTGAAGCTGTATTGTCTTGAAAAGACTCAAGGTTTTGCTAACCAGTTTCCCACAATTGTTGCCTGAGGCTGACTCAGTATTTCCTGTCTGACGGACGTGCTGTCATGAGACAGACGCAGAGAAATTGGTAGTTTGGTTTTTGCTAAGAACGTTTCAACGGATAAAAGAATTTACTAAGAATTGAGGGGAGTTTCTTAGGGGGGCGGCGGCGGCGCTACAGTTTATCTCAACCACAAGCGTACGGAACATCAAAGGGTCTTCATTTATAGATCAGCATGTGTATGGGTGTTGGCGAGTGTGAATGCATCACCGGCTATTTTGAGATCTATGTCCTCAATTTGTTAGTAATGATCTTATCTGTTTGTTTTATGTTTGTATGTGCTCATGAAGACATGCATGCACTACGGTTGTGATAGTACGTCTTCACGCAAACCGTTGCAGTATTAAGAGTTGTGAAGCTGAAAAATAAAGGAAAATATCATATTAATTTGTCGAGTTTTGACTTCTCAAATGTACAAATGTTTGTTTGTGAGCAGATTAAATGACCGAGAGCAAATAAAATGTAATTCTGTGAACTAACTAGAGGTCTGTTTATCAGATTCCTAAAAATATGTGTGGTGGTGAGAAGATGTTTAAAGTGGGTTTGTGGCCAACCAAGATACTTTTTCTTCATCTTTATAAAGATCTTTCTTATCTATTTTTTAGTTAAGCTTTGTGGTGATAAAGATCTGCTTGAAAAATGCAACTTTTTTTATATTTAAGAGATCATATTATCACATTTCGCACCAATACCTTTTTAAAAAAAACCCTTTATTAGATATTAGATTATTTGATAATGGCAATAATTGTGAGTTGCAGCCTTGTTTTTTTCCTCAAAAAAGGGAAAAAAGTAGTTTGTTTTCATTCCAACATTTTGAAAGATATTGTAAGTGTGAGCTGAATGTACTGTTACACCCCGAACACGACATCATTTCTGGGTGTACCCGCTCTTTTCCTTTCAGTTTCAGTATGTGTCGGCCCGAGGCGTCTCCCTGAATGAAGTGATCTACTATCGTTCCATTGTTACGTCTCATCCTCCGTGCTAACGTTTACTTCACCGAGCTGCCACAGGCTTCCAAAGCTACGACCGTCTCAGGTGAACGACGGAGGGTTTACTTATCGTCATGGCAACAATGACAATTTCTGATTTTTGAAAGTCTTGTGCAGCTGCATGCATCGGGGTTCAATTTTGTAAAAAACAAAATTCATGTGCTGCAGGTCAGATTCGGGGAAAAACTGCAACTCGGTGTAACTTCAGACGTGTCAAGAGAGGGAAAAAAAACATCATCAGGACACAGGAGCTGCTGAATGAGCCCCCAACACACACACACACACACACACACACACACACACACACACACACACACACACACACACTATTATCCTGCTCTTCTCTCTCCATTCGGGGTATCACAGAGAAGTCCTCAATGTGAGGCATTTTCTTCCGCCGGACAGACAAAGCGCTCCCTGTTCACAGCCTCTTAGCAGCCACTTCACACGCAGCACAAGGTGGAAACCCCGCGAGCTGCTCTATTCTCCCGTCAACCCTTCCGCCTCACTACTGCAGTTTGTGAATGGCAATGACAGCGGGGAACATACAAACATTTGTGCATCTGTAGCTGCACGCACACATTTCGCTACAGTCATAATGCTACAAGGCCCTGACACCCGCTGAATATCAATAAGCAATTCAGGTGATGATTATAACAAATTAGTGTTATAATTCTGCGGAGGCTAAACGTGTTTACACTGATACAAAATGCTGATATCACTAGAAAATGAGCAGTTTCCATTGACATCTTGATTAGCGGTGAACCAATTAGTTAATTAACTGATTTATCGAGCGGTTCCCAACAAGGGGTCGAGAGCACAAAGATGAATCTGAAGGGTTGCAAAATTATAAGTAGAAGAGAGTAGGAAAAGCAGAAACAGCACCAAATGATGTTTATTTCCTCAGATGTCCATCTAATCTTTGATTATTTGTTGCAAATTACTAGATCATTTTAATTTCCGGCCTCTAAAAGTTATGCAAATAATTTGGTTGAAACCGGTCACAGCTGATAATATGCAACCAGTGATAAGGTTGCAAGCAGATATTGCTCCATATTAAGGGGTCATGAGTCACAGATTGGGAATTTATGGGATTAATCAATTAGTCAACTGAAAGAAACTTAATCAACAACAATTTTTATAGTTAGAAATTCAATATTTATCAAGCAAAGTTGTGCTGGTTGGTGTTTTTCATGGCTGTAATGTGAATATCTTGGAGTTTGGGACTCTTGGTTGGACAAATCAAGCCATTTAAAGAAGTCACCTTGGGCTCTAGGAAGATTATGGATCAAAAAATGAATCATTGAAGACAATAATCCTTAGCTGCAGGTGTTTAAATTGACTTTTTAACACAAGATTTAAAAAGAGGCTGAGGTTGTTTCATTGTAAATATATTTAAAGATGGAAAATGCTCTTATGACTTGCATCTTGTTTGTTTCTTTCCTTCCTTAAACAATACCCAAAAGCCAATGTCAGTCTTGCAGCCCAGCAGATGCAAAACACAGATTAAAGAACAGTATACAGTACAGTAATACACTTGTACAGTATAGTAAAATACACTTGGCATCGATCTCAGGAAGATGCAGAGATGCCGTCGCCAAGCAGACACACCCTGACCAGACTGAACCCCACGTAACCGCGGGCAGACGCCAGGCGACATCTCACCACACACTGACTGACACGTTAATGTAAGAGGGCCACATCCTAAGGCATCCCTAGCTTTAGCCATACATGAATACAGGCTAAAATGAACAAAATGAAGCTGCAAGTAGAAAGTACAAAATGCCCAGATGATCATGTATAGGAAGTATGTTTATTTTTGGTATCTGGAGGATGTTAAGGTCGTGTACTAGAGAGGATTGATCATATGTCAGTATCATTCGCCTTAGAAAACTTCCTTTCCTTTTTTCCTTTCCGCTACTAAAACAACATAAAACTCTGTGAGCGACAGGCTTTCCTCTCCATTACCTATTCAGCAGAATGCAACACCGGTCTCGGGGGCCGATGCTAATCTCATATCCATGAGCAGCGAGGGCAACATGATAATGATCCACCTCAGAACAGCAGCGGAGAGCAATAAAACAAACCCGCAGCCTGCAAAGCTCACAGCCTTGCTTCTTTATTATTAAAACAGAGATGCGCGTCATTACGGCAAAACACATTAAAGACCTATTTTCTCGCTTATCCATTAAAAAAAAAAAAAACAACAAGACGGAGATGAAGATGTTATGAATGTACGGGACATTGGGTATTCTGTGTTTCCGAGCCATCCAGAGGGGGGTGGGGGGGGGGGTGAGTTATGCAAATTGGGGGAAGATGAAAAAGATGCAACAAGCAGCGTGACTCGAGTTTCCACTTCTTTAGACAAAAAAAAAAAAGAGGAAACCCAAAAAGCGAGGAAAAACATTTCTTTGTTGACCATCAGCTGACCTAATGTGACACCACGCAGTTCAACTTGGGAGACTTTGCCTCGGCTACACAAAGCGTTGGCTTAAATATAGCATAGGAAGTATGGAATTTCCCCATGCACAAGAGAAGAGACTAGCGCTTGCAACGGAGACAGCTAGTCAAACAATGTATACCGTACGGCGATGGCTTTCTTCGCTGATCTAAAGCTCCGTGCCTAACTGTGTTTCATATGCTTTTCCAAAGTGGCCCACGGGGGTTGTCATGGAGACCGAGGCAGGCAGTGGCGTCATGGTGACCTTGGTATCGGCTGAATGCTATTTGTCAGGATATTGACTCAAAACCTGAAGGAGTGTAAATATGCCTCTTTTTTTTTTTCTCTTTCTTTCTTTTTTGGTCTCACATCTCGGCTTTCTTTGCTCGTCATCATCCACCTTCCATTTCCCTCCGCCTTCCCTCCGATTTGCAAGCTCTCTATCTCCCGAGCCCCTCCGGTCCCACAAGTCCTCTTTCCCTCCATTAGACTGAAAATCTGACCTTCAGTGTATCCTGAAGAAGAATTTCTGGCACTCTTGGCACAGATCCGTTAGAGGAAAAACACAGATAGCGGACACGGGAAAGACATAGCTGAAGGAACTACTCCTTCCATTCCACACCCGGTCGCACCATTAGCGTATAAAGCACAAGACTGTCGACACGAAACACAAGAAACAACCAGCTTCTGAATTTTTCAACAGTTGTTTTCTATGTTTGGATTCAATCATGAGTGTGTTATACGTGCTCCGGGTTCGGCGAATGCCTCCCAGATCTAATCTACGAGATGCCACATGGCTGGAACTCTTTGTTTGATTTGTCTGAGCTCTTAATGCCTTCATTGGATGAGCGGCTGGATTTACCTGCACATGGCAGAAGCCTCTTGCATTGAAATGGAAAAGGTTAGCAAAGGAACACCTCTGATGGCTTCCACAAGGCTAAGGTTTTTGTATGTGACAGAAATTACCCAATAAACCTCTATTACGGTATATTGCTCCAGTCAAAAGTCACTTGAATGAGAAAATATGTCAGTTTGTGTACATTACAATAGTGATATAATATATTTTCTGAAGAATCAATTGAGAAATTGTTAATAGACCAGATAGAAATGTCTGTTTTTGGGTCATTAATTACCTGAAATGTCAAAGTACTTCATCACACTGATGCATAAAAGCAATTATGATATTGTTTAGAATAATCTGATTGATATATTTGGTGGATCTGCAATTTATGTGGCTATTTTCTTCTGTCAAATAAGCAACAAAATAAACCTTAAATAGCCTTTTATTTGTATTAATCCATGTATGTTATTGTTGGCTGATAAGTGCATGTCTAAGTGGACAAATACTTGTATTAGTTAATGTGTTAGACTGATTGAGGTAAAAGTAAATGTTTTAAAATGTGTTTATGTGACTCTGAAGACAGACAAACAGACCAGCAGTCATTCAGTCAAACAAACAGCCAGTCAGACACCTGGTCAAGACTGACAAAGCAATACAGGAACCATGGACGCTACAGTCAGCCTCGTGCTGTGATTGGAAATAACAGCGTCTATGTGAAAGTGAGAGAAGAAGTGGGAAATGTGGGGAACCATTCTTCACAGCTTCATGGTCTGTGGTCACATCGTGTGTGTGTGTATATATATATATATGTGTGTGTGTGTGTTCGTATATTTCTGACCTGGGAGATGTGGTTGATGGAGGACTCCATGCGCCGCAGCTGCGAGGCCTGTATGTCCAGCAGCTGCAGTACATTGTTGGCTAAGGCATTGATCTGGTAGGCCACGCTGGCCAGGGACTGGGTGGTGTAGGCTTTGGTCTCCTCCAGAGCTTTCCTCTTGTCCTGGGCCTGTGCAGGGAACAGGGATTAGAGGAAGAGGGAGAGAGGGGAAAAAAAAAAGGAAGATGAGCCCATTTACTGTTAATATCACATAACATCCGTCTTCGAGCCGCGTATCCAGGTCAGGTTTGTGGTGGATTCGGGCCAATAGAGCAGCCAAGACATCCATTTCCCCCGCGAACTCTCATTCCCCAGATACCACACTCTCTCTGAAGGGATTTGAGATGATGTAACGCATCCTGCGACAGCCATATGTGAGGCTGTGAGAACTGAATATGAGGAGCTGACTATATTCCTAACATGTTAAGATTTAGATGTCTCGATAGAGTATCAGGCATATTGAATCGATTTCTGAATTACTGGTATCTAGATCATGTTGGCTTATTAGATAGTTTCTGTTGAGATAATCATCACAGTTCTGTAAATGCATTTTAACACTAGTTACAGGAAAACTCAACTGAAAACATGTGTTTTGAGTATCAAACACTCATCGCCTGTAGGCTTGAAAATGGCTCTGAAAAAAAAAATGCCAACATTTCATTAAAATGCACAGCTTCTGTTCATTTCTTTCATTTATAGGGCACTTAGCAGTTTACCTTTGTCACATACTACTCCATTTGCTTAAATTGATCACAAACAACAATCGCAAACCGCTAACTTCACTAGCAACCAAAATAAGTTGTGTATTTACTGATATGTTGGTGATAATATGACTGTTTGGAACATATAGACCATATGGACATATATAGAATAAATAGATTGTGCTGCAGATGTGGTTAATAAAGATGTTTCGAAACTCAGTCATTGCTGAAATCTATGATAACACTTGGGAATTCAAAGTACAGCTAACGCTCTCCAAGAAGAAACAAGCTAACGTAGCTACAAAATTTTAGGGTAGCACTTTTCTAAATCTACAGGTGTTAATTGTTTGATACTCAAAACATAAGCTTTTTATGGAGTTTTTCTTAAATGTATTTAGTAGAAGCTCACATTAACATCAGAAGCACAAAAGCAATAAATTTGCCTGCTGGCTAGCTAACCGGCTAACAAAGCCAAAAGGTTAGCTGAGCTGACACAAGCTACAACTCATAATGCTTCAAGAAGAAAAGACATTTTAGTTTGCTTTAATACCTTAAAATATGGAAACACACACTGACAACACTACTATCTACTGTATTTGCCTGGTTGTTACATCCAGGTTCAAACACCACTGGGAGGTAACTTGAAAGCATTAAAGAAAAACAAGCTAATGGAGGATACTTTCTAACATGTCCTGTCCCATATTGTTCAGCTGCACTCAGTAACACTCATTCATCCATCATATCTTTAAATGATAACACAATCAGTCATAAAGATATAAACCCTCAAAGTGGCTAAACCAGACAAACTGTGTTAATGACACGTTCCTAAGAGCCACCTCACATCAAACGAGTCGAGCCAGAGAGCTGAGCTCCAAACTGAGCCGTCATGTTTGATCTCTGTGGGCTCTTCCTTACCCAGCTCACTCATAAAGTTCAGTCCAAAGAGCACCTGCCTGAAGGGGCGACCTGGGCTTTGATAACAGGCTGCCGTGGCGGGGGGGGGGGGGGGCAGGTGGTGGCAGAAAAAAAAAAAAAGGGCAACATTTGGTCATAAGACTGCGAGAACACGGACCGGACAGAATGAAAACAACTATGTCACTGCCTGTCTCATTACTGATTCCCCGTGGCAGCGCGTAACTAATCCAGAAGCAATCCGTACAGCTAAAAGCTCCTGACCTGGAGAGCTGCCTTGCTGGTTAGCCTCGGCCGGGCGAGGAGACGATAGCGTCGGTAGTGTTTCTTTTAGAGGGAATCAGAGCAGCAGATGTGTTGTGCGATAACAGCCTCAGGAAGGAGGAGAGGTTCCTCCAGAGGGCTCGGAGCAAAAGGCCATCTGTTGAAAGCACACAGTCATTCATGTGCACACGCAGACACCTACTACTGACACTGCAGTTTGCAACGTGGTTAGACGGGAGTAACAGCTGCATGGAAGTATATGAAAAAGCAAACAAACAAATCCTTCTATCCACTATGTCAATTTCTAAATGGAGGAAAAAAAGACTGTAGATTTTGCTGTATAGGGGCATGAGGTTTCTAACAGATTACTGAACAACATATGCTTGCCTGTGCTGAACTGCTGGCCTACATATCAAGCTGCCAGTCAGAGACAAAATGTTTATTTTATTCAAACTACAGCATTTTTTCAGCATTAGAATATTATTTCTACTGCTGGATCCACTTTGTATTCTGTGCAAACTCTAAAAGTAAATATACTCCTACTTTGTGTGTTTTGAAATGCAAATTGCAGCCATAATATTAAGATTCTACACAATTAAAAGAGGCGCACCACTGATTTTACACATGAAGCTCAGTTTACTAGTCATGAGGAGTACTATACAGCCTGTGAACGCAGTTTTATAATGTCCTCCGGGGCTCTGCAGGGAGCTTTTTAAAGCCTGATCATCAGAGTTATCTCATATTTTTTTCCTTGAGACTTCAAATTTACAACAGGAAGCCTGCGTTACAAGCTAAGAGGGGGGTGGAGTTTGAAAGATGTGGGTGTGTTTATCAGGACAGGAAGGTCTAATGAAAGACATTATCAAGAATTTTGACTCATTGTAAGGGGCTAAAATCTGAGAAATTTCAGCCTCTGATGCTTCAGTTTGAAACAATCTCTTTTCAGACTGTTTCTTGGAAGCCTCCCAACTTTAAGTGCAATACAAAATTGCTGCCCCTTTAACGTTTTTTCCAATATCTTGCAGCTGTAAAGTGCATAGACAAACAGCACCATTGATGCTGCAGCTACCTAACACTAATGCACAACTGCAAAGAAAAGTGCATTTACAACCTGCATTAAATCATAACGACTCTGAACGCTAACATACCGCTATTTTCTGTGATTTTCCAAAGCAAAGCACAGTTGTAGTCTGAAGATTCTGCACAATTAAGTTGTTTTTTTGCTGATATCTTGCAGCTGTAAAGAGCCTTGACAAACAGCGCCATTGATGCCTCGGCTCACAAACGCTGAACTGTGATGTGTGAAGAAAAATACATTTAAATCCTGCATGTCTTTCTCAGACATACAAACATATTCATTCAAGTTAGTCCGTGCTTCTGAAAGCCGGAGTACACCATGTGATGTTGTTCAGTTCACGTTGTTCAATGCGGCAATTGATGAGTTTCTAAAATATATTCGATCCACTTTCATACTCTTGTGAGTTATTCATGTGTTCTTCATGAATGCTTGCTTTATTCCCCCCCCCCCCCCCCACCCCCCCACACATGTGAAAGATGAACTTTCTTTAATTTGGGCTTGAAACCCAACATGGTTTCATATCAGCTGAAGTAGTGAAGAGGAAACAGCACAGGTCTGTTCTGTCATTCAAAAGGAAAAAACCACACTGAACAAACACTTTGTCTTGCACAGACCAAAAGATGATACAGCACGAGATTAGCCTGCATCTGTGTCAAATTTGAAGCTGTAAAACCAGACCTTAAAAATGAGTTCACCAAAAGACTATTAATAGTCATCAAGTCTACCACAGTTACTCAGTTTCTCCCTGATGATACGGCGGCTACAACTACAATGAGACCAGAATGATTTGTCAAAAAAAAAGCTGATAGATCGAATGGGAAGAGAAAAGAGGCAGGCTAGGGCTGATCTAGGCTATTCCATCCATTCCTGGGTTACGTGAGGTTAAATCTTCAGCCGCATGTTAATTATACAACTGTAATTCTCCTTCAGATCCAAAAGCTGAAGACTGCACTGCATCAGTTGCAATGGCATGTTTCTCTAACAGAGGAAAGAAATAAACTGATTCATGAGAGAGTCCCCAAAAATGCTGAGTGGTGGATTCGACTTTATGCTGAGTTTTTTTTTTCTTTTTTCTTTCTTTTATATTTTTCTGGATAAACAGACCCAAACTGCATCAGCTGTTAAGAGCTGTGACATGAGGTCAGCAGTGGGCGTCGGGAGGACAGATGTGACACTTGATTGCATTGCCACTAGTGGCATCTTTTCCCCCCTTCCTCCCCATCCCTCCCTCCCCGTCCCTTCACTTGTTCACCGCTGTCCACAAATCCTCAAACTAACCAGATTTGTTGTTCAGCTACCCAAGAATCCGTACTCGCTCTGACATCCGTCTCTTCAGAGAGGAAACTGCAGTGGATGTTCAAAAACCAGAAGAAAAAAAAAAAAAAAAACGCTTGAGACATCCACCAGGAACAGAACAAAGTGTGCGCTTGTTGAGTACAAAAGGTAAATAACAGCACCGGAGAGCTGAGTGTACTCTACCACAGCGGGAGATGCAGAGAATGAGGTGAGCTCGCAGAGAGCTTAAGCGCTCCTGGGGCACTTTATCTCATATTTCTGAGCTGAGTAATGCCTGAGTGAAAAGAGGCTACAGAATATCCAAGCAAGAAGTAGACAGACTGTCAGCACCTCAGCTGGGTTTTAAAAAAAGGGAATATGGAGGAATGTATGGTGTGTGTACTCACATTAAACCTGTAGCTGGGAGCTGAGGCAAGCTAAATGAAAAAAAATCAAATAATTGCAAATACTCTTAAGTAAGCAAAGGGCCTGTAAATTTGTCAACTAGAAGGGAGTGGCAGTGACAAAAATGGATTTGTTTCCTGGGAGCTTTTTTTTCGAAGCACTGAACTAGATGAGTACTTCAATTTCGCATTGTCACCCGTCCAGTTTGGCAAGATAACAGCCAAACAACCGCCTCAGAAATGCAATCGAGCTCTTTTTAAAACAAGGTGGCGCATTGCTGCTTCGCTGGCAGGGCCCCACGTTGGAGATGGTAGGAAGGAAAGGTCCGGACTTCCTCCCCCCCCCGAGGATTGAAACTGTTTCAGGGGTCAAAAGAGGTGTAGCTGCCCCTCCACCCAGAAGCCTGAGCAGAAGTAGGAAACGGACCAAATGAGTATTCCTTCTGACTCAGTGACATGACTAACAGAAGATGTAGGGAACTAAGCCAAATAATATCCAAATCAAACCTCAAGTGAATCATCCCATTGAAACGCAATAAAAAAAAAAAAAAAAGATCTGTTAAAACGGGAGAGCTCCATGACACCCCTGCTGTACTGAATGTTCGGACACGCATGAACATCTGACACTAAAACAACACAATTCAGATGTTTCCACACCGTGCAATCCTCCGCCTCTGGATTTACACAGCTGACAAGCACATTTGCGTTTATGTGCTCCCACTTGTCCGGAGAGAGGGGGGGAGGAGGGGGGGAAATACGCTGGGAACAAAAAAAAAAAACTTTCAGGAATGTTTGGAATCCTGCAACATGTCATACATCTTAAAGCGTTCGAGTGTTGTTGAAGAGCTCTGGCATAGACCGCAAGTGTACCACAAGGGTAAGCGCGTAGAAACAATAAACAAACATATTGCAACGGATTTATTTCTCTTCTTCTGTAAAGCTGACAGGTTAGAAAAGACAAACGCACAGCTTCTCTGACATTGTCACTTCTCCTCGAAAGCACTCTGCAGGAGCGAAACCTACAGAGAAAGCAGTATAATCTAGACCAGAACGAGCGTATTGTAAATCCAACAAGAAGGCCGTAGAGCTCACAAGGTGCTTTGCACGGCGTGATGTATCGACTGCTGATTACTGCAGACTGGACGGGGTGAGATAAGGGAGACGGGACACAGCTGAGAGCTCTGTGGGTTTGTTGTATTGATGTGGCCGTTTGACATCCAGCGACTGATTAGGAATAAAAAAGGTGGAACCGATGAATATAAGATTCCAAGAAAGATACGTTTAGGATACCCGAGCCATTTCTTGGTCATTTAGTTCCTTCTGCCAGAGTATACAGTGATACATCACATAACAGATTGCGAGTAAAACCCAATAATCACTCTGCCACTTAAGACTGAATGTAGTAAACATAACGCACCGCCTGATCTAGTGGTGTTTACGCTTCTGCAATGACAAAATTAGATAATTTGATCAGGCACGGCCGAATGAAAGAACGAAGTTTAATGCACCGCTATGAAAAAGAAATTATTCTTATTCTCATGCTTATGTCCATTATGAGTATCGGTCATGGTGGCAGTTTAATCACCACCTCTGCTGTAGAGATTTGGGAAGTGTAGACCTGAAACGATTAGTCAATTAATTAGTTGATTAACAGAAAGATAATTGCGACTTTTTTGATAATCAAGTCATTGTTTCAGTCATTTTTCAAGCAAAAATTGTGAAAAAGTGCTACACTAAAAGACAAGGTTTGGTAATGGGCAACTGATCTTTGGGTTGGACAAAACAAGACATTTGAAGAAGTCATGTTGGTGGTCATGTGATGGGAATTTTTTCACTTTTGTTGACATTTTATAGACAATGGAGAACAACGTCCATTGATTGGTGCCATTTGGGGATGTTTGATTCAGAAGTGGATCCCCTACGTTATTCAGTTCTCTACAACAGCTACAGGGACTTTCTTTGTTTACTTTTTGTTGGACTAAAAGATCATTTCTATTGGACTGAAGTTTTGTTTTGGAAAACCGTGGGAGCTCTTTGCCCTGTTTATATTATGCCTCTACGTAATTAAACATCTATCTCAAAAATCCAGTATCGGACATAGTAGAAACGGACTAAAATATGAGAGTACCAGCCAGGCTGACAAACACCAGAATTACACTTTAACTTTCTAAACGCTAGTACTGGTTCTGGTACATTTAGTTTAAATAGCATCAGCGGTTACTGGAGGTGAAAGGTCTTGATAGTGTACCATTACCATGTCACTTCTTGCTTGTTGCAGATTAGAAGTGGAGCATACCAAAAAACTAAGCTGAAGGAGAGTTAAATTTAGTAGAGTAAGCCAAGAAGAAGCTAGTTTTAATATAAACTGTAAAGGGGACGTATCAATCATGCACATTTCCAGGTCTGTATTTATATTCTGGGGCTCTACTGGAATATCTTTGCATGATTTACAGTTAAAAATACACTACAGTTTATTTATCTTATACTGGCTCTTTATGCAGCCCCTCAGTTCAGCCTCTGTCTGAAACAAGTTAGTTGTTTTAGCTCCCGTCTCTACAAGACTCGCCTCCCGATGAGCCCGCTCTGTTCTGATTGGGTAGCTCAGCAGTCGGCAGACTTCCAGCCGCTCGGGAGGCTACGTCAACAAACATATATAAACTTTTTAAATACATCTGGATAGGTTCAAGCCCAAATCAGATCTGAAATATACAAGTGGACAACGCAAACAACCTTAGCAACAAAGGCTACCAACAGACAGTTATTTGTAGGTATGCGCCAACAATCTGATGTCATCACAGGTGGAAGTAGAGGCAACATTGCCAACGAAGCGTCCAGAGCAGCCATGTTTAACATCTGATACATTATAACAGTATAAAAATAACAGAAAGTCACCAACAGTGTGATAGATCCGCTTTAAAACAATGAGTCCTGATCATCGACCTGCTCAGAAGGAAGAGAAAGCATCCAGACCTTTTAAATACGAATCTGTGACAAACTGAACCCCAACAGAAGCCACCCGAAGGGGACGAGATAGCGAAAGTGACACTGGAACGTGTGAAGAATAGAAGAAAAACCTTGCAGAAAATCCTTCCTCCAACTAACTCTCGGCTCTTTAAAACTCAGCAGCGCGTTAGGTGAATTCATAATTTCTTCCTCCTCCACCGGGGCAGATGGAGGCTGACTGAAAGGCCATAAGGTCCACCTGACCTTGAAGAACTGCCAAATCGCAATTAAAAATTCCTTCAGTATGTCAGAGAAGGGACACAAAGGGGGAAACTTTGCACATGGACAAAACTCATTAACCTTTCCCCGAGTGATTTGGTAATTGGTTTGTCCAAAAGCAGAAAGTCAGTTCTGTACCTGAGGCGACACAGTTAACTGATAAACACAAACGTTAATCTATTCTTCAGATGACCTGATTGTTGGAGGAGGTTTCTCTTTCCTGTTTAGAAAGGAGCAGTAAGAATAATCCATTAAAAGGCTGGAAATTAACTGGAAAAAGCAGACAATTTTAATCCCAAACAGTGAGCAACCAATTTCTGAGACTCCTACGTTTTAACCAGACTTAACGTATCAGTCTTACAGTCTGGACCAAACCAACCCCACTCAGCTGAGGGGGAGGAGTGACAGGTGGTCAAAAAGGATGAATGGGCCTGGCTGGTAGGCTGAGAGCCGCTAGGCCTCTCCATGGTGGGAGAAAAACCAGGCCACTCCGCACACACACAGAGAGAGAGAGAGAGAGAGAGAGCGAGAGAGAGAGAGAGAGCGAGAGTCAGAGAAAGAAGGACAGGAAACGAGGACTCAGAGTAACCCAGAGAGACAGAGCGGTGGTTTTTTGTTGAAAAAAAAAACGCAATATTTATCACCTTCAGGCGAGACTGGCTCTCTTCCAGGGTAAAAACTCACATTGATTCTCCTGGGAAAAACAGCCCAGAACAGGTACATCAAGGTTACACGACCAAGACATAAAGAGGACATCTCTCTCTCTCTTTCCCTTTGCATCAAACTCTTAATTGACGCTCTGCATTCTCCTGTCAGATGGGAGGGGGGGATGCTATCCATGTGCAGTGAAATAATATACCATAATTCAAAACTGCTCATTTAGGAGCAGCCAGAACTTCTCTGTTCTAGTCCAAAAAAAAACACAAGTGGGCATCATGCTGGCTCAGCAGGCTCAGTCACATGTCCTGAGCTTGCAACACTGGGGGTTTGAATCGGCTCATGACCTCTATGTCTGCCACATAACATCACACTTCCATTTCCCTGTTCCTTCTTACTGTACGCCATCTGTAAAGCAGAAATGATCGGGATGGGCATCATCTGAAACTTTCAATTTTTGTCAGACTTTCAGTAATTAACTGAATAAACGTATGGGAATTACTGCATATAACAGAGCTAAAAATGTATCACCAACATGGGTACAAATAGCATGAGAGCAGGTATGAACTGGTTTGGAGGTGGAGTGATGGTGACGGGCTGTTTAATGCCAAACAGCCACATATAAGCATTCTTGCACTGATACAGTATAAAGTTAACTAGAATGGAAACAATCAATTAGTCGATCAACAGCGAATGCAAAGTGTGAGGATTTGCAGCTCTATAGAATAAGTTGCACTAGTATGAATGTAATAGGACTTAACTACTGACAGGTATGTATCTCTTCAATAACACTTCATAGTAAAATAACAGGACGGGAGAGGATATGAGATCAATGGAGCTGTATTGTGTAGTGTGAAATAGTCATGGAGGGTGTTTGTGGGTGCGGGTGGGAGTGGAACACACACATTGTGGGAGTGGGCGGTAATGGTCAGAAATCCAGCGTGAGTAGGCGGCAGCGAGATGAAGAAAACAGTCCCGTGCAGGGCTCTAGTTTTGGACCGTCGGTCAGACGATATTTGATGTGAATTTTTACGGTTTTATGACATTTTATGGATATAAATTTAACAAAAAATAAATATTTAGAGCTGTAAGTTAAGAGAATGTATTTTATTGTGTGTTTAAATTAAGTGTCATCTGTTCAAAGAATAAAAAAAAGTTCAGTAAACTACGAATAAAAAAATCAAACATTTGGTGCCAAAAGGCTGCTGACGATACTCCTGCTTTAATCTCTTATCTATACTAAGTTTTGTGACGAGGTTTTAAGCTTTTCAGCGTCACAATTAGAACAAACATCTAGAGCTGCAACTAACAATTATCTTCACTACTGACTGAACTGTAGATGATTTAATCCATTCATCATTTTGTCTATGAAATTTTTTTTAAAAAAAGGTGGAAAAAACATAACTTCTCAGAGCCAAAGGTGACGTCTTCAACTTACTTGTTTTGTCCAACTAACAGTCCAAAACCCAAAAACATCAAATTAATAATCATATGTAACAAAGAAAAGCAGCAGATCCTCCTGTTTATAACTGACTAACTGATTAATTCTCTAATCAATCAATAGACCAATCCTTTCAGCTGAACTAATATCAAGCACAGCCTTAGAGCAGCTCATAAAAAGCTGAATTTATGTATGATTGGTTTTATAAAAAGCTACAGGACATCAGTGTGGTCTGCCAGCAGGACCAGGTGGCCCACTTTGCATTTATGCGTCCTTGTCACAGAGGTTAAACAAACATGGCGCTGACTTGCATCAATGACATGAATAAAAAAATGACAGCAAAACATATTTTTTAAAAAAAAAGGACTGGAATAGTTTATATGTGGAATTATTTTAAATAACTACAATAAACAGGATGATACGAAACACCAGATACATGAGATTAATCTCAACCGTCTTAACATGAAACTGTGTTTTCTGGCTCTATTATTAAGCCACTTCCTGACACGGAGAAGGCATTTCCAGCGAACCAATCCAGAGTCAGCAGGGCAACAGGAAACATAACTCTGACCTGTCAGTGCGTCATACGCTATACACACCGAAACACACACACACACACACACACACACGCTTTAAAACACTCCCTTGGACAAACAAAAGTCACTATCAAGTTGTGAAAGTGGGCCAGTGATCTGTCCTTGGTTAAAAAGAGAGCTTTCACCATCTGCCGCAGCCTGCTGAGCCACACACACACACACACACACTCACAACACGGCAGCGTCCATGACAAGAACACAGACAGAGAGAGAGAGAGAGAGAGAGAGAGAGAGAGAGAGAGAGAGAGAGAGAAGGAGAGAGAGAGAGAGGGAGAGAGAGAGAGAGAGAGAGGGGAAGAGGGGATGGAAATGTGAAGGAGGAGTGCTGCTGAAAAGGACGAGCCGATTCAAGCTGAGGCATGTTGATATGTGCGTGGTTCAGCTGGGAGTGCACAGTTTTATATGTGTGTGTGCGAGTGTGTGTGTGTGTGTGTGCGAGAGGCAGGGAGAGAGAGTATCTACAGCAGACAGAGAAGGCTTATGAAAAGTGCACTACTGTTAGTCCGACACCGGCGTCTCACTGAGCTCGCAACGTGTGCTGAAAAGCTTACAATCCTACTTTTTTTTTTTTTTTTTTTTAATGTCAGCACTTTAAACAAGGTGCTTTGGGGAAACACAAGGACAGAATCACAAATCGGTGAAGCGCATGGAACAGAACTTATCACAGGGTTTAAGTTACCAACATTCGGCGCTGATCGGTTTTATATAAAACACTGTTCCTCTTTAAATCACAGCAGCATGAAGATGTTGACATGTGAGGTCATTTTTTTGTGCATCTTATTTGCACATTTTACTGGGTGGAGATTTTTGGACACAAGACTATTTTTTCACATCAATTTGGCGTGAAAGTAGTCAGATTTACAGACACTAAACCTTGACACTGAAGTACTACTTATGCTTAAATTCTTAAGAAAAAGAAACAAGCACTAGTGCTCTGAACGTGCTTTTATTTGTTTGTTTGAGAGGGATGCAACTCCAGTTTGTCATGACATTTATTGTCCCTGTAGAGTTTGAATGGACATATTATAAGTCTACATCTAGATGTTAATATCTGCACAAAATATGAGCAGATATAAGTAATGAAACACCATCAGTATCTGTCTTTAAAACTAGGCTGGCTACTGTTTACACATGTTCCATATAACACCTGAGTTTCAGTATCTATAACCTGCACGTTTTTCATTTAACAAAAGAATGTCAAAGTTTTCAAATGTCACATTTTATCTGAACATGTGCAGCTGCACGAGAACTTTGACTAAATAAAATAATAAATAATTGAACCTTCAGTACTTTAAATATTACAGTTTTCATGACTCTGTTTTACAGACATATTACAGTCTGTAATAGGTTTTGGTATCCAACTCTACAAAATAATGAATTCTTATAATTTTGGTAATAAAAAATAATAATAAAACCTTATTTATATAGCAGTTTTCTTAACAGTTATAAAGTGTTTTACAGAAAAAAAGAAAATATGAGAGGAAAATGCAAATAAAAACCAGCGATGACATCATCAGAGGAGATTCAAAAGTTAAAAGCAGGAAAAGGTTAAACCACAAGGAGTTTGCATAAAAGGGTGAGAAAGAGTTCAAGCTGAAAGGTTTACTAGCAGAGCTGCAACGATCAGTCCATTCATCAGTCTGTCAGTCAACAAAAAACTAATAAGCAACTATTTTGATAATCGATCAATCGTTTTGAGTCCTTTTTTTTTTAATGCTAAAATTCTCTTGTTCCAGTTTCTTACATGAGAATATTTTCTGGTTTCTTTAATCCTTTATGACAGTAAACTGAATATCTTTGGATTGTGGACAAAACAAGACATTTCAGATTGCAGCTTTGTGAAACAGTGATCAATATTTATCACCATTTACTGACATTTTACAGACCAAACCACTAATTGATTGCCTGAGAAAAATAAATCGACAGACTCCTGAGTTTTGGTACCAAAACAAGACTTTTTAACCATTTTTTCTTCTAACAAAAGAAACTTAAGTTCTCAAATGCTAAATTTTATCTAAACAAAAGCAACCTTATAATGACAATGTCAAAATAAAACGGTGAAAACGTTTATTTAAACCAGGAACTATCTGACTGAAGAATAAGTCCAGACAACAAATTTGATCATACATTTAATGCCAACTTGTAGTACTTGACCGATTTTGTTGTGGACATATTTTGGTCTGTATTTATGCTCATACTGACCATCAGAAGATCCTTCATAACGCACTTACAATGTAAGTGATGGGGGACAAAACCCACAGTCCTCCCTCTGTGTAAAAATGTATTTAAAAGTTTATCTGAAGCTAATATGAAGCTTCAGCATCCAAATGAGTCAAATCCAGTAGATATCTTTCAATGTTACAGTCTCTTTAGTGCCAAAGTTCTTCTTTTTGTTACTATTTTTCCACTGCAGCTCAACAGGGAAACACTGAAAGAGGAAACACAAAGAGGGAATTTTTATGCTAAAAAGACTGTAAATGTGGCAGATTTCCACTTGATATGACTAACTCAGACTGCTGAAGCCTCATATAAGCTGAAATTGAAAGCACATTTTGAAGGGGATCTTTAAACAGCCAGTATAAACAGCGAGAAAAACCTCTTTCACTATTCATGAGCACCTGACTGCTGTTTTAAGACAGACTTAAAAAACTGCGAACTTGTCCTTTAATATCAGTAAAAGCGATGGATGTTTGACAGCTCATGATCTCACTGCCATCCTTCTAAAAGTAACTCATAAATCAAATTTGGCTTTTATAACTTAACATGCATCATTTCTGCTTTTATATACAGATGTTAATATATTGTGTTGATGTAGAAAAAAATCAGTTTCTAGAAGGTTTTACAGCTGGCTGTGATAAATAAAATCCAAAACAAGTCAAACATAAAGCCACATCTGACTACCAAAAGTGGAAGAGAGAGGGGGAAAAAAAAAAAGCTTCATCATTTTAGGCTAAGATGGGGCAGAGATGGTAAAACTGCTGTCTTATATTTGTTTGCGTGGGCTATATCTGGCACAAAGCTTCAGAGCTGTGCCTCACAATGCCAAATCATGCGAGGACAAGAGAAGAAAACAAAATTACAGGGAGTCCTGGGGGAGTACAGCTGGAATGGACACACCCTCGCAGGCTGATATGCTGAAAAAAAAAAAAAAAACGCTTTTCTCACCACCGCTGTTTGTCACTAAATTTGTCCTCGGGAAGATCGCTCTGACTTTTTTTTTTTTTTTCCACTAGTGGCTCACCACATGTTTCACTGTGCCAAATTTGAAGAAAAAAAAAAAAAAAGAAAGACAACAGCCATCTGTGGTCATGGTGATAATCATGTCATCACAACAACAAAACATTTACGTCAAAATAAGAGTTTTGTTTTTTTTAAAAAAGCAAAACACAGGAGATTTCACAACATTAAATTAGCTGCTTTACATCAAGATATACAAGACTGAAGCAAAAGACTGATTCATGCAAGATCTGTTCCCATGAATAAGTTGAGGGAGGAAAGAAAAAAAATCAATACTTCCAACCTTTATTGACCAACTAACAATGGCTTTACATTCCTCCCACTATCTCACAACCCTGCAAACCCAACTAAATTAACCAACATGAGCATAAAAGCTTATTAAACTCAAAACAAACAACATCCTACAGATTCACATGCATATAATAGATTTTAATGTGGCATAATAAACTGTATATAAGTCCATATACTTCCAGTGTAGTTCCTGTAACATCCCAATGGGGAATTAAGCTGTTTCTGCGGTATTAAATGGTGAGTTTAATGACCTTATGGTATGTAATGGACTGCTATGTTACTATAATATGCATATAGACTCATAGAGAGGCTGTGACATTTTAGTTGAGCACAATATGAGGCAGTGTCAGCATCAATTAACGCGAACAGACTGCAGAAACTTTCACTTTGAGGTCTCAAAATGAAATTAAAACCTATTTTCTTTTTTTCAAACAGCTGATGCATGTTCGGTGACCTGCTGTAAAACACGCAGGCCCTCCCTATCAGCAGTGAGAGTGTGAAAGCAGTTTTTTTTTTTTTTAAACGACACTGTAATAAAAAAAAAAAAAAGAAAAGGGGGAAAAAAGAAGTAGACACACCCTCTGTGTAAACGGAATAAATGTGATCAACGGTGTGAGCAGATACAAGCGGTCGAGTATCCCACAGTATTTGAAAGCCTCGTCATCAAACTGTTATTACAGCTTTGGGCGGAGAGGATTCAGTTTCTTTTATCCACATTTCCTGTCCCAACAAACCATTCAATCCCGAGCTTTTTCGCGACAACAAAAAAAAAAAAAAAAAAGAAAAAAGAAAAAGAAGGTTGAAGATAACGTGGTGGCTCACTCACTTACCTGGACATAATTGGTCTCGCAGTAGTCGGCTACTCTGGTGAGGTTTTGGTAACTCTCCACAAGCGCTCTTTTACCGGCCGGGATCTCTTCCTCTAACAACATTTGTAGCTCTGCCATCTTTACATCTCTCCGCAGAGCCTCCCTTTCCCTCTGATTCCCCTTTGATTGAAACAGCCACCAGCCCCAGCTCTGCCTCGGAAAAAAAAAAGAAAAACTCCTTCGTCTGCTATTGTGGGATTCCTGCCCTCGCTTTGGCGTAACCTCCAGACAAAGATCGTCTGTGTAAAGGAAGAGGAGTCACTCTAGAGTGAAAAAAATGGGCCCAGATTAAAATTGTAGGCCAAATGTGCTACTTCACAACAACACTCATTAACATTTTATATATGTATGATTATATCACTATTATTCAGTATATGATCATATTATCATTATTATCATTATTATTATTATTATTATTATTATCATTATTATTATTAGTAGTAGTAGTAGTAGTGGTAGTAGTAGTGGTAGGAGTAGTGGTAGGAGTAGTAGTGGTATTTCATTTTAAAAATGTTATACTGTCCTTTTTAATTGTATGTATATGTTTTATTTATTTATTCTATTTATGTTATTTTTCTTTTTTCTTAACTGATGGCAATTCGTGTAATTTGTGTAACTATTCTGGATTATTTTATCTTGATTTTTTTGTTTTGGATTTGATTTATTAATTACTTTTTTTTTTTTACTGTAAAGCACTTTGTAACTTGGTTTTATTAGATGCTATATAAATACAGTTATTGTTATTATTATTATTATTAACTGCAATTTTGAAACTGTGTCACCAGTATCCCTAGTATTGTTTTTTCAAGTCATGTCAACTTTGATGAAATAGCCTAATAGAGCTGCAACTGACTAATTATTTTCATTATCGATTAATCTGTCAATTATTTTCTAAATGAATCAATTTTTTGGTCAATATAATGTCAGAAAAATGATGATCAGTGTTTCAAAAAGCCCAAGATAACGTCCTGTAATGTCTTCTTTTGTCCCGACCAACAGTCCACAACTTAAGTTACTCAGTTTGCTATCACAGAAACTAGAACATTTGAGAAGCTGGAATCAGGGAATTTTTAAGTTTTTTCATGACTCCAAATGACTCCAAACAAATAATTGATTTTCAGAATAGATGCTGATTACTTTAATAGTTGGCAACTAATTGATTAACTGGCTTATCGTTGCAGCTCTATAGCCCATCACTAATCAAAAAATTGTCACAATCTGTACAGCATATGACATCCTCTATCCTTAGACTCAGTTCAGTTTTTTACTCTAAATTAATATGAAATATATGTGAAACTAGAATAGACTTTACATTATAATGTTGGAACTATGTAGAAATGTAGAAGATACTAATTTTGACCATAAAATGTACATTTTTGGCTGTGTATCTTTGTCACAAACCCTAAAGTGACATATTTAAATGTCAACAATGTTTTGTTTCGTCAGATGAAGAGATCAAAACCCAAAGACAGTTTAATAATCAACAAAGAAAAGAAGTAAATCCTCACATTTGAGAAGCTGGAACTTAAAGAATCTTTTAAAAGTTAAGAACTGAAATAATCAATTGATTATTGAAATCGTTTCATACTTAAATAGTACTTACTTTTCTGTCAATCGCCTAATTGTTTCAGCTCTAGATGTCTCACAGCAGCAGGCAGTTGTATTCGAAAACAAAGACAGAGTGAGATCTCTTGCTTTTCTCCGCTGACTGCCTATCAACGTCCCAACTGGAGAAAAAACTGGATCATTGCTAGAGCATGCTGGGATATGTAGTTTTACACTGAACTGTAGATACACTCAGTTTTCGCAATGAATTCTCGATGCCATGAAAGTATTATAACATAACATTTTATATTTCTCACCTTTTAATTAATTTACAGTCTATTCAGTAAACTGTTTTCGTTTCTTCTTGAAACCTGCATGTTTGACTTGAAACTACATTTCCACTTAACCGTTTTAGTGGACGCGGAGGATTGTGGAGCTTGTAGGCGACCCGTGGAAGACTACAACTCCCAGAATACACCGCTGCCTGGCTTTATTTAGCTGTTCATGGCGTCTGGTCGAGTGCTAGTGACAGGTCGCCTTCTGACAAACAGATAGGCCGGCGGATTTAACGGTTAGTGTCATTTGTTTTGAGTATTTCTACCGAAAGTTTGGATGTATGGTTAGCATTTAGCATAAATAACGGACTATTTAGCCCTGTGACGCATACCAGATGTGTCCTAGATACACAACCTCCTCCTACTGGTGGGTTACTGGTCATATAACGAACTGTAAGCTAGAAACAGTAACTAGCTAATAAGTTTAGCTCGTCGCCTTGACGTTGTTTGACTGATTTTTTTCGTCGAGAGTGAACAAAAAATGCCGTAGTAGAAGTTCGCTTTAGCCTAATTTTTTTTGTTGACGTCTCTCACGTTGCAGTGGTGTTTTTGTTTACTGTCTGTCTGCAGGTTTTGTGTTGACTGTGTTGTGTTGACACGATGGAGGTGGAGAGTGTCAGCTTGGAAGATGAGAGCCGTTTGACTCGGCTGAGGTTTGACGCTGCCGTGAAAGTGATCAAGACTTTACCCCCAGATGGTGAGTGTCATGTAGACCCAGTTTAACCAGTCAACCCAGCGGCTTTAAACATGGGGGGCTTCCGGGCAGAATGGTGTCAGTGGTGCAGTGCAACAGCTTGGTCTGCGATTTAAAAGGCTTAATCCACTTTACGGACAGTAAGCAGAGCAGACTGCCAGCTCAATGCAGTAACACAATCACTTTTTAAGACAGTGGTTCCCAAAGTGGGTCTAGGGACCCCTGGGGGTCCTTGAGAGGGTTCCAGGGGATCCTCAGAAAAGGGGAATCACTTATTTTCACTATAATACCCTCCATAAGTAACACAATGCCAGAATGTGTGACTGTTTTGGTCATTGGTTTCATATACTTTCTGTAATAAAACATTTAAAAGCAAAAATCTTATCAGTTGAGGGACCCTGGGACAAAATCTTATCAAACCACTGTTTTAAGATGTATATAAAAATACTCTACTGTGAATAATAATGTGAGTCTGATATGAAGAAAAAAAAAGTTCAATTATCTTGATAAAATTCTTAAAATGACACCTACCCCTTCTCCCTCTTTAAAAATGACAGAATATATAGATATGCAAACATATTTTCTCTCTAAAGTTAAACTGCTGGACACAGTTATGTTTCCTAATTCATTGTCCATTCTCACTGTATGTGCAATGGGGGCTTCAAGTTTCCACATCACACTTGCGTAAGTTGAATATTGGACTGGGATTGGCTTCCAAACTATTTGTGATATCACCAATCGTGCTCTTGGACCACACCTTAAAGTCGGATTTTTAGCGAGCACAGAGAAACTTTCCACTTTTTGAAGATGAATGTGAAAACAGGTTTCTAGTGTCAAACTCTGCACATACATCATTCTGAAGCTTAAACATCCAACTGTAGGAAGAAGAATGAAAAACAGATTTGTGAGTGGAGGGGGACTTTAAAGTCTGTCCTTGATTTGCAAGAGAAAGAGTAGGAGTTATGCTTAGTAAGCAGTTAAAAAAAATCCTCTTTTCTTATAATACACATTTCTTTCTCACAGGTCCCTTTCAGCCCTCCAATGACATGATGCTCAAGTTCTACAGTTACTATAAACAAGCCACCGTGGGTGCGTGCAATATACCCCGACCTGGCTTCTGGGATGCAGTTGGCAAAGCTAAATGGTAATGACAAAAAGAAATATCTAGTTTTTGTCTCTGTTCCAATAGGCGCTGGATTCCTACATATGCATGAACAAGGAAAATGTTATTGCACTCTCCTGATATATAATCAGTTTCATTATTCTTGGCACTTACTGGATTAATTTTCCTTTAGGGGCAAGATAACTTGCAAAAAGTCCCACTTGCCACACTCTTAAAAACAGCTCATGAAATGATACTATGAATAAACCATTGAATGTTTAAACCAAAACACTGTTTAACTTGTGCACATTGCGTAACATGTTGCTTTTCACCCTCACTGATAGCACACAGTTCTCTCCACTGGGTTTTCTGTCCTTGTGTTACTCTGTAAACTGCTGCTCAGTCTCAGGTTGTGTTAGGTGATCTCTGGACTCGGTGCGCACTGAAATGTGGAATGTGACCTCTCGCCCACTAGGCTGGACGGTTTCTCTTGTTGTCCTGTGACACTGTGTGGGGGTTTTGCAAGTGTATCAGGAAATTAGACAAACACTTATTTTAGGAAATGCCTTTAGTTGCTAGTGAATGGTTAAAGTTTTCTGTCAGCCTTTGACCCTCAGCTAACAAGGAAAACATTGGCCTCAAATGAACTTGACAAAGATAAAAAGTGGGGCAGGAGTACTCAAAACCAACTTTCATGTTGTAGAGTCTTTACACTGAGCACGGCTTTGCTTATTTTACTTTATAAAATGATATAATAATGTATCTTTAATGACTTTTATTATTATTCAGGGATGCATGGAACTCTCTTGGAGATATGCCAAAAGAAGAAGCAATGGCTGCCTATGTCGATGAAATGAAACTGGTATGTTTTCACCTCTAAAAATGTCCTTTTTTATACATTTTTTATCACACAGGACTTCTATATTTGTATGTCAAACACTTCTAAGAGTGATTTATTAATTTGAGTAACTTGTTTCTGTATTTGCTGTGTGTAGATCCTGGAAGGTATGCCCATGACAGACGAGGTAGAGGAGCTCCTGCGGGTCCTCGGTCCGTTCTACGAGCTGGTCGAAGAGAAGAAAAAGATCACTCAGATATCAGATTTGAGCACAGGTAGGTTTTTTGTGGAACTCCTTCATCTTTCGCTTTTTTTTTGTGATGTCAAATATAGCATGTGGAGCTTAACCTTTTTATAATTTGCCTCTTGTCATATGCTCAGCCCGTTTGACACAGTTTGCTAGGCAACTGGAAGGCAAGTACATCACTGTGAAAATACAGTAGTTTAGTATGTGTCTGGTGTTGTAGTTAGTAGTCATTTAGTGATCTTGCAACGCATGCTGAAGTAGCAGTACAGAATATGTGGCTGAGTACATTTGAGTTTCCTGTTGCTATCAGACTTTCATTTACTGCAGATGAATCGAAGTTTTGTGTATGTTAAGTCACTGAAAATTTTATCCTCTGCTTTATTCACTGAACTTAAACTACATGAAGACTTTGTTCAGCTCCAAACAGCCATCCACTTGGTTAACAGATACTATTAAATTGTGATTGTTAGCCTTTTATAAACAAAGGAGAAAACTTGATGAACCGCTACAACCTGCAGGACGAGGGTCACGTGAACGACAGGAACAGTTAAGCCTTGATAGCTCATCTGTTTGTATTGTAGAAGAAAGTAAACTATGATACAACTGTCACTGGAAATTTAGTAAAACTCTACAGCAAAGCTTTAAAAAACTTGTTATGTTTCTTAATTCTTTCATCAATATTTAGTTTTGTCAAATAGTGATTTTAACGATGCAATGATAAAATGATTATCATGAGAGAAACAAACCAAAGACATGTTGTAGCCAACTTCCCACCAAAATATGACATTATATCCGTTCTAAATATTTATCCAAACATAACGGGTAGTTAATATATTTTCAAAACTACATAATCGATCGATCATCAATTTATTTATATAGCACCCTTCATACAATCCAAATGTAATTCAAAGTGCTTTACAAGTGATTGACAAACACACAGGATGGTAAATGTAGAGATACAAGATACAAGTAAAATACCAGAAAGGTGGCTTATAAAATGCAAAAGAAAATAAATAAATAATAAAAGATGATAATAATAGATCAAGAAGAAACAATTTAATAAAACCTACTTAAAATAATTAATTGAATAAGACAACAATAAAAGAAAATATAAGTAATAAAAGACACAAGTCAAAAAATTATAAACACTACACAAAATAAATAGATTAAAATAAAACAGTAACATTTTATCAATTAATCTGTATACATACAGACTACATAAGGATTGCTTCAAATTAAGTTAGTTCTCAATTTCTCAATGTCAGTATCGTCCGTTAGACAACAGCTCCACATTCAGTAGTGGTCAGCTGGCAGTGAACATGCTAGCGGTCATCATAGTTCAGCTACGCAGTCACATGACTCTCACTCCGTGTCTAGACAGTCAGCGTGTCAGACGTGTTTTTCATGCGCACGTCACACGCAACAGATACACTTTCATTTTAATCTATGCAGCTGTCTGCCGCGGCTCCGTCTCAGCCGTGTCTCACGGGCGTAACCACGACCTGAAGCTTCATTTACGCTTCAAGTCTGTTTTCCACTGTTGTACGTGCGTCACTACAGTCATGTGTATTGTATTTAAGCTCAACACTGCATCTGATCGTCTTCAGTGTAGACACACAGACGGAGCACACACTCCTGCTACTGCTCTGCTGATGTGCTGCTCACGCTACGTTTGCTGTCTAGACACGGGGTCACCTCGCAGGTCATAGGGGTCTGTCGAGAGTCTCCCATAAAAATGGTGTTGTTTCGATTTCAATTAGTATGTGGAAAAAGTATTATGAACCCTTTTAAAGAAGCATTTATCTTTCAGTGTTACGATCTTGTAATAAAATCTGTTTTGTGATGCAGGATTCGGTACGATGCTGAATTCAATGCCGTCAAAGAGTGTTGCAAAGAGCATCGTCAGAACCATGGAAATGAACGGCACTCTGGAAACTCGGCCTGCTAGGCTCAAATCAAAGGAAGTCAGGGAAAGGTCAGAGGAAGAACCACAAGAGGAAGATGAGGAGGAGGAGGAGGAGGAAGAGGAAGTACCAATAAGAGAAGTCAGAAAAGGTAATAAAAACTACCTGAGAAACTATTTTGAAGTGGGTGTTATTGTTAGAAAATATCACCAGAAGAACATTTAGATTTTGTTGTTGTCCTTTTTATTTCAGATAAAAAATCAACAGCTTCACAGCCAAAGAAGAAAAGTTCAGCCAGGAGACACAAAGCGCCCCTGTCAAACGGTAAAGTGGCTAACGGGGTCGCCCACATGACCAACGGGAGTCACTCCAGGGCCGCCCTGAACGGCGACGACTCCCAGGAGAGTTCAGCCTGCGAACCTCTGCTCAACGGCCACCACGCAGGTAGGAAAAAACACAATACAGCTGGTGTAATGATGTTGGAATGTTCTGTTTTCAATCGACACTCATTATGTCCACCAAACATTTCAAAATGGTTACCGAGGACTCCGTGCTCGCCTCACCCCGCTGCCTGTGGCTGCCTGTGCTAGTGTGTGTCTGCGGACCATGTGATCAGATAATCTGCTAAGCTTCATTCCTCGAGCTGTGACACAACTCTGAACACTGAATCTTAACACTTCACACATCAGCTGCTCCTGGGACAGTTTCAACGGAGAATGAATGGCTCTGTTGAAACAGCACACAAAGGCCCCAAATTAAGTGAACGCTGCCTTCCCTCCATGTCAGTCTGTTAATTACAGTGCCGTTAGCTCTACATTACAATACAGGGTGAGTCTGAGCCTGTTTTTTTTTTTTCCCCCCTTTTGTACTCTCAGATCTCACTGTAGATGTGTCTGGTCCTGTCCACCTCGCCAGTGACTCAGACAGTGAAGTCTATTGTGATTCTGTGGACCAGTTTGGCCAGGAGGAGGCAAGTAGCAATTTTTAAAACTGGTCTGGGAAAAAAAGGGATTATGTCGTATGCAGTGGTATAATAATAATTTTAACGTAAATCTTCTCCAGAGCTCGGAGCATAACCGCTCTCTGGATGAGCTGGACGAGGAGGAGAACCACGTCCTGCCGCCTCTAGACCACGAGACCCACGAGGATGTCGTAGGTCCACCGCAGGTCATCAGGTGCGGAGGAGAAGACGGGGACACCGGTGGAACGATGTCCCAGAGACAGAGGCTGAATGTGGATATGCCAGACAGCTCCTTGGTCAGGCGAGGGAGGGGTGAGGCTGCTCTCTGTTTATACTCAAAGAGCTTTGGTGTGTTTGTGGTCTGCACACATGACGTTCTGAGGACGGCAGCCATGTTTGTTTTCTTTTTTTTTTTTTGGCAGTGTGATTCATTCTGTTTTATTTATTGAAACTTAAAAGGATAATCTCATTTGAATTACTTCAGAGATAACACCATTAACCCCAACCATGAATGCAAATAGGGCTGAAACTAACGAGCATTTTAATTATTGATTAATCAGTTATTTTCTTGATTAATTAAAAATATTAGAAAATAGTGAGAATGCAAGATGCAACCTCAAATCTCTGGTTTTGTCCCAAGCAACAGTGCATAACCCAAAGATATTCAGTTTACTGTCATAGAAGACTAAAAAAAAACTGGAACCAGAGAATTTTAGTATTTTATTTCTTTAAAAAATGACTTAAAACAATGAATTGATTATCAAAATAGTTGGTGATTAATTTTGTTTCGACTGACTGACCGATTAATCAGCTAATTGTTGCAGCTCTTGATGCAACTGCTCTCTAAACAATGTTTTTTTTTTTTAGATTTTAATGCCTTAAGTTGTAAAAATAATTGAAATAATATAAATGGCACATTACTGCAACAGATTTCATGGCCAACTATATTTTTTTCCCAGGTTGTCCAGTATTGTAGGAGGTGAATTCACTTGAACACCTGTTGATCATGATGCTTCCAGTATAAATCAGTTTTTAGTGATATAGTGAAATATTGTTAATACAGTAGCTCTGTTTGTCTTTTTGGTGTTTTTTTTGACTCTCCAGCGACACATAAATATATTAATCCCTGTGTTTTTAGGCTCAAGGTCTCCAGGCCTCGGCTCTGGAGCTCTGGTGCCCATGCACGGGGGTGGAGACGGCGATGGGGGCAACTGGGGAGGAGCAGTAACACCCGCGGGGAGCCTGAACGAGCAGATCGTCGTGGCGTTGGCTAGACTGCAAGAGGACATGCAGAGTGTTCTGGAGAGGCTGCACACCCTGGAGGCTCTCACTGCTACACAGGTCAGACCAGTTTGTCCCCTCGTCCACCGCCCTCAGAACAGGGAGTTAAAAGGAATAATTCACCCAAAAACTGAATTTTTAAGTGATGACAACAGAGACACCAAAGTCATCCAGATATACAGGAGGTCATTTCAAGTGCTGCTCTAAAGCTTAATCATAATTTATGTTGGATTATATTACATTTCTCATATGTTAGGATGGTTTGTGTTGCACTCACAGAACAGGAAGCATTCACATAGAGTTATATATGAAATAGAGAACTGCTTTGAACTACGTGAGACTAGTTTCTGTGGTTGGATAGGAAGTGAAAGTGGTGGTTAACGTTCTTTCATCTGAAATAAATCTTGCAGTGTGTGAATTCACTGTCTGCTTTAATGATATAATTAAAAAGTTGTAAAATGCATTAATTTAACTGACTTACAATAAATGCATTTAGCTTCAGAGCAGCTGCATCTCTAATTGTCTCACTTTTGCACACTTTAGTTCCCTGTTTAATATAAAATCTAGTTACAGGGGCAGATAATCTAATAATAGTTGACTAAACAGCTGATTCCTAAAAGTTTGGTGCATGCTGATCATATGAAGTTAGTAATAAGTCTGCATGTTGGCAGTTTATACAGAAATGTGTTTTATTTAAAATGATCTATTAGCTGTTGTATTAGTAATAACTTCAGTGTAGAGAGGCTGTCTAGTGAATTAACCTTTCAGCTCCACGCAGCTTCAGCAACCATATTATTTTTTGATTAATGACATGATTAAAATCTGACTCAATGTAAAAGTCATTTCTAACAGACTGTGTCTAATAGACATAAAATGACGCAGCAGAGTTCACAAAATGAATATTGATTCCGTGAAGGTGTGATTTCAGTACCTAGATGAGAAGTAGAGCAGATAAGCACTTTGTACTTTGACACATTAAACAACAGGAAGGAAGGATGGATCAAATATTTATCTTTTCCTTTTTTTTTTTTTTTACAAAAGTTTACTGACCTTCCTTTTCGAATTTCTTCCTTTTCCAGGCAAGATCAGTGGCTCTGTCTCCTACTTATGCAGCACCGCCAGTGAATAAGAAGAGTCAGGTAAACCGATGATTTATACATCGTTTTAACCACTTTGATGAGTTTTGTTTAAATAATATCGATTGTTCTTGTTATTCTTTCTTTAAACTCTTTATTTTCTAGAAACCATCCTGGTGGCCTTTTGACATTTCTCCAACCAGTTTGGCCTTCGCTGTGATTTGGCCGTTTGTGGTCCAGTGGCTTATCCGCCTATACCTGCAGAGGAGGAGAAGGTACTCTTTCTTTGTGTGAAATTAATGTAATGCAATTTTTAAACATGCAACACTAAATTCAAAATGTTTTATTTTCTTTTCCATAGACGAATCAACTGAAACCGCTCACATCCAAACACCCATGGACATAAAGAAGAGTCCTCTAAATGTCTTTGGTTGGGTTGCTAATGGCTGTAACTCCCCCCTGCTTAGACCCACAGCCCAGTAATTTGCTTTTGCACTATGAAGAAGGCACCAAGAGTAATGAGTGAGAGTTAAGAGATCTCTCAAGTGTGTGTGTGTGTGTGTGTGGTACTGTGGATGTGGAATCAATAAGAAATATGAATGTACGGGGCTTACACAACCTTTTTGATGATGATGATGATGATGATGATGATACCATCCTAATGGAGTCTTTTTCTCTGTATGAACTGGTTTTGTGTCAGGAGAGAAACGGTTGAGATACTGTCAGAGTGTTTATAGACCAACTACAGTCGCTTCTCAATGATTTCTATAATAACTAAGGCTTTGTTGCACAAAAAAATGGGCCTCATCATTTGTTGTTTTTGAGCATAATGCTTGATGTGGTTATAAATTTTCACTTTCATTAGTTGCCCAGGCAATGCTGCTAAAATAAAAAAAACGTTGTAACAACTAGTTTAGAAGGGAGGATTGAATGTAATTATATATCGTGTCAGATTCTTTTTAATTCTGAGAATAAGTTAATATTTATTGCTTTTAGCAACAGTTACAATGAAGGCATTTCTGGCCTGATTTCAGCTGTATAAGTGAGGTTTATGTTTAAAGTGACTGCTAAATGTTGTGTATAGGTTTCAGATGTGTTTTCATTGCCTGTCCTACTGCATATCAGTCTGTGCTTTTTGGTCACAGTGGTCCGATTCAGCGTCCACTTCCTGTTTTATTTCCAAATAGAAAAACTGCCTCAACATCGTAAGATACATTTATAAGTGGCATTATGGTTTCCTACACTGACATATTGTAGCGTACCTGTTCCAGTATTGGACCAAATTAATATTAAAAAAAAAAAATCACTCGACCTACTGTAGCAAACTATGAGGTGGTGAGAATCTCCATCCGACAGTCACCGCCTCAGTTCCTGCTCAGCTATCTGATTAGTAACGCATAAACACTCGTCTCTGTATGTGTCGTTTACGCCGTCACGTTTTTCTATGTTGTATCATTTTAAATGTGTGATGTAGTAACATGTTTGTGGAGAGATTTTTGTCTGAGTGATAGTGATCATGAACTGTTTGCAAAAGCAGTGAGATCGATATTAAATTGTATACAATAGCTGTACAGTTCAGATGATTAAAATGCAATATTTTAATTGCATTTCCATGTGTTAATATAGAATATGATATCATATTTACAAAGATTTGCATCTGCAATAGCACTAACCTTTCCAGAGCCATTATGTTTTAATAAAATAATAGTTTACCTTTCTACTGAAATATGTACTAAGGCTTTCTCACCCTCTCTGCCTGTGGATAGAGTGGTGTTTGCATGTGATAATCTAAGCCTCAAATAAAATTTTCATAAAGCAGATTAATTTGTCTGGATATTTTATTTTAAAACACAATTTAGACTTCTTGTTGAAGTCTTGTTATTGTGACATTTGGTGGTATTTTACGTACAGAAAAAGGGCACAAGTGCATCATGTTACAAACATTTTATTTGTATTTTTTCTTAGAGTGAACGAGATAAAATTTCACAAGAAGTGAGGAGCTCTAGTGAACTTATCTAAAAACCAAGTAGTGTAGAAAACAATCAGGATATCACATCAAAATGACAAACAGATGACATAAAAGCAGGAAAACAATTACAAAAGTACCTACTCCTGTCTTAAAAAGACAACTAAATGTTATTAACAAGATTTACATATAAAATACATTATTCGTGAATATATTATCATGTTTTCTTTAACAGTATCGTCCCCCTCGGAGAGAAATTCAGGGGGCCCGCCCACCCAGTCTACTAACAGCAGGGGAACATCGCAATGATGGAGCGTATTGGCACGGACAGTTAACATCAGGCAGGAAGTGCCACATTTAAACAAACTTTCATACATAATTAATCAATATAACCACAACAACACATCAAAGTCTATTGTAAGAAAAACCAGTAGCAAAGTAGTATTTTGCTAATAAAAGAACCAAATATAAGACCTTTAACTGCTGCATGTTAATACTTACTAAGGTATAAAATACATTTAGAGACTCTCTACATTTTATACTCAAACTTAACTGAGCATTCAGCTATTTTAAGGCTTTTATGACCGGTGATTGCACATATGTAAAATGATTTCTTCAATAATACGACCCTAAATGAATAAAAACTTTACTACAGTGCAGAAACGGGTCTGATTTTTACAGTTTTTAACGACGAAAGCCAGTGATTCATGAACAACTTTCTCACTTCAACAGACCAAAATGTCCTGAGTGTTCCTTTAATAAACTTCTTCAAAGTGTGATAGACCTTCTGTATAATATATACACACACACCTCTCATATTTGCACTAAAGCTCTATAGACTGAAGCCGGACACGGCAATGTGCTGAGCGTTGTTTCTTGCCTCAAAGTATGAGGTGTCGGTTTCGTCCTCTGGCTGAGGTATGAAAGGCATTGGCTGGTTCTGCAGGTTGTCCCAGTCCAAGCCCTCAAACAAGGGGTGGCTCTTCAGTTCTGGTGGATGTTCAGACATATTCAAACAAATTAGCAGAATGCTTTTCCCATTTAATTTGGACAATTCCAACAATTAGATTCAATACCCATTGTGAGTAAATGTAAGGACAATAATACATTTATCTCAAATTAAAGTTGTTCAGTGCTGCAATGCTGGATTTAACTCCTTGACCACAGCTTTTTTGACCATCTAAGTAGTTTTGTAAATTGATAATAATTCAAATAATAAAAAAAAGTTTAAAAGCTTTGATTAAGTTGTTGACAGGTGTGTTGGATCAAAAGACTGATGTCACTTTATTAATGACTTTTTGGTCCTCAGATCTTCATCAGGTAAAATTCATAAATTTAACGATGGTCTGATGACCTAATGAGTGTTTTGAATTAAAAAAAACAAACAAAAAAAATAATAGAAAAGCAGTCCTCACCCTTTAGACCAGCCCGTTTTGTCATGTCCATCGTCAGCAGGATTTCAATGGCATTCCTCGAATTGTCAGACAGTTCCTCGTCTCCCTCAGGCCAGGGGATATCTAAAATATGTGACGGTGAGGTGACATTAAAAGTGTTAATTGATTTCTCCAACCAAAATTGAATATTTTGTGGTTGATGTTTGAATCGTGATGCTTGTACCAAACCAAACCCACCTCTGTTGAGAATATTCTGGAAGACCAGTTGAGGCGTCTCGTCATTGAAAGGCGGAACACCTGTGAGGAACTCGAAAAGACACACACCTAGCGCCCACCAATCCACCATGCAGTCTGGATGGGGGGGCAAAGAAAAAGTCAGTCTTTCATTGACGGCTGCTGGCCTCGAACGCTGCTTCCTGTTAGAGGGTGCGCTAGTTGTATTGCGGTGACTGAGCAAGAAGCAGCGACTAAAGTTGGATTAAGTTACAGGATGAAGGGTTTCACATTCCTCACATTTCATTCACAACAGCTAAAGACAAAGATTAGGACTGTACTTTACTGCACTTTGATGGGATATTAATACAAGAAACCCTTATATTCAGCCAATAAACAGTTAACCACTGGCCATTTTCATTATCAATCAAACTGTCTTTTTGCAAATCCAATTAAAATGTTACATTGAGCGCACATGAACCTTGATATATGTGTCTAGAATTGTAGTTTTAAAAAAGTAATATTGCTTCCTAATTACTGCAATCATGTAAAACCAAAATTATCCTACATATCAAGTTAAAAAAGCAATTGACAGCAGATGAATAGGTTAAATAAACTCATTCATGTCACTGACCGACTGCTCATGAATTCAAATAGCAGCAGTCATGCTACAAAAATGGTAGGAAATATTGGCCTCAGCCGTTAACATTTGAATAAGTAATAGCATGTTCAATCAACAGGTTATTATTAGATGACATTTTGCATATCAGGTGCTAAATGTCACAAATTAAGTCAGTTTCACAACACGTTGGCTATGTGCCAAGATTACCCCCAACCTGCAGGTTTTAAGAGCAGAAAAATCCCATTTTGCCCATTTACAAGCATTTCAACTCTGATTCCCAAACAATGGTGTTAGCTCAATGTTAGAAGACCTAAATGGCCTTTTTTTTTTTTTATAAACCTTTGTAATCACACCACTTAAACCGCCATCCCCTTGACTCTGATCAGGCCCACAGTTTGTTCACCAATTCAAAAGGGTAGGAACAGAAACAGTGGGGATAGGGGGAACGGAGGGAAAATCAGCTCATTTCCTCTAGCGTATTAGCAGGCTGGGTGAACATGCGAGCTCGCTTGCAAAAATCAGCGATATCGTTATAAACTTACCACAACGACCACTTCCTGAAACTCAAAGAGAATGTCTGTCACAAGGGCTACAATGTCAAGTGTCCCATGTTGATACCAAAAAAAAATAAAATAAACAGTGTTTGGCTGTCTCTCTTGAATGTTCCTCTCTTACCATGTGGTTTTCCCAAAAGAAGCTCTGGAGCCAAATAGTCCGGGGTTCCTAAAATGGGTGCACCCTCAACAGGCAACGCGCCTCTTCGGACACTCTTCGGAGTCCTGAAAGGGGTATGAGAGGTCGACATGGGCTGAGGAGTCTGATGGAGGAGGAAACAAAGGAAATGTGAGATATAATGGTTAAATGACACCGTTAGGTGGTTGACACTTTGACTGCCACCCAGCAATATTGAGGTTCTGTATTCAGGCAGCATTTTAAATTATTTTACTGATTCATCAATTAATCATTCATTTCATAAAACGTCAAAAGTTGACTTATTTAAATGTCTCAGTTTGTCCAACCAACAGTCCAAAATTCAAAAGAACTTTCCTAAAAATGGCAAAAATCTACATCGGATCAACTTTTTTCTTTTGTGTTTTTGTTTTAAAAGACTTAAACAATCAATTAATCATCAAACTTTTTGCTCTTTACTTTTCTTTGCACTGATGAAGATGATGAATTCACGAAAACATTTTCAAAAACTACATGACATGCAATTCGACTACTTTATTTTTATTTACATATTTTTCACACGGACATAAACTACTTTGAGAAATTCTATTACAGCTAATGCAAAAACCATTTTCCCTCAAAACTGTGACTCTGTTTAAGAAAAGCAATAAAACTCAAACTGTAACTTTGTACCTGATAGAGAGAGCTGTTGGAGTTGGATCTTTTCTGCACTGGTGTTGCAATACCCGACCCAGAGAGATAAGAGCCTACTGCAGACACATCCATAGCCTCCATAGACCCGATGCTACATCGCGACACCCCCGACATGTTGGATCGGTTGATGGAGCTACAGTAGCTGCGGAAAGCGACAACGTTTCTTGGCTTGAGGAACGAGGGGGATTGTGCCACGCCGAAGGCCAGATCAGAGTGCTGGTTGAGAAAGGAAGACTTAGATTCACCTCTCAAGCCAAAATGACCAAGTTTGGGTGTTTCAGCGGCGACGACAGAGGGAGTTCGTGGTAGTGATTCGGTCATGAATGAGTCTTTGTTCTCCTCTTGCTCCTCAAATGAATCTAAATGTCTGTTTCTGGAACACTTGCTTGGCTTGAGAGACACGTGGCTGTCGATAGTGAGAGACGTTTCGTGCGCAGACTCATCAGAGTCGAGGCTCAAGCTCCTGCAAATGTCGCTGTTCCCAGCAAGCGGTGATGTGAAGCTTGAATGTGACAAATCTTTGGCTCCGTCTTCAAACGTGTCCTCTGTCGGCTCTTCCAGTTCACAGAAGAGACTCTTGGCCACAGCGATGGGACTGGAGCGCTTTGGGCCCCGGTCTTGATCTAACCCGATTCCCTCAGTGGAGGCCATGAAGTCACCCATTTGGATGTTGGAAAACGCTCCAGTCAGGCCCGTGTGAAACCTTGTAGTCTTCTCTGGAATCTCATAGCATCTTTTATAGTCTGCAGTGCTCTTCTTTGCTGGGAAGTGCGATGGCTCTGGACTTCTTTCTACATCTGAAAATGTTCTTTTCACAGATGAGGGAACTGCAATTTGATCATCTCTATCATCCGGAGGTGTGGACTCTGGTTTGTTGGTTTGAGGCTTCTTCTCTGCAAGATGGTCTGGAGTTGACTTTTTGCTGCTGGCCTTAGAGGACCCAAAGGGGCCCGGTGTTGTTGGGACACGGTCCTGTTCAGGCACTTTGGACTCAGAGTGTGCTCTCCCCTTCTGTTCATTAGTATGTTCATTTTCTTTCTGAAGAAGAAAGAAAATAAGGAAATTATTGTCACCACTAGTGTTTCACAAAGCGGTAGCAGCAACTAATTTCAACTCAACGAATATGGCAAGAAACAACTTTGAAACTGCGATTTAAATGTTATTCTTTGAAGTGTAACTTTTTGTTAATGATCTCTGCACTCTGCAAACTAATTGACATTGTGGGTGTATGTGATGTGCTGTTGTGTGTAGCTTTGTATTTTGTATGGTGTGTTCTGTGGGTTTTTTTTTTTGCTTTGTACTGTTTGTTGTTATGCTGTTGTATGTTTTGATTGTGGGGGACTACGGATGCAAATTAGCTTCGAGCTAATTCCAGTGCAGTGCATCTTTAATGTTTAAAACTGCACACTGTCCCAATCAATAAATCAAATCAATCAGTCAATCAATCAATCAATCGCTATTTTAATTTTTTCTGTGTTTAAGATAATTGAAAACTAATGAAGGAAAGCTATGTTGTAGGGTTTTTAAAGCAAATTATTAAAATACCAAACATATCTTTGGCTAAACGTTTTCACTAACATTACAAAACTGTGAACTGTATTATGAATGACAATACAAATACTAGATCAGGACTTTATATTCAGAAATACTTTATATTAAATTACTTAAATCAAGATTTAGGGTAAACAGTTGATCAGAACATCTGAACCAAATATATACATTTATAGGTTTACAATCACTGACCTCATCACACTCCCACAGTGGACTGACGCCACCTTCAGTGTCAGTGGTGCTTCCTGCACTCATTGTCTCAAACCTCTTTCTGGTCTTCAGCAGTGTGGGAGTCAGATTTTTAGCCAAGTTATGCGGACTAAACACACTGTTGTTTGGTCCTATGGAGATAATGCAGATAAATCAAAACATTGAATATATTTGACACATATTTTAATGTAAAAATGTCACCAGGAGCTATATTACATGCCAGCTTTTCACAAATTATTAAAAAGTACTTCCATAATCATTCTGCAGGGTTAATGGATAAATATTTTTTTTTAAAAAGCCAAGAGCTCTTGGATATCTATGACATACCCATTTTCCAAGGGCGGCGAGCCAGAGAGTGCAGCTCATCTTTTTTCGTCAACAAGGGAGAGCCAAGAGAGCTATTCTTCTGTTTAATTTTGCCACAGGACATGGGACTGGACACAGCAGATGCACTGCAGTGACGTTTACCTTCTCCTGCAGGTGTATTCTATGTTTGATACAATGGGGAAAAGTCATTATACAAAACAAACTATAAACGCAAATTGAACATCTCTTCATGATAAATGAGACAAATTCACTCACGAATCCAAGAGAGGTGATTAAGGAGAGGACTTGACCCGGGGTGCGGAAGTAATCTTTTTTAGGTTTGGCCAAGGACGGGGTAGTAAGGATATCCATAAGACTCAGTTCTGATAGAAACCACAGAGATAAAAATAAAGATATTACTGACATTAATGGTGGTTATGATCACTTTCTTGATTTGTCAAGCTGATGGGACTTACCTCTATCAAGCTTGACTTTGGAAAGGCCGAAGTCTGTTAATTTAATGTGACCCTCATTGGATATCAGCATGTTGTCCGGTTTCAAGTCCCTAAAAAAAAGTAAAAGTCAGATAAATTATACAGGTTCTCTTCAAAGGAGTTGTATTGTTCATTGTACTGGAAAAACTTGTTACCTCTGATTTCTGATCACATCTAAATGGAAAAACTGGTTTAATTACTATGCTCCTTGCAAATTGCAGGCTTACAGTCACACTAAACTTTGAAGTTTAATCTCTCATTCTTTTTCAAGAATTAAAAACTCTCAGAAATTTTGAAAGCCACTTGTATGTGTTTTCTTTAATTTGGAACTAATGTCGACCATACTATGTCTTTACTATTATGCTGCATGTTTTTTTTCTTGTACACATCTCTTGAAAAAGAGATCCTCACCCAAATATCAGTCCCTCAGCATGACTCACATTTAACAAATCACCTCAAATGAATTTAGTATCAAAGTACCTGTGGATTATACCATGACGGTGTAGGTAGTCTAAAGCCAGTGCAACCTCTGAGATAAATTTGACAGCCATATCCTGGTCAAAATACCCATAAATGTGGAGAAGAGATTTCACATCTCCGCCGTTGAGGTATTCCATCACCTGTAAGAAACATGAAAATGAAGATTCAGCCACAGCTGTACAAATAATAACATCACAAAGTGGCTTATTGTAAATGTGCTTTGTGCAAGTGTTTTTGCTTTTGCTATTGCTATTCGTGTTACCAGAAAGATCTTAGAGGCTGTCTGAAGGGAGTAAAACAGGTGAACCACGAAGGGG
This sequence comes from Thunnus albacares, assembly GCF_914725855.1. Taxonomy (NCBI): domain Eukaryota; kingdom Metazoa; phylum Chordata; class Actinopteri; order Scombriformes; family Scombridae; genus Thunnus; species Thunnus albacares. The sequence goes on from NC_058126.1 coordinate 8,081,692, forward strand.
CTTTTGCTCAAAGCCAGTGCATCCCTCTCTGCCTTCATTTGTCCCGTCATGTTTTTATCAACCATTTCTGCTTTCTTCATTACCTGGAGAACGAAAAAAACAGTGTTTAAAACTAAGCTAGAGTCTCAGTCAGGTTTTAATATTTTGAGACACCAAACTGACTCACCTTGATGGCATATAACCGGGCATTACACTTTTTCCGCGCAAGGTAGACTTTACCAAATGCTCCGCGGCTGATGGGCTTCAAAATGATGAAATCCTCGATTGAAGGCGGTTTAGGAATATCTACAGATTTATCATTTGAGCTGCATTTGTGCTTTTCTTCTTCGTCCATGTTGTCACTGTTTTCAAAAGAGGAATTACGTTGTGTCAGATCAGTAACAGCCAGCTAGCTATAATTACACTCCTGCATGACAGAACAACAATCTTCGGTTTGTTTTGAAAATTTGAATCCACTGCTATTTCGCGGGGTCCTCTAACCTCTGTTTTAGTTGTTCACGTAACTGCCTGTATGCGAAGCACGAAGAGCGCTTAAAATGTGCTGCAATGAAGCGTTAGTTATTGATATTTTATGTAAAATTGTCAAACATATTACCAATACTTGAAAATGTAAAGCGAATGTAGTCACCTCATCGTCTTAAATGTTTTATTTTTAATCCGGCAGTAAGGGGCAGGCATGGTACATAAGTGTATAAATTATGTAATAACAGTCAAACATATTTCCCTCTTAAAGCGCATGATGATCAAATATAAATTCAGTTTTATGTTTGATTTTCACACTTTAAGCCTTTTAAATCCGATTTTTAGTAAACGTTGGGTTTGAGTTCCACGAGTGACATAACGATGCAAACGGTAGCCGGTAGTGATTCGGTGTGACGTCATTTTGTAGTCCACTGACTTGACCTCGGATGCCGGAGAATCCATTTGGCGATGTTAGCTAAGCTGCTGAAAGTTGTGTAACAAGGAAAACAAAAGGACACGGCTCCGGGACAACAGGCTCATTCACGTTACACAGAGGGCCCGTCCTCACACATCCACCTTCCAAATCTTTATATTTTTTAATAATCACTTGGAAAACATGTTTTCACTGTCGACGTCGCTTCAACCCCAACAGGTAAGCCGACTGGGTAGCAGCTTTTCTGACCAAGCCAGCTAATGTGCGCTTCTCTCGCGCAACTTATGTGTCTTACAACGTAGCGAAATTGTCAACGTCGCCTAGGAACGACTGTTAATGACAGTTATAACAGTAAGCCACTGTATAGGACTGTGTGTTTTAGTATTTCTTCGCCGTCAATGACAAACAGTGCTCGGCTAATGTTAGCACTAACAAGCCAATGTTAGATCGCTTCATAATCAGCCTATGCATACGTCACATTGTCGTGATAAGCTATTATAAAGAGGGGACTCCCCGGTGAGCTTTGTGTACGTGCGCTTTCGGTCATGATTTCATCATATGATATCTGTGGGTAAAAGCGAGGTTTAAAGTAAGTTGAAGGGCGCTAACTTAATCTTCAAAGACTTGAGGTTACACAACTCTCATTCATCTGACATATGTGGCCCATACCATCTGTGTGCCGGAGAGCGGTGTGAATAACTGTGACATAACAGTGCTACTCCACTGTCTGGACCATTTAGCTAAAACCTCAGACATGTGGGTGTTGTGTTATGCTATAAAAAACATGATTATACATCTCAGCACATTTTAAAACACTGTTTTTCACCATCTGTCTCCTGTCTCTGCCAGATGATAGTGCCCCTCAGCCAGCTCATCAATGCCCTCCACTCTCTGAAGAACACAGCCACAGCGTCAGTCCAGACCCTGCATAAAGACTTCACTCCAGAGCACAGTACATTTCTAAAAGAGGTGAGACGAACATCATGAATACATGATTGACTTCAGTGGTTAATTGATGATAAAGCACAGTTATCCTAATGAACATATTATGATAATTAGCAATGTACATTGTTTTAAACTTGGATGTCTTCACATACACATTATTAGGGCTGCAACGATTAATCAATTAGTTTCCAACTATTAAATTCATTGTCAACTATTTTGATAATGCATTAATTATTTTGAGTTTGTTTTTTTGTTTGTTTTGTTTTTTAAAGATAAATATCTAAATTCTTTGATTCCAGCTACTCAAACATGAATATTTTCTGGTGTCTTTAGTCCTCTATGACAGTAAACTGAATATGTTTGGGTTGTGGACTGTTGTTTGAGACAAAGCAAGACATTTGAACGTGTCACCTTGGACTGTGGGAAACAGTGATTGATCTGTTTTCATTTTTCGATTAATTGAGAAATAATCAACTGATTAATTGATAATGAATATAATCATTAGTTGCAGCTCTACACATAATTAATATATTGTAATGTGTTTTTAATACCAAATAAAACATAATTTAAAAAAATCATTGCTATAGTAAATAATAGATCTTTAGCAATACATTCTTGGCTCTATTTCTTTTCCAAGTGTGGTTAAATGTCAAGCTACACAAATCTGTCTTGGATGAACTAAAGTTAAAATATGCAATAGACACTGTTTTCCTGCAGACATTGTAAACTAGACAAAGGATGCAGGTATTTTTTGTCAAATCCACCAGTAACCGTCAAGTGTGATCTTCATAAATATTTATACTTTTATGTCCATCCCAAAGCACCCGAGGCACATCTGTGCAGTCTTATCTGTCCATTTCTATTTCTGAAAGAGTCTAACAAAGTTTGGAAAAAGTTCCATGAAGAGCAGCCACTTGTAGGTTATTAATACCATAAGAATTATCATACAAGATATAGATATATCTCCCTGTGCTGTCCTTTCTCAATAGCCCAGTGTGAGTCTGCGGGACCTGGGCCTGTCAGATATCAGAGTGAGTCAGTTGGATGAGCTGGTCAGCAGGTTACTGCCGACACTTGGACCAGAAGAACCTCCTGCCGTTCCTTCGACATGGAAGACGAGTCACCTTTCTGCAGACAGCTTCTTTCACAACAAGCATGGTGAGAAGCTCAGGCAAAAAGAGCTGAAAGAAAAGACTGTTGTTTTTTTATAAGGACATTTCCTGTCGCTTACATTATTAAAAGCTGCTGTTGCTGCTACACGTTTGTCCACGTTATATCAAAAGTGAAACAAACTAAGTATTTTCATTTGTTCAATCTGTCTCACAGGGTTCTCACACAGAAGGTTGGGGGTTTTCGGCTCACCAATATTCCATAGACAATATCACAGTCCTCTAAAAGAAGTTTGCTCAGAGCTTCAATTCTCACCTGGTAAGAAACTGACATTCAATGTGGGTGGAGGGCCTGAAATTCAGGGTAATTTTTCATGTATTTTTGTTTTTCATGTGTTTGTTCTCTTTAGTATGGGTCCAAAGTCGGGGTTTCAAGACACTTAGATCAAAGACCAGGAGAGCAGCACCCGGTTATGATGGTCCAGTGGAGTCTGAGCCATACACACCAGCCTTCATGAAGGTCAGCATTTTACTGCCCAGTTTCAGCAGATTTTAACATTCTCTCTAATGGAAAGCGTAATGTGTCTGCTGCACTGCTTTCAAGTAGACAAACTGGCTTTCTATCTGGCAGTTGAAATATTGGTTTATTGTTTGATTTGGTCCTTTCTTCAACTATAGCATCAAGCTCAATTTCACTGACACTGCATAAATACATAAAAGGTGGACATATGCCCAGTCAGTAATAGTGGAATAATTTTATTTTTTCTGACGTTCAATGTGCAATTTGACTAATTTTTGTTTTTTTGAGCCTTTATTTGGAGCTTCAAAAATCAAATAGGATAGAAAAATTAGCAGAAATGGCAGAATTTTGAAGTTTACCAACTAACTTTCTCTGTTTTCCTCACAGGGATTGCTCCTGAGGGAAAAGGGACCAGAGGCACAGTCGCTGGACCAACTGATGAAAAATAAAAACCTTCCAGAAAACCACCAGGAGGCTTTCAAGACGGGGTTCACTGAGGGATTCATGAGATCCCAGGCCTTTACTCAGAGAACACAAGGCATGTGGCTCACTTACTTTTATCATCTAGATGATAATTGTCAATTGTCAAAGAAAAGGACCCTCATAAAATCAAGGGAGTCCCTGGTATCCAGTGTAACACTTGCACCAGGTTTTCTTTGGGTGGCAGTGTTGAGTTGAATTCAGTTGAAGACACCAATGACTAACATTTGTCTCTGCTGTGTTTTGACAGACTCATTGAGGAGAACCAGGTTGATCCTGTTGGTCCTCCTTCTCATCGGTATTTATGGTCTGTCAAGAACCCCGTTTCTCTCGGGTAAAGGCTCCTTTTCTGATGCTGGTTTGTTTCAGTTTTCATTCTCTCCTATACTTGCAAATCAACTCATAACCCTACATGCACAACACAAAGAGAACAAAGCTCGTTAGTGTCTCCAAGCATATATCATAAAGTGAGTGCTCTATTGGAGCCTATTGTCAGCTTAAGTATATGATGTTATATATATTTTTTAACATCTGCAATCATTGCATGTTGTGCATATAGAGTTGGACTGATTATTCTTCTGCTTAGTACTCAATTGTTTATGTTTTCAGCCTGTGTGCTGGAACTATTCGAATATTTGCAAGTGATAATTGTGGAAAAGCAGCATGTATATGGATCATCCTATATACACGTATGCTGCAGTAAGCATATACAGTAGTAATCAACAGTCTTATTCTGTGTAATCATGAGACTACATTAAAAACTGGGACGTTTTTCTGGTTTTCTGTGGTTGAACTGGTTGTTTTTTTGGATTTCACAGTGAGGTTCCGCACCACATCTGGTCTTGACTCAGCAGTCGATCCCATCCAGATGAAGAATGTGACATTTGAACACGTCAAAGGAGTAGAGGAGGCAAAAAATGAATTGCAAGACGTTGTCGAATTTCTCAAGAACCCCCAGAAGTTTACCGTTCTGGGTGGAAAGCTTCCTAAAGGTACTATCATTTTATTCTCAATTTTCTGTTTTTATAACGGTACCCTCTGTAACAAACTGGGCAAAGGGTCTTAGGCTAGATTTTTAGTATGCTGTTATTTTATCTTTGTTTGTTTTACCTGTTATCCTTTCAGGGATCCTCCTTGTCGGTCCGCCAGGCACAGGAAAGACTCTGTTAGCTCGAGCCGTGGCTGGGGAGGCTGATGTGCCTTTCTACTACGCCTCTGGATCCGAGTTTGATGAGATGTTTGTGGGTGTTGGCGCGAGCCGCATCAGGAACCTTTTCAGTAAGTTTGTTGAATGTGAGAAAACGTGCGCCATGCCAAAGAATCTCTCCAAACTTCCCTCACTGTTTTATTGCAGTGAAGAGTAACCAGATCAGGATGCATCCACACAGCAACAATCTTTGTCTTTTCTCTGGTTTGCAGAAGAGGCAAAAGCTAATGCCCCCTGTGTGATCTTCATCGATGAGTTGGACAGCGTTGGTGGAAAGAGAATTGAGTCTCCTATGCATCCTTACTCCAGACAAACCATCAACCAGCTGCTGGCTGAAATGGACGGGTCAGTTTTCTTTAATTTCCACCTAGAAATAATATAAGATTTTAAACTGCACTGTATGAATGAAAAATCTTGTAGTCCACCACCTTAATTTCCTAATCTTTTGGTATTTTACAGGTTTAAACCAAACGAGGGTGTCATCGTTATTGGTGCTACAAACTTTGCTGAGGCTTTGGATAAGTATGTTTACATTTCAGATAAATACTTTTGTTTACATAGGCTTTAATTTGAACCTTCATTTGAAGAAAAAAAAACTGTTGAATAACAAATCTGATGTGCTGAAGGATATCAGCAGGTGAAACTGTAATAAGGTCAATCAATAGAACAAAGTCCATATGCTGTCATACAGTATGTACACACAGTTTATATATATAGGCTATGTAACTGTTGCAGTTTTTTTTGCCTCCCACTCTGTAACCTTTGTCCCCTGAAAAATGCCACAGGCTGTTTTTATACTCGTGGCCTTGTTCTATTTTCAGCATATTACTGCCTGTGATACTGAATACACATTTACATATGAGAAGTAACTAAAAATGTGCTGTGTAATGAAAAAAAATCCAAACTATTTTTGACAGTTCCCTCCAGTATTACCTTTCTAATTTTACATTGATAGTAAATTAAAACACAAGAGTATCTGAAAACATATTATATCACACTTCAAAATTCCTTACATTGGATGAAAATGATAGAAATGGTGTCACATTTTCTCTGTTCTTCATTTTCATTTGATGTTTGGGATTTGGAGCAGTACAGTTTTATCATTAACAGAAGTGAAAAATATACATACTATGACTATTAATTACTACTACATGTCTACTACTTTTCAGTGCTCTGGTTAGGCCAGGGAGGTTTGACATGCAGGTGACCGTCCCTCGCCCAGATGTGAAAGGACGCACTGAAATTCTCAACTGGTACCTCTCCAAAATTAAGGTGGACTCTGGTAAGTGCTCAAAAGTTTCAAAAACTAATTTCAACTGAAGTTTTCTTTGTCACATGTGTGTACTGAATTGTAAAAACTGCATCATATACATTTAAGGTAATAGCTTGACTCTGTATTTCCACCTGTTTCCAGTCTTTGTGCTAAGCCGCTGGCTGCGTATTTACTGTACAAACATGAGAGTTGTTGAACTAGTCCTTTAATTTTGGAAGAGGGTTGAGGGTGCTACAGTGAGGCCCTTTCCAGTGCACAGTGTCCATCATGAAAGTAAAAAGCAGATTTTTAATTTTGTTACTGCATAATTAATTTAAAATTGCCTCCTTATGTGATATTGGTGAGAAAATCCTACACATTTTCCAGAAACAGCAGCTCTCTTTTATCAGTTGAAACCTTCGACAAAGAAAGCCTGAGAGAATACCTTTTGTTTTCCTGTTGTGTAAAGGACACTGTTGTCTCTTGAACACTGATCACCTTTATTAAGAAGCCATTTTCTATTGTGTTTGTTCCTCTACAGCTGTAGAAGCTGAGATCATTGCCCGGGGCACAGTTGGCTTCTCTGGGGCTGAGCTTGAGAACCTGGTCAACCAGGCGGCCTTGAAGGCGGCAGTGGACGGGAAAGAGATGGTCACAATGAAGGACCTGGAGTTTGCTAAGGACAAGATCCTCATGGGTGAATACACACAGTGCTCAGATCTGCTCTGCAGACCTCACACTACATCCACTGAGACAGATTACCCAACGAGAGATAACATGAATGGGAGCTAAGTTTTAATCACAATGCTTCTATTTTATTATTTCCATTCCAGGACCTGAGAGGAAGAGTGTTGAAATCGACAAGCAGAACAAGACCATCACAGCCTATCATGAGTCCGGCCATGCTATCGTCGCTTTTTACACCAAAGATGCAATGCCTATCAATAAGGCTACTATCATGCCTAGAGGCCCAACTCTTGGCCATGTGAGTATTTGTTGTGGCTTTGCAAGATATCTCACACTACTAGCAGTACTGTTAGTGTCTCTTTTTGCAACCAGGTCCTTAAACTCATCAGTATTCTACTTGTCTCTTTCCTCCAGGTGTCCATGCTCCCTGAGAATGACCGTTGGAGTGAGACAAGAGCCCAGCTGCTGGCTCAGATGGATGTCAGTATGGGCGGTCGAGTAGCAGAGGAGCTCATCTTTGGAGATGACCACATCACCACAGGTGTGAAGTTAAGAGGACAGATGAGGATAAAATACTTGACCAAAGCAGCGTCTGTACTGAAAGATTGCAACAATAAATTTGTGCTATTTTGTGGTGTTTAAATATTTTTTTAAAGATGGGTACTTTCGGAATAAATACATAATTTTCATTGTTATCAAGTGACACCTGTCATTGTCACAAAGTCTTCATACATGTTTACAATTGTAATTTTTCATTATTTCTCTACAGCAGTAAAACATTTTAGTATACTGAATGTGTGATCATATAAACAGCTTTGGTTGCTTGTAATGTCACCAGTTTTAATCTTCTTGTATTTTGCATTTTAGGAGCATCCAGTGACTTTGATGGCGCAACCAAAATTGCAAAAATGATGGTGACCAGATTCGGCATGAGTGATAAGGTAAAACTGGAACATTTTGTCCTTCACACCTGCACTGAAGAAACAGTTTTGCACTTGCCAGTGCTGTTCTTGGGCTTTTACTGTATACGTTGCGGTAGGGCTCTTTCTCATGAGTTAATGAAGGGAGACACTTTCAGACTCAACCCACTAGACCTTTGTTTACAGCGCATAAAACAAAACATTTGCACAAAAGTAAATGTACATTTAAATATTAGTTCTGAATATGGACATAATATTTCTTATTCTGAGCAAGTGAGCACATTCTTGTCAATGTACAGTACTTTGTATGTTTTGTAATTTTCACTGGTTAATCTAGTTTTTAACTACGAGTCATGTAAGTCTACGATATTTCAGGTTTTTTGTTACAACCAAAACACTAAAAAGCTGATTTCAATATTCAATATTCCTTTATTGTCATTCTCAGTACTTTTCTTGCTTATATTGAAATGAAATTCTGTTTCCCCCATACAGTGTACTTACAGAATAAACTATTTAAACTATCTTAACTACCAAAAATATACTTAGCTAATATATTAAGAAAGTTTCAGAAACATGAAGTAAATTAATTATATAACTACAAATAAGTGCATGAAAGTATAAAAGCATTAAAATAACAGCAAAGGTAAACCAGAGATAGGCATTTTACTGTTGTGAAAGTGATTGATGCAGTGTGGAGATATTGCACTTAAAGTTCAGTAACTGATGTATTGTTTGGTTTAAATGAAAACCTGCAATCCACTACCATTAAGACATACAGTTATTACCCCCAAGACAATGAAAAGCTCTGTCCTCTCAGTAGTTACAAGCAGTTAATGCATGAAAAGGTCTATTGTTAATTCAACCCGTGAACATAACACTGTTTTTCCCGCAGCTCGGTGTCATGACCTACGGAGACGTAACCAAACAGAGCCCTGAGACACAAGCTGCCATCGAAAATGAAGTCAGGGCTTTACTGAAGGTGAGTTTTTAAGATTTTTACATATATTTATACAGATTTAAAACATCTCCTGCTTTTTCAACTTTTGATTCATCAATCTTTCTCTTCCATCTAGGACTCATATGAGCGTGCTAGAAGTCTCCTGAAGACTTACAGTAAGGAGCACAAGAAGCTCGCTGATGCCCTGCTAACATATGAAACTCTGGATGCCAAAGAGATCCAGATGGTGTTGGAGGGAAAATCACTGGACCAATAGATACCTCAGGAGACATTTTAGACTCTTATATCATGTATATATTAAGCCGTGCAATTGAGCACAGGCCTTTTGGAGGCCTTGTATTTCATTTGTTTGTATCCCTCTTATTATCAATGTGAAGATGACACTGAAATTGTTTCACCCCTTATATACATTTTTATTTTTTAATTTTCATTTGTCTTTTCATTTAATATGAAAGACTTTTTGTTTCACAGCAAGTTTTAAAGCACTTCAAAGTTTAATTGGATATCAATAAATATTTTTTCTCCACTAATTTTTGTACTGCAGTTCACAAAGATATCTGAGGTTTCATTAAGGGCTTGTTGTCCTTTATTGTCATGACTTCTGTAGTAGTTTTATACATCAGAGTCATATTGGGTTTCTTAGCAACGTTATAAGGCAAATTAATTCAACAGAGATCATGGTTAAACAAGATGACTGATGAGTTCATTTATTTGTCTTTTTCATTGTTGACATATTTCATTTAAAATGTGTACACCATAGGACCTTAAAGTACCTCAATCTAGAATGTACCATGTGGTTATAGCAAGGTACAGGTGATAATGCTGTTCAGTGTTGAAAACTTCATTAGTTATTTTATCTATATGAAATATTTCAGTTGCATCTACCATCTATCTATCTACCTATTTTGTTTTGTTCTTATTTATTTAAGTGCCCAAAGGTGTGTCCTCTTTTTCTTGAATTAGTGATAGGCCCTCATGTCCTATTCTAAGCTCACCTGTAACAGACAAATAAGGGGAAATGTGTATATAGTGTAAGTGTGTTAAAGGATTGGCTTTGTGCTTCTGTTTGTTCCTTTGTACAAAGGCCTTCTTGAAGCTCAAATAAAGGTTACTCTTACTCATGAGTGTGTTTACTATGACACAGCTGAACTTTAAACCTGTATTGATAATACAGTTTTAGCCACTTGGCGGAAGCCCAACAAGCTCTAAACATAACATTGACATATTGGCACCTTATAAAGGCGATATAGCTAATGTGTTAGCAAACACTTGCCTATACATCTGGTAGCCACAGAGCAACACTGACATTCTTTTAAGTGTTTCTGGAAGTTCAGTCCAATACTCACTCTCCAGTTAGTCCAGTTACTTTTGTCATAATTTGCCAACTCCTGAATAACATATCTGTCTCTTAAAGTTAGCAGCTGAATGTGCTATAAAGTTCACCAGCTAATTACTTAATCTGCTGTGTGGTGCTGGGCATATAACAGTGGGTTTAGCAGTGCTTTTTTGTTAAAAAGTTCTGCTTGCTGCAGGAAACAACATTGATGAGAGTAGTGATGAATGACAACAGCAAAACTGTGACAGTAAAATCAAAGACGCTAAAATGTTCAGAAAAGCTGAGTGGAGGCGCACAATGAAGTGATAATTCTCCAAGGGTTTGTCACTACATGCAACACCATTCATTTGAGCAATTTTTCATATAGAAATATTGATTAGAGCAGCTTTATCGTTGTTTTTCAATAGTTTTTTTTCAATTTTCAAGAAACACTGAATCAGACATACTTTTGTGTTCAAAAATAGAAAAAAAATAGCTTTGTCTTTCTCTGTGTTCCTCATCACATTGAACACCTGATTAATGCGGTCATATCCGTAATGATGTCATGTTTAGAAACATGTATGAAGTTAAAACATTATACTATTTTTTTCAGAGCCAATGTGGCCAAAGGTTACAAAAGAAACAAGTTGCAGAGGACATTAAAATCTGCCAGAGGGGATACCTAGAACTCAACTCCTTTTGTCAATCTCCAGACAAGAACAGAAGCTTATTTACTGCTTCCTTTTAATTATTTCAACCTACAATTAGTGTATTCAGTTCCAGATGAAGCCAACTGAGATGCAACAAGCCAGGGCATTGTTGTGTTCTCTTGGCCCTTTTCATTGACACCCGGTCAATGTTTATAAAGGGTTGTGTGGGTACTGTAGCACCACTTCTGACTGAATAGAGCACCCAGGACTCAACATTAAGCTTCACTATGGAGAAGTTTGAAATTTTACTTTGGCTTTTAGAATAAAGCAGTCCCCAGAGCAACATTTCATAGCAACAATGGAAGACACAGAGGATGACATCGCTGTAATTGGGATTGGATGCAATTTCCCTGGAGGTATGACTTAATTTTGACATAAAGATTTTGAATTTCTCTGCTTTAATGTTTTTCAAGTTGTCTTAATTTAAGGATATTAGAGTTAATGTGGTCCATTTTCTTTTAGGTGAGGGTTTGGACAATTTCTGGAGGGTTCTGTTGGAGGGAAAAAACTGTGTTGTAGATATTCCAGCAGAAAGGTTTGACACAACTCTCTGGTATGACCCTGATGATAGCAAACCTGGAAAGATACAGACAACCAAGGCTGCCCTTATAGCTGGGTAAGCATTATATCTATTAAGACACATAAAGTATTAATTCCTCTCTTGATAGATGTTTGCACTATGATGGACCTGTTATTTCTATATTCTAGGTTTAATGAGTTTGATCACAAGTTTTTTAGCATTACTGAAGCAGAGGCCGATTTCATGGACCCTCAGCAGAAACTTCTCCTTCAGTGTACATACAGGACATTAGAAGATGCTGGGATACCAATGGAGTGCATCAGTGGAAGCAGAACTGGAGTTTATATAGGTGACCGCTACCCTATATTGCTTAAAAAGTTCATAGCACAATTAAACAATGCACAGAATGTAATCTATACTGCTTTAAATTTTTGTGTTACAGGTCTTATGAACAGGGATTATGAGATGCTTCGCAGTAACAGCCTTACCACAATAACTCATTACAATGGCACTGGAACAGCCATGAGTGTTGCTGCCAACAGAATTTCCTTCAGCTTTAATCTCACTGGCCCCTCTTTTGCCATTGACAGCGCCTGCTCCTCATCTTTGGTGGCCCTACATCTAGCCTGTCAGGCTATAAAGCAAGGCAAGTAGTTCTACCTAAAAGCAAGTTAATTATTGCATGATGTTTAAATATTCCTCATTCCATTACTTCTTTCTAAACTAGGAGACTGTGAGATGGCTCTATGTGGAGGGGTCAGCTGCATCATAGAGCCAAGAGTGTTTGTTGCTCTCAGTAAGGCTAAGATGATCTCACCTGAGGGGACCAGCAAACCTTTTTCCAGTAAAGCAGATGGTTATGGTAGAGGAGAGGGCTGCGGGGTTGTTCTCCTGAAACCGCTGAAAAAGGTGAGAACATTACTGTTATTCTTACAGTCATTTTATATCATGAAATACATGCATGCAATGGTGTTAATACCTAGCTTGCTCATGGTATGACTTTTTATACAAAGGCAATACAAGACTGCAACAAAGTTTGGGGTATCATCAGCAAAACAGCTGTCAACCAAGATGGACACTCTGTTACTCCAATCACCAAGCCCTCCATGGTTCAACAAGAGGAGCTGCTGCGGCAAATCTACTCAGAGTGTGACCTTGCAAATGTCCAGTACATAGAGGCACATGGTACTGGAACCTCAGTTGGAGACCCGACAGAGGCAGGAAGCATCTCAAACATCATTGCTAAAGGCAGACCTCCTGGTTCAGAAACACTGCGGATTGGCTCCGTGAAGGGTAACATTGGACACACAGAATCTGCTGCTGGAGTGGCAGGACTAATTAAGGTACTCTTAATGATGAAGCATGAGACCATTGTTCCATCAGTTTTCTACACTGAAGACAGTTCCAGTGTAGATGTAAAAACTCTGAGTATAAGTATTCCGACTAAAGCTGAAAGGTGGAAGACAAATGCATCATTAAAGAGGGTAGCTGGGATCAACAGCTTTGGGTTTGGAGGCACAAATGCACATGTGATTGTAAGACAGTACAGACAGACCACAGTTGCCACACATATCCCAAAATGCTGTCCAAAACTCTTTGTAATATCTGCAGCCTCTGAGAAATCATTAATCCTATCCATCACTGACACCCACCAAAGACTTCACAGCAATCACACAGTTGACTTACAGGCACTGTCGTACACCTCGGCATGCGGAAGAAGTCATAACAAACACAAATATAGGAAGACCTTCCTAACATCTTCTCTCCCAAATTTACAGCATAAGCTGATGTCTGCACTGAAAACAAAAGTTGAGCCAACAAAGTCAGATATCCAGGTGGTGTTTGTGTTTTGTGGAAATGGGGTTGCCTACAGGGGTATGTGCAAGCAGCTCTTGAGAGAGGTTCCTGTTTTCAGAGATAAAGTCAGAGAAGTTGAGAATCTTTTCCAGTGTCATAAAAGTATCAGCATCAGTCGATGGCTTGCTGGTGACTATGATAATGATGATTTCAGCAAGCCAGATGTTGTCCAGCCTCTTCTTTTTGCTATTCAGGTTGGCATTGCCACTCTCCTAAAGCACTGGGGTGTCAAACCTGATACTGTGCTTGGACACTCTGTGGGCGAGGTTGCTGCTGCTCACTGTTCTGGCCTCTTGTCTCTTGAGGATGCTGTTAAAGTGCTGTACCACCGCAGTACTCTTCAGAGTAAGGTCACAGGAGGGAAAATGCTTGTGGTCGGTAATGTGGCTATAGAAAAGGTATTAAAAATCCTTCGAGTCCTCTCTGGGAAAATTTGTGTAGCTGCTTTCAACAGCCCTCAGTCGTGCACTCTGTCAGGAGATGCAGATGCTATAGACATCCTCCATGAAAGGCTAAAGATCATGTTCACAGCTCAAAATATCTTCCTCCTTGTCTTAGATGTTCCGGCAGCATATCATAGCCATATGATGGATCCTATAGTAGATGACATTGAGAGAAGTACAGATGGTTTGGTTGTCAACAACCTGACATGCAAACTTTTTTCAACAGTGACTGGCAACAGGTATTTGGATGGTGACTTTAGCACCGGCAGGTACTGGGCAAAGAACATCCGAGAACCTGTTTTATTTGAACAAACACTGAGTGCTGCCACCAAAGACAAGCAGTCAAGAAGAAATGTGGTCTTTGTGGAGATTGGACCTCGCAGGGCTCTCCAAAGAAACATACATGAGACTGTGGGAAATGATGCCATAGTTCTTTCTTCTGTCCAGCCAGAGAAAGAATATGAAACAATTATGTCTACAGTGGCAAAACTATTTGAACTGGGCATCAGTGTGCACTGGCATGAGCTCTACAGGGGTTGCAAGACATTGCCCACAGCTCTTCCAGTCTATCAGTTTGACATCACAAAGAAAGAATTGTGTTTTGAAGCTGTGAGAAAAGGTGATGAATCATCTACTTTTTCTCCCCATATATTCATATCCAAAATAAAGGGGGAAAACAAAGAGTATGTGTGCAACCTCTCATCAGAGACTGTACCGTATCTTTGGGAGCATAAAAACAATGGTGTTTCCATTGTGCCAGGCACGCTCTATGTCGAACTAGCTTATGCCTCAGTGATGGCAAGTTTACAGCCAAAGAAGCCTGTCTCCTTGCTCCAGCTTAGTGTAACATTTCAGAGTCTGTGTACACTCAGCCCTAACTGTCATCAGTTGAAAGTGACGCTTGAAAATGAAGCTTCATTCAAAATACAGTCCTCTGTGGCCACACTTGCCTCTGGCACCTATAGGTGTACAGAGGGACAACCGTTGTTAGAGGAACCAACCATTTGTCTTGACATGATCTCCCAAAGGTGCAAATTGATAATGAGGAGAAAAGAGATTTACTCCATTCTTTCTCAAGCAGGATTCGAGTATGGCTCTGTCTTCAAACAGCTTGATGATGTGAATTTTGGAGATGAATTCAAGGAGGCTATGACAACAATTAAGGTACCCAGAGAACTTCTAAAACATCTTCACGACTTTTTTGTCCACCCTGTGTTACTGGACTATTTCCTGCAAATGACTGCAGTAATAGCTATCGGACAGCTAACAGCAAAGCAGGGATTCCCCTCAGCTATTGGCAGTGTCACCATTTCAGGACCACTACATGAGGAAATGGTCATGTACTTACGAGCCACTCAAGAAACTCCAGATTTCCTTGATGTATGTGGTTGCTTTTCCACCACAGAGGGAAAAGTATTGGTGGAACTTAAGGGGGTCAGGATCACATTTTTGAGCAGTTGCTCAAATGTTCCTCATTCAGTGTTCTTCCACAATGAAATAATTGCAATCCCTCACAAGACAGATTTCAATTGGAAAATAAAGGCATTACTTTTTGAAGACAAACTGGGCATTGCTAAAGCACTTAGACCATACATGCACCCAGAGTCAACCACTGTGGAGAGTAGAGAGCATTGGATGTCAAACCAACTTCGAGATTTAGTGTTTCAGTCTCTTAACACTAATGTGGATTTGGAGGAAGTTCTCTTCATTTGGGCTGTAGACGACATCAGTCACTTATCATCTGAGAAGACACTGGAATGCTTGGTGACTTGCTGTGAGCTATTTCAACAGGTTGTTTTAGCCTTGAAAGAGAGCAAACGCTCTTGCACTGTCCGTGTCATAACCTATAGATCGACAGAAATGACTGTGAACCATATCAGTCCTGGTTTTGTGCTGTCTGGTATGACAAGGGCTTGTGCAGCAGAGATGGTGGGTCTCTCTTTTCAGCTAATTGACCTTGCTTCTGTAACCGGTGAAGACATTCAGACACTGGTTCGTGTAATTAACACCTGCAAACAACATGAGGTCATGGTCAGCAAAGGGCAAACATCAGCAACAAGAATAGAACGGACCCCCATAAAGGACAGGGTTTCATCCAAGGATGATATGCACTCAGTGTATCTGAGGAACTTTGTCCTGCAGACTACTAATCCATACAGAATGACAAGCTTGTCTGCCATCCCCTCTGACACAAAGGACAATCCTGTCCTGGAGAAATCAGTTGAGGTTCAGTTAACCAATGTATGTGTGCATTCATCTGATTACTTCCCTGTCACCCTTTCATATTTGAATTTCGGCAAGACGTTGTATTGGAACAAGCATACATCACACAATCACAAGCTTCTGGCTGTAGATTTCAGTGGTATTGTCACAGCTGTTGGGAAAAATGTTCATAATCTAAGAGTGGGAGACCATATTGCTTCATGTTATCCAGTGGCTGCCACTGCAAAGATTATAATTCCTGAAGCTGTGTGTCACAGCGCAAAGAGACTCCCATTCCTTAAAGAGACTCCATGTATGTCTTACTTCATACTGGCATGGGAGATCCTGAAGAGAATACTGCTTGTAGTAAAACCGCAACACAAAAAAATGGCTATTATCACATCAAACTCAGCCTCTGCTCTATTGAAAGTTTTGGCTGTGACAGCAAACAGGTCTGGATGGAATGTGTCCTGCCTGCCTCATTTCAGAAGAGAACCTCTAAATTTTGATTCATGTCACACACTTGTTGTTCTGCCTCCATTTGATCAGTCTTGGCAGGAAGTACATGACAGTGGTGGCCATGAGAGACATGTTATTTTTGTGTATAGTACTCACATGTCGTCCTCATTCTCAGCGAATCTGTTTGCATCCAAGAGTGACCTTGTGCATGTACATAAACTTGATGTGGCTAATGTTCTTCAGAGACCCAATCTACAAACACAAAACAGGAATGTCTTTAACTGGCTTCTATCATTAGGCTTTGATACAGTATCTCTGCCTCTGAAAAGGGAGACATTTCAAATATCAAGCACAGTAGGACCGCACACTGATGCAGATGCTGAGTCCTACTTTACCACAAAGACAGTGCAGCAAGTGGTTTTAGAACACACAGAATCTGATTGTCCAGTGTCTGATATCCCTTTGCTCACCAGGCCTGGACAACTCTTTAAAAAAAACTGTGTTTATATTGTAACTGGAGGGCTCACAGGTTTGGGACTTGAGACAGTAAAGTTCATTGCCAGTATGGGTGGAGATTGTATTGCAACGCTGTCCAGAAGTATTCTGACAGAAGAAATGCAATTTGAAATGGAACTCCTCCAGAAAAGATACGGGGTTGCTATCATGAATGTCCAATGTGATGTTTCTGTGTCGATGCAGGTGGTGAAGGCAATTTCAAAGATTGAAAAGAGATTCTCTTCTTGTTCAATCAAAGGAGTGTTTCACAGTGCTGCAGTAT
Source organism: Thunnus albacares (assembly GCF_914725855.1). NCBI lineage: Eukaryota > Metazoa > Chordata > Actinopteri > Scombriformes > Scombridae > Thunnus > Thunnus albacares. The sequence continues at coordinate 8,098,949 of NC_058126.1, forward strand.
TACATGATGCATTGATTGAAACCCTTGATCAGACTCTCTTCCGAAAGGTTCTGCAGCCCAAAGTAAGTGGGGCTCTAAACCTTCACTATGCAACACTTCACAAGAAACTCGATTTCTTTGTGTGCTACTCTTCCATCTCTTCATTCATTGGCAATGCCTCACAATGTAACTATGCAGCAGCCAATTCATTCCTTGACACATTCTGTCATTATCGGAGAAACCTTGGACTTGCTGGACAGTCCATCAACTGGGGTCCTTTGAACCTTGGTCTCCTGTTGAACAAACGCCATTTCCAAAAGTTCCTGGAGGCAAAAGGAATGATGATAATGGATGTGTGTGAGGTTCATGAGGCACTCAAAATGTGTCTTCTGATGAACAGACCTCAGCAAGTCATATGCAAGTTCAACTTCAAGAATCTTAATGTTCATGTTCTTTCACAAAACGCGTCTCTCAGAGAACGACTGTCAGTTTTGGTGGAAACTGAGCTAAAAGATGATATAAGCAATGGACCCAGGGTTCAGCCTTTGTCTTCGATGCATGAAAGTGTGAGAACAATTGTCAGTGACATAAGCAATGTTAGTGTAGATGAGCTGGATGATGATGCTGCTCTGTGTGCACTGGGGATTGATTCAATGTTGGCCATGACCCTGCAGAACAAGATTTTCCAAGAGACAGGTGTGAATGTGCCTTTGGTACGAATATTGGACCCCAACTGTACACTGGCCACTTTGGCAACTTGTGTAATGAATGATGGATAATTTCATGTTGATACATCAAAGAATACTTTGAATGATGAGTATGAAAAGCTTTGTGATTGCATCAACTTTAGTTTTTACACAGGGACTGCACCTGTTGCACTGCAGTGGTATTGTTCTTATAGCAGACAAATTGGTTGAAATTTTTAGAAGAATGTTCTTCAATATTTTTTTATATTACAATCATATTTTCTAGTTATATTATCTCTGAATTCATGGCTCAGTCATATATTTCTTATTACAGTGTGGTAGTGTTTTTTTTATTTATATTGTAATGTGTATATTTATGTTACTGACAAGTTATCTGTGCAAGATCTATACAATAACTGTGATCATCAGTGTGCTATGGTTACATTTTCTGGGTATGTTAAGAGTCAACTGTTATTAGTTAGCCTGCATTTTTACCTAAAATATGCTTAATCATAGCAGAACAGCTCATTAAATCACTGAATAAGATGGGATTTAAGGATAGGGCTGGTGTTATTTTATCATTTTATAATATCAACAAATCCTCTGAGAAGAATACTGACAGGTATTGTGTGTATCAAAAGCCTTACATAACTTAAGTGTATTAAACTCCATTGTAATTATATTTACACTGTGGTGACTACATTTTTACACATTTTTGTTGTTATTATGTTGTGTGTATTATTGGGACTAACAGAGCATCTGTGCATACCACCTCTGTGGTCAAGAGATGTGTAGTATAATGTATAGATGTACATAGAAACTTTTTAGGTTTATATACAATATATGTATATATATATTGAAGCTGTAAATATTTGTTTTTGTATTATTGACTGAAGTATATTTGATTTAAGGCAGAATGACCACACAAGCAAATATGATACTGAAATGACTGTGACAATTTGGTAGTCTTGACACTCATGCCGCCATAAAATTACAGCTGTCTCATCTACCTGAAAGAGCATTTGTAAATAAACTATCCTTAACCCTTATAGAGAAATTGGCAGCTTGTTTTATGGTACCAAACATTTGTATTGTAAAAACAACTCAGAATAGTCATATAGTCAAATCATTTCTTAACTGAGGAGGCATTGCTTAATTGTGATTGTAATTTTACTTTAGTAATAAAACATTGGTGTAAACACTAATGTAATAGATTACTGTATCTGTTTCCATTTACATGTCTTTTCTTGTGGTGGCAATATCCCATAGGAGAACAATGTCCACACGAGTCATACATGCCCCCAATTTAACATTTATGGGAGATGCCAGAATACTGTATGCTTTGGTCCATCATCATAACGATGATAATCAGAATCAATGACCTTGCACTGGTAAGAAATGAACATGACCTATAGCAGAATGACATTGACAGGCAGATAAAGGTGAAAGTGTTAAAGTTCACGTAAATATAATGATTGATTTGAATTAAAGAGACGAGCTTGAAAGATTCAAATTTATTGAATATTTATGAAATAATATAAAATTTGGTACAAAATTAACATAAATTATTCAAATAATCATTTATCAACAACTATTGTGTATTTCATTTTATACTGAGTCTTTTTATGTCTTTTTATCATAAACATGTCAATGAAAACTGAGTAAAACTGCAATACAAAACATTCATTTAAAATTGTTTGTCTCCACAAAAAAATAAGTGATGTATGTTTACAAAAATGAAAAAAAAAACATGTAAAACTACAATGCCAGAATGAACTAAAACAATAACCTGAGCCAAACACAAACAAAAAACTAAAAAACAGAAATAAACATAGAAAAAAAAACAGGATCAACACGTGGAATTAACACATGAATGCAGCTGTATTGCAATGGCTATTATCAGCTCACTATTGAATTCACTGTCAAAATCTACAACTACTCCAGCATTTTCTTCTGCTAACATAGGCTGTTTATATTTCTCTAATATCTACATTTGACATTTTTATAATCTGGTTGAAACATCATTCATGTCCTCAGTTGGAGGAGACTTTTGGTTATTGCTGAAATTTTCATCTCCAGCTTCTTCACTCAGGAAAGCTACCACTGTTGATAGTGTAGCATTGGGATCCAACAACCTTACCAAAGGCACATTCACACCTCTCCCTTGAAAGATGAGATTTTGCAGAGTCATGGCCTGCATAGAGTCAATGCCTAAGGATGAAAGAGGTGATTCATCTTTTATATCACTTTTATCGATGCCAACGGTCTCAGTAAGCAGTGAGACAAGATAGTCTTTTGGTGAGACAGAGTTGGTTTGTTTAGTTTGAGAATCTGTCTCTTTGGACTTTAGTAAAGCGTCCTCTACTATTGCGTACATGCGCGTATACAAGGCTGCATTTTGAGAGGAGACATTGTACATGAGATTTCTGAAGTGAAACCTACAAACAGCCTGTTGGGGTTGGTTGAGCACAAGGCATTGCTCCAGACTTTGATGAATCTCAGCCACATCCAACACCATTATCCCTTTTGCCTCCAGGAATTGCTGGATATGCTCTTTGTTCAAGAGGAGCCCGAGGTTCAGAGCTCCCCAGCTGATAGACTGTCCTGGCAACCCGAGGTTGCGCCTGTACTGACAGAACATGTCGAGGAATGTATTGGCTGCTGCATAGTTTGTTTGTGATGCATTTCCTAGAAAAGCTGCGATGGAGGAGTAACACACAAAGTAATCTAACTCACAGCTCAGTGTTGCATGGTGCAAATTAAGTACACCGTTTACTTTGGGTTTGAGAACTTTCTCATAGAGAGATCTGTCAAGGGTCTCAATCAGCCCATCATGCAAGACAACTGCACTGTGAAACACTCCTCTGATTGGACAACCAGGGAATTTCAGGCTGATGACACTGATAACCTTGTGCACATGCTCACAGACAGATATGTCACACTGCATTGCAGTGATGCAGTTTCCATTCTGTTTCTCCACATTTTGCATCTCTTTTTGCACATCTGGAGTGGGCTTGCTCCTGGAGAGTATGACAATGTACCCACCCCCTCTTTGCGAGACGAACTTGACCGTTTCAAAGCCCAGACCAGAGAGACCACCTGCCACAATGTACACTGCTCTCTTTCGGAAAAGCTGTTTTTTTGTTGACAGCAGTGGAATGTCGGATAATTCATTGCTGTGACCTTTTTCTAAAGCCACAACAGCCAGTTTCTTTGAGTTGAAGTATGATTCTGGTTCCTCTGAATGAAGATTCATGATGCTTTCAGATTTCATATTCTGAAAGGTAAAACTTTCAAGAGAAAATGTCCTGCTCAAGTTCAAGGATTTGAGCCAGTGATAAATGTGTTGCCTTTGTGCACTCAAGGATGCCTTTTGCAAAATGACTGGCATGTGAATTGTCTGCACATGAACACGTTCCTTTACACTTTGGAACAAATCCTGAGCAAGCAAATACTGCATCTGAGATTCAGAGATGATGACAACATGTTGGACACCAGGAAAGTTGCAGACATTAGCAATCAGGGATTCATCAAATGGAGGCAGGACAACAAATGCGTACATTTGATTGACATCTGCAAAAGAGCCATTGCACTGTGTTCCAACAATCACCTTCCACCGGGATTTGTGAGAAGTGAGTGCTAAGACTTTCATCAGAGCAGAGTCAGGCACAGAGGATATGATTCCTAGACGATTTTTGGCTCTTGGCAAGGCACGATGCAGGATTTCCCATGCTAGCACAAAGTAGGAAACACAGGGTGTTTTTTTAAGGCATGGGAAGTGTTTGGTGCTGTAGCACACATCCTCTGGAACTCTGATCTTGCTGGCTGCCACCACAGGGTAACAGCAAGCAACTTGGTCTCCCACTTTCAACTTCCTGACATGTTTTCCAACTGCTGTAATAGTACCACTGAAATCAAGAGAAAGGAGCTTGTGGTTCTGTGATGAGTGTTTGTCCCAGTACAGTGTCTGGCCAAATTTCAGATGTGAGGCACTGACAGGGAAGTAATCTGACGAATGAACACACATCTTAGTGGGCCGAATTTCAACTGATGCATCACTGATTGGCTGCGCCTCCTCGTCAAAATGAATGCCACTTAGTTGAGTTATCTTATGTGCATCAGCTGTTTGAAGGATGTAGGGCTCAGACATGTTAGAGGTAGAACTGCCCTCTGAGTTGTCAATTATCTCAGGTTGGGTACGCACAATGGAAGGTTTCAGAATCAGCCCCTCTTTTACCACCAATTCTGGGTACTTGCTGCAAGGATACGATCTTAGGACATCAGAAAGAGCTGCAATGTCCTTAGCAGAGATAGTGCCTATATCAATCAACTGAAATGAAAGCTCTGGTATCTCTGCAGCACATGATCTTGTCATGCCAGTGAGTGCAAAACCTGGACTTATGTATTCTAATGTGATGTCAGATGAACAGTAGGTTACCACTCTGATGGAGTTTGGGAAACGAATCCGCTTGAGCTCAAGGACTATTTGGCGGAAAGTCTCACAGCAACTCGCCAAATTCTGCAGGACAACATCAGCTTCCAGTGAAGTGAGGTTTTCTTTGCCCCACATAAATAAGACCTCATCAAAGTTTTTCTCAATATCTTTGATATTGAGATTTGCCAGGAGAGCGGGGAACCCATGGCTCAAAATGTCTGAATGTGTGAAGGAAATGTATCTAGACCTTGAGTCCAAGTGTTGTTGCAGGACTTTAGAGATCCCTAGATGATCACAAAAGACCAAGGCCTTAGGAGGGAGAGCAGATGTGATGCCTTCAGAGATGACACCAAAGTCATTATGGTAGAAGTACTCCTCAACCACATGAAAACGACTGCCAAGGTACTTGATTATTGCATGCTTAACCTCAACCAACACTCTGCCTTCTTTATCTGCAAAGCAGCCACAGACCTCAAAGTGATCAACACCCACATCCGTTGCTCTCAGATAGACAATCATTTCATCTTTCAAGGGTTCCAACACTGTCAAACTTCCTATTTTTGCAGGAAATCCTGGTCTACCATCAAAAATGTGCTGGACTGTGACTGGGAGAAGCTGCATCAGAAAATCCAGCACAACAGGATGAATGCAGTAATCATGCAACTGAGATTGCAGTTCCTCTGGAACTGTGACAGCTACAAATGCCTCTTTCAGATCTTCCCCATAGTGCACATCCCCCTTATTCTGGAAGACATCTCCATACTGAAAGCCTCCTTGAGAGAGATACCTATACAGTTCCTGAGAGCTTACTACTGATGTGCATCTTTTGTTGATGGAGCTTAGGGAAATGGACTGCTCCTCAATCAGCCTCTCTTTCTTTGAAACCACTGTGCCTGACGCATACATTGCTGATGAGGAGAATACTGTGAAACTAGTTTCATTTTCTGTTTGTTCTAGTTTCACCTTCATTTCTGATGAATTTTGGGTCAAAACAAATGGACTGTGAAAATTGACACTGAGCTGTAGTGAGCTGAGGGGCACTTTTGGTTTGGCAATGGCCATGAATGCGGCTAAACCCAACTCAGCATAGAAGGCCCCAGGGATGATGGGTATATCATTGTGTTTGTGCTCTTTCAGGTAGAAAGAAGAATCAGACATCAGATCACAGCTGAAAACATTGCTTTCATTTCCTGTCTGACAGAGGACAGGGTGATTACTTGCTGTGTTTTTCTGTGCTGCTTTGATGATAACATCCCTGTCTGAGCAATCAAACTGATATTGTGGGAAAGGCAGTGGCATGGTCTCATATTCTGTGTAGAATGTGTTCCAATCTACCCGAACACCCAGTTCGAACAGTTTAGAAACAACTGACATTATTGTTTCGTGATCTTTCTCTGGCTGAACTGAAGCAAGAACAGCTGTGTCATTACCCAGCGATTCCATGATATTTCTTTGTAGGGCTCTTCTTGGCCCTATCTCTACAAAGACTGTATTCTTCTTTCCTTTAGTTGCTGACCTCACTGCTTCCTCAAAAGCAACTGGCTCACGGATGTTTCTAGCCCAATATGCGCCTGTGCAGAAATCACTCTGATGTACTTCCTTGCCTGTCACTGTTGAGAACAACTGTGTTTCGAGATCATTCAACTGTAAGGAACCAATTGTCTCCTTGATTTCTGGCAGAATTGGATCCATCATGTGGCTGTGATAAGCAACAGTGACATCCAGTACACGGAGGAACAGATTCTGACTGTTGGCTGTGGTGTTTAGCTTCATATTGAAGCTATCTATAGCATCTGCATCACCTGAGAGGGTGCAGGACTGCGGGCTGTTAAAAGCAGCAAGGCAAATTCTACCAGAGTATTGAGGGAGAAGAGCAGTCACCTCTGATACAGCCATGTTGCTGATCACAAGCATCTTTCCCCCTGTGACTTTTCTCTGGAGAGTGCTGCGGAAATAGATTACCTTCACTGCATCTTCAAGAGACAAGAGGCCAGAGCAGTGGGCGGCTGCAACCTCGCCAACAGAGTGACCCAGTATTGCATCAGGCTTGACACCCCAGTGTCTGAATAAGGTGGTAATGCCAACCTGGATAGCAAAGAGGAGAGGTTGGACAACATCTGGGTTTTTGAAGTCACTACTCTCAAACTCACTCTCAAGTGTGTCCAAGATGTTCAGTGCACTCAGTCTTTGGAAAAATTGTGCAATCTCTTTGATCTTATCTCTGAATACAGGCTCATGTTTTAGAAGCTGCTTGCACATGCCATGATAAGTGACACCATTTCCACAGAAGACGAACACTAAGCTTGGATCTGAGTAGGACGGGCTAAATGTTTTGCTAACAGCAGCACTTAGCTTCTCTTTAAGATCAATTATGGATGAAACCATGATAGCCTTTCTGTATTTGTGTTTCAGGTGGCTCCTCCTGCAAGCTGATGTGTACACTAGAGAATCTAGATCAACTTTGCAATCTGCATCTAGCTGTTTAATTGTGTCTTCCATCATCAGAGTGATGGATTTTGGTGAATTTGCCGACATAACAAAATACCTTGCCTGCTTCCTGTCATTCTTTATCTCAGTGTGTGACTGTTTGTACTGTTTGACAATTGCATGGGCATTTGTACCCCCAAAACCAAAGCTGTTCACTCCTGCAATTCTTGCACCAGAGGCTTCCCACTTTTCTGCTTCCTCAGGAATTTTAATGTTCAGAGCTTTGGCATCTATTCTGGCAGTCTCTTCGGAGTAGAAAATGGAGGGAACAATGGTCTCATGCTTCATCATTAAGAGGACCTTAATGAGTCCTGCCATTCCAGCAGCAGATTCTGTGTGTCCAATATTGCTCTTCACAGAGCCAATCCGCACTGTCTCTGAACCAGGAGGTCTGGCTTTAGCAATGACGTTTGAGATGCTTTCTGCCTCTGTTGGGTCTCCAACTGGGGTCCCAGTCCCATGTGCCTCTATGTACTGGACATTTGTGAGGTCATACTCTGAGTAGATACTTCGCAGCAGCTCTTCTTGTTGTGCCATGGAGGGTTTGGTAATTGGAGTGACTGAGTGACCATCTTGGTTGACGGCTGTTTTGCTGATGATACCCCAGATGTGATCATGGTCTTGTATAGCCTGTAAAGCAACAAGACCAAAATGAAACAATGAGAGTATAATTAGGTATTATTTATATAATATTTATAACATTGAAAAATATATGGATCTTTTTAATACCCTCTGCATATTCTGACCTTTTTTAGTGGCTTCAGGAGAAGAACACCACAGCCCTCCCCTCTACCATAGCCATCTGCTCTGCTGGAGAAAGGTTTACTGGTCCCGTCAGGTGAGATCATCCTGGCCTTGCTGAGAGCAACAAACATTCCTGGCGCTAAGATACAGTTGACCCCCCCACACACAGCCATGTCACAATCTCCTGATGAGAGGGAAAACAGTATACAGTATTTTGAAATTGTATTATGTTACAGGAGCTGTCATTGTCTTTAATTAGAAATACAGACCTTGTTTAATGGATTGACAAGCAAGATGAACAGACACGAGGGATGAGGAGCAGGCACAATCTATGCACAGTGAGGGCCCAGTGAAGTTGAAGACGTAGGACACCCTGTTTGCTGCTATACTCATGGCAAGCCCTGTGCCAGTCCAGTGGTTGATCATACTTGGATGCAATTGTGCAGCATTTGTTTCGTAATCTCTGTTCATTAGGCCTGTCATAAAATCAATATAAAAAATAGATGATTCAAGGAAAAAAGATGGAAATTTGATCCAGCAGAAAGTAATTGCATTTTTGTCAACTTAAAGTCATTATTAGTAATATTATACATAACTGTGTGTAATATTGTATCCAATCTTACCTTGCGAGGCAACTGATTTCATGAGATCGCGACATCACAAGATCATATGAGAATCGTTCTTGTCAGGCTTCAAGTTATGCGCTTGTGTCTGAACCACTGATGGTTCAGACCAATCAGCGTCATATGAGGATTCTCACATGATCTTGTGATCTCGAGAAACAAGCTGCCTCTCAAGGTAAGACGGTGATAGACAGATGGTTCATCCAATCACCTGCCAAGTATTTTTTGAAAGCGCTTGCCCCTCTCAAACAGTTTCCACGGATGACTTCTCAGATGGTTCTGGGTAACAAACCATCTGGCGTGTAAGGTTATAGCCAGTCACTAGAAAAATGTTTGTACTGTCTTACCAAAAAATACTCCTGTCCTGGTCCCACTGGCCTTCTCCATAGGAATTCCAGCATTTTCTAAAGCCCTGTACACACACTGAAGGAGCTGTTTTTGTTGAGGATCCATTTGTTCCACTTCACTGTCACTGATGCCGAAGAACTTGTGGTCAAATTCATTGAAACTGAAAACATGCAAAAATCATTGGATCTAATTTAATAACTGAGAAATAGATCATATTGTACACTAGTATAATTAAATCAGGTGCTGATCACAGCAAATGTGAGAGGAAAGAAGAATAGACTTTCCTCACACTACTGTTTAAATAAAATACCAAAATTTTAAGGTTCTCCAGAGCTGAACTTTTACTGTGTGGCAATTCTTCATTTTTGATTAAATCACTTATATCAGCAAATATTAAAAAAAATATTTTCATATATTGCCATTGTTATTTGTAGGTTCTTAGTGTCAATGTGTTAGGGTTAAAGACCATACCCATCAATAAGAGCAGCCTTGGTTGTGCGGGATTTACCCGCTTTATTGTCATCGGGGTCATACCAGCTGGCTAAGTCAAATCTCTCTTTGGGAAATGGCGCAGAACAGTTTCTCCCATTCACCAGAACCTCCCAGAAATTGTCAAGTCCTTCTCCTGTTTGAAAGATATACACAGTAGTTAAAGACTCCACCAAGATACAAAGAATAATTAAATACTATAAAGCATTTAGTATTTGTATGTACAGTATGTGTTTGTATCCAACATTTTGTCATTCTGCAATTCCCCTGATTTGCTAAGTTATGCTAAGTTATGGTGAAAGAGGGTATAGGTTATATTATGAAATATAAGTTAGCAACACTTACTTAATTAGAATAAAATAACATAATGACACATCTTTTTTTTATTTAGAAGTACCAGGAATTAATTTAAATAACCCAGACTGTCAGGTTGAGATAAGATGTTTATCCCAAGTAAAGTTCAAGCAAACATCTTTTTATCTGGTAAATTCAGAGGTAAAATGTTGAAATAATGCAGTTCTGTCTTTTCTTCTTAAGTTTTTTGTCCATTTAATTTAGTCAGTTTTCAAGTGTCTTAGTATACATTGTGAGAAATCTGTAAATCGTAAATTTGTCAGTAAAATATTAAGAAACACAAAAAACAAACAAAAGAAAACAAAAAGACTAAGTTCCCAAATTCAAATGCCTTACCGCCTGGAAAATGACATCCAATGCCCACCACTGCAATGCCGTCTTCAGCTTCCTCCATCCTGCCTGAACATGACTGAAGAAGAAAACAAAAAATCTTTATTGAACCATTAAGTCAACATCACTCTTGTTCCTTGGCAACATCACATCCATAAACAAATGTCTTCAGCATCCTTTAAAACTCAGTCATTGATTTCACTCATTACTGAGGTCACGCCTGCTTCGACTGAGGAGGCAGCATCGGGGCAGTTCATTCACAGATGGACCCTATTATACAATTATGTATTCTCTTCGCTGATTGGTGTTTGAACCTCATTTGTTTATATATGCTGTTATTGCATCTGTTTTTTGATGACTTCTGGCTGAATAATAATAAGAGGTTAGATCCGTGAGTGTGTGTGTTTTGTTTGTTTTATCCTTGCCACACCATGCACCCAATACTCTGTTCAAGACTTGGAGCTGTGCGAACCACAACTTTTTCCAATGTCATTAATCTAAAACGTAATCATTTGTCACCTTGACTTAAGTCAAGGGTGTAGATTTGGTTTAATCTTTGGTTAAGGATATGTTTTATTAGACGGCCAAAATAAACAGTATGTGCACTTGCTATCTTTCCTTTCTCTTTCATATGCACACATAAAGAGCCTTTAAAGTTGTTGATTGACAAACAGTCTGAACTCTCTGTATTGTTCCTTTTATTCCCACAAGGAAATAAAAAGGTGCTGAGATGGCATTAATGCAGTCTGTTGTAAAATGGGACCATTACATTGTTTGTCCATAAGATAAAGATAACATTTGAAAAATGCTTTTGTTAAGACTCCCTGTTAAATTTGTCATACAGTCCAGAGGTGAGATGAGGCTGAAAGTATTGTTAGTAACAGAAGAAATGATTCTGATTCACCTGATCAGAAAGAAACTTGACTTCAAGAGCCACATTTTTGAGAGAACCTTAAAAATGATTCCCTGAAGACAAGAAGTTTGTCCCAACCTGGGTTCTTAAGGCATATATGTGAAAATTTAAAGGTATTTCACGTTAATTAATAGATATGATAGTTAAAAGCTATCAATCAAGGAAATCAAGTTTTCGCTAGTCTGGTTGGTAACATTTTAAAAATATTCTAATTTCATAAATCAAAAACGTAATTATTTGTCACCTTGACTTAAGTGAAGGGCGTAGATTTGGTTTAATCTTTGGTTAAGGATATGTTTTGTTAGATGGCCAAAATAAACAGGATGTGCACTTGCTTTCTTTCTTTTCTCTTTCATGTGCACACATAAAGATCCTGACTGCAAAAGGTTTAATTGATTGAATATGCATTTGCTGAAAAAATTTACATAAAACCAAACTTTTTTATCATGAATTATTGAATTAATATAGTGACTTTGCTAATGGAAACATTACTGTTGCTGCTGTTAGAAATGATATTTTGTCATATTTAAAATATACATTTATTCTATTCCTGTTCTGAATTTATTCTTTTTTTGAACAATAATTTTAAAAAAAACCCCAATTCTTTAGTAATGAAAAAGAACCAATAAGAGTATTGATAAATACTCTTATTTCTTTCATTCATTGCACCAATGCAGTCAACAAGGCAACACAACTCATCACTATAACTACCATCTCTACTGTTAATATATCATTTTAACAAAGGTTGGTTACATTACCTTTAGATGCTGAAAATGATCTGAATCAAGCTGATGAGTGAAGGTGAAATTAATAAGCAGCTTCAACCAGGAAACCAACCAGAACAAGAACAAACATTAAACTCACAGGAGGAGCTCTCTAAGGTTGTTGATTGACAAACAGTCTGAACTCTCTTTATTGTTCCTTTTATTCTGACAAGTAAATAAATAAGTTCTGAGATGGCATTAATGCAGTCTGTTGTCACTACATGATATGTTCAAAATGGGACCATTACATTGTTTGTTGATAATATAAAGATAACATTTGAAAAACGTTTTTGTTAAGACTCCCAGTTAAATTTGTCACACAGTCCAGAGGTGAGATGAGGCTGAAAGTATTGTTAGTAACAGAAGAAATGATTCTGATTCACCTGATCAGAAAGAAACTTGACTCCAAGAGTCACATGTTTAAGAGAACCCTAAAAATGATTCTCTGAACAAAGGAAGTTTGTCCCAACCTGGGTTCTTAAGGCATATATGTGAAAATTTAAAGGTATTTCATGTTAACTAATAGATATGATAGTCAAAATCTATCAATCAAGGAAATCAAGTTTTCACTAGTCTGGTTGGTAACATTTTAAAAATATTCTAATTTCATAAATCAAAAACATAATCATTTGTCACCTTGACTTAAGTGAAGGGCGTAGATTTGGTTTAATCTTTGGTTAAGGATATGTTTTGTTAGACGGCCAAAATAAACAGGATGTGCACTTGCTTTCTTTTCTCTTTCATATGCACACATAAAGATCCTGACTGCAAAAGGTTTAATTGGCTGAATATGCATTTGCTGATATAATTTACCTGAAACCAAACTTTTATCATTAATTTTTCTCTGATTTTAAACTGATATTTTACATTTTTTTAAATTAATATAAATGTTGAGAAAGAGACTGTTGAGAAACAGTCTGAACTCTCTGTATTGTTCCTTTTATACTGACAAGGAAATAAAAAAGTGCTGAGATGGCATTAATGCAGTCTGTTGTAACTCTGTGATATGTTCAAATTCGAACAAATGAATTGTTTCTTTTCTAAAGTTCTTTTCTAAAAATTAATATTGCAATGATAATAGTCCAAAATTGTGTGAAAATGCATAGTTTTTAGTCAAATAACATGACTCACATAACACACTCATGAATATAATTTCTATTAACACAGCTTTTTTGTTCCCTGCATGGGAAACTAATGATAATGATATTCCAACTATCCATTTAAATCAAATGTGTTATTTGGCATCCAATGACATGCTTTTTTAATGATATAACACTAAATAATAATGGACATTAATATTCAGGGAAGACAGTTAGCCTACATTTTAATTGATAGAGGGCGGTAAGGGATGTGGATAATGGGGAACAGGCTATATTTCCACAGGGAGGAGAACTGACCTACAAGTACTGGAAAAGCTCTTAGTATTGTCATGTCCTGTTCTGCTTCATCGGTCATGTTTTCATGTGTTCTTTATTAATTCATGCATTTCCTGTTTTATTTTGTAATTACTAACGTCCCCTCTCGTTTGACATTCACTTCCTGCCCTCGTGTGTTACCCGCCACTGTGATTGTCTGCCCCGCCCTAATGTGGTACACCTGTGTCTCATGGGGGTTCTGCGCAATAAACTTCCATATTCTGTAGAACAGGTTGCATCACTTCTGGTTCAGATCCTCTTTACGAGCTACATTGAAGATGGCACTGTTTTATTTCAGATGCCTGCAGGAGCTGCCAAAATTGACCATAACCGATGTCTATCGTATATGCAGGCTGATATCTAAAACTCCTGCCACCAAAATGGATAAGAGGTTTAAGCTGTACGCTTCCTCTTACATATGCGACTACGAGGGTATGTTTCTAACATCAGTAGTCACTAGCGAGCTAATGCTAACATTAGCTAATCTTAGTTGATAGAAAACTTGTCACTCCCTGCTAGTATGTTTCTGATTTACCTAAATAATGTAGTACATCACTAGCAGAAAGTTGCTCTTCTGATCTCCATGTGTTCATGAGCTTTTAAGTCGTAATGTGGAAACAACATGGATGCTACAAAGATGATGTGTTGTATTTTGTCCCAGACTTGTTGATGCACCAGTACATTCCCTAAAACCACTAAAATGTTGCTTTATCTGACTATTCAGGGTTAATACTAATAAATAATTTTTCTAACTAATCTAGGTCACTTAACATGGACAGAAACTAACGGTTACAACCTAATACCATATTACAAATTACATGTGAGCAAAATATTGATACGTGAATTAATAAAAAGTTTCTTGCTATCAACGAATTGTTTACTTTCATCCGACATGTTTCTGCGTATATGACATCATATGTGGGGGGACCCGCACAAATAGTGGGTAATTTTACAAACATTTATTTCATACAAATATTTTAAAAATTATTTGATTTCAGGAAGAAAAAAAAACATGTCAAATACCAGTGCTCGGGTTGGTTACATCTCTATATCAGTGTCTCTCCTTTGCTCTGCTGTTACATCTATCAGCAGGTTTCAACGAGGGGAGTCACATCCACCTGCTGCATGACCCACATTTCCTTATTTGGACATCACTCTCGGAGTTAGGGGTGTTCCCAGAGATTAAGCTGAGCTACTGACACAAGTGAAGTGCTCCCAAGGGACTCTCCATAACCTGTTGTTCCCTTTCTCCTTTCCAAAAAGTTGGGTTGTAAAAAATAGGCAATAAATGAAAAGTGCAAAGCAATCGCCTTTAAAGTTGGCTGTGCTCTCTCCATGTTATGGGTGTATAATAAGTAGAGGTCTGTCTGCAAATTTGTGATACATTTGGTTTTAGCTCAGTAGTCAGTGCAGTCTATGATCTGGGAGACTCGAGTTTGATACCTGGTGTAGGGACCTTCTTCATAAGATAGTTTTTTCATAAACACTTTAATACTTTAATATCCTAAAATTAAAAGCGTAAGCAAAACTGGATTTTTACACCTATTTCCACAAACACAAATATAAATAATTTTGCTGCCTCAACAAATATAGATACAAAAATGAATACTGGGCTCTCTGCACATCCCTAACATCAAAGTCAATGAGTCGTGTACCAAAATTTTCACTGACTTTCCAAGTTGTTGTTCCAACTTGAGGGGGCATTCACATGAAATTTTTCAGTTGGGAACTCATTTTTATTGATGATTTTGATTATGACCACATGAATGCAGAGTTAGTTCACATTGTAAAGTAATCCGCCAGGAGCGTGTGCTTGCATGTATGTGATTGGCCAATGCAGCATCTTGCCAGATGACGTCACATGGAGGCCTGATTCAACTTTTTTGTGGGAGCTCTCTGAATCAACACCCTGTGCACTGTTAATCCACTGTTTCTATTCCTGCTGTGCTCCACACATAGTTTTTTAATAATTCTGAGCTGAGGTTGACTGCTCTACAGTCACAGGAGTTTGTCAAAAACAGCAAAAAGGCTGTGTACACTGAAGTTGAAGTTTCATAAGAAATCTTGTGCACCTGCTCAATTCCAATATGTTCAGTCCTGTAGTTATGATCAGTAATATGCTCTACAGTCATGCTGTCATGGTTAGTTTACATCTATTCTCATATTTCTTATGTAAGATGTTATTTTACATATTACACCCTGTTTATACTTCATGAGCTTTAGGTGAACCAGATCTTTACAGCATTAGAAAGATGAATTGTAGTCGACTGTGATGGACAATGCACACTACTGTTATCTTTATCCCTCTTATTTCTCATGAAGATGCCAGTTTTTGTTCAGTTTCAAGAAGTGTTAAGTGTTGTATTTTTGCTAAAGGTGTGTTTATTCTGTTTTATATTAAACTGGATTGTATTACACTTGTTCTAGACACTATTATTATTTTTCACATTTCTGCTCTTAAACTAAAAAGTCCTCACTCAGTTATTAACACCGAAACCGTTAAAAGCCAACGACACTCAGGATGTTATCAAGTGGTTGCTTGAGTATGTTCAGGACGTTGATTAATGATAATAATAATAATAATAATGAAATCTAACATAACTATAATAGATTTGACCATGTGTCAGATCTGATCTAATCCAGAGTATGTCAGATTAGATTGCATCAGATTAAGATAAATTTAGTAGTAGTTAGATTGGACTAGTTTGGATTATTTTAGGTTGCCTCCTCGGTGTCCCTCTTTCCTCAGAAATATCATTGGGTGAAGAAACTAGAACTCCAGTGATAACACATCCAGAGAGGTCCAATCTCCTGATGTTGTCTTTCTTCTGTCTGGGGATTCAGGTACTCAGATGTGAAACTTGCTCCCTCTTTGGCCCTGGTTGCTCCTGTATTCCTGTCTGTCCTTCAGAAATATGCAGGTAAAGGACCTACCAAAGCTACTGTTGCATTTGTTACATCACAAAACAACTGTGAATATTCTAATGATTCTATTCTAATGTTGATTCTGTTTAGATCATGGATGTATTATATAATGTACAGAATTATAACCGCCGCTTTATAAATTAAGACTGACTTACCAGTTTGTCTTGATGTCAGAGACTCAGTGTTGTGAATTCCATCAATAACAAAATTTCTAAGACTTCACAGAACAGTCCACAAAAAACATGATATCCAAATCTTCACAAGATGAATGAAAATTCAGTGCCTATTTTACTTTAGAAATATAATTAAAAACACTGCGGCGACCTGCAGACTAACAGCAGGTGTGTAATCACCACGGAGAACGGTGGGTCATAACTGTTGTTCCCCCCTGTGCCCCCCACCTGAAAATAATCTGGATCCGCCCCTGGCTGGAAAGTGAATGAAAACACGTTTTGTGGTGAATTAAACTACTCTGCTATACAGTATCACTGCAGTTAAATCCTGTGCAGAAGAAGAAACTGTTAGTGGCAGTGTTTTATTTTGCTATCAGGGTCTTTCTCTCAAAATCACTGAGGTTTGCACAAGTTGTATGTATTTCCCCACTTTGTCCAGCAGGGGTCAGCATAACAGCATACATCAGAGAGGACAGTTTGATAAAGGCAGGGACAGACTGCACCTACCTCTCAACTTCCTCATCCGATTTAGTAAAAACTACAGGAGAAAAGAAAGTAACTGGACTTTAGTGTTGGTCATGGTGGGAAAAATTATGTTAACCATGCTTGTGTGCCCGAGAAGCCACAAATAAACACTGTTCTAATCACCACCAGGGATTTAAAACACCTGTGGAACCACCAGGTATTTAGGAAATCCATGGTAGTGACAGGCTCAAATCCTGTAGTGACAACATGTGGTTGGTCCAAGTAGTGTTGCCGTACCTAGCTGTCCAAAATGGCAGACCTGCTCGTGCATGCATGACTCCATGGATGTATTATAAGAGCTGGATAGGGCTCTGCCACTCAGCTTTGCAGCCAGTTCTTCCCAGTGGTCACTCACGGTATTGCAGTGAAAAATCCCCATGTGGCCCAAAAAGCAATTTCCCCATAAACCACCATTGCAAAAGGGACATCTGTAAAACTGTTGACAGGACGTTAACAGAAAACAGGTTTACAACCCTTAAAACAAAATGTACTTTTCGGATAAACTGAATAGCCGACTCCTTAGAGGGAGGGTCTTTTAGTACAACCAAACACTGAACAAAACTTTTTTTAGGCAACCAAAATGTTGCAATTAACTTTCTTGAACTGAAAACACACTGTGAAATAGCGGCAGCTATGCCTATACTCTGTGAATCTCGAGTTACGCAATGGTTACATTACGTAATCAACATTGTCACTGTAGTAGTGACTTTTCAGTCACATGGTAGCCATGCCCTATAGCATACCTTGCTTTAACATCTATTTTACTCTAAATGGGACTGTAATTTACAAAATGAACATCATGCTTTATAGAAGAAGACTAGCAATTGAGACCATAAACTCATTAGGAAAGTGTTTACTGAGGTAATAAATCAAGCGAGAAGTAGGGTCATTTTCTCATAGACTTCCATACAATCAGACTTCTTTTTCCATACAATCAGACTTCTTTTTGCAACCAGTGTAGTTGCCCCTTGCTGGCCATTAGAAAGAATACAGGTTTAAAATACTTTCGCATTAGTTTCACTTTTCAGACCAGGATCTGCTTGGGTCTAACAGTCAAGCATCTACACATAACACCCCTTGTGGTCAAGAGATGTATAGGATCATATACAGTAATAGGATTCCAAATTAAAATGTAAAAATTATGACTGTGTCATCTGCATGAAAGAGCATTTTTAAATACACTATCCTTAACCCTTGTAGAGAAATTGGCAGCTTGTTTATGGTACCAAATATTTGTATTGTAAAAACACTTCAGAATAGTCATATAGTCAAATCATTTCTTAACTGAGGAGGAATTGCTGAACTGTGATTGTAATTTCGCTTTAGTAGTAAAACATTAGTGTAAACATTAATGTTATAGATTACTGCATCTGTTGACATTTACATATCTTTTCTTTTGGTGGCAATATCCCATAGGAAAACTATGTCCACACGAGTCATACATGCCCCCAGTTTAACATTTACGGGGGATGCCAGAATACTGTATGCTTTGGTCCATCATCATCATAATGATGATAATCAAAATCAGTGACCTTGCATTGGTAAGAAATGAACATGACCTATAGCAGGATGACATTGACAAACAGGCAGATAAAGGTGAAAGTGTTTAAGTTCACGTAAATATAATAATTGATTTGAATTAAAGACACAAGCTTGAAAGATTCAAATTTATTGAATATTTATAAAATAATATAAAATTTGGTACAAAACTAACAAATTATTCAAATAATCATTTATCAACAACTATTGTGTATTTCATTTTAATACTGAGTCTTTTTGTTTTTTTTATCATGAACATGTCAATGAAAAATGAGTAAAACTGCAATACAAAACTAATACAAAAGTACAATTTTTTGTCTCCACAAAATTGAGTAAAAATAAGTGATGTACGTTTACAAAAATGAAAAAACATGTAAAACTACGATGCCAGAATGAACTAAAACAATAACCTGAGCCAAACACACACAGAAAACTAAAACAGAAATAAACATAGAAAAAAAACAGGATCAACATATGGAATTAACACATGAATGCGGCTGTATTGCAATGGCTATTATCAGCTCACTATTGAATTCAAATCAAATCAAATCAAATCAAATTTATTTATAAAGCACATTTAAAAACAACCACAGTTGACCAAAGTGCTGTACAATAAGATATCAAGAATAAATCAAAACAATGCAACAGGGTAACATCAAACAAGAAACAAGAACAAATAGAAAACAAATAATAGTAGAACACTGGGTTTTAACGACAGTCAAAGGCCCGAGCGAACAAGTGAGTCTTTAGTTTGGCCTTAAAAGTGTCTAGGGAAGGACAACACTTTATTCCAAAAGGTAAGCTGTTCCAAAGTTTAGGGGCAGCTACAGCAAATGCACGGTCACCCTTACCCCTCAGCCGCAATCGAGGGACAGCGAGCAACAGTTGGCCAGAGGATCTAAGAGATCTGGTGTTGTGAAGGGGGCAGAAAAGCTCCGAGATGTACTGGGGCACCAGGCTTAAAAACAAATAAAAGTACCTTGAACTCAGTCCCATACTTGACTGGTAACCAATGCAGGGAGGCCAGTATAGGTGTGATGCTGTCTCTCTTCCTTGTGCCAGTTATTAGCCGAGCAGCAGCATTCTGCACTAGTTGCAAGCGAGACAGGGATGACTGGCTAACACCCAAATAAAGGGCATTGTAGTAGTCCAGACGGGAGGAAATCAGAGTGGTTGTGACAGTCTTCAAGTTGTTGAATGAGAGGAGTGGTTTTCACTGTCAAAATCTACCACTTCAGCATTTTCTTCTGCTAACCAAGGCTATTTGTATTTTTCTAATATCTACATCAGACATTTTTACAATCTGGTTGAAACATCATTTGTGTCCTCAGTTGGAAGAGACTCTTGGTTATCGCTGACATTTTAATCCCCAACTTCTTCACTCAGGAAAGCTACCACTGTTGATAGCATGGCATTGGGATCTAACAACATCACCAAAGGCACATTCACACCCCTCCCTTGAAAGATGAGATTTTGCAGAGTCATGGCCTGCATAGAGTCAATGCCTAAGGATGAAAGAAGTGATTCATCTTTCAGCTCACTCTTGTCGATGCCAATGGTCTCAGTAAGCAGTGAGACAAGAAAGTCTTTTGGTGAGACAGAGTTGTTTGGTTTAGTTTGAGAATCTGTCTCTTTGGACTTTAGGAAAACCTCCTCTACTATTGTGTACAGGCGCATATGCAAGGCTGCATTTTGAGAGAGGACGTTGTACCTGAGATTTCTGAAGTGAAACCTACAAACAGCCTGTTGGGGTCGGTTGAGCACAAGGCATTGCTCCAGACTTTGATGAATCTCAGCCACATCCAATATCATTATCCCTTTTGCCTCCAGAAATTGCTGGACATGCTCTTTGTTCAAGAGGAGCCCAAGGTTCAGAGCTCCCCAGCTGATAGACTGTCCTGGCAACCCGAGGTTGCGCCTGTACTGACAGAACATGTCGAGGAATGTATTGGCTGCTGCATAGTTTGTTTGTGATGCATTTCCTAGAAAAGCTGAGATGGAGGAGTAACACACAAAGTAATCTAACTGACAGCTCAGTGTTGCATGGTGTAAATTAAGTGCACCATTTACTTTGGGTTTGAGAACTTTCTCATAGAGAGATCTGTCAAGGGTCTCAATAAGCCCATCATGCAAGACAACTGCACTGTGAAACACTCCTCTGATTGGACAACCAGGGAATTTCAGGCTGATGACACTGATAACCTTGTGCACATGCTCACAGACAGATATGTCACACTGCATTGCAGTGATGCAGTTTCCACTCTGTTTCTCCACATTTTGCATCTCTTTTTGCACATCTGGAGTGGGCTTGCTCCTGGAGAGTATGACAATGTACCCACCCCCTCTTTGCGAGATGAACTTGACCGTTTCAAAGCCCAGACCAGAGAGACCACCTGCCACAATGTACACTGCTCTCTTTCGGAAAAGCTGTTTGTTTTTTGGCAGCAGTGGAATGTTAGATAGTGTATTGCTGAGACCTTTTTCTAGAGCCACAACAGCCAGTTTCTTTGAGTTGAAATATGATTCTGGTTCCTTTGAACGAAGGGTCATGATGCTTTCAGATTTCATATTCTGAAAGGTAAAGCTTTCAAGAGAAAATGTCCTGCTCAAGTTCAAGGACTTGAGCCAGTGATAAATGTGTTGCCTTTGTGCACTCAAGGATCCCTTTTGTAAAATGACTGGCATGTGAATTGTCTGCACATGAACACTTTCCTTTACACTTTGGAACAAATCCTGAGCAAGCAATGACTGCATCTGAGATTCAGAGATGATGACAACATGTTGGACACCAGGAAAGTTGCAGACATTAGCAATCAGGGATTCATCAAATGGAGGCAGGACAACAAATGCGTCCATTTGATTGACATCTACAAAAGAGTCATTGCACTGTGTTCCAACAATCACATTCCACCCGGATTTGTGAGAAGTGAGTGCTAAGACTTTTATCAGAGCAGAGTCAGGCACAGAGGATATGATTCCTAGACGATTTTTGGCTCCAGGCAAGGCTCGATGCAAAATTTCCCATGCTAGCACAAAGTAGGAAACACAGGGTGTTTTTTTAAGGTATGGGAAGCGTTTGGTGCTGTAGCACACATCCTCTGGAACTCTGACCCTGCTGGCTGCCACCACAGGGTAACAGCAAGCAACTTGGTCTCCCACTTTCAACTCCCTGACATGTTTTCCAACTGCTGTAATAGTACCACTGAAATCAAGAGTCAGTAGCTTATGGTTCTGTGATGATTGTTTGTCCCAGTATAGTGTCTGGCCAAATTTCAGATGTGAGGCACTGACAGGGAAGTAATCTGACGAATGAACACATATCTTAGTGGGCTGAATTTCAACTGATACATCACTGATTTGCTGGGCCTCCTCGTCAAAATGAATGGCACTCAGTTGAGTTATCTTATGTGCATCAGCTGTCTGAAGGATGTAGGGCTCAGACATGTTAGAGGTAAAACTGCCCCCTGAGTTGTCAATTATTTCAGGTGGGGTATGCACAATGGAAGGTTTCAGAATCAGTCCGTCTTTTACCACCAATTCTGGGTACTTGCTGCAAGGATACGATCTTAGGACATCAGAAAGAGCTGCAATGTCCTTAGCAGAGATAGTGCCTATATCAATCAACTGAAATGAAAGATCTGGTATCTCTGCAGCACATGATCTTGTCATGCCAGCAAGCGCAAAACCTGGATTTATGTGTTCTAATGTGATGTCAGATGAACAGTAGGTTACCACTCTGATGGAGTTTGGGAAATGAATCCGCTTGAGCTCAAGGACTATTTGGCGGAAAGTCTCACAGCAGCTCGCCAAATTCTGCAGGACAACATCAGCTTCCAGTGAAGTGAGGTTTTCTTTGCCCCACATAAATAAGACCTCATTAAAGTTTTTCTCAATATCTGTGATATTGAGATTTGCCAAGAGAGCGGGGAACCCATGGCTCAAGATGTCTTTTGCATGTGTGAAGGAAATGTATCTAGACCTTGAGTCCAAATGTTGTTGCAGGCCTTTAGAGATCCCTAGATGATCGCAAAAGACCAAGGCCTTAGGAGGGAGAGCAGATGTGATGCCTTCAGAGATGACACCAAAGTCATTATGGTAGAAGTACTCCTCAACCACATGAAAACGACTGCCAAGGTACTTGATTATCGCATGCTTAACCTCAACCAACACTCTGCCTTCTTTATCTGCAAAGCAGCCACAGACCTCAAAGTGATCAACACCCACATCCGTTGCTCTCAGATAGACAATCATTTCATCTTTCAAGGGTTCCAACACTGTCAAACTTCCTATTTTTGCAGGAAATCCTGGTCTACCATCAAAAATGTGCTCGACTGTGACTGGTAGAAGCTGCATCAGAAAATCCAGCACAACAGGATGAATGCAGTAGTCATGCAACTGAGACTGCAGTTCCTCTGGAACTGTGACAACTGTAAATGCCTCTTTCAGATCTTCCCCATAGTGCACATCCCCCTTATTCTGGAAGACCTCTCCATACTGAAAGCCTCCTTGAGAGAGATACCCATAAAATTCCTCAGAGCTTACTACCGATGTGCATCTTTTGTAGATGGAGCTTAGGGAAATGGACTGCTCCTCAATCAGCCTCTCTTTCTTTGAAACCACTGTGCCTGTTGCATACATTGCAGATGAGGAGAATACTGTGAAACTAGTTTCATTTTCTGTTTGTTCTAGTTTCACCCTCATTTCTGGTGAATTTTGGGTCAAAACAAACGGACTGTGAAAATTGACACTGAGCTGTAGTGAGTTGAGAGGCACTTTTGGTTTGGCAATGGCCATGAATGTGGCTAAACCCAACTCAACATAGAAGGCCCCAGGGATGATGGGTATATTGTTGTGTTTGTGCTCTTTCAGGTAGAAAGAAGAATCAGACATCAGATCACAGCTGAAAACATTGCTTTCACTTCCTGTCTGACAGAGGACAGGGTGATTACTTGCTGTGTTTTTCTGTGCTGCTTTGATGATAACATCCCTGTCTGAGCAATCAAACTGATATTGTGGGAACGGCAGTGGCATGGTCTCATATCCTGTGTAGAATGTGTTCCAATCTACCCAAACACCCAGTTCGAACAGTTTAGAAACAACTGACATTATTGTTTCTTGATCTTTCTCTGGCTGTACTGAAGCAAGAACAGCTGTGTCATTACCCAGTGATTCCATGATATTTCTCTGTAGGGCTCTTCTTGGCCCTATCTCTACAAAGACTGTATTCTTCTTCCCTTTAGTTGCTAACCTCACTGCTTCCTCAAAAGCAACTGGCTCACGGATGTTTCTAGCCCAATATGCACCTGTGCAGAAATCACCCTGATGTACTTCCTTGCCTGTCACTGTTGAGAACAACTCTGTGTCAAGATCATTGACCTGTAAGGAACCAATTGTCTGCTTGATTTCTGGCAGAATTGGATCCATCATGTGGCTGTGATAAGCAACAGGGACATCCAGTACACGGAGGAACAGATTCTGACTGTTGGCTGTGGTTCTTAGCTTCATATGAAAGCTATCTATTGCATCTGCATCACCTGAGAGGGTGCAGGACTCTGGGCTGTTAAAAGCAGCAAGGCAAATTCTACCAGAGTATTGAGGGAGAAGAGCAGTCACCTCTGATACAGCCATGTTGCTGATCACAAGCATCTTTCCCCCTGTGACTTTTCTCTGGAGAGTGCTGCGGAAATAGATTACCTTCACTGCATCCTCAAGAGACAAGAGGCCAGAGCAGTGGGCGGCTGCAACCTCGCCAACAGAGTGACCCAGTATTGCATCAGGCTTGACACCCCAGTGTCTGAATAAGGTGGTAATGCCAACCTGGATAGCAAAGAGGAGAGGTTGGACAACATCTGGGTTTTTGAAGTCACTACTCTCAAACTCACTCTCAAGTGTGTCCAAGATGTTCAGTGCACTCAGCCTTTGAAAAAAATGTGCAATCTGTTTGATCTTATCTCTGAATACAGGCTCATGTTTTAGAAGCTGCTTGCACATGCCATGATAAGTGACACCATTTCCACAGAAGACGAACACTAACCTTGGATCTGAGTAGGACGGGCTAAATGTTTTGCTAACAGCAGCACTTAGCTTCTCTTTAAGATCAATTATAGATGAAACCACGATGGCCTTTCTGTATTTGTGTTTCAGGTGGCTCCTCCTGCAAGCTGATGTGTACACCAGAGAATCTAGATCAACTTTGCAATCTGCATCTAGCCGTTTAATTGTGTCTTCCATCATCAGAGTGATGGATTTTGGTGAATTTGCCGACATGACAAAATACTTTGCCTGCTTCCTGTCATTCTTTATCTCAGTGTGTGACTGTTTGTACTGTTTGACAATTGCATGGGCATTTGTACCCCCAAAACCAAAGTTGTTCACTCCTGCAATTCTTGCACCAGAGGCTTCCCACTTTTCTACTTCCTTAAGAATTTTAATGTTCAGAGCTTTGGCATCTACACTGGCAGTCTCTTCGGAGTAGAAAATGGAGGGAACAATGGTCTCATGCTTCATCATTAAGAGGACCTTAATGAGTCCTGCCACTCCAGCAGCAGATTCTGTGTGTCCAATATTGCTCTTCACAGAGCCAATCCGCACTGTCTCTGAACCAGGAGGTCTGGTTTTAGCAATGACGTTTGAGATGCTTTCTGCCTCTGTTGGGTCTCCAACTGGGGTCCCAGTCCCATGTGACTCTATGTACTGGACATTTGTGAGGTCATACTCTGAGTAGATACTTCGCAGCAGCTCTTCTTGTTGTGCCATGGAGGGTTTGGTGATTGGAGTGACTGAGTGACCATCTTGGTTGACGGCTGTTTTGCTGATGATACCCCAGATGTGATCATGGTCTTGTATAGCCTGTAAAGCAACAAGACCAAAATGAAACAATGAGAGTATAATTAGGTATTATTTATATAATATTTATAACATTGAAAAATATATGGATCTTTTTTAATACCCTCTGCATATTCTGACCTTTTTTAGTGGCTTCAGGAGAAGAACGCCACAGCCCTCCCCTCTACCATAGCCATCTGCTCTGCTGGAGAAAGGTTTACTGGTCCCTTCAGGTGAGATCATCCTGGCCTTGCTGAGAGCAACAAACATCCTTGGCGCTAAGATACTGTTGACCCCTCCACACACAGCCATGTCACAATCTCCTGATGAGAGGGAAAACAGTATACAGTATTTTGAAATTTCATTTTACAGGATCTGTCATTGTCTTTAATTAGAAATACAGACCTTGTTTAATGGATTGACAAGCAAGATGAAGAGCCACGAGGGATGATGAGCAGGCACAGTCTATAGACAGTGAGAGCCCAGTGAAGTTGAAGACGTAGGAGACCCTGTTTGCTGCTATACTCATGGAAAGCCCTGTGCCAGTCCAGTGGTTGATCATACTTGGATGCATGTGTGCAGCATTTGTTTCGTAATCTCTGTTCATTAGGCCTGTAATAAAAACAATATAAAAAATAGATGATTCAAGGAAAAAAGAAAAAAAATGGATGGAATTTCGGTTTGGCAGAAAGTAATCATATTTTTGTCAACATAAAGTCATTATTAGTAATATTACAAACAACTGTGAATAGCAAGTCACTGTAAAAATATTTTTACTATCTAACCGAAAAACACTCCTGTCCTGGTCCCACTGGCCTTCTCCATAGGAATTCCAGCATTTTCTAAAGCCCTGTAGACACACTGAAGGAGCTGTTTCTGTTGAGGATCCATTTGTTCCACTTCACTGTCACTGATGCCGAAGAACTTGTGGTCAAATTCATTGAAACTGAAAACATTCAAAAACATCATTAGATCAAATATAATAACAGAAATAGATGATAATGTATACCAGTATAATTAAATCAGGTGCTGATCACAGCAAATGTGAGAGGAAACAAGAATGGACTTTCCTCACACCACTGTTTAAATAAATACCAAAATTAAGGTTCTCCAGAGCTAAATTTTTGCTCTGTGGCAAATCTTTATTTTTGATGAAATCACTTCTATAACAATTTTAAAACATGTTTTCATATATTGCCATTGTTATTTGTACATTCTTAGTGTCTATGTGTTAGGGTTAAAGACCATACCCATCAATGAGAGCAGCCTTGGTTGTGCGGGATTTACCCGCTTTATTGTCGTCAGGGTCATACCAGCTGGCTAAGTCAAATCTCTCTTTGGGAACTGGCGCAGAACAGTTTCTCCCATTCACCAGAACCTCCCAGAAATTGTCAAGTCCTTCTCCTGTTTGAAAGATATACACAGTAGTTAAAGGCTCCACCAAGGTAATAAGAATAATTTAATACTATTAAGCATTTAGTATTACGGTGTTATGGTGAAAGAGGGTAGAAGTTATATTATGAAATATAAGTTAGCAACAATGAATTAATTTGAATAAAAAAACATAATGACACATCCTTATTTTAGAAGTACCAGAATATGAATTTAATTAACCCAGAATGTTAGGTTGACATAAGAGTCAACTTCCCAAGTGAAGTTCAATTTCAGAGGTAAAATGTTGAAATAATGCAGTTCTTTTTTTTGTAGTTTTTGTCCAGTTAATTTTGTCAGTTTTCAAGTGTCATTGCGAGATATCTGTAAATCGTGAATTTGTCAGTAAAATGTTTAGAAATTCAACAAACCAAAACTATAAAACTAATTTCCCAAATTGAAATGCCTTACCGCCTGGAAAATTGCATCCAATGCCCACCACTGCAATGCCATCCTCAGCTTCTTCCATCCTGCTTGAACATGACTGAAGAAGAAAATCAAAAATCTTTACTGCACTATTAAGTCAACGTCACTCTTGCTCTTTGGCAACATCACATCTGTCTTCAGCATCCTTTAAAACTTAGTAATTAGTCCAGTTTTGTCATGCACCAGTGCATCCTTACATCCATACTGTTTGCCTTTTCCCTCAGTGATGGTATCACTGCTGGACTTGCAGTTGGTTCTTATAGCCAGCTTCTTTTGGTTATTAAACATTAATGATTGATTGTATGCATGGCCATGGAGATGAAGGACTTCAGTGCACACACTTATGGTGCCTGTCAAATGATTAGACCAGGTTTAATGAGTAAATCAATACGTTATCCAACAATGGGGTGACTCTAGGTATTGTTTCTTTAAAGCTTATCATATTAAACCAACTATCTGTTGTGCACCATTTTCAAACCTCACCTAAGATTGTGTAGCCTACCTCTGTCTTTCCTTCAGTTTGTTGATTTGGGCGACACAACTCAAGAGTTTCATGACAGAGCCACAGCAATGCTCAAACCTATCTTTGAATCATGTCAAAATCTTCTGCTTGTATTACTTTTCATTCAGCTCCTGAATATATGGCTATATTTCACTATGACATCAGAGCTCACCTGCCTGTGTGTCTCTGTACTGCTCAGGCTGCTGCTGAAAGGATTGTCAAAATAAAATGAAGTCTGACCTTCACAAACAAATCAGATGGACAGGCGGAGGGTAATTTATTTTCTAAATAATGTTCATGTCTTTATGACACATATAGACTACAATTATAACTCTGCTCTTGATCTACTCATGGAAAAGGAGAAAGGTAGCATTAAATAGTAAACATTTCTCCCACTAATATCAAAGATCAGTTGTTACTTACACTTTTGTCCTTTTAAAAAAAGGACCTTTATTTGCTTCCGGAGGGGAACAGGCTATATTTCAACAGGTAGGAGAACTGACCTACATGTACTGGAAAAGCTCTTAGTATAACCTTTCTACTACAGCTTTCTTACTTGACATGAAAGCACAACAAACCTCACAGGACCTTAATTCACTTTGGGAGACTTTTTACATACAAAGATGAAGTTGCTCAATAAAACAACATGCCTGAGCAATAACCACAAATTATCTAACAACACCTAACACCTGAAGTTTAAATATGCCATTAACTTATTGTTAGTTTTGTCCAATTAGGTCGTTTTCACAGTGTAATACTGAAGTTGAGGGTTGCCAGAGCATCAAGTTGAGTATCCTTGATATCCATCTCTTTCATCACGGTTCTAAATTCATCCGCTACCCAACCTGTAACCATAGCAACATTAAAGAGTAAGCTGTCAAAGCTAACTCGTTAGGGACTGTTCATTATTTATCAGAGGGAGGGTGTGGCTTCATTTTTAGTAATTTACACTGATGTGAAAGCACTGTTAAAGTACTTTCATTATGACTCCCTGTTAAACTGTTTATTCAAGCCCAGAGGAAAGATGAGGCTGATGTACTGATAGTAACACAAGGAATGAATCTGATTCATCTGATCAGAAAGAAACTTGAAACTCCCACACAGATAAATCAATTAAACATTGAATACCATATATTTTATCCTTTTTTTTCTCACATAAATCTCTGATACAGTTTTCTGCATTCCTTCCTACCATCCTTATGACTCCCTGACCCCTCCTCAAACACACACACACACACACACACCACCCTGCTGCGATTCCTCTTTAGGCAAAGCCTGGTCCAAACATGCTTCATCTTCTAGACATGTTTTTTTTTTTTTTAAAGCGACTCAAAGATATCTCTCTAGCCCTAGTTTCCAACTTTCATCTAGTTGCTAGCTACACAAAACTGCCTTCTGACAGTGTGTCACAAGACGAGTTTTCATGAATTTGATAGGATGGGCAAGTTGTCAATCTGAATTTTGGGGAGGCACATAAGCCCAGTTGGACAGGCATTGCCTAAAACATTTTCCTTCTCTTGAGGACATGCACACATTAACAGAGCAAGTGATCATCCTTGCACAACTCATTAAAATGATAAGCCAAGCCTTTGGTCTTTCATTACCTTTACAATTGGCTTTAATGTGAGAAAATACAGGTAAACAACACTGATTTATTTTTTAAAATATTCTATAATTTTAATACAAATATCCACAACAAAGCAATTGTCAAATGAAAAGTATTTATTACTGTAATTACTGTAAAACCAGAGCCTTTAGTTGAAGCTTTATGTGGATAATACTTACATTTCTAATACAAATATTGCCATATCTTGCAAATACTGTGTGTAAGTAATCAAAACAAATACATACAAAAACTGCAGGAGAAAATTTAGAACTGTAAGGGGAGTCATATATTAAGATAATGTTTTGTACATTATTTCTTCAATGTTAATGTAACAAATTGTACTGGCTGGTTTTGATTATTGGGAGTTACAACAAGCCGTAATTCATGCCTATGTGAAAGTGAAAGTACTGTAAAAGTACTTTCATTATGACTCCCTGTTAAACTGTTAACACAAGCCCAGAGGAAAGATGAGGCTGAAAGTAATGATAGTAACACAAGGAATGCTTCTTATTCATCTGATCAGAAAGAAACTTGACTTCAAGAGCTGCATTTTTAAGAGAACTTTAAAAATGATTCTGCGAAGAAAGGAAGTTTGTTCTAAACTAGGTTCTTAAGGCATATATGTGAAATTTAAAGCTGTTCCATGTTAGTTAATAGAAATGATAATCAAAAGCTAGGGAAAACTTTATTTTTGCCAAAAATATGGAACCTCAACAGAGCAGAACCATAAAATGGTATAAAACCTCTGGCATTACTGTTTCACAATGGATGGGTCGTTTCCTCGATATTAATTTTAAAGCACAGAATGAATTCCCACACAGATAAATCAATTAAACATTAAATACCACATATTTTAGCCTCTTTTTCTTATATAAATCTCACACATCACGATGCTCCACTGTGTTCACTGTGGGCAGCATCCTATGCCAGTTCTTTAGACATCGCCCAACCCTAAACCACATGGTCTAGAAAAAAAGTCAGACACTTTTATGGACAACTCTTACATGTCTTTTAGGCTGCTTAACAGTGTTTGCTTGTAACAGCATTTTAACTCTGACCTCATTACCTGGTCACCACGTGCTTCCTTTCCCTCTCTGGTCACCCTGCCTGCCCTGCTGCTACATTCACCTTCTTGGATCTGATGAAATATAAGATACAACTTAGAAATAAAAACTAGTCATACCTAATATTAGCAAGATAATCGCAACTAGCCAGTAGCTCCAGTAAAATAGCCTGATTATATGATGACTAGCGTCACAGCTGATAATAAGACTTTCATTCCATTATTTGACTCATGAGTAGTAGGGCCATAGCAGTAGCATACCTTCTGTTGATAAGAGATTTTTCTCTTTTTGTTGTTGATTGTTGGTTGGTCTTCTGTCTCTCCTCTTTTCATTTTGGATGGTGGCTTCATTTTGTATGCACACAGTGTACAAGCAGCAGCAATAACTTTCACTTTGTTACTGCTGCTGCATAAGAAGACTCGGGGGGATGGATTGGGTGTGACCAAGTTTCCCAATACAGATGTAAGAAGACGAGAAATGAAAGAAATTAAAGCACTGTTAAAGTACTTTCATTATGACTCCCTGTTAAACTCTTAACACAAGCCCAGAGGAAACATGAGGCTGATGTACTGATAGTAACACAAGGAATGATTCTAATTCATCTGATCAGAAAGAAACTTGACTTCAAGAGCGGCATTTTTTAGAGAACCTTAAAAATGATTCTCTGAAGAAAGGAAGTTTGTTCCAAACTGGGTTCTTAAGGTATATATGTGAAAATTTAAAGCTGTTCCAAATGTTAGTTAATAGACATGATAATCAAAAGCTAGGGAAAACTTTGTTTGTGCCAAAAATATGGAACCTCAACAGAGCAGAACCATAAAATGGTCTAAAACCTCTGGCATAACTGTTTCATAATGGATGGCTAGTTGCCTCGATATTAATTTTAAAGCACAGAATGAATTCCCACACAGATAAATCAATTAAACATTAAATACCACATATTTTAGCCTCTTTCTCTTATATAAATCTCTGATGCAGTTTTCTGCACTCCCTCCTACCATCCTTATGACTCCCTGACCCCAGGGTCAGGGCTGGGGTGTGATTTTAATTTTTAGTAATTTACACCAATGTGAAAGTACTGTTATGACTCCCCGTTAAACAGTTCACATAAGCCCAGAGATAAGATAAAGCGGAAAGTACCGAGAGTAACACAAGGAATGATTCTGACAGAAAGACTAAACCTTTTTACAGTAAAGTGAGTGTCTGAAAGTGTTGGAGTTTCCCCGTTGGTTGTTGCTCTCTCAAAATGAATCGGCACTTTGCTTCCTGCTCAGAGCTCTGATGCTCTCAGCTCTGACGCTCTCAGCTCTGGTGTTAAATGCAGAAAAGTTGGTTAAACTCGGCAGAACAAACACTGAGTGCTGCCACCAAAGACAAGCAGTCAAGAAGAAATGTGGTCTTTGTGGAGATTGGACCTCGCAGGGCTCTCCAAAGAAACATACATGAGACTGTGGGAAATGATGACATAGTTCTTTCCTCTGTCCAACCAGAGAAAGAATATGAAACAATTATGTCTACAGTGGCAAAACTATTTGAACTGGGCATCAGTGTGCACTGGCATGAGCTCTACAGGGGTTGCAAGACATTGCCCACAGCTCTTCCAGTCTATCAGTTTGACATCACAAAGAAAGAATTGTGTTTTGAAGCTGTGAGAAAAGGTGATGAATCATCTACTTTTTCTCCCCATATGTTCATATTCAAAATAAAGGGGGAAAACAAAGAGTATGTGTGCAACCTCTCATCAGAGTCTGTACCGTATCTTTGGGAGCATAAAAACAATGGTGTTTCCATTGTGCCAGGCACGCTCTATGTCAAACTAGCTTATGCCTCAGTGATGGCAAGTTTACAGCCAAAGAAGCCTGTCTCCTTACTCCAGCTTGGTGTAACATTTGAGAGTCTGTGTACACTCAGCCCTAACTGTCATCAGTTGAAAGTGACACTTGAAAATGAAGCTTCATTCAAAATACAGTCCTCTGTGGCCACACATGCCTCTGGCACCTATAAGTGTACAGAGGGACAACCATTGTTAGAGGAACCAACCATTTGTCTTGACATGATCTCCCAAAGGTGCAAATTGATTATGAAGAGAAAAGAGATTTACTCCATTCTTTCTCAAGCAGGATTTGAGTATGGCTCTGTCTTCAAGCAGCTTAATGAAGTGAATTCTGGAGATGAATTCAAGGAAGACAACAATTAAGGTACCCAGAGAACTTCTAAAACATCTTCACGACTTTCGTATCAGAATACTGTACGATTTGGTCCATCATCATCATAACATTGATAATCAGAATCAATGACTTCGCATTGGTAAGAACTGATCATGACCTATAGGAGAATGACATTGACAAATAGGCAGATAAAGGTGAGAGTGTTTAAGTTCACATTAATATTATGGGGACTGAATCCTTTGACTGACTTGAATTAAAGAGACGAGCTTTAAAGATTCAAATTTATTGAATATTTATAAAATAATATAACATTTGGTCCAAAATTTACATAAATTATTACAATAATCATGTATCAACAACTATTGTGTATTTAATTTTAAATCTGTGTTTTTACGTTTTTTATCATAAACATGTTGTAGCCTCTAAAAATTAGTAAAACTGCAATACAAATCATTCATTTAAAATTTTTTTGTCTCCACAAAATTGAGTAGAAATAAGTGATGTATGTTTACAAAAATGAAAAAACATGTAAAACGACAATTGTAAGAATGAACCAAAACAATAACCTGAGCCAAATACACACAAAAAACTAAAAAACAGAGATAAACATAGAAAAAAAAACAGGATCAACACGTGGAATTAACACATGAATGCAGTTGTATTGCAAGGGCCATTATCAGCTCACTATTGAATTCACTGTCAAAATCTACAATTACTCCAGCATTTTCTTCTGCTAACCAAGGCTGTTTATATTTCTCTAATATCTACATTTGACATTTTTACAATCTGGTTGAAACATCATTCATGTCCTCATTTGGAAGACACTTTTGGTTATCACAGACATTTTCATCCCCAGCTTCTTCACTCAGGAAAGCTACCACTGTTGATAGCGTGGCATTGGGATCCAACAACATCACCAAAGGCACATTCACACCTCTCCCTTGAAAGATGAGATTTTGCAGAGTCATGGCCTGCATAGAGTCAATGCCTAAGTATGAAAGAAGTGATTCATCTTTCAGCTCACTCATGTCCATGCCAATGGTCTCAGTAAGCAGTGAGACAATATAGTTTTTTGGTGAGACAGACTTGGTTTGTTTAGTTTGAGAATCTGTCTCTTTGGACTTTTGGAAAGCTTCCTCCACTAATGCAGACAGGCGCATGGTCAAGGCCGCATTTTGAGAGAGGATGTTGTATCTGAGATTTCTGAAGTGAAACCTACAAACAGCCTGTTGGGGTTGGTTGAGCATAAGGCATTGCTCCAGACTTTGATGAATCTCAGCCACATCCAACACCATTATCCCTTTTGCCTCCAGAAATTGCTGGATATGCTCCTTGTTCAAGAGGAGCCCAAGGTTCAGAGCTCCCCAGTTGATAGACTGTCCTGGCAACCCGAGTTTGCGCCTATATTGACAGAACATGTCGAGGAATGCATTGGCTGCTGCATAGTTTGTTTGTGATGCATTTCCTAGAAAAGCTGAGATGGAGGAGTAACACACAAAGTAATCTAACTCACAGCATAGTGTTGCATGATGCAAATTAAGTGCACCATTTACTTTGGGTTTGAGAACTTTCTCATAGAGAGATCTGTCAAGGGTCTCAATCAAGCCATCACGCAAGACAACTGCACTGTGAAACACTCCTCTGATTGGACAACCAGGGAAATTCAGGCTGATGACACTGATAACCTTGTGCACATGCTCACAGACAGATATGTCACACTCCATGGTAGTGATGCAGTTTCCACACTGTTTCTCCACATTATGTATCTCTTTTTGCACATCTGGAGTGGGTTCGCTCCTGGAGAGTATGACAATGTACCCACCCCCTCGTTGCGAGATGAACTTGACCGTTTCAAAGCCCAGACCAGAGAGACCACCTGCCACAATGTACACTGCTCTCTTTCGGAAAAGCTGTGTGTTTTTTGGCAGCAGTGGAATGTTAGATAGTGTATTGCTGAGACCTTTTTCTAGAGCCACAACAGCCAGTTTCTTTGAGTTGAAATATGATTCTGGTTCCTCTGAATGAAGGGTCTTGATGCTTTCAGATTTCATATTCTGAAAGGTAAAGCTTTCAAGAGAAAATGTCCTGCTCAAGTTCAAGGACTTGAGCCAGTGATAAATGTGTTGCCTTTGTGCACTCAAGGATCCCCTTTGCAAAATGACTGACATGTGAATTGTCTGCACGTGAACACTTTCCTTTACACTTCGGAACACATCTTGAGCAGGCAAAGACTGCATCTGAGATTCAGAGATGATGACAACATGTTGGACACCAGGAAAGTTGCAGATTTTAGCAATCAGGGATTCATCAAATGGAGGCAGGACAACAAATGCATTCATTTGATTGACATCTACAAAAAAGCCATTGCACTGTGTTCCAACAATCACATTCCAACCGGATTTGTGAGAAGTGAGTGCTAAGACTTTTATCAGAGCAGAGTCGGGCACAGAGGATATGATTCCTAGATGATGTTTGGCTCTAGACAAGGCTCGGTGCAGGATTTCCCATGCTAGCACAAAGTAGGAAACACAGGGTGTTTTTTTAAGGTATGGGAAGCGTTTGGTACTGTAGCACACATCCTCTGGAACTCTGACCTTGCTGGCTGCCACCACAGGGTAACAGCAAGCAACTTGGTCTCCCACTTTCAACTTCCTGACATGTTTTCCAACTGCTGTAATAGTACCACTGAAATCAAGAGAAAGGAGCTTGTGGTTCTGTGATGAGTGTTTGTCCCAGTACAGTGTCTGGCCAAATTTCAGATGTGAGGCACTGACAGGGAAGTAATCTGACGAATGAACACATATCTTAGTGGGCCGAATTTCAACTGATGCATCACTGATTGGCTGGGCCTCCTCGTCGAAATGAATGGCACTCAGTTGAGTTATCTTATGTGCATCAGCTGTCTGAAGGATGTAGGGCTCAGACATGTTAGAGGTAAAACTGCCCCCTGAGTTGTCAATTATTTCAGGTGGGGTATGCACAATGGAAGGTTTCAGAACCAGCCCGTCTTTTACCACCAATTCTGGGTACTTGCTGCAAGGATATGATCTTAGGACATCAGAAAGAGCTGCAATGTCCTTAGCAGAGATAGTGCCTATATCAATCAACTGAAATGAAAGATCTGGTATCTCTGCAGCACATGATCTTGTCATGCCAGTGAGCGCAAAACCTGGATTTATGTATTCTAATGTGATGTCAGATGAACAGTAGGTTACCACTCTGATGGAGTTTGGGAAATTAATTCGCTTGAGCTCAAGGACTATTTGGCGGAAAGTCTCACAGCAGCTCGCCAAATTCTGCAGAACAACATCAGCTTCCAGTGAAGTAAGGTTTTCTTTGCCCCACATAAATAAGACCTCATCAAAGTTTTTCTCAATATCTGTGATATTGAGATTTGCCAGGAGAGCGGGGATCCCATGGCTCAAAATGCCTTTTTCATGTGTGAAGGAAATGTATCTAGACCTTGAGTCCAAATGTTGTTGCAGGCCTTTAGAGATCCCTATATGATCGCAAAAGACCAAGGCCTTAGGAGGGAGAGCGGATGTGATGCCTTCAGAGATGACACCAAAGGCATGATGGTAGAAGTAATCTTTAACCACATGAGAACAACTGCCAAGGTACTTGATTATTACATGTTTAACCTCAACCAACACTCTGCCTTCTTTATCTGCAAAGCAGCCACAGACCTCAAAGTGATCAACACCCACATCCGTTGCTCTCAGATAGACAATCATTTCATCTTTCAAGGGTTCCAACACTGTCAAACTACCTATTTTTGCAGGAAATCCTGGTCTACCAGCAAAAATGTGCTCGACTGTGACTGGTAGAAGCTGCATCAGAAAATCCAGCACAACAGGATGAATGCAGTAGTCATACAATTGAGACAGCAGTTCCTCTGGAACTGTGACAACTGCAAATGCCTCTTTCAGATCTTCCCCATAGTGCACATCCCCCTTATTCTGGAAGACCTCTCCATACTGAAAGCCTCCTTTAGAGAGATACCCATAAAATTCCTCAGAGCTCACTACCGATGTGCATCTTTTGTAGATGGAGCTTAGGGAAATGGACTGCTCCTCAATCAGCCTCTCTTTCTTTGAAACCACTGTGCCTGACGCATACATTACTGATGAGGAGAATACTGTGAAACTAGTTTCTTTCTCTGTTTGTCCTAGTTGCACCTTCATTTCTGGTGAATTTTGGGTCAAAACAAATGGACTGTGAAAATTGACACTGAGCTGTAGTGAGTTGAGGGCCACTTTTGGTTTGGCAATGGCCATGAATGTGGCTAAACCCAACTCAGCATAGAAGGCCCCAGGGATGATGGGTATATCATTGTGTTTGTGCTCTTTCAGGTAGAAAGAAGAATCAGACATTAGATCACAGCTGAAAACATTGCTTTCATTTCCTGTCTGACAGAGGACAGGGTGATTACTTGCTGTGTTTTTCTGTGCTGCTTTGATGATAACATCCCTGTCTGAGCAATCAAACTGATATTGTGGGAAAGGCAGTGGCATGCTCTCATATCCTGTGTAGAATGTGTTCCAATCTACCCAAACACCCAGTTCGAACAGTTTAGAAACAACTGACATTATTGATTCTCGATCTTTCTCTGGCTGCACCGAAGCAAGAACAACTGTGTCATTACCCAGTGATTCCATGATATTTCTCTGTAGGGCTCTTCTTGGCCCTATCTCTACAAAGACTGTATTCTTCTTCCCTTTAGTTGCTGACATCACTGCTTCCTCAAAAGCAACTGGCTCACGGATGTTTCTAGCCCAATATGCGCCTGTGCAGAAATCACCCTGATGTACTTCCTTGCCTGTCACTGTTGAGAACAACTCTGTGTCAAGATCATTGACCTGTAAGGAACCAATTGTCTGCTTGATTTCTGGCAGAATTGGATCCATCATGTGGCTGTGATAAGCAACAGGGACATCCAGTACATGGAGGAACAGATTCTGACTGTTGGCTGTGGTTCTTAGCTTCATATGAAAGCTATCTATTGCATCTGCATCACCTGAGAGGGTGCAGGACTCCGGGCTGTTAAAAGCAGCAAGGCAAACTGTACCAGAGTATTGAGGGAGAAGAGCAGTCACCTCTGATACAGCCATGTTGCTGATCACAAGCATCTTTCCCCCTGTGACTTTTCTCTGGAGAGTGCTGCGGAAATAGATTACCTTCACTGCATCCTCAAGAGACAAGAGGCCAGAGCAGTGGGCGGCTGCAACCTCGCCAACAGAGTGACCCAGTATTGCATCAGGCTTGACACCCCAGTGTCTGAATAAGGTGGTAATGCCAACCTGGATAGCAAAGAGGAGAGGTTGGACAACATCTGGGTTTTTGAAGTCACTACTCTCAAACTCACCCTCAAGTGTGTCCAAGATGTTCAGTGCACTCAGCCTTTGAAAAAAATGTGCAATCTGTTTGATCTTATCTCTGAATACAGGCTCGTGTTTTAGTAGCTGCTTGCACATGCCATGATAATTAACACCATTTCCACAGAGGACAAACACTAACCTTGGATCTGAGTAGGACGGGCTAAAGGTTTTGCTAACAGCAGCACTTAGCTTCTCTTTAAGATCAATTATGGATGAAACCACGATGGCTTTTCTGTATTTGTGTTTAAGGTGGCTCCTCCTGCATGCTGATGTGTACACCAGAGAATCTAAATCAACTTTGCAATCTGCATCTAGCTGTTTAATTGTGTCTTCCATCATCAGAGTGATGGATTTTGGTGAATTTGCCGACATGACAAAATACCTTGCCTGCTTCCTGTCATTCTTTATCTCAATGTGTGACTGTTTGTACTGTTTGACAATTGCATGGGCATTTGTACCCCCAAAACCAAAGTTGTTCACTCCTGCAATTCTTGCACCAGAGGCTTCCCACTTTTCTACTTCCTTTGGAATTTTAATGTTCAGGGCTTTGGCATCTATTCTGGCAGTCTCTTCGGAGTAGAAAACAGAGGGAACAATGGTCTCATGCTTCATCATTAAGAGGACCTTAATGAGTCCTGCCACTCCAGCAGCAGATTCTGTGTGTCCAATATTGCTCTTTACAGAGCCAATTCGCAATGTCTCTGAACCAGGAAGTCTGGCTTTAGCGATGACGTTTGAGATGCTTTCTGCCTCTGTTGGGTCTCCAACTGGGGTCCCAGGCCCATGTGCCTCTATGTACTGGACATTTGTGAGGTCATACTCTGAGTAGATACTTCGCAGCAGCTCTTCTTGTTGTGTCATAGAGGGTTTGGTAATTGGAGTGACTGAGTGACCATCTTGGTTGACAGCTGTTTTGCTGATGATACCCCAGATGTGGTCATGGTCTTGTATGGCCTGTAAAACAACGACAAGACTTAAATGAAACAATGAGAGTATAATATTTATAACATTGAAGAGTATGTAATATTGACAGTCACAGTAACAATGACAGTCTAAATTATGTAGAAAGAAAGAAAAATGTTTTGTAAAGTGTTGCTTGAGAGAAACAGTGCTAACAGGAATGAGTAAGTTGCCTTTTACAGGTACTGTTTAATGTTTAAAAGAGGTATAAAATTGCGTAGTTGTAGCAAGTCAATCAGTTATAAATTGATATTGATCTAATATTTGATATGGTCTGAACAAAGGAAGTTGGAATCGTTTTAATACCCTCTGCATATTCTGACCTTTTTTAGTGGCTTCAGGAGAAGAACGCCACAGCCCTCCCCTCTACCATAGCCATCTGCTCTGCTGGAGAAAGGTTTGCTGGTCCCTTCAGGTGATATCATCTTGGCCTTGCTGAGAGCAACAAACACCCTTGGCTCTATGATGCAGTTGACCCCTCCACACACAGCCATGTCACAATCTCCTGATAGGGGGAACATGTACAGTATTTTGAAATTTCATTTTACAGGATCTGTCATTGTCTTTAATTAGAAATACAGACCTTGTTTAATGGATTGACAGGCAAGATGAAGAGCCACGAGGGATGATGAGCAGGCACAGTCTATAGACAGTGAGGGCCCAGTGAAGTTGAAGACATAGGAGACCCTGTTTGCTGCTATACTCATGGCAAGTCCTGTGCCAGTCCAGTGGTTGATCATACTTGGATGCATGTGTGTTGCATTTGTTTCGTAATCTCTGTTCATTAGGCCTGTAATAAAAACAATATAAAAATAGATGATTCAAAGAAAACAAAAATTGGATTGAAATTTGGTCCAGCAGAAAGTAATTACATTTTTGTCAACTCATTATTAGTAATATTACACGTGACTGTGAATAGCCAGTCTTGCCTTGCGAGGCAGCTGGATTCGCAAGATCACGCAAGAATCCATCTTGTAAGGCTTCAAGTTATGCACTTGGCACTTGTGTCTGATGCACCAGTGGTTCGGACACAAGTGCCAATCAGCAATCAGTGTCCTATGAGGATTCTCACATGACCTTGCAATCTTGTGAATCCAGCTGCCTCTCAAGGTGATAGACCAATCATCAGTCAGATAGTTCATCCAATCACCTGCCAAGTATTTTTTTAAAGTTCCTGCCCTTTTCCAAACAGTTTCCAAGGACGACTTCTCAGATGGTCCTGTGTAACAAGCCATCTGGTGTGTGAGGTTATAGCCAGTCACTGGAAAAATGTTTTTGCTATCTTACCAAAAAATACTCCTGTCCTGGTCCCACTGGCCTTCTCCATAGGAATTCCAGCATTTTCTAAAGCCCTGTAGACACACTGAAGGAGCTGTTTTTGTTGAGGATCCATTTGTTCCACTTCACTGTCACTGATGCCGAAGAACTTGTGGTCAAATTCATTGAAACTGAAAACAAAAACAAAAATCATTAGATCAAATGTAATGTAACAGAAATAGATCATAATGTACACCAGTATGATTAAATCAAGTGCTGATCACAGCAAATGTGAGATTCTCCAGAGCTGAATTTTTGCTGTGCAGTAATTCGTCATTTTTGATGAAATCACTTCTATAAGCAGTTTTAAAACATATTTTCATATATTGCCATTGTCACTTGTACATTCTTAGTGTCAATGTGTTAGGGTTAAAGACCATACCCATCAATGAGAGCAGCCTTGGCTGTGCAGGATTTACCCGCTTTATTTTCGTCAGGGTCATACCAGCTGGCTAAGTCAAATCTCTCTTTGGGAACTGGCACAGAACAGTTTCTCCCATTCACCAGAACCTTCCAGAAATTGTCAAGTCCTTCTCCTGTTTGAAAGATATACACAGTAGTTATAGACTCCACCAAGATACTAAGAATAATTAAATACTATAAAGCATTTAGTATCTGTATGTACAGTATGTGTTTGTATTCAACATTTTGTCATTCTGTGATTCCCCTGATTTGCAAACACTAAGTTATGGTGAAAGAGGGTATAGGTTATATTATGAAATGTAAGTTACCAACACTTACTTAATTTGAATAAAATAACACCATGACACATCTTTTTTATTTATTTAGAAGTACCAGGAATTAATTTAAATAACCCAGACTGTCAGGTTGAGATAAGAGGTTTATCCCAAGTGAAGTTCAAGCAATATCTTCTTGTCTGGTAATTTCAGAGGTAAAATGTTGAAATAATGCAGTTCTGTCTTTTCTTCTTAAGTTTCTTGTCCAGTTAATTTAGTCTTAGTTTTCAAGTGTCTTAGTATACATTGTGAGAAATATGTCAATTGTAAATTTGTCAGTAAAATATTAAGAAATACAACAAAACAAACAAAACAAAACTATAAAACTAAGTTCCCAAATTTAAATGCCTTACCGCCTGGAAAATTACATCCGATGCCCACCACTGCAATGCCGTCCTCAGCTTCCTCCATCCTGCCTGAACATGACTGAAGAAGAAAATCAAAAATCTTTACTGCACCATGAAGTCAACATCACTCTTGCTCTTTGGCAACATCACATCTGTCTTCAGCATCCTTTAAAACTTAGTAATTAGTCCAGTTTTGTCATGCACCAGTGCATCCTTACATCCATACTGTTTGCCTTTTCCCTCAGTGATGGTATCACTGCTGGACTTGCAGTTGGTTCTTATAGCCAGCTTCTTTTGGTTATTAAACATTAATGACTGATTGTATGTGTGGCCATGGAGATGAAGGACTTCAGTGCACACATTTATGGCGCTTGCAAATGATTAGACCAGGTTTAATGAGTAAATCAATACGTTATCCAACAATGGGGTGACTCTAGGTATTGTTTTTTTGAAGCTTATCACTGTTATACCATAACTAACGACCAATTAATCAAGGAAATCAAGTTCTTTATATTCTTGTTGGTAACATTTTAAAAATATTCTTATTTCATTAATTAAAAACATAATCATTTGTCACCTTAATTTAAATCAAGGGCATAGATTTGGTTTTATCTTTGGTAAGGACATGTTTTAATCAGTTTAAGTACAACACCATATAAGACCAAAATGATGATAGATTTTCACAATATCTGTTAAAATAAATATTAAACCAACTAATTTAATGGCTGTAAACCATTTTCAAACCTCACCTAAGACTGTATAGCCTACCTCTGTCCTTCCTTCAGTTTGTTGATTTGGGTGACACAACTCAAGAGTTTCATGACAGAGCCACAGCAATGCTCAAACCTATCTTTGAATCAGAAAAAAATCTTCTACATGTGTTACTTTTCATTCAGCTCCTGAATATATGGCTATATTTCACTATGACATCAGAACTCACCCACCTGTGTGTCTCTGTGCTGCTCAGGCTGCTGCTGTCTGTCAAAACAAAATGAAGTCTGACCTTCACAAACAAATCAGATGCACAAGCGGAGGCTAATTTACTTTCTAAATAATGTTCATGTCTTAATGACACATATAGACTACAATAACTCTGCTCTTGATCTACTCATGGAAAAGGAGAAAGGTGGCATTAAATAGGAAGTATTTCTCCCACTAATTTCAAAGAAGATTAATGTTGGGATTGATAACAGAACATTTGCTAAATGCAGGTGTTGCTGAGACTTTGGTCCTTAAAAAAAGGACCTTAATTTGCTTTGGGATTGGAACAGGCTATATTTCTGCAGGGAGGAGAACTGACCTACATGTATTGGAAAAGCTCTTTGTATAACCTTTCTACTACAGATTTCTTACTTGACATTCACTCTGAAAGCACAACAAACACGCACAAACCTCACATGACCTTAATTCGCTTTGGGAGGCTGTTTTTTTTACCTACAATGATAGATAAGTTGCTCAATAAAACGACGCATCTGAGCAACAACCGCAAATTAGCTAACATCAGCAACACAATTAGCAACACCTAACACCTAAAGTTTAAATATAACATGAACTTACTGTTAGTTTTGTAAAGTGAAGTCATTATCAATGTGTAATACTGAAGTTGAGGGTTGCCAGATCATCAAGTGGAGTATCCTTGATATCCATCTTTTCTACTCTTTATCATAATGACCCACTTTTTGCAGAAAACACACAAACCTGCATAGATCTTATACTGTTAACATTATGAGTAGTTAAAAGAAGAAAAATACTGGTTGGGGCAATTCAACAATGTCCATACCCAAATCTACACCCATGCTTTAAGTAGTAGTTATTGTTCAGAAATAGGCCAAGTATTTATGAGTTTATGTTACTGATACTCCAACACATTATATAATGTATACGACACATGTTAAGTAAGAGTGTGACCTTAATTTATATTCCATTAGATTTAGGTTTATGTTTTGATTAGATATATTGAGGTCAAAGTAGATGTTGACAGATGCACTTAAACAAACCCTTAATAACGCAGCAGAACAACCTTGAATGGAGGCTTTTAAATAGCAATCAATCATCTTCGGATGTCTTTACAACATCCAATAGACCATCTACATACTTCAGCTGTCATACAGTGGAATGCTGGTCATAAATGACAATGTATGCAAAGGTTCCTTTGGATACACTATGCAACTAATAATCATTAAATCATCCTCAGAACAAACATTCTCAAAGTTTATAAAAATCTTTTCGACAGACTTGTAATGCACCTAAATTGCTGTGTTTGCTTTAATTTCTACTGTGACATTTCAGCTTTTAACTATTAACTGTATGTCAAATCAGTGATTTCTCTAA
Source organism: Thunnus albacares (assembly GCF_914725855.1). Taxonomy (NCBI): domain Eukaryota; kingdom Metazoa; phylum Chordata; class Actinopteri; order Scombriformes; family Scombridae; genus Thunnus; species Thunnus albacares. Next base: position 8,142,770 of record NC_058126.1, read on the forward strand.
TGTTGATCCAAATAGCCTCTGATTTTAAGGTAAGTTTGTCAGTTGGAGTTTCAATGAATGCTGTGTAAAATAGTCTCAGAAATCTTGGTTGGAGTTACTTTGTTAACTTCACCCACCACAGTGGCGTATATATTAGCATTAGACTACAGGTCAGGCCCTCTCTAAAGACAGGCTCAATGACGGGTTAGCATGACAGAAGTTTCCCTTAAATATCAAAGATCCCTGTGAAAAAAAGATAAATATTAGAGGGACATCTTATTCCTAAGAGACACTGGAGGATCTAGCAAGAGACACTATTTTTCCTTTAAAATGTGACCTCAAATGATTTCAGTCCCCTGCTAAAAACATGACAAGAAACCTTGTCTCACACCCAAAAAAAACTATTAATTAAATAACTCCAAATGCATTTCTAATTTTAAACCATATATAACTGATAACTACATTTTAAAAAAAAAATCACATTTAGGTAACTTTCTTGACTGTTTGGATTTGTGTATTTGTGTCCTTGCCAGAGCATTTATGTCCTCTCTGAAAAGGTTCTTGAGGCACATATGTGACAATTTAAAGCTATTACACGTTAGTTAATAGACATGAAAATCAAAAGCTAGGGAAAACTTTGTTCGTGCCAAAAATATGGAACCTCAACAGAACAGAACCAAAAAAAAAAAACTGGTTTAAAACCTCTGGAACAACTGTTTCACAATAAATGGCTAGTTGCATCAACATTCATTTTAAAGCATAGAATGAATTCCCACACAGATAATCTATCAATTAAACATTAAATGTCACATTTTCAGCCTCTCTTTTTTATAAATCTCTAATACAGTTTTCTGCACTCCTTCAAGCCACTTGAGTGACAGAAGAGGACAGAAAGACTGAACATTTTCACAGCACAGATGAGCAACTTGGCTACCGACAGCAGATATCAAACCTAATTTGTTTAGAGAACAGATACATTGATATATCACAATGAAAATCCCTGAAATGATAATACTGCTTCGTCATGTTGTTGCGCTAGCTTCTCACTCACACTGAACCACCTCCTTTCAAGTGTAAATAAGTGTATTAAATGTATTTGGTCAAAAAAAAAAAAAAAAGTGTCTCCATAAAAAAATATTTGTATCTGCAAGCAGGGACGAAAGCAAATTGATGGAGTGTAAGATTGGCTTTAATGTAAGAAAATACAGATAAACAACATCTATTTCTTTTTTTAAGTATTCCATGATTTTAATACAAATATCCACAACAAAACAATACAAATATATTCTAATACAAATATTGCCATATTGTGCAAATATATATATAGAATATATATATAGAACTGTATGCAAAGTTATATATTAAGATAATGTTTTGTATATTATTTCTTGGCAGGCAGTGTTAGTGTGATAAATTGTCATGAAACAATATATATATATATATATATATATATATATATATATATATATATATATATATATATATATATATATATATATATATATATATATATATATATATATATATATATATATATATATATATATATATATATATATATGGTAGCAGATAGTAAATGAACACAGCAGACAGTAAATTGAAAGACATTATTTCCAATCCTGATTGCTTCATTCCCACGTGACCGAGAGCATCTGACAGCTCAGCTCCCACAACTTCTGCGCCAGGTCATCGTTTTTGCCCGCCGCTGAGCAGTCAGCGGGGGCACAGTCGCTGCAGGAAGAAAAGATTTACTAGATGAACAACTTGAAATCTGGATTTACTTCAACACTTCAAATGCTGCACCACACTGATACACTACCACACTAGTTGACCGCTGTATCTCCTAATTTAACTACTTTACTGATAACTGCTGCACTTTACTGCTTATCATATTGTTAATAAAAGGGTATGTACAATTGAGGCTACTTGGCTGACTGTTTTCTTCCCTCTCACTTATTCATATTTATTTATTGTGTTTTTCCTCCTGATTTTGCTGTCTTATTATTGATGTAATTATTTTATTATTGCTATTTTCTGAACTGGGACCTGAGTAGCTAATTTGATACTTGAAAAAGTTATTACGCTTAAAGGGACACTCCAGCAATTTAGTATTTCTCCTGCATAAAGTTGGGGGAATTGAGAGACACAAATTCAGAAGAAAATGGTCAAAAATCAGTGCAGCAGACATCATGACGTCTTTTGTTAAGACACTCTGATGCCTGGTGTTCACCTACAGTAGGTCATTCAAACACACTGTAACCGAGTTAAACACGTGTGTCAGAAAAAACGCAAGTCAGATAAGCCTGATGACATCCAAATGGTTGTACGACTGTTTACACAGGCCGAGTAGGACTCATCATGGTGAGTAAACTGAACATGAGGTGTTAAATTGGTGGGTTGCCCCCTTAATATTCACTTCATATTATATTTTAAGTAATAACTTATTTGTATTTGTTTTAAATTATAATACAGTTTCCTGATGTTTTGTTCTACTACTGTTTATTGTGTGCATATAGCACAGAAAAATGTATCCTCATTTTTATAGATATGTGCTCTTCTGTTTGTCATTTGTGCCCTTTTTTATGATTTTACTTTTGAATTTAAGCTGTACATTTTCTTTACTCCCTTTTGTTTTCTAAGGAATAGATTTACAAGAAAAAAATGACACATAAAAGTGTAATATACATAGTTTTTAGTTGAGTTTCCAACTGTAATATGTCCTGTGAGGCACATTTCTTGGTTTTTAGATTCTTAAAATAACCAAATATAAGGAAACATCTTCAAAAATGTTCATATTATGTGTTTATGTTAAAAAAAACAAATACTGGATGACTTATTGTTTTAAAACTCAGCCTAAAAAATCCAGTATCCGTTGGGCCCAACTTTTAGTCGCTATTTCACGTTCTAAGCATTGAGCTTAATTTTCTCATGAAAGGCAGAGGTGAACGTCACATTTTATTATCTATTTATCTGTACTATTAACTTGTTAGCTACAGTAGCTAATACTGTCTATTCAGCTGAAAATCCATGAAAATACATTTTGTCTACAAGCCAACTAACATATCCTGTAAAAGCCTTATTACTTCGACATCATTTTGTGAGAGGACTGTATGTTAATCTGCATATAAAAACCTGTTATTACTGTACCTGTAGTATCCACCGCTCTCCTTCTCCAGTGTGGGTTCCACAGCGCAGTAAATTGTTGTCTGGGCTCCCTGAACGGAGGTTTTGGTGAACGGACTGACCATCTTCATGACAAACTGTTGTGGGCCACTCAGATGACGCCATAAATCTGTCTGGACAACTCCGGGATGGAGAGAGTACGTCGTCACTCCTGTGCCTGAAAGACATGTGAACACCTGATTAACATTACTGTACAAAAAAAAAAACTGAAACACTGAAGGAAATGATCAAAATGCATTAAAATGGCTGAGATAAGGGTATATTTACACACCTTCTAGTCGTTTAGCCAATGAGCGGGTGAAGAGAACATTGGCTAGCTTGCTCTGCGAGTAGGCTCCCTTCTTGTCGTAACTCTTCTCGCTGTTAATGTCCTCCAGATTGATGGAGCCCCAGGCGTGAGCCATAGACGACACAGTTACAATCCTGGCTGGCGCCGATCTTTTAATCAGGTCAATTAACAAATGTGTCAACAGGAAGTGACCTAGAGGACAAGGAACAGAAACAGAAACAGTATAGAATATGCAAAGGAAAGTTGTAGCTGAATTTGGCTACATCTCAGACTTGTTAAAGGTTTTTATATCCAGACTCTACACAAAGATAAACAGCTGCACTAAAATGGCAAACTGGCTAAATTAAATGTTTTACTACATCCTCAGTTATTCAGAGATTTACAACTGTATTAAAAATGTGACATACTTAAATTAACAGTATTTTTACAGCTGTTATAGCTCAGACTGTCACACTCTTCCACAGCTGTGAAACAATGCTCGTATTAAAATGAATTACGGCAGAATATATTGTTGCTCTGCTATCATTGACAAAAAATACATGTCAGTCTTTCCCAAAAGAGCTCTTGCAACAGCCAGATATTCTAGAAAATCCTATATTAGACAACATATATTTGTTATTTCTTGTCTCTGTTGTAGAGAAACTGTATACAGGCCAATTTAGTTGCATTTATAATTGCACCTGCTGTTTAGTGAAGCTCATGAGTGGTTGTTTTTACATGCACGTAAAGTAATAGATCTTTGGTTAAACAGACCCACCATAGTTGTCATGACAAATTTCATCTTATAAAAAGGAAAAGAGATGCTGTAACTGCTCTGATTAAAAGATTATCTGACAGAAAAGTGTATTTGAGCTCAGTTTCCTATAGTTAGCTAGAAGCTAGGTGCAACTCTAATGGCATGATGACAAATCAGATAAGAAAAAGACTTTATATCTGACTGAATCAGGTATAACAGCACACGCACAAGCACAGAAACCTTTATTAAGGCTTTAAAATGCTTGAGCTGATTGACCTGAGAGACTGGAATAGAAAAAGTACCGTATTGATTAATTTGAAATATTTAGTTCAGCACACTGTTTCCAGTAATATAAAGAGATCATAAATGTTTCTCAATTCTTATATTTTCTCTGTCCCTGTAATAAAATGCACTACTTTGACTAAAATACTAAATTATAGTGTGTTCAAAAAGGTTTACCTTGAAGTATATGAGACTTTTAAACAGGTGTCTAGGTTGTTGTTGTGATGTTCAAAAAGCAGAAGTGTTATGACATCCGAGCCTTTTGTACATGTTTATGTGACCCAAATTACAGATGAGGAAGCTGCTGCAGTCTAACTTTGACACTGTGACCTATAAACTTCGGCATGGAGGAAATGTTTTGACAGAGGTGTGAAGAAAGAAAGAAAGAAAGAAAGAATTTGGAAAAATAAGAGGCTCTGTTAAGTCTTCTTTTATCAGTTGCATATTTTTACAGTACGTTTACTTTTTCACTCAGTTTCAGTTATTTTAATACAGTACATTGAGGAATTAACATTTTGAAATGTATACACATGTTGTGTCTTTATATGGAGTTCATCATGTAAAGAGGTTGTTCTGGGGGAAGCACCATTATTCATTGCAGTATCAAGTTGTGTAACGGCTATTTTTGCAGTGTATGTGTATATTTGATGGCTTTTGTGTGATGTCTGAAGGCAAAGTTTGGTTTAGATGTAAGATTACACGGTTTTGAACATGGTTTTCAACAAATGTGTCTTAGCAATCGAGAAAAACTGTGAAACAAGCAGTGAAATATTATATATATTAAAAGTTCTGTAGCCTGGAAGTTGTCAGACAAATTACAGATGAGGAAGCTGCTACAGTCTAACTTTGACACTGTGACCTACCAATTTTTAAAAGCCAAAGGATCTCAGTCCTAAATAAATAAGTATTAAGGGCTATATACATGTGAGTGTGAAAGGATTTTAAGTAAAAAAAGTCCTTTTACAGTGAGACATAAGTAATAAAGGCCCTAAGTTTACATATGGATATATCCTTTAGGCAAGTTAATGACCCTTAATGGCTCATTAAGTACAAGTGAATTAAGATAGAAGAAACCTTGGAGCTACTGTAATCTACTGACAAGTCTAACATGACAGAAAATCCAAACTATCAGTCACTAATGCAGAGAGCACATTTCTAGCACTTTCATTTACCTTTTATTTTACATGAAATGGATAATAATTTGGGTGTCAAATAAGAAAGAATTTGGAAAAATAAGAGGCTCTGTTAAGTCAAGGAACATCCATCCCTGACTCACACAGTTCAGGAGTCCTTTCCTCATCACACAGTTCAGAAACTTGTTTTATTTACCCATGTGATTGACGCCGATCTGCATCTCAAAACCATCTGCCGTTTTCCCGTACGGACACACCATCACACCGGCGTTGTTGATGAGGATGTTGAGTTTCGGCTCGTCTGCACAAAAGAACACCAACAAATCAAAATAATGTATCCAACTAAGGCTGCAACTAATGATTATTTTCATTGTTGATTAAACTAATGATTATTTTCTTGATTAATTATTTGTGTGGTCTGTAAAATGTCAGTAAATTGTGAAAAAAGCCCATTACAAGTTCCCAGTTTTGTCCGAAAAACAGTCCCAAACCCAAAGATAATCGGTTTATGATGGTAGAAAGGGTTTAACCTGAAAATATTCACATTTTGGAGGCTGGAACCTGTGAACTTTTGCCAATTTCGCTTTAAAGATTGCTTAAATGATTATTTGATTAATCGATTATCGTTGCTGATTAATTTTCTGTCAATTGACTAATCCATTAATCAACTAATCATTGCAGCTCTATGGCCAACTAATCCCTTAATGCGTAGTTTTCTAAGGAACAAATGTAGTTTCTTTAAGCTTGTGAAAGCATGTGTGACAGCAACTTTATTTCATCATTCCAGCCAGGTACCTTTATTGATGGCTTCTGCAAATTCCCTTATTGACTTGCTATCTGCCAAGTCAAGTTTCATGCAAACAACATTCTCGTTGCCTGAGTTTTGGATGACTTCTTTCACAGCTTCCTGTGCTTTCTCCATGTCCCTGCATGCCATGATGATCTTTGCCCCTAAACAGAAATACAAACAATAGTAAAACATAACGGCATAAGCAATGTCTGTATAAACATACTGGATATGTGTGTGCACACACGCTTGAAGTATGCAAGTGATACATGAGAGAAGAGCTCCCCCTCATGACATGACAGTGTACATCACTGTATTTCAAGGCAGAAAGTTTCAACATGGACAAAAGAGAATGGGGCCAATAATCATTAAACATATTAGAAAACATGACAAGCTCACCTCTTAAAGGCAAATACTACTTAAAAACAACAATTCAATTAAAACTGTCTTTGTTTTTCTAGAGGTTATAAACTTGAACTTCAGATTTTCAAACTCTAATCATCATCTTATTGTGCGGCGCCTGCATGGAAGATTAATACTTTGTATGTCCTTTAATAATAAAATATTGTCACCTGATTACATCATCACTACAATCAGTACAGTTTCTCTGCGGTTCAGCTTAAAAAGAGATTAAAAGAATTCAAAATGCATTTACTTGTTTTTCCTACATGTCAAAAGTCACATAGTAAACGTCCACAGAAAGTTAACTAAGAAATATGGAGAAAATGTGACTGGAACTGCATTTTCTCTGGAGTTAATCATTTTTTGGAGCAAACAAGTAATTGAATAATCAAAAATTAACTTAATCAATAATGAAATAATTGTTGCTTGTAGGCCTAATCAAATCTTTAGTCAGAATCTTGGTATTATTTACTTATTCTGTGATTTGATATCTCTTGATATCACTTATAATTTTGCCAGTTTTAGACTGTGATGTATTTAGTCAAAGTTCTTGTACTGCTGCATTGTGCTAAGACATAAATTTAACAAATTTGACTCTTTTTTTTTTTTTTAAATAGAAGAATTTTTATTTATTTATTTATTTATTTATTTTTTAAATTGTATAAGACTTGATATTTCTCCATGTGAGTTACTGCAAAAAGTATCATTTTGGTTTCAGTACATAAACATAGATATTGTTATTGTATGATACTCAGTCCAAGGTGGAACTGTTACAGCTTTTCTCGATCACTTACTCACTATAACTGGACCTGTTAACTAAACACCTCAAACCATGATGCCATCTACCAAAAGACAGACTCATTTCTCAAAACTATAAATACTAATTCCCCTGTTTTCACTCATGTGCTCATTTAGAAAGCACTGACATTCGATATCATTAACTCAAGTCATCACAGCTTGAATCCAATTAACACACAACTCCCCAGGTGGAAACACTAAGAGCCAAAATTGTTCACACACCAATCAAAACCTCAGGATAGATAACAGGGCCGTGAGTCAGTTCACTTGTTTTGGAACGATGGATCCAAAAAAACCTGAAGCAGAATAATGTGATTTATTTCTGGAGTTCATCATGTAAAGAGGTTGTTCTGGGGGAAGCACCATTATTCATTGCAGTATCAGGTTGTGTAACGGCTATTTTGCACTGTATGTGTATATTTGATGGCTTTTGTGTGATGTCTGAAGGCAAAGTTTGGTTTAGATGTAAGATTATATGGTTTTGAACATGGTTTTCAACAAATGCCTCTTAGCTATCAAGAAAAACAGTAAAAGAAGCAGTAAAATATAATATATATTAAAAGTTCTGTAGCCTGGAAGTTGTCAGACAACTATTTGATTTTTCTGCTTGTAACATTTTCTCGTTAAAGTTCTTTGTACTGCTGTTATCTGTGGATCTACATGTCAACATTTCCTCACAGACTAACAATAGTGGGCTGAGTTTCTTAAGACTCTTGGGTAATGAAGCAGCGACACACTGACACACATGATGCAAGTAACCGTGACAAAGCAAAAAAAAAATGCTGCTTTCTTCAAAACTGATGTGATGGTTACAATTTCAGACTAACCTCTCTTTGCCAGATCTATGGCTGTTTCTTTTCCAATACCGGTGTTGGCCCCAGTGATGACAACAGTTTTGTCATCCAATCTTTGATCGGAGGACCACGCCGCCCGGAAGAAATTCCTAAGATATTGAGAAATCACTGTAACTGCCTCAACTGGAAACATGGGTGTGATATGACAAAACAAACTGATTTACAACAAAAAAAAGTCTGCTAGTCTGCTCTCAAGTACGACAAAAGAAAAGGTTTATCCGTTAACTTGTTAGTAAGCTTATTATCTGTCAAAATTAAGCTTAACGTACAGTTTACCTCTTGGGCACAACAACAAACAAACTGAATAAGTTTTAGCAGTTGTAATGCTAGTATTTAAAGAATATTTAATGAGTCCTCACCTTATAGCCTGCATCTCGCTTCACTGTTGCCGTCAGGTTTGCTGCGGTAATGCTTGAAAATCCGAAAACAAACCTCTTATCTCAAATACAACAGTTCCTGAAACACACAGGCTTCATAGACAGCGTCAGTGTATTAAAAGTGGCGATGCGGAAGTGTCATTAATGAGTAATATTTGACAGACTGTGATTTCAGCCAATCAGCCAGCAGGTTTATGGACCTCGGACAACTGTGATTGGTTGTAGTGGAAGTTTGGGTCCGCCCTCGCTGGTGTGTGCATTAGATTATGAATACAGGTTGCGCCGGACGGGTGGGGAGTCCACCTGCAACAGGTTGGTTAAGATCAAAGGTGAGTAAAAGAGAGTATATAATCTTATTTAATACATTTAATTAATAAAATATAACACATAGCATAACAAAAAGACTAAAAAGAAGGCAAAACATAGATAATTACTAAAAAATTCATAATTTAAATCCCATCTCTGGCATTTTATATTGATAATAATAAACAAATAGTGATGCCGTTTAATTTGATCGATAATTTAATACTTATCACCTAATGGGCCTGACAACAATTAACAATACAGTATTAGTGCATATAATACATATAAAACACCTACAGTATTATCTACTTTATGGTAAAAAAAAAAAAAACCCAACAAAAACAAACAAAACAAACAAACAAACAAACAAAAAACACTTTCATATGAAATCTATTGCTGTTATTACATTTTCATCTTTTAAAAAAAATTCTCATGTACATTTCAAATAGTTTGTACTGTTTATATTTCCTCTGTCTTATTATTGGCTTCTGTAAAGCCATTGGAATTGCACTAACCTTTACGAAAGGTGCTATAAAAATATAATTGGATTGACTGATTGGTTGATTTTACAGTAAAATGATTAAAATGACAATAAGTCCTTTTAAAAAACAAACCTCCAAAACAAAACAAACAAATAAAATCCCCCCAAAAAACAAAGAAACAAGAAAAAACTACCAACAAAAGCAGGAAAACCTTTCAAGTTGGGCAATGTGTAAATAAAACAGACCAAGACATTTAAAAGAAAGTGTAATTACTAACATCTCAACTCTGACATATTTAAATAAAAATGAAGAAATAACATTGAAGTCTGTCCCATATTATTTGACTGTAAATAGACCTATAACACATACCTGAAGTATTTCAAAATACTTGATTACTACCATGTATTAGTGCATATTTTTAAAATATTTGGCATATGATCCAATTAACAGCATATTATGAGCATAATAATGAGATTGTACCCCATATATATTTATATATTTTAAATAAACAAACAAAAGCAAGAAAATCCCCATTTCTCTCTACACATTGATGTATCACTCTGCAACATTTCAAACTCTCTCCAGCAGGTGGCAGCCTATGACCATCATCTACCATCATGAACCTGCAGAGGGGTTTGACACCAGTCCTGCTTGACTGTGTTATGTCTATAGACAGATTAACAGGTTGGTATTTGGGTAAATCTTGTCCTTGGCTGGGACCTCGCTCTGCTGGTAAACGATTTACAGAAAACAAAAAAATCACATAATCACCCATCATGCCTCTCCAGAGTTCACTAAATCAGCATGAATGGTTCATTCATACGTTACAGACATTATTATGGCAAACAGTTGAATTACACTGTGCAGAAAAGGTCATTAGAACAGGAAACAGATCCACTCATCAGCTGATTGTACGTTGACAAACATTTCCTTCCCTTTTTCTCTGGTATACCACTCAGCAAAAGGAGTGTATGTGTGTGCATGTATACAGGAGGAGATAAAAGTCAAGAGTAATGAATAAGAAGATGAGTTTGTTCATGTGAATGAAGGACATTAGAAAACAGCCAGAAGGAGTCAAAAACAACTTCCTGTGCACTTATCCTTGCTGTATGCCCCCCCTCACCCTCCACCTCCTCTCTTTAACTTCCTTTCCGACATTGATGTGAGCAACAAGTGGTGGCACGTGAGACAGGAAGTGGTTCTAAGTAGCAGATCTTTGCATATACTGTATAACAACATGACTTATAGTGGGTCGCCTCACAATAAATCATGATAAATCACCTTATGTGACAGCAACTCTGTTGTTCAACAAGTAACCAAATGACACAATGAGCCACGTCATTCAAGTGAAATATGAATATCTGTGTCTGTATGATCTTTATTTGTATTATTTTGTTTTTATTTAGATTTTGTACCGTGACAAAACAATCTGTCTGCTTATGTGTTTATTATTTGCATGTCGTCATTTTTCTCTTATGTTTGCTATTGTTGATGGGCTACTGTTTTCTCATTAGTGGCCAACAACATCAGACATAACAGTTTACCTAATGTATTGCTGGCGCCGCGCTAGCAGCTTCCCAGAAGCCAAAGACAATGGAGAAGCAAGAGGATGCACTGAGTAGACTCTGAGAACAATCCATTAGCTATAATGGGACTATTAACATTTCTATGCCAGGTGAAGAGCAAGAGGATGCAGGTTTTTATTTTTATACAGAGAGGGGGGGGGGGGGGAAACAAACAAGAAGCGAGAGATGACGGAGAACATGACTGAGCAGGATGAACAGCGGTTGCAGTATGACTTAATAGACCTGATGCTTTTAAAGATAAACATCTGCGAAGGAAATTACTGTAAGAAAAAACCACTATCTCACTCTGCTGTCATATACCTCTTAATATTAGAGATGTTATTAACCTGCAGGTAGCATTTTAGAGATTCATCATTAATATTTTCATGTCGAACTTAATATCAGAACAATAATAACAATAAGTTAATGAAAATAGTAAGCTACATTTCCTCTACACTTAATTACAAAGTTAGTTTAGAATGATAAAAAATAAGGAAACAATAGTAAAAAACTAAAATAAAACATATAAAAGTAAAAGATAGAAACAGACAAGACCCCCCTCTGACATATAGAGACATAAAAATAGTTTTTGAATAAAGATTTGTGTCTGATGTGGTTATGGACCTTGTTAAAAATACTTAAAATGATATCTATAGATGTATGCAAAATATGTCTCCTTTTAAAAGTTTAACTGCTGGACACAACATGTCTCCTGCAGCACGGAAAAGTCCATCCCAGTGTACGTGCACCGGAAGCTTCAAGTTTCCACGTCTAGTCTAGAAGCAACTGGCTCCCAGATTAGTTGTGATGTCACAAAATCACCTCCTACGTTCACATCTGAAATTCAGATTTAAGGAGAAGAAACAGAGAAACTTTCCCACTTCAGCACATATATATCATTCTGCACAGTGAAGCTCAAACATCCAACTGAAGTAAAAAAAAAAAATCCAACGTTGTGATAATTTGAATAACAGCTTGAGAAAAGCCTTGTCATAAAAAGGAGAGATTTTCTTAAGTCTGATATTTTTAGGCTGGGAGTTGCACAAAAACTCAAACATAGTAATTTTGAGAATGACTATGTTCTCCTTGCCCTTTAACACAGGCCACTGGATTAAAGCTGGCAGAACAAGCAGCTCTGATGTTTACATTAACAATATCTTTCCAAGGTCACATCCCTCACTGCCTCCCCTGACACACACACACATACACACACACGCAGGCGGCCAGTAGTCTGGGTTATACAGTACAGCTCTCATCTTCAAAACCTCAAATTATTTGAAGCTGTGGGGGAGGATAAGCATATCCCAGTGTCCCCACCTGTACTGGTTCATCCTTTCCATCATTCATATTCTGTTTAGTCTGGCTCTTTTTGTCAGTGTTTGCGTCTGCGCTCCCCGCCACGCCTCTGTATTTGGTTTCTCACCATCTTAGCCTCTCTCACCTCTTTGAGCAGTTACATAACACATAAACGCTGCCATTCATTTGCTCAGACCGTTCCTCTCTGCTGATCCAAATCTCCGACCAGTAATGGTTTTTTTCAACTGCTCTACCATTTCCCCGAGATACCAATCTATACCTTCATAATTACAGTTTTTTTTTTTTTTTTTTTTACAGTGGTCTTGTTATACACCAGATGACAGACGCCTTCATCTCACCCCTGCACTGTTGACTGAAACACACTGTAGCATTTAACGTTGCCACACCAGTTCCCTGTAATGAGGCTCAAACCTTTTTCTCACCGGTTTTCTTTTTCTCTGGACTGCAAGGTCATTTTAAGGTTGTCCTTTAAATTGTTGAAGTATTTCCTCCCTCATTTATCTAAATTATCAACATGTTTGTGAGGGGGGAAAAAAAAACACAAGGTTTATGTTATACAACACCGTCTCCCTATGGGAACAAATCTGCTTTTTTGGTATTTACGTGCAGGTTCTGGTGACCCTATGCAGCTCCCATTTCATGATTAAGTTTCACACAAAGAGATTGTATAATTCATCTTCTTGTAATAAATCTGCATTCTTTAATATTATTAATTCTACAACATCTGCAATCTAGAAAGATCAGCTAAATTAAATGCAGAGTACAAGAAAAGGCGCTGGTTTAAAAGTTTCAGACTAGTTTTTAAGACCTCAGTTTTTACCACATCCGGTATAAAAAATGACATTTACTGTGACTTTGCACAATTACAACACAATACTTTCTCACTTACATCTCATGGTAGTTAGCCGCAGAGATTGTTTTTGGCTCTGTTTGCACAGGTTTTGAAACATTTATTCTGGCCAATAAAACAGTGGTAAATGGAAAAAAATCTGCAACATCATTTCACGTAAGCAATGTCCTGGTTGCTTTGAATAAGCCACAAAGCTTACTGTGAACAGTTTCCATTGGGACTATTTATTCAGTGGAAAGTAGTTCCAATTGGCTCTATTTGCAGAGGTTTTGAGACATTTATTTCTGCCAATAAAACAGTGGTAAATGGAAAAAAATCTGCAACATCATTTTACACAAGCAATGTCCTCATTGCTCTGAATAAGCCACAAACCTTGCTGTGAACAGTTTTCCTTGGTACTGTATATTCGGTAGAAAGTAGTTCCAGATAAAAGTGTTCATAAAGAGGAAAGTGAGAAAATATATTTCTATTTATTTATTTTGTTAAATGGGTGAAAACACCCTATAAACAAGAACCCATTTAATAAAAGAGCAGCATAAGGGTTAAGGTTTTCCATCTGCATTTTCAAAGTGACAAAGAAAAATGTATTTCCAAGAACATGTAATTATTACAAATGTAAAACTTTCCACAATATGCAGTAGAGATGGACCAGATATGTGCGCCAGAAGCATTAATGAATTTCCTGCAGATATTTCACATTTCAGATCCTTCCCCTTCATATCCATCTTTTGATCTTTACTGTTTCATCTTGTTTGCAGCATGCCATGCGTTATATGAAACTAAACCTCCCTGTCACTTTGTCACAAACAGTCGGGCACCAAACAGCAGCAGCAGCAAGGGTGTGGGTGTGTTCAAACACCAATCTAAAGTCATTATTATGCTCTGCCCCATTCATCAAAGAGACAAATCAAGACTGTTGCAAGATCGCACTGCGGTGAATTTAGGTTATGTTGCCCTTTGAAGGTGAGCAGACAGTCATTAGGGCACTGCTGTAAGCCCCGGGAAACAGGCGTACAGTGCTATTTATAGAGCTGTCTCAAAGAGTTCTTCGGAGGACAGGGATGGTCTTTTTTAATGGCGGCCAGCATACACAGTGTCATAATAAAAGTCTGTGAGTATTATATAATATCATGGATTTGTAATAAAATGAGGCATTTTTGTTATTTAGTGGATTGCACTGACAAAATGAGCTGCGATTGCAAAGAAAATGAAGATTTTTCAACAAGCTGACTTGATATTTGGTTCAGTTTCAGGGGAATTGGGAAACTGTGACTGACGTCTACTGCTGACTGAGGAATTGTCACAGTGCCACTGATGATGCCCTGTAATAATAAATCACATTTTCCATATTTGCAACCCCTTTCCTGTTTCCTTTTTTTTTTTTTTTTTTTAGCTCTAGAACAAAGTTTCTCACAAAAAAATGATTTCCCTCCATCTTTGAGCTGCTCAAGCTGTAAGTAGGTCATGGGACACCGGGAGCATATGAAGTGCCAAAGGTTTCCACACTTCTGTTTTATAACAAAGTATCAAATATACCAGAAGGATGCTCATCACTTTGGCAAAGAATCATCTTTTCTGGTAAATGGGCTGCATTTATATAGCGCATTTCTAGTCTTCCAACCACTCAAAGAACTTTACACTATATGCCAACATTCACCCATTCACACACACATTCATACACCGATGGCAGTGGCCGCCATGCAAGGCCCAACACCTAGAGATCCAACACTCCCCCATGAGCAAACACTTGGCGACAGCGGCAAGGAAAAACCTCCCTTTAACGGGAAGAAACCTCAAGCAGAGCCAGGCTCTAGGTGGGCGGCCATCTGCCTTGACTGGTTGGGCTGAGAGAGAAAGAAGGAGGGGGAGAGAGGAGAGAGAGAGAGAGAGAGAGAGGCACAACAACGACAATAATAATAGAAATATGACTAATGAGACAAGCAAGTGTGTATAAGCAAGTGTTTCAACCTTCTGCAAATACATTATGGTCATTCTCTGCTATCTGGCAGTAAAAGCTTTTGTTCCTCTGAATGACTTCTGCTGGGATCCTTGATTGCTTTATGATTTTCCCACAGTGAACGGTTTTCTTGTGCCCTTTCACAAGTATGTGCAGTAACTGAGCCTGTACTATCTTTACATGCTATCTCCTCGTGGGACATTTATTCCCCTTGTCATCCCAGATGTCACCTTTGCCAAATATTGCACGTGGGAGAGGCACACTCATTGCATAACTCAGCCATCAGAACCAAATAAATCATTTTACAACCAAGTGTAATATATAGAACTACATAGACCATTATGGGTTTATTAATATTCTATTCACGTCTCAGTGAAAGTTTAAAGTTTAACCTTCTGTATAACTCTAACCTGGATCCAGTGTCAGCTTTCTCTTCTTGCAGACACCGGGTGCAGTTTCATTAATACCAACTTTGTCCAGTAATGAGCGCTAGGTGATCACCAGTAATCCATTTCACTCAACCCCTCAGCAGTTGAACAACTGGTGTCTGCCGCAGCAGCCGAGGTAAAACGATCAGGCACGTATCATCTGATCCCTGTGATGCACTGATGACCTTTCCAGGATTCCCCTCACTACTTCCCGTCAAACCCCTGAGACCTGGAGTTTATAGTGTATAAAAACATATACATGAATGAATGAAGAGTTCAGGATTAGGATAAGAATGATATATATTTATTGTACTTTGAAACTAAATTCTGGTTACAGAAGTCATTATCGACTGGAAAGAAACAATAAAGAAAATTCAAACCATGGAGCAGATAACATTTAAATTAAATTTAAATTAAGAGGGAATTTAGAATTACATGAAAGAAGATGGAGAAAGTGGTTTAATTATGAAAAACAAACAACTGTCTGAACCAACATGAGACATAATAGCTCTATTTATTACATTATAGATGAATGTGTGTCAGACATGTGGCATCATCTCATTGTTGTAAATGTAAATGATATTATAAATTGTATTGCGTCTGTCTTTGTTTTTTATGTGTTGTTAGTTTGTTTATATGACATACTGAATGGTGTATTGTTTCTTTTCTTTCTCATTTAAATATATTTGTTTTCATAAAAAGGTCATCTGTGAACTTGAGTGTGCACAAAGAATGTTTTTGTTTCTGTTTTGACAATAAAAAAATTCAATTACAGAGGTTCAGGATTATTATGATTAACCTGTTGTATATGTCAGGGTTGTGAGAAACCAGAAACACTAAATTCATTTAGTGATTAAATGTTTTTGTTGAACAGGAATATCTGTGAGATTAATACATTGTGAGTTTGTGTTTATTTATTACCTCTATCCCTCACCTTTGTCTGGCTATGTGAACATTGTGGGGAATAGTGGGGCTAACATCAGGATAGCCCCCAAAAAGCCTTCAAGAGAACTTCAGCAATAATCTTTAAAAAAAAGTATTTCCAACAAAAAATCCCCCCAAAACAAAAAGATTGTGACTTTAAATACTGTAACTTGCAACATAACATGGATATGTACAAGGGGTGACCCAAACATTCCTGCAATTGTTAAAAAAAAACAAAACTGTCTTTGAGTAGTATCTTTCTAATCTCTTTCAAAGTACTCTCCTTGAGATGTGATACACCTGTACTTGTTCTTCTCCCATTTCTGGAAACCTTTCTCGCAGTCGTCTTTTGTCACTGTTTCCTCCTGGATTTCTACGGTAGTGAATTGTCTCCCTTTCGATCACAGTTTTAGTTTCATTAAGCTGTAAGCATACACTACTAGAGGCAAATCCGATAACTACATCCTAATCCTGTGCTTTTGATGACTTCTGGGAGTTTTCTGGGTCCCTGCTAGCAGATTGAGCCTATCTCCAGTGCATCTTATGTATTATTATTACATCTGAACCACGCCAAGCACCTGTTTTTATATAAATCCCCAAAAGGTCGTTCAGCACAACTTACTGCTGCTCTGAAGGTATTTCCAGAATCCTCAAGGACTCTTCTGTCCATCTGTCATTTAGAAAAATAAATGCTTTGGCTATGTAACACTATGCAAGTGTAACTTTGTTGATTCAGTTGAACATGTGTGAGAATGGGACTGGGC
The DNA here is from genome assembly GCF_914725855.1 of Thunnus albacares. NCBI lineage: Eukaryota > Metazoa > Chordata > Actinopteri > Scombriformes > Scombridae > Thunnus > Thunnus albacares. The sequence continues at coordinate 8,160,180 of NC_058126.1, forward strand.
CACTGGGACAGGATATGAACAAGTCCCAGATTTCTGAAACACCCCTGTTTTATAGTGTTTCTCCCAAACTTTCCATTCATGTTGGTAACAGGCATGCTCCATGAGCCAAACTGAGAGCTTTTTGCTGTTCAGCCAATCTTCAGTGAGTTGGGAAACAAATTAATAAACAAGAAAACAAAATGTGACTGAACTGAATTCTCTTGCAGTCTAGTAAAATGCGTCATAAAAAGTTTCTGGGAAACACTGAAGTCTAAAATTAACTCCACTCCGTTGTTCCCACACTTAAATGATTTGACATTTACATCTAGTGATTCATTAGTGCGAGGTTGTGATGGCAACTATACTTTAACAGCTTTTATTTACTTTTTACAACTTCATTTATGTGTTTTTCAAAGTTTTTCATAAGTGAGCAGTATCTTGAATCCAAAATAATGACTGTTTAGATCAAACCACAAGGCAATAACAGCTGCAAGCCTTCTGATGAAGGACATTGTTTTGTCACTGCATCCTTCTATTCATGGTTAATCAAAAAGCATTTAAATGCTGACCATCATATTTCAATAAACAAATGATTATCTATTGGTTTGGATGATTTTGCATGGCCTGGAAGTACCAGGGCTTATAGTGGTAATGCTAATGAATTAAACCGAGGGTCATCTTTGATCTGGGTTTTCCCTGTTCTCCTGTACCAATGATTTATTTTGAAATTAAGACTGCAATGGCTGTATTTTGTTTGCTGATGATACTATACTGTATATCCTACCAAGCCTCCTATGAAGTCTGTTAATGGTGAGGTTCACCAATTTAACACATTTTAACCTTAGAGAGTGGCATATGAAAAAAACTGTTGTATAAAGCGGTATGATAGTATGGTGGTGCTAAATCTGGGAAAGTAATGTAACTTTTCAAGATTTTAATTTGATTACGCATGCACACATCTCATGTTATGTGCAAGAGAACAGCTGTGTGAATATTTCAGACATTGTTGATTGTGTGTTTTTGGTTTTCTTTGTTAATGTGATACGATTAATCTTCTCTTACAGAGTAGTTGCCTACTTGCTGCCCCAAGCAGTGGATACACATGTCATTTCAACTGGAACTCTGGGACCTGTATTATTAAAACATTCAAAAGCAACTAGTACTGAAATTTTAAGGATTATAATTTTAAAGCTATAATTGTAAAGTGATGAATGTGTAGTTACCAAATATCTCCTATGAGGGGCCGTTAGAGACATTATTCAGAATTACCATGCGTACTTTTCCTCACACACAAACACATGAAATCAAACTTGTTCACATACTATACTGAAAACCACACACACATACAAGTGAAATGCTTTTACATACACAACTGAAACACTCTCATTAAAACTACTGAAAAGCTTTCACACATACTAGTAAAATGTGCTCATGTACACCGTTAAAATGCTCTCATATAGTGTTATGAAAACCTTTCATATAAACTATTGAAAAAGCATTCACAGTTACTACTGAAAAAAATAAACGTTACATGATGTCATATTAATATGTTGTAAGAGAGGATTTCAGTGTGTTGTAAGAGAGGATTTCAGTTAAACAGGAAGGCGTTTCAGTTGAACTGGAGTGTGATTGAGAAAAGAGAGTGCATGTTGTTCATTCATTAGCGACACTGACATGTGCTCAATAGCCTGCAAGTAGCCGAGCAAACAAATTAACAACCCATGTAACAACCTTAGCAACAAAGACTATGGAACCGACAGTCAGTCTGATGAGGGAGTAAATGTAACTTTGCAAACAAAGGGTTCAGTGCAGGCTAAAGCACTGGCTTTTGACCTTGAGGGAGCATTTTTACATAAGTTCATTTCAGGTTTTGGACCTTTGACCTGACATGTTTAACATAGACATCCAACATCATAACAGTAAAGAAAATCACAAAAATCATCTTATGTCCCCTTTAAATTCTTCAGGTGGCCAGTAAATACATATATTCAAGCATATCATGACAAAGCTACTCTCTACTACAGTATACTGCACCTTATAAATAGAAGAGCACCATGTTCTGCCCAGTGATTTGATGCAATAATCGCCTTGTGATGTTTGTGATATGCTCTTGTAATGTACATTTTTGTTTGCTTACGCACCGCCTTTTTAGATTGTATAATCACTAGCTTGTACTTAGCATGTCATTACACATGTATAACGCAGCAAGTATATCTTGTTCCTTTTGGGGAAAAGGTCATTTTGCAGTTGCTCACGCACACAGAGTCATTCAGGCCCCAAAGCACATGAGATACAGAGCATATTTGTGCTGAAGGCAGGGACTGTGATGGATGAGTAGCATGAAAAAACATTTGGAGGAGGAATAATAGAGTTGCAGCTCCCTCCTACTACAGCAAAATACTCTGACCCCTGCTGTCCTCTCCCCTGTGCCCACCAGACTTCTCAGACAGACGGGGTCCAAAAATACACAGAGTCCAGATGATTCATTAGGGGCAACTGGATTGGGGACACTGTCTTACGTAATCTGAGTGAGTTACATTACCGACACAAATGATGATAAAGTACAAATCTGTGTTGTTTAATTTATTCATTTGGGACATTTTGGCTCCTAAACCCAACCCACCACTCATAATAATTATGAGGGTTATTATGTCCTGATAACTCAGACAGTGTGCAGTAAAAATGTTGACATGCAGTGGGTACTTACGACATCTCAAGAGGCACAGAGGAAGAATGACAAGAATGATCTGGTAACTATTTCAACTGACAGTTTTGTTTTCTTTTGGGCTCTCCAGTGTATACTTAAGGAAAGAAATGTCTGCAGCACTCATGGAAGATATAGGCAGGTAAAGTATAGGCTTCAATGGTTTCAACCTCATACATCTGGATAGTGTATGTTTGCTGACAGCCGGTTAATTGTATGAATAATGGTTTTACACACATGTTTTATGGAGATATACAAGTGTTTTAGGCAGTTCAGCCCTTTGTGAGACTCTCACTGTGACTAAATGAAATTCCAATGAACTCCACCAGGACACAGATTTGATTTCATCTGTTTTCCTTACACGGATTACATTATGTAAGGCTTTGCATAATCCCAATTTGTATTTAAACTAGATTTCAGCCCCGATCAAATGGATTACAAAGCGCTAACACAGTTGAGTTGCAGTGCTGTTATCATCTATTTATTTGTTTTAATGATCATCGGTTATCATGATTTATGTGATTTTGTTGTTTACATACTGATATGATGTTGGATGTCAATGTTAAACATGGTCAGAGTTCCAAAATATCAGATGCCTGCTCTGAATTCTCCATTTGCAATTCTCCATTTTCTTCTCCATTGAACTGATGTCAGATTGTGCATGCCCTCAAATGACCGTCTGTTGGTAGCCTCTGTGGTTAAGGTTGTTTCATGGGTTGTTTGTGTTGTCCACTTGCATATTTCAGATCAGTTTTTTCAGATCAGAGTTGACATTTTGAGTAAAGAAAGAGAAAAAGAAGTGAAATCCTACTACTATTATTTGTTTATGTTGCCTCAGGATCTGTCAGAAGTCTGTTGAGGGATAGTTTCTGGACGCTGGCCTTTTAGAAACAAGTGGGCTCATCAGGAGGGGGGCTTTAAAGAGACAGGAACTGAAATGGTCTGTTTCAGACAGAGGATGAACTAAGGGGCTGCACAAAGGACCAGTATAAGATAAATAAGGGGTTTTTTTGAACTGTAAATCATACAAAGATATTCCAGTTGAGCCCAAGAATAAAAATACAGACCTGAAAATGTGCATGATATGTCCCCTTTAAAAACAGATATCAGTGTTACTGAATATTTGTCTTTGTATTATGCAACTCTGATATTAAGATAAATGAATAATAGTGAGTTTAACTAGAGATAAGCAAGCACAAGCTGACTCTGCAGCGCTGCTCTCACTCTGGCTTTCAGAAACCTGGAAATTTGCCATCTTTTTCCACTGCAACGAATCCACTGGTAGGTGTTGTTAAACACTGCAGCATTGTCTGTATGCCAGACAACTGCTGCTTGTAGAGAGGAGATAAATCATCATGCACACACACATACATACTGTATACATACTGCATAAATAGAAGTACTGTATATACATAAAATGTCCTCCCTCTCTCTCTTTTTCTCAGCTGCTCTGTGATCATCAAAATCTCAAGAGGTAAACACTCCTACATACAGAAGATGATGAATAAGCACTATGAATAGACTCTAATACATCATGTTCTTTAGTGTTGCCATGGAAAGCACGTCTCCTCTGCACAGTTTTGTCACTGTCAAAAGGGACAAGTGGTTCACTGCAAAAGAAGCGAGAGGTGCTCTTTACTATTCACTGGACACATTCACGGAAAATAGGCTGCAGGGCGAGAGGGCCAGAAAACTGGACTCTCAAAAGAAGGCTGAGCCAGAACACAAGGCTGAGAGGGAGACTCGCAAGGTTCATATGCATCTGAATGAGGGGGTAACAAACTGGATTTGAGTTGTGATCCGTGGCAGCAGAGAAAAATGGTCCAGCCAAGAACTATTGATATTCCATTCATGTGCTTTAGTGCTTGTCCCAGGGGGAATTTAAGGTCTCAGCAGATAATTAACACACACCATCACCAAGGAAGCTACACTTTTGAGGTTCACTGACATCATCAACAGGAAGGCACACAACAGCTGAGCACTTTTCACAAATTCCCAATATCTACTGATTTCAAAACACAAATAAAATGTCCATATTTGCTGTTTGTGCTGTGTAAACACTGTGAAAACCAGAATGTTAGTATTCAACTTTCTAAAGCCCCCCTGTGGCATACACTACAAAAGATTAACGGGTTTGACGGATCAAGGTCAAATCACCCTGCTTTTTTCCTCGCTTGCTTTTCTGGTTTATTTGAACAAATCAAAATATTAACTGTGTTGGAGTTTAAAACTAGAAAAAAATCAATGCAAGTCTTCAATGCACAAATAGGAAATGAAAAATAATATATCTATAGCTTGACAATGACTTTACTAAATTGATTTTTAAAAATGTAGACAATTCAGGCAAGATAATCTTGTTTATTCAAGAGCTCAAAACTGAGTTGAATTAAAAAATGATTTGACTATGCAGAGTGTGGTGAATGAGTGTGTTGGAGATGTGGGCAGAATGTTAATGCCTTTTTGCATTTCATGTCTTTGTTTGCTGGCTTAGCCTGCCTCACACCCAGTGGGCGACGAACGGGTGGCAGGTGGTGATGAGAAGCCGAGAAGAAAAGATTCCTTACCGAATCTGCCAGCTCACAACCTGTATGGACAAAGCTCTGCTACTTGCCATATTCTCATCTTGTTATACACTGCAAATTGAGGGAAATGAAGGGAATTGTGTGTCACTGCAGGCATCCTCTGTGCTTTCACTCAGTCAGGCTTCAGCAGGGAAGCACACAATGGGGAGCTGGCCTTGTTTCCATGCCTCCGAGTTATAGGATGTACAACAGTGTTATTTGAGGGGAGACTTAACGCATGCAGTGTGCACACTGAATCCCCCACAGCCGTTATTTCTGGCTTGCAGCTACCCATCTCCCCTCTAGGTTACTGGCAAGAGAGAGTTCTTACTCCCATAAGAGCCAAGAACCAAACAAGAGTTTGTCTGTCTGCTCCTGCGTGGTTTTTTATGGGACGAAAAAGAGAAAAATACGAGCACACAGCTGTTTCATTCATTCTCAGTTCTTCTTTTATTTTATGTGGATGTGACAATGTTTAAGCAGATGTTGTTCCATCTGTGAGAAAGACTAAAAACCTATTTCCATGATGAGATAAAAATTAGATTTATGTGCATTTTCTTTTATTGCAAAACAATTCCTTGAGCCGTCTTGTATTAATGGCCTATTATTTCCTGTGTCACAGTCTGTGGTTGGTGTGATAGTCACTGCATGTACAGTATTGAGAGTAATGGTGACCATCAGGGACATGAATTTTTAATGTGCTGCTGATAAATTATGGCTGGGATAAATGAACAACAGGGGAGAACACTGATAACCGCAGGCCATCAGATTCCTGGTATCCCTTCTATAATGTTCAGCCAATGAAATGATGGATTATCCCTTTGGTTGAATTATATTAAGATGGCCACCATTTACATAATTGGCCCTGTGATGATACTGGTCTTATCAAGCTTTGTCATTTGTATTCTGCAGGTTCGTGAATGTCCATAATTTGTGCTCATTTTTTTAAATAAGAAGACAGGTTGAAGTTACAAAAACAAACTATATTGTTTTTAAATTATGTGATACTCAAACAATAGATTTTGTCTGGCATATCACTGTTATGTTGAATTATTTTAAGCCATTTGGTCAATTCATAGGAAACATAGTGCATTCATATTAATCTTAAAACAACAGTCAGGTGCCTGAATGAACGATGAAACAGGTTTTTCTTGCCATAGATATCTACTTGATATGACTAACTCAGACTGCTGAATCCTCATATAAGCTTCAGATACACTTATAAATACATTTTTACACCAAATGTGGATTATGGCCCCCATCACTTACACTGAAAGCACATTTGAAGGGGATTTTTTAGTAGCCTGTATGAACAGGAGGAATGATTACAGCGAAGAAAACCTCTTTCACTGCTCATATAGACACCTGACAGACAGACTTGAAAAACTGTGAACCTTAAAGTAAGCAATCATCTAGTGGTGCTGATAATGTAAAGAACTCAATACAATGTGTTTCCCTTCCCTCCTGCTCTATTTACATAACCTCACAATCATACGACTCTATTTTTAGCATCTATTCTCTGTTATTGCCTATTTTATACCGTTTGTGTTTCCTGCTCACCGCTGAATCCTAAACCCTTTACGGCTGCGATGACCTAATTTCCTGTCATAGGTTGATAACGTTTCATCATATCTTATCTTCACTGGGCCTGGTATTGTTTCTGTTAACTACCACTACTAGTTACTCATTTGCGTGTATACCAGTTGCAGCTGGGACATTGTGGTGAAAGGAAATGAGCTGCTGTTTAGGAGACAGAAGGGATTTTCAACTTCCAAACAGCTGTGCCAAGTCACTCTATTTATAGAGCACAATAAATGATAATGAAAACCAAAATATAAAATATAAAATCACAAATATAACTATGAGGATCAAGAGAAAATGAATTTATAATAAAATTCATAAAATAAAAACACAGCAGCTTTGCACAGAGAACAAATAAATATTGTAATATAATATAAATTTATGACTTCATGATGACTATTAAAAGGCTAAAGAGAAGAGATGGGTCTTAGGATGGGTTTTAAAGCTAGCAATGGAGGGGGAAGATCTAATAACGAATGGAAAACTGACCGTTCACCTCTGAGTGGGAACTTGGAATGAAGAGCAGTGATTGGTCAGCAGATCTGAGGGGTCTGGCGGTAGAACAGGGGAAGGAGAGCTCAGAAAGATAAGCTGGTGCCAGTCCATGTAGTGCCTCAAAGACAAACAAAATAATCTTAAAATCAATTCACCACTGGTAACCAGTGAAGAGAGGCCAGTACTCAAGCAGCTTTGGATACGGTCATAAGGTCATAAATAGTCAATGTCCTTGCTGAACTCTGCAGTATTTTAATATGTTAATCCTCTTTGTTTTTAATAATGGTTAAAAATAAGACATTAGAGCTTTCATCCCCATACTGAGAACATAACACAAAGAGATTGACTAAAATCCAGTGAGAGTGAGAACATGTTGTTCACTAAATTTTAGGCTGAAGGATGTATAATCATGATTTACCATATTTTGGCATCAAAATCACCCTCGTTTTGCTGCACTGAATGTCAGCTGTTAATCTTTCACAGAAATGTTTGATGTACGAATTTCTTCATCGCCATTCTCACTATCTGATCAAATAACATTTGCATGCTTTCTGAAAGGTTTGGTCAGAAATCTTTGGGGAATTCACATAAGCCAAAAAAAAAAAACAGTTCAACCAACAAAATCTGGTTGAAAATGAAATCTCATTAAAATTGTCTGGCCTCAGATATTTAATGGTCCGTGAGCTTGCACTCTCTCAGAATCACATCCAGTGACTGTGCGTTTGCAGTGAGCCTTTGGATTAATTCTGTTGTGTGCTATATTAAGATAATGAGATCTACTTTCTAAGGAACGGCCTTCACACATAACTGAGAATGGGACACTCACCAGCTCTGCGTGTTTTTACAATGGTTTACATTGTTTCTTGTGAAATACTGTGCAGTGAGGGAGCTCTGTGTTGGATCAAGTTAAATTCTCCCAAGTACCATGACAAAGCCTTAGGTGCAAACCACCTCTGAATTAATACAATTAAAGCTACTTTAATAATTGATAAATGCAGACCTTTGTTCATTTGTAATCATCTTAAGGAAAATGGTGGCAGTTTGAGTAGAAAACGGAAGCAGACTTCTGTAATCCCCATAAACCCGAAAACAGAGTTTTGTTGTGACTCAAAATATTAGTCTCTGAAACAACCATTTAGATTGTTAAGGGCAAGAACAAGTTTTCCCTTATTTATTGGATGCTCATTATGTTTATGCACCTTTAATGACATGCTGTTAGAAACTATGCTTGACTGCACTTCGACTCATGTTAGATTTTAACATCAAAAACACGACTTTAAAGAGTTAAAAGAACTTGGATGAAAATGTCAGCATTTTCAGAGAATTCGGTTAAAAAAAAAAAAGCTCCCACAAAACCCCACAAGACAAAAGGTTTACACAGAAAAATGAAAAATACACACAATAACTAACCTTTTTATATTTTTTCCCACAATAATCCGCAATTATTTAATCCCCAAATTTTTCTTTCCTGACAAACAGTTGTGAAAGGACGGCTTTACTCCTGGTCATGCTGTTCACATTTAAATATTGTTTTTAGTCTCTCTTATTTTGTCCACCCCTATATAGTCTGTACGCTCAGCCAAAGTGTCTCTGCCTGAATCTATAAAGTCTGATGGCCACTCTATACACTGTATGATGTACACACAAATATATGTGTGACCATTATCCTTGAACACCTTTTTGTTTTTTGACAAACCTGTTCCCTTGTGTCTCCATATTTGTACATCAGTTAGTGTTGATATGTGGGTGCCAGACTGATTGTGTCTGGTTGCATAAGGAGGCTTGACGATGGCCCCTTCATGCTTGTCCCAGAGCTCACTGGGGAGGAAGTGTGATGACAATCAGCTGGCCTGGTCTGTCTGTTTTTACTTCAAATGGCTGAGGCATTTGTGTTTGCTTTGCCAACACTGAGACACAGTCAGTATCTGGTTTTTGAACTGGGCAGATAAGGAGGCTGTGGTGACATCAGTGTTGTAGGTCATTGAAATGTCATGCAAAAAAAGGCTGCTTTCTCTTAATGAATGGGCCTGTGTGAACGTTTATTAAAATCAAAACTGTTTGTGAAACTGAGCAAAATCAAATGCTATATATGTCTGGTTAAAATATGAGCCGCTGATTTCTGCCAGAAACATACTCATATAACCCATGAGTGGTTATGTGAGTCAAAAATGAAAAAAAAACAACAAAGAAAACAAAAGAAAACAAAAACAATAAGCATCCAAAAGTGGAATTCAGGTCAGCATGCTCAGGCATCAGATTTAGGAGCAGCATCTCACATGAGGAACAACACCCAGCCCAACCCAGCTTCCTGATGCCTCTGTGCACTACAGATTGGTAATTATTTGCAATCAACATTATCTACATCCACAAGATCAGAACATATCATCAAAGCAGCAGAGGGGAAACACACACACACACACGCACACGCACATGCATACACACACACACACACGCGCACGCACACACAGTACTGTTATATAATTTTTGATGCACCCGATTGACAGCATCCATTCTTGCTTTAATATCCAAGAGATGATTTTACATGGAACAAGAGCAGGATATTCAGTTTGGCCTTGTGTAAAGTGAAAATTATATCTTGCAATGCCCATAATTTTTAATTCCATATAATTTTAATACCATCACTGCCTGGTACGAGATCACGAGCCAGACTCTTTTGGTTTGTGGTTCGGCGATGGTGGAATGAGCTACTCAGCTCCACACGGTCTGCTGACTCACTTGGTGCATTCAACAAATGCCTGAACACTCTCAAGCATTTGTTGATTGTTGCTCTACTTTCTTGTTGTTTATGATATTTCTTAATTTAATTAAAGACCCCCCCCAACAACAACAATTATTTTGTCTAGTGCTTTTTCTCATTGCACCTGCCGAATGACAAAAAGTAAATGTATAATGTGCCTTGTGAACACAAAGTTGATGAAAGGATGATGCTTAAGACTCGAAACAGGCTATTTGAGAGAGCCTATTCTTCTTTATACCGTTAATAATTAATTAATTCAACCTTTAACCTAACCAATTTATTTTATTGTCTAATCTTAAAAAGATACAGTACCCTCTGTGGTTTTACAGTTACGTTGGCATTCAGTGCTTCTCACCAAAACACATTTTATGCATCCTTGAGGCCAAACAACTGTGTAAAATACATTTTTCAAAGCAAAAAAAATATTGCAACATTTACATACATGGGCCAGCTTTCTCACCTTTTGCTGGCACATTGCAAAATTGATCTCCTTTTCATTTGGTATTTTATTGTACGTAGCCAATCTTGCAGGTAAATTTTTATGGCCATCGCATCAAACAGTTTGATAAGCAGCCCCAGATAACTGATAAAATGTTTACAGCTGCGGTAAGATACCCTAAATCATTAGCTAACGCCTATTTACCAACCTATCTATAGATTTTATTTTTGGTTCATGTCTCCTGTTTGTGTTCTTTATCCTCATGTTTTATGGCTTGAATGCACTACACACTAAATTATGCTTCTACAGTTGGCAGTAATGTGTCACATCATCAGCATAGCCACGTGCATACACTGGTAGATAGAGCATAGACAAACTAAACGAGAATCTGCTCAAGCCCTGTGGCCAATGACGTCAAAGGGCCCATGAGGCTCAGGGGAAAAAAAAAAAAATTCACAGTGTTGTGTTGTGGTTGTTGTGGTGACAGCAGCTGTTGAAAACACAAGCAGAACACGTAGGTGTCCTCCTAAAAGTCTTAAATTATCGTACGTTCAACACAGTATATATTCCTCTGGTCCTTTTTGTATAACATTATGTAAATTAAATTGATTCGCCAACAAGAAGCATTCACATTTCCTCACTTATTTTTCTGAAATGAATCTTTTTAAATGGCTTGCTTGAGATGAAACGTTGAATCTCAGTATCCACGTGGATGGTCACAAGTTAAACAGACAGTAGGCTGGTCAAACCTGGTGAATACTGGCTGTGTGACTACACAGTTTACGCAATATTTAGCTACAAACTCTACTTTTAGTGAGTGCACAATGACAAAGCAGGTTAATTGGTTGAATATGAGCCACTTTCTAATTGACGATAACAGTAATCACCAGATAAGACTACAGCTGCAGTGCCAACTTATAGGCTATGTTTTGTTTCCCACGTTATAAGAAATGTTACAAGCTGAATGTTTCTTGCTGAGCACAGTTTAACTTACGTAAATGGTTGGCGTAGATAATAACGACATTGATTGATTGATTAAAGTAAAATTGATAAGGTTTTTAGGAGCCAGCTGCCGTCACTATGAGCAACCACGATACGTTCAGCTGAATGTTGCCAGTAACACAGTCACCGTAACAGGTGTTTTAACCAGTGACCCTGTTGTGTGGTGACTTTCTGCTGAAAATGTCGTGGTTGTCGTGGTTGTCGTGGTGACGGCAGCTGTTGAAAACACGAACAGAACATGTAGGTGTCCTCTTAAAAGTCTTAAATGTGTATGCGGGCCTGCCCATAAAAACCAAACGCCCGGCCAGTTAGTTTCCTCCGGCGCTGGGTCTGAAACAGGGCACCTTTAATTGTCAGTGAGCTTTGCTTTGCATGAATGAAACATGTCTATTTAATGCCATCATCACATGGACAATTATGTATCTGCAACTGATGCTGATGCTGATTTTGCAAAACTTTTGGAGACCGCACAAGAGATTATATATATAAGAGCTTGGAAAACTAAACCTACAACAACAGGTAGAGGATATGTGGAGAAATACGATTGCCTTAGTGGCTGAGTCACTGCATCAGGCTACTGTGAAGCATCTCAGAGAATACATTAAACAGTACAACTAGCCAGGAGAGGGAGAGAGGTGATGTCCATCTGGTGAAACAGCTGTAGTGACTGCTCCACAGCACTCGCTTTGGTACATGTCCGTGCATACTTTGTGAGCGATCTTTGTTTATCGAGGTCACTCTTTCTCTCCTTCTCAAATTCACATACACAAACGTGGTTGCATCAACACCCCACAGATTTACAGCCCTGACCCTTGAGGTCTTCCTTGTGTCGTGCTATTTGTCAGATTTACATGAAGCTGTCATTTCGTATTCGCTTGTACAGCCGCTGAGCCTGCAGGCGAGGGACTGTGGTAGATGACACTTCAGTTGCGTTCAGCTTTTGCTAGAGTGCACAAACATGCTGCAGAATTTCATTCAGTGTGAGTATATACTCCAGACAACCAAGGCAAGGCGTTTTTAAGCATCAAAAATTAATGTTTTCTTTTATTGTAGAGAATGCATATTAAACTGTTGAATTTCAACAGTTTAAAACAGTTTTATTTAAAATGCCATTTAACTTATGATTAAAGTGACTGAGAAAATGTTGTCAGATTTAACGCTGAACACTCATTCTTGACCTTGGAATAGAAACAATCTCACTACAAGGATCATTTAGTAGCTGTTCTGGAGCTTTCGATTGTATGATTTTCCTCAGCAAATAGAGTTTGGCCAGTCGCCATGGCATTGTTGATGTTCAAATTCCCATTTTTCTGGACACTTTGAAGACTTCTCATCCATGTTAGCTTAAAAATGGAAATTTCATTTTTCAACTTGGCAAACTCCATCTGCTGAGGAAGCTTGTGTGATACTATTAAAAGCTCCAGAACAGCTACTGAATATACTGAGAAGATGTGAGGCTATGTGAGACTGTGAAGATGTATGTTAATTTCTATGTATAGTATGTTGATCAGGAACACAAAAAAATGATGAAAAATCAGTCATGTATCAAAGGTAAAATAATCATTTTGCTCAGCACAGATATTAACAATGATTATTTTAGTAAAGCCTTAAGTTGCAGCTCTGTATACCTGGGTTTTTCACTTAAACTGTTTTAAGCAGTTCATCTTTAGGATACTGTAAATAAGGGTGGCCTTTTCCCCCCTCTCATGGTTGAGTCAAAGAACATTCAGTATGTTATCAGGGTTACAGTGTGTTATCACAAAGCCAACATATGGTGCCAGAAGTCTGGACTAAGACAACCGCACCCTGTGAAGCATCAGATACGATACATTTCTCTGTAAACTGTACACAGTTTTTGAAAAATAGTAAATTCTGACTAGAGCCCAGGCTGCCACCATTGCATAACAGTACATATTACCTTTCTGTCAGTGATGTGAACAAGGATAACCTGGTAAATCAATGATTATTATTAACTACACTGAAGCAGTGAGGTGTCAGTGATATATATACATAACAATAATCACACGCACACACACACATATACATATACAGCAAGATACATGTTGTATATTTAAAGCTGGACTGTTTGTGGGTGAACATAGTTGAGAGTTTACGAAGTATTTTTTTCACATGTAAAATTAACCTAAGCTCTGCCATCTTCCTCAGAACTCATGTGAATGCCAACCCTATCTCTACTCGTATCGTTTTTAACGTGAAACCCACTGTGCCCACATCCCTGAGAACAAGTACACAACTTCCTCAAATGTTTCAGCTTGTGTGAGACTGATAAACAACAAGAGTCAGAAAGTGTCTGGGTGAGAGTTGCTGTGATACTGTAGAAAACAGAGGTGGTGGCAAAGGACAAAGGTTGTTATGTTACTTGGAGCACATCCTGTATGTGATCAGTTTATAATATAGACACTCAAAATATCTAACACTCAAGCTCTTCCATTGATGAACAGTAGAGCAACTTCCTGCAAACTCTCAGAGAAGTCAAATCAATTCATATTTTTAAAAGCATCTTAAAAAGGACCAACGTATAAGATTCACTTGGCATCTAGCAGTGAGGTTGCAGATTGCAACCAACTGAATAATCCCCCCATAAGAATTTGTTGGTCACACTTAAAATTATAGTTTGATTATGTAAGACAGCACTTTTTGTACATTTATCTGTCAGCACAATGGAGAATACTTGATTGTGATTGGATGGATGGTGTTTAATAATTTTAGATAACTGCACAGCTCTGACCTAAGCACCTCGGCACAGTTCTGAATCAAGCGGCAACGACCACAGCTTGAGGCTGAATCCAATGCGGAAGTACCTTAAAATGCAATGCTATCAATAGCTGCTAGCTGCTGGCTCCAAAAGATCCTTGACTCCAATTGAGTCTCATTCAAAAAGCATTAACTTCTCTCTAGAAATACTAAAGCCTCATTCTAGGACTAGTATTACCTGGGGACCTCATGTGATTTAGAAATTACCCCCCCCCCCACCCACCCCACGTCTGTGTTTCATGCAGCAATCTTTTTTCTTTTCATCTTTCGCTCTTCTGATGGATTTTAGCTTGCTCTTTCTGTGAATGGTTCTCCATGCTGTGTAGAGAGATTAATTTGCACCCAAAATGCTGTCAAAACTTTCGTTTATAATTTCCACCTAAGCCCTCATAATTCTCAACAGGGGGAGGCTTCATTATCCTCCAAAAATATTAGGCTGTATGCTAAATACAGCTGACATTTTATTAAATCAATTTGTTTTTTGTTTTTTTAAATTTATTTACAGTGATAATTGTGTTGATGCTAAATGTGTATGATATTTACAGTAAATAAAGAAAAATACTGACTCATATTTGTATCATGACAACATAAGAAATGACCTGGAGGAAATAAGGACATTTCAAAATGCAGTTCCCCTGGTTGCAATCTGCAACCAACTAAATCCTACAAATATCACCTTTAAAGTAAGCTAAATATTGTCACACAGTACTAATGTAAGTTTCTAACACAGTTTAAAGTTGAAATGCTTCTTGTAAGAAAATTATGAACTTATTCTTTTAGGAGACAGGGACAGAGAACAACGTGTAATCACTGCTACAGTAAAATTCCTCAGCATAAACTGGATAATCCAGGTTTTTAACGAGTATTTTCTCTGAACTATCTCACTGAAATCTATAATTGTTGGAAAGGAAGCAAACTGTCATCATTGCGAAGACAAAATGCTCTTCTGGGGTTGGAGCGGCAGTTCTTAAATAGCACACCAGTCATGTCATTAATCATGGCTGAATTTGGGTATGCATTTGCATTGAGGCTTTGAACATAGTAGCTAATGTTACACTACATGTGCTTCATGTATGTGATGTAAACCACATGTCATGAGGCCGTAACTTCTGAAATCTGCCTCCATCTCCAGTCTGTTTGAAAGATAATGAGGGCCACTTCTGGTGCATTTTATCACCTCATCACCCTATTTTGTGCAGTAGCACATATTTCCCTGCCCTAATAGGTTCTCATTGAAGCTATTTAGGCTATGCTGGACTATCAAAGGCATGATCTTCTCTGTACATTAAAGGAATTTCCTTCCTCTTTATGTGGCGCCAGCCAAGTGCTCCTTTGAAATAAAGGGGACTCGTTATAAATATCGACAGCCATTGTGATGTTTTGTCGAAGTGGTGGTGTGGTGACAGATGTTTCTGTGCTGAACCTGATTTTTTTCTTCGGTTGTGTTTATGTTTTTGCATTTTTGATGAGAGGAATGTGCAGTTTTTTTTTCATAATGGGTTTGATTTGTTTACAACAACATTTTTTTCAATAATGGCACACATTCATATAATTGAGGGCAGATCTGTATCCTCTGTAAAACAATTGACTCAGTTGCATTCTACTGCTTTTGTGACTCTTATGTAACGTGTTATGTCGCCCCCCATGATGTTCAACATTGTTTCACAGCATCTCATGTCGCCACCTTGCCGTCATGTGTCTCTCTGTGAAGATTTCGTCTGACATAGTTCTTTTTGGAGATCTGATTTTGGCCCACCTCATGAGGGATGGATAATGTATGCATTCACCGTGTACATATGTGGTTATGTAACGGGTGTTAAGATCATATCAAGTTGATGATGACGCATTGGGTGTGATTTTCTGCGAATACGGTCAATATTAACCCTCCCTGTATTCTTAATTGTCAGTTGATTTCCTTGTAGTCAAGCTAATCATGAGTTTAAGTCAGCTTGCTTCAATATATTGTATCTTATTTCAGGAATACTGCTGCGATAGTTTAGATTTTACTGAGGCAAACCACAGACAGCGATTGCTACTTCTATTACTTTGTGTTGATATTGTAGTTGACAGTCACATGAGTCTAAAATCAGGACTGTCAAATATTTAACAAAGAGGAGTGATGACTTAAAAGTAGATTACAGTAATTACCTGATAAATTGTGCAATCGTGAGCTCTTTAATACATAATCTTAAACAAACACACCTTTAAATACTGATAGCGGTCACGGTACAACCTGATGATTCTAATTATTACACAAGAAAGTGTCAACTTCCTCCTAAAATAATAATCAAAGTTTATCACAGCTGTCAGAAAATAAAACCACTCATGTTGACATAATTTTTTAAATGAACAGCTGAGTGGCAAATGTTGCCATAGCGTCACAACCTCGCTGCACTTCTCTACCTTCACAAGCTCTAGCCAACAGGTGGTAAGGTGAGAGACATGACCTCCAGCAGCTCTACAGGAAACCCTACTCCAGTGAGTAATGCTAGCCAGCATACCACCAAGAGAGCACAAGAGCATGAATAGAAATCCGGCCCGTGGCTGAATTAATTTGACTGTGGTCTGGAGCAATGAAAAGGAGAATCAGTGGATAACAGCGGTGACATGAAGAAGAAAAAAAGACAAGAATTTTTCAGGATGAGCGACTGGGAAAATAGAAACAAAGGCAGGGAGGAAGAAGAGAATGAATAACTGCTTGTTCTGATCTTTTCAGGCGAAACATCTCTCCACCTCTAAAAGTTTGTCTCCTTGAATGTGTGAGAAAAACCAAAGGACAAAGAGCAAAAGAGAGAAATGAACAATCGAATGGACAAAGAAATGGCTGGGACTAGTACAGGTTTGGCACACTTTCACTGAGCAAACCACCAGCCTGATAGTCTCATTGAATAGCGCCATTCATCTTATCAGTGTGACCAGCAGAGCAGGAGGAGGAGGTGGTGAGGTTCTGTGTAGGTGACCTACATAAGGCTATTCCTGTGCTATATGAGGATAGCGGGGCGGCCTCCGAGGGTGACACACCCCTCCGCTATCAAACCCCCCCCCTCTCACTGTTATCGGTAGAAATACAGACGTTAGTCAACAGATATCAGCATGAGGGACCTCAAGCAAAACAGCGTGCTAAAAAAAGCATGATGTAATGTTACGTCATATGGCATATGCAAGGGCTGTATATGTTGCAGGATGTAATACTCAGCTACTGCTGTTGGCTCAGTCTCTGATTAAGGTGTCAAAGTAATGATTTGTATGCCTACAATGATAAATCAGCTTAAAAATCACTGAGTGGAGACTAGTCAAAAAATTATTTATGTTTGAGTAGGCGTGACAGAGAAAGTGTTTCATGTAAACAGTTCCATACAATTTGGATATTTTGACCCCAAACACTTGCAAGGAACCACTATGGATGTCAGAAACAGGGTTGTTCATGGTAAACTGGATAATCCTATTGCCTGGAATGCTGAAGTCTTGTGACCATCAACTTTAGACTTCATGGAAACAAGCGTACTTCAAAAAGATGAGTCCTCTTGGGAGTAATCCAGATGAAATGTGTGCAAATGAGTGCTGGCCAGTGGTGAACAGGAAGCAAAGGGTTTTACATTTACAGCTAGAAATACATTATCCATATTGAGTTGTGAAGTCCAGTGGTGCGGGTTCAACTTGTCAGCAAGATGCTAGTGAAATCTGCATTAATGTCATCTGAGACGACCAGCTCCCCCGCACTGTGTTGTTTGCTGGCCCGTGTTAGGGTACAAACATGTGTCTCTTCTGATTCACATGGTTAACCGCTTCTTTTCACCTACCAGAGGTCACAAGGTGCATTGAGGGTCACAGTAATTAACCCAGATCTCTTCCTCAACTGGTCAGGCGCCCCCAAACAACTAATAGCAGTCATTAGTGCAGCAACAAGAACCTGATCCCTCACTGGCTTCCCACACTGCTAATTGTGTTCAGTGGAATGTGCAACCAAGCCAGTGATACAGCTGAACAGTAGGCACAGTACTGACATATAGTGTTGTTTTACAAATTTTATGTTTAATGAGTACATTCAATTGAAATATCTAATTATGCTGCGCTCAGTGATCGAATATTTTCCAACAAACTAAAAAAAGGAACATTTCTCTCAGTTTTTACATTTTATCACATACTTCGTGTTTCCTGCTTGGAGGAGATATAGCAGAGCCTCTTCTCACTGATCTGTGTAAGCAAGGAATTCTGTAACTTGCCGCTATATCATTGCAACTGGAACACAGATGAGGTTTTTTAGAAAAACTGAGGGAAGAACTGTTGGAAGAACTGCAATGGCTTACAATGTGGACCTGGATGTTACTGTGTCTGACACGTTGTTTGGACTAAGTACAATAAGAAGCAGGGATTCTAAGTACCGGTGAGATAATGAAATATGATCCAGTTGGAATAACAGAGTGGTGTGTTTAAAGGTTTATTAAACACAAAAACAGAGCAGAACACTTTGTATTACTCACAGACAGGATTTTACAGCTCTGGATTTTACAAACATGGCGGAAACTATTTCATTTTTTTATTGCAACTGTCACAAGGTAAATAGTAGAAATACAGCGTTTACGTTACAATGTAATCCACCAGAAATGGCTGCATGCTTGTATGTGATTGGCCAACGCAACGCCTTGTTGCATTGCAGCAAAAATTGAGCCCGGTTCAACTTTTTTGCCCAACGACCCTGCATTGTTTTGCTGGAGCCATCTGCTGTGGCATCCCCGCTGCGGCGTCCGACTGGTTCTAATCAAATAAATGAGAGATGCTATTGGACTAAGCTTCTGAAGTGCAGTGGAAAAAAAAACATCATCATCGCTTTGCCCAGCGATGTCATCAAAATAAATAATCTTGAGGATTATGGGTTTAAAACAGACTACAACAATGAGGCCACACACAAAATGCTCAATCATCATCATCATCATCCTGTCAGACCAGGACAGAAATGATTAATTAATAAAAATGTAAACAGATGCTGAACATAGTGTTTCAGCGGATGGTCCATATGTCACAACAGTGTATAATGACCCACAGCGTAATCACTACAGATAGTTTGGTTCAGCAGCAGCATGACCCTGCAGTTAACAGGGATTATCCCATGATCTCATTAAAGGTAGAGCTGCAGTATGTGGACTTGTCATACTGTATCTAATGCAGCGTCATACTGATGCAGAGCAGCGGGAGAAAAGACTTGTCAGATTTTGTGTTTCCTTTTTTTCTCAGTCTCATCTATAAATACTGGAGGGCTTTGTGTGATCAAGAGTGTCATTTTTTTTTTCTCCCAATGCTCCATTTTCAGGATATAACTTCCCACAGCCTTTTTTTTGTTGGAAGAAATCAATTTTAGTCACTATTTTTAAACAACACAGTGGGCCTATTTGGCATTTATACAGAAAGTGGAGAGGATGATTCATTTTGAGGTTAAACCTGGATTTCCGTTAATGGACAAGATTAAAAAAATATATATGTTAACAACTCTGTTTATTTACCTTTCTTCATGAGAAATTAAACAGAGTGGTCCTTGGGTATAGTTCCACCCCATGAATATTTGCATTTTTACTTTGTTTGTTGACAGAGTCCATGTTTTCTGGCCACTAGCATTATCCCCATGGATTAACATGTAAAAACACTGTTGTTGATGTTTGAGGCAAATATCCGGTTGTCCCAGAGTGTCTTGGCCGCAAAGACAACAGTTAGCTTGATAATTTTTCAAGAATATACACTATAAATAATATGTAGTTTCATACATAATTACCAGATTATTTTCTTTTACTTTCAAATTACTCATTTAATTAGACAATGACTTTGCCTTTAGAGATTTCAAGAGCCACACAGAGGTTCAGTGTTTCTTCACAGTCATACTCTGCATGTCTTTGAAATAAAGTACACACCAGTTTGTATTTTATACAAGGGATTAAGCCACGAGACATAATAAATACATTTGTTTAAATTAGATCAATCCCATGCGTCATATTGCCAGATTAAAAGGTCAGTGTCTGTTGAAACATTCATTTCCTAATCAAACAATATGGGAGAGTGAAACGAAGCACACATTTGTCACAGTAGACTTCAGATCTTCCAGATATGTCAGTGAAAACACTCCTCTTGAGAAGGGGATGTTTACACAAAACGAATGACACAAAAATGAAGACAGAGGACAGGAAATTACAGGGGAAATTTGCTATTGAAATGTTTACGCTGGGCCATTCTCGCTCAGAGTTTGAAAAATGTTCGGTGCTAAGTGGACGGCTTCCTGAACGGTATGTTTGAACTGATGACTTCTAGATTCTGCACATGAGGGTGTAAGGAGTTTTTCTACAGAAGCAGATATGAAATGAATATGTCATTCATATTGCTTTTCTATTCTATCACATTTAAAACATTTAAACAATGTTTTCAGAAGTTACAGCAGTGAATAGCTGGAAATAACACTGATACACATTGATATCTGAAGACAAAACTGCACCCACCACTGTATTCAGGTGAAGGAACAACAACAACAAGACTTCTCAGTGGACCTCTTTGCCCTGATCTAAAAGGCTCATGGATTTCCAAACACTCCTACAAAAAGAAACACTCTGAAAGCTCATAATGTAAAAACTGTTTATCACCACAAACAATTGAGTGACATTTTGAGCTCGTTGCTCTTCATCAGATTTGTTAACAACAAAGAGGCTGTTTACACTTGGTTTTAAAATGTATTCATCTCCAAGGTGTCCAGCTAACCACTTGTGTTCAGATTTTGTTACTGCCTATGTCACTTCCACTAGAAAGTCCAAGGGCCATGTGCATAGTTATTACGTCAGTCTGTTGTTGGACAAGTGCCAGATTTGTTTGGCATGGGCTAGCTAAGAAAACAAAAATGTTTCAAGAACTAATACGAGCTATGGAGATTGGCAGGATAAAGTCATTTGGCTTTGGTGCGCTGTCACCAAAATAACCTCCACGTCCTTCATTGATGACGCATTTCCCTGTTATGTCCTTGTTAGGGACGCATCAGGATGCATTAATGTTTACACTACAAAAGATATGTAGTCAAATGCGTCCCAGACCACCTCGCCAAGTGGTTTGAGTGATTGGATCACAATGCGTCTCGGTTGTTGTTTACACCTGTATTTGGCACTGGAAAATTGTGATCTGATTGCCCGAGACACATTTAAAAACCAAGAGTAACAAGACTAGGTCGATATGTGAAATTGTGACCAGTTTGTTACAGGGATAGTCAGTGGTGTCTATAATGTGAATCTTGGATATTAAATGTTCATCTGTAATTTTCTGGTCCCAGTAATATTTGCTGGTAAAGTGTACTGACGTAGCATCACATGACATGGTTGAGCTATGTATGAGTAAAATGAAAAAAAGGTTATAAATGCAGTTGCAAGATTAATAATGTCCATTCATATCTTGGGATGTTTGATTTAAAAGAGAACTTATTTTAATTCTAATTATAACTATTCTAATGATCTGTTAACTCCCCCTGCTCTTTCATCTGTTTCACTCTGTCTCTGTATTGAGTGTTTTGTCAGTGACGGTTATTTGTGGAGCTTTAGCTGTGCACTCTCCCTCATGCCTCTATTTACCTTTTATCTACCGCTTCCCTTATTGATTATCATGGAGGCTGCAGTGGATATTGTAATGAAAATGTTGACAGCATTTGGTTGCAAATTCAGGAGGCTTATCTCTCTCCTCAGCTGGTTACTGCAGTTACAGTCAAATCAGAGCAGCCGCCCCCAAATAAACTGATATAACAGCCTACATGAGTTGCATGTTTTACCCGTAAGACTCGTGTTTTAATGCTGTTGTTCATCGTTTGTGATGTGAAAACGTCAGAGAAATAAAAAGCATGCTTACCTAAAAATTTTAGGTATTAAAACAACATCATACTACTTATACCACAAAAACAAACCAAAGTGTGCACACTCTCAACAGTAATTTTACTGTTTCTACCTCATATGTTTGTTTGACTTGATGATTCAGGGTCCAGATCTTTGTCCGAGGATAACTAGGTTATCCTGGGGCCTGTTTCACAAAAGCAATTTGCGAGCACAGCTTCCACACAGATAGCTAATCATGCTAATGCCCGATTTCACAAATGATTGTAACTCATGTTATGACCTGGCTCAAGTGACCACAACAAAGAGGAGACACCATGTTGAAGAGTTAACAAAAGATAATTTATTAAATCAAATTAAATGAATCAACTGAATATTTACAATATGGGATGTGGATGTCAGTATAATCAGTGGTGTCAGTGTGCATGGGTGGTAAATGTGTGTGCTTCAAGGTGCATGAAAGCAAAGATCAAGAACTAAAGCAACATAACTGAATCAAAAGGTGCCTGCAGGGGGAGATGAGCAAAGCTGCTGCAGCGGCAACAGCAGCGGAGAGGAGAAGCAGAGCTGCAACCAGGTTTAAACAACCTGGGAACACACCGGGGCCCTCAGGTGTTCCAGGTTACCCTAACGAACAAAGAGTCAGGTGAACCACACAGCAACACAAGATGACTCAACGGGAGTTATCACACGCAAAATGGCTGAAAGTTCAACTGGAACCATCGTCATAGCAACAGTTCCTTAAGCCCGAGTGCAGATTATTGACAGTTAGCTGGATCATGACCAAGGTGTTTTAAGGTGAACCCCAAACATGAACTAATTTTGAGATTCAAATGTCTTGTTTTCTTAGATTTATAATGAAAGAATGTTGATACAGGAGAACATGTATGTTATTGATAAATCATTATGATCAGCTTGTGTAATTATCATAAAAAAATTATAATGTAGAGTTACCTATACTCAGACATGATAAAATATACACTAAAATAAAAGTTTGTACACAAAGTTAGTTAGGGATACTCTGAGCAAAAGACTTAAACTCAACTAACATGTGAAACACTAAAACTTATTAAATGATAAACCCCAGAGGTCACTTTGCTGAAACATGTTTATGCATTAAAGCTGCTTTTTTGGCGAAATAACATCTAACTAGAACAAAATAACAGCCGTAACAATGTAGGAACACACATAAAATAAGTAATGTCCATGAATCTATTGTCTCATTGCATGCTGGGAGGATTGCCAACACACCAAGGCTACCTCATGTAACAGCAATCACATGATCAGCACTCAGCCCATCATATGAATGTTGACCATGATTTCAACTCTGTACTCATTTTGCCATTGTTATTCAAGATATCTTCATCCAAGATTAACAAATCAATCCTCAAACTGCTGCGAAGAATCAAAATAGCAAGATGAGAATTCACAGGATTAATTTAGCCTGATAACAGCATCTTAACCTGAATTAGTTAAGCCACATTTGAAGGCCCTGGACACAGAAACATCATAATAATTAGGCTAAAGAAGGGTTTACTATCTTTACTTAATGATATAATGTAATGCTGCATCATTGGGTTTCCTCTGTGGGAATAGCTGTCCTTGAATAGAGGTTAGATTTCATCCTGATTGTTAACCACACAGAAGTGCAACGTCAGATCTATTGACTGCATCCTGCAGTGGTGTGCATTTAGATGGCCTTCTTCTCTGACTCTCTCACCATCTCTACACTGAGATTGTGGATGTGTGCATAGTTCCTGTCTCCTTAATATATATCACCTGCCTGACACGCTCGATTATGTAAGGAGCTGCAGCAATAGTCAAAAGCCTGGGGGGAAAAAAGTGTGACATGGTGACCGTGGTGTGTGTCAAATCTCTGTTATGCGCCGACCATAAAGAATTAGCCCTGGTTTTTTTTTGTCCTCACCTTGCAAGTTCAATAAAATCCATTTAAAACAACAATTCACCATTATCATCAGATGTATTTCATGCACGGCTCAGGCCAGTGTAACTAATAAAAATCTGTTATGACATTGAAGTTTATGACCTTGACAAGCACTCACAGCGCAGACTAAATGACCAGGCCATGTGTTACATTCTAATCAGTTCGTGAAGGCATGTGCTAAGGGAGGCAAAACATGCCGATAAGTGTGGCCACATCTGTGTAACATGATGGCACCCAGCAGGATCTTTCCTCTCATCCAGCTGTCACAACACCAAGTTAATGAAAACACAAGACACAGGCAGCGATGGTGAGATAACAAGAGGAAGCTGTACTGAAATGCTAACAGTAACTAAGGTGATCAGTGCCAGTTTTTTAAAATAATCTTGCAGAGAGGATAATAAAAGACATATTTGGTTTTGTTCACACCTTTAGTTCAATTTGTGCAGAGAATGTAGTCCAGAACATTGACTGTTCTCAAAACCCCTCCCGCACTTGTCCAATTAACACTGCAACCAAAACTAGGCCAGCCTAAGCTTTGGATTTCTCACGGGGTTGTTGTTTGGGCAATGCTTAGCATTTAAAGAGTGTGATGTCTTTTAGTCTTTCCAAAACCAAAACTCACGAGCAAAGGTGTAAGGAAAGTATTAACAAAGCGTTTAACTGCTCTAACGTAAGGCACGGTCATTAGCATATCTGGCTAACAATCTAATTACCTACAATAGTAACTGAGCATTAGGCATACCTCCAAGATCAATGAGCACATCGTGTGCATGGGAGAATGGAAATCTTGACAGGCTAGCAACACTAATTAAGGGTGGGGCGGGTTTGGCTAATGGACTTTTCCAGTAAACAATTCCAAAACATATTGTGTAAGGTCTTCCTATAAATTGACAGTACATCTGATAGGCAGCATGCTAGGCTAGCTTGGCATGACATGGACTGATACTCACCATTTTCTTCATGAACTGGTTTGACCACCAGATAGGGTTAATCAAGGCTAACTGGTTTGGACTATTGGTTGCCAAAATATTTGAACTTGTGGGGTGACTGGTTATAAAACCCCAATGCAACTATTACTGAGTACATGTGACCTGTTTCCATTCTAGTTTGCATCAAAAACAAAAAGTTTTTTTAGATTATACAATGTGGTATTGATTCTGATTGGGTTAGCCAGACAGTCATCTCAATAGTCAATAGCTCTTATTTTTTTATTGATATTTTGTAGGACACACGCTACTTGGGGTGGCTGAGGGCACGCTGGGACAGAGGTCACATTAGGGATAAGTCAAACTCTATTCATTGCTCTGTGTGGTCAAGCCGGTCAACATGACAGACACACACGTTCCTCCAGAGAGCCTCAAGAGCAGCTGAAAAAACGAGTTAACACTCACACCTCAAGAAGAAGACCTAGAATAGCTCTGTTAGTTAAAATCTGTCTCATCTTCCTGTTGATGGTTTGAAAGAGAAGTGAGAAGTCAAGTGGTGTTCACATTTCTCTGATGGTGAAATACCACTACTGATTAAATTCTTCAGTAACGTTACAGTAAGGTATTAGTGTACTGCAGTGTTTTCTGGCCCACACATCATGATAGAAAATCATCACCCATTGCCCACCATCTAATTGGTGCATAGCACTTTGGAGGCATTTTCCCCATGTCTCTGTGTTTAATTAAGATTAATGGTTAAAGTATGTTTAGCAGTAGTTGCACTTCAGTGCAGAAAAATTCCCAAGTGCTGAGGGTTCAGTACTTAATATTTTACTTTACTTACAAAATCCCAACAACTGGAGCTAGTTTCATAGTTGTCCGTTAAATATGAAGCTAGTGTGATGGTTAGCTTAACTTAGCATAAAGACAAGGGAGCAGTACGTTACCTCCCCATAGAACAACAACTTGTTTTTACATTTCAGTTTTTTCATGGATTAAACAAATGAGATATTACATGTTAGATGTGTTGGTAGACAGATAATTTACCTTTGGACAGAAACAGGCTAGCTGTTTCCTTGTGTTTGAGGTCTTTATGCTAAGCTAAGCTAACCTCCTCTCTTCCTCTGTAGCTTCATATTTATTCATATTTAACAGACAGAGTGGTATCAATCTTCTCACCTAAAGCTCGGTAAGAAAGCACATTTCCTGTACATTTCCTGTAACTTAACTGTATATAAAGGAAACTTCTTAAAAACAAAATTCTGTGCAAAGGTGCATGGGAAGTTTGATAACATCTCATTTCTTTGTAAATGATGTAATGCCTACATTTCAGTTGCATGCAGAGACATATAGTGTACTGTAAATTGGGTGTTTAAGCAGTTGTCCCTTTGATGCACTACTTAATTTTATATATTATGACAACTATGGTGAAATTGTTTTGTCAACACCATGTCATAAAACCACAATGTTCCAGCAAAATTTCAAAACTATCAAAATAGAGAAATATTTGATGGCAGGACAGATGAGCAAAATATTTCAATGTAGGATTTAGATGTACATAAAGTGATATCCTACAAGTTCATTTTTGACCAGCATTTCATTTGTGATTGCATAATGCTGATCTTGGTTGGGTTTCAGGCATTAACAGGTGGAAAGGGAGTCACCAAGATAAAAATTAGATAGAAATTTCTAAGAACAGCTGACTGCCTGCATTCCAGAAAAAAATCTGGCAGTTTGTTCAACTTTAATGATACAGAACCAAAATAGATAATAATGGTAATTAAACCACTAATTGAGAATTTGCTGAGAAAGAAGCACAACAAGTGTAATCACAGAAAACACTAGACACATGTTAGTCATAAAATATATTTATTTAACTAGTAAAACGTCCACTTCCAAAAGAGAATAACAACAAGACACACTCCTGGGACGGCCCTAACAGTGATTTGCATAAGGCGTTTTGTCTTTTTTATGTTGACTACAATCTTTCTATAAATACATTGCTTTTGCCAAACTTCTTTGTTTCTGAATTCAATCCAGGGCCAAAACCAGAGGTCCCAAAGCTTGTGTTAATTATTCTCCTACACAGGGCCTGACACCAGGCTGACACTATAATCTTATCTGTTGGCAAGTTCTTTTCTTCCTTGGCTTCCTTGGCAGGGTTATTTCTTCCTTGGCTTTGTGGATTCGCCACTATGGCATCGCCCACGAGGCGACTGTGCGTTTTAAGCATTAGCACTCGACA
The DNA here is from genome assembly GCF_914725855.1 of Thunnus albacares. NCBI lineage: Eukaryota > Metazoa > Chordata > Actinopteri > Scombriformes > Scombridae > Thunnus > Thunnus albacares. Next base: position 8,187,431 of record NC_058126.1, read on the forward strand.
ACACAGGGGTTCCAGTACAAGACATGAAGGAATTCTTTTTACATATTAAATTTCATTTGGAAAAGGAGAATCATTCATTTCTATTGCTATTTCATCATGGCATCAAAAAAATGCAGAAGAGCCTTTGGTTACAAAACATCATTTAGGAATCACTTAAGACTTATTTTGCATAAGCTGTCAGACTAAAAAAAAAAAAAAGACAATCCATAATAATAATAAAAGCACAACATGGGATGACAAACACATGAAAGATTTGAAGATTAGGTTGTAAAAACAGACTACAGAAGTAAGCCATTGTCGTGATGTTCAGTAGGTAGCACTAGCAGAAGTCTGTCCTCATGTCCTCTGTTGTTGTGTTGTGAAATCAATAAGCAGGTCAGTGCCTATAGGCATCTTGTCTGCATGAGACTGCATGCAATGTTGTGTGTGTATGGCTGTGTGTGTGTGTGTGTGTATGTGCCAGAGGGGGATTTTCTGAGTCAATTGGTTGTGATGGAGGCGGCTGCAGCGTTTCATTAAGCTGCTGTGATGCAGAGGCTGGCAGTCAGTCAGAGATTACAGACAGACTGGCAGTGGGAGTGTATGTGGACTAGCATGTGTGTCTGAACGCGCAGCCGTCTTTTATCTGCACCTTACCCTCCTCCTCACAGATGGTGATATAGTTTCATCCTCCCCCTGCTTACTACAACTAGCTTGTGCTTCTACTTCCTGCTGGCTCAAGAGCACCATTTTGACTGTAATTAATCTTCATTTTTCATCCTGGGCAACGCAAAGAGGACCAGTGTAATGTCTCTAAAAACACCAGATGCAAAATCCTGGTAAACGTGTCGCCTCCACCATGAAGTGTTTGTCTTATAAAATAAATTACGACAGGGCATCTTTGCTGGCTTATTACACACATAGAAACAGAGATGCAAATCCTGCAAGTGCTCCATTTCACAGTTAGATTGCCCAGCGTTAAAAGCGACGGATCACAGGAAATTCATTTCTTCAAAAATTGGACGGAGAGAGATATGTGTGCTTTGTGGCTAACTGCAAGAGAGGTAACTGGGCATTTGACTAAAGGGAAGAGGGAAGGGAGAGTGCAAAAGGGCAGAAGGGGTAAAGGGGGGGGAGGGGTATTACTTGAAGGAAGCACGGACAGAGCGACCCTTGAGGGGCTGGGGAGGGCGGTAGTTGTCCACCATGCAGCACTCGGCCTCACCCTCAGCAGAGAAGAGCAGGCCGCGGAATTTGGCCATCTGTGAAAAGGGAGAAGACAGTTGCAGGGTTAGTCATTCCTGCTGACCTCCTGTGACTGTCACTCAGCAAATGTGTCACTAGGCTTGCTGCTGACTCACTGATTTGTGTATATCCTTAGTGTATATCCGTAAGGTAAATACGAGGCTAGAACCAGCAGCTGGTTAGCTTAGCTGGTTAGCAAAAAGACTGGAAACAGCAAACGTCCAAAGGTTACAAAATCTGTCTACCAACACTTCTAGAAGATTACTCTTAACAGGTTATATCTCTGTTACCTTTGGACGGAGCCAGGCTAGCTCTTGCACTGTGATTTATGTTGAGCAATGCTAACAAGGTACTGGCTGTAGCTTCATATTTAACAGACAAATATAAGAGTGATATTGATCTTCTCAACACCACTGTCTAGAAAGCAAATGTCAATTTCCTCTAACGGCAGACTTTTCCTTTCTAGTGCAAGAAAAACAAGTCTGTGGTGACAGGACGGTATCAGATGACCTATTTGTCATTAACCCCTGCTAATGAATTAGTCCATTACACTGCTTCAGCCACCTGAATATTATGTACACAATGGACTTCCATTCACTAATAGGACAAAAACATTCAGCTTGTTGGTGCATTCTCTTACAAGCAGCTGATTACAAATAATTAACTAATGACATGTATTAGGTTTTTACCATATATGAATCTTTATTTTGTCTTTATCTGCTGGACCAGCCTTATATGGCACCAAGTCTAAAGGTTATGTCTACACTTTTACATGTTTACCCTTGAGAGACTTACTCACTGCCATGAAATAAACATTTGACCAGGCAGTGTTCATTTTCACATGGCCAGCAGACTCCAGCTGCAAGGGTAAACCTGACTAGAGAGGCTGTTGGTTTAGATCAATGGGTACTTAGAAGTCAATTATCCATTTGTGTAATAGGACTGGGTGTCATTTTAAGAGTAAATATCAGTATTTTACAAATGCAGGAATGATGTACCAGAGAATACTGTGTTTACTCAGTTATGACTGGAATCATACACTCACTAAAGCTACGTCTTTTCAACCACAGAATGTGTTGCATGTATAGATAAACATTTCCTGTTAACTTCTCACATAATGCCACAAAAATATTGTGGTAAAGCAGCATCATTGCTATGTTGAGTAACTCTTCTTTTCTCTCATCTTTTTGGTTGGTTCAGTGTCTTTTTTTCTCATTTTGAAAATTAAATAGGCTACTGTATTGCATTTCCTTCCGTCACAGGAGCTACTTCTTCTCCTTTCAGCTGTGCAGCTAATCTGAACAATTAAGCCCTTGATTTAGATGGTTGTAAAGTAGAGGATTTGCAGACATGGCTATTCTAGACGACAGGGCACACAGCCAGCATGGTTGCAAATAAAATCCCTCTGCTACAGCTGAATGGGCTCTTTGAGCACGCATACCTGCTCACAGCTGACACTGATGGGCTCTTTGCAGACAATCCAGGTAACGCTCTCCAGCAGAGGGGGTGTGGTCAGAGAGCCATCATAAGTCCAGTAGTCCAGGCAGCCAGGGAGCAAGGTAGCAGGGTCGAAGTTAGCAAAAGTAGTCTGTTTGCCCTAAAAACAATAAAAGAATTAGCAGAAAGTGAATAGTAGTTCGGTCAAATAACTCATAATCAATCAAATACAGGAAAATATGGTTGTCAAGGAAACATACTTTGGTCTTGATGGCATTGAAAGCATCAAGAAGCTTCTGGAGGCTGGGATTTGCATCACCAATCTGAAAAAACAATAATACATGTAATGTCAAAGGTTAATTATAAGAGCAACAGTACTGTCTATTGTGGCAAAATAAACACAGTTAACTAAAAGCAAATCATGGTACAATGTGCGGATTACAGTTGCTACTGACCTTCAGGAAAACTCCCACTACAGCGAGTCCGTCAGGTTTGCTGGCAGCCTCACCAAAGCTTGGGTATTTGGTGTTCCAGTGCACCAGATGGAGCTGGAGATAAAAAAAATAAAGTAAATAAAAATGATCCATTTTTAGAGGCTTGAAAATCCTGTCAGTTTTATTTAGGTCATTTTCACACATTCTGCAACATAAACCATCTGTTTCTCCAAAGAAGCTCTTTCATTCAAGTGTATATTGCATGAAGTTTATATTTAATGGTAGATATCCTGCTGCAAAGCAGATAGAATGGACTCATATTACATATTTTTGTTTGAGAAATAAGTTCATTTTGCTTTCACTTTTGATAAGTGTCACTCGACAGAAATGACGTATTTTCGACAGAAAAAAGTGTCGCTCAACACTTTCCTTTTATGTCACACACCTGGAGAATTGTGTTATGTCATGGACACCGTCATATATTGTTGTGCAATGTGATTGGGTAGTGTTACTAACATCGCCATGGAGATTGTAGTTTTCACTGAACGTCCTTATTGTTATCTGGGTCTGTAACCTTAGATGACTTTTAACATCCTTGTTTAATTAGTCCTGGTCCGGATGATATAACACTAATATAACTAAACAAGCCGGCTGGAGGATAGCGTCTTGTTACTATGGAGACGACTGAACCCTTTCACTGAAGCATTATTTGAAAACTTTGTGCGATTCTTTAATTTCTGTTGAGTGACACTTATCAAAAGTGTCGAGCCTACCATAAATCAGCCTTAGTTCTGTAACGCAATAACTTGATCCGACATTTTGAGATATAAAAAAAATTGCATTTAAGGAGATCAAACACATACATTTATCCTCAGATTGGAGTTATGCAACATTAATCTGAAGTATTAATCATCTTGTGGGCTGAGTTATATAAGGAAAAAACAACATAAACAAAAAAAATACTTTTTTAGTTGAAGTTAGCTAAATGGTAAACATGAAACAAACAAATTCACCTGTAGGCTTCATAGTGTCCAACCTGGGCCTGTTTTTTTATTTTGCTCCACCCATTAGGGCTTAATCCAACCAATGAGATTAACTCTTGCTTCAGAGCAGCTTTGCTTTTGAGAAATGTGAACAACCCAGAACACAAATACAGTGAAACTAAGGCTCCAATCTGTCCTCATCTCCCTGTTACATCAACCTCAATCTGTCATGATTCGGAACATCCTTACCTCAGCAGGATACTTGGTCCCGGCCACAGTGTGTTCAGAGCCCTTGTCATCAGAAGCACCCCAGTGGAAATGAAACTGCTTAAGCCTGTAGGTCCCTGAGATTGGTCCGTTTGTCAGAGCTGCAGAAAAACAAACACACACACACAAAAGCTGTCAGTTCAGCCCACAGTGAATGCGGGTAGTGCTGCAGTCAGCCATGAGGAGGTTTTGATTACAGCCTTGATTTTGTAACACTGTTATAAAATGATGCATTCGGGTTTGAAACATACTACTTGGAGGAAAATATATTTCTGGGCAGAAGCAAGCGGATTATTTTAAACCAAAGACCAACTGTTACCAAAATGAGTAAGATGTGAGTTTTTATACCCACACACACACACACACACACACACACACACATGTCACAGAGGCAGACAGACTTCCTACTTCATGGAAGCAGACTCAGTTCCTGTTTTGTAATCCCTGGTCAAACTAAGGGATACATTCAGTCCAGGATGATGTCCAGGTATTGTTAACATCGAACTTCCCTCCAATGTTACGTAATGCATCTATTTACAGTATACAAAGTAGTTGAAACAGTAGCAGATAATCCTGTATATTGTTCTATTTCTGGTGTTACCAAATGTCACACTGACCTCTCTGAACAGGACATTTGTTTCTCAGTAGTTGACCTTAAATGATAAGAAGGAGCAGAACTGATCTCAAAGGAAAACAAATTTAAGGCTGTGTTGCTCTTAAATGGGATTAATTTACATTACTGACCAGTAACTCTAAAGATGTTGTGATATTCATCTTTTCCGCTGTGCACACATGATGCATGAGTTGATGTATGACAAGCAGACTGTCAGCTTGTCCTCTATTTAGAATCACATGGTGGAAAATAAGTGCAGTGAATATACCAAGGACGAAATAAAACGCTTTTTATAACTCATATAGCTCAGATTCCTATCAGAAGTTGTTTTCTCATATTGATGTGTGTCCACTTGAAAAATAATCCATGTGATTGTATTGATTATGTAACCTTGTTCGTAATTATCCTATAGCTAGAGGATCAGGACAGGCAGTCCTCAAAATCCTGCATGAAAAAAACAAGCTGGGGCAAATCTCTCTGATCACTTTAGGAATTTAAATCGAATCTAAATAGAGAAGAACATGCAATGCAATAATAGAAATTAAAAGAAAAAAAACATTACAGAAAAAACATTATACGGAAAAAGAATCAAACTTTGTTTATATGGTAAATCACATTCTCACACACTTTTGCCTCATTAATATTTAACCAGGACCCGGTTTATTATTGGTTTTTCTGCGCTTTTGACTTCGCTGCCTGCAGAAAAGAGTTGGCGTGGGAAAGGTTGACCAGGGGTTACATTACCAATTCAATTACGATCTGCATGCTTTGTTCTTGGATTTTGAATGGGACTCCTCCAGCCTATTCAACAAATTCTCCTGTTGCCAAATGCCCTTTGCCAAATAATTATAATAATAATGAAACATATAAAAATGCCAACAGTTTTCAATAAAATAAAATAAAAAAACCCGGTCTATTTATATTCTATATGCGTCAAGGAAACTAGGGCGCATTTGCATGAATATATTAACATATTATTAACACGACTGAGCTCTATGGTCTTTAAGCGGGTGTCTTAACACACACACACACACACACACACACACACACACACACACAACCCCGCAAATGCAGTATTTTTTCAGGTTACTGCATCCTGTAAATCACCATCAGGACCTGACTGTCTTGCAAACCCGAGTCCAATAATATTATAAATCTTTTACAAGCATTGCTGTATGCATATATAAACATTAATGTCACACTAACTTGAGCTGTCGTTGTCATCTACGAAGGTCACTTGGAAGGAATGTCCATTGTTGAGAATATCAAGGCAGGTGGAGGGGTCGTACTTCAGGCTGAGCGGCTTCAGCCCCCCGTCGAAAGATGCTTCACCAGGTACGATGTCAATGGGAGACTGACGGGGTCCATTGGCAATAGGGAAATTATCGCACCATTTATCAGGTCCTAGAATGATATAATAATAACATGGTCAATATTAGAATGTTAGTCTTGAAATATGGGTTTCATTCATTAAAGAAATTGCGCAGTTGTGGAGAGGTGATGTGCTTAAAACGCGCGTAAAAATTCCCCATAAATGTGCAGAATTAAAAAAATATCTGCAGTGACCCGTGCATGCACTGTCCTTCCACTCATTCAGCCCACTTCTCACTGATATTTAACATTCCTCTCTGTAATGTCACCCCTACATTATGGCGTATACGTGCAATGAGCGCCTCACCGTTGTTCGCTGCGTATCCCCAAGCATGAGACATGGTTACAGTTTGGATCTATTGAGTATCTAGAGCTGTAATCCCCTATAGAGAGAGTCGTTCCCCAGCGCAAAGCAGCCAGTGTCCTTCACCTGACAGCTGCAGAGCTTATATAGGGTTCCCTGTGTGCGGTGTTTTCTGTCAGGCTGGTGTTGGCCACATGATGTCCGCGCAATGACCGGGAGGAGTTTAGATAGACCCGCAACACTGTGGATCAATGAAGATCTCTCTCTCTCTCTCTCTCTCTCTCTCTCTCTCTCTCTCTCTCTCTGTGTGTGTCTCTCACTCACTCACTCACTCTCTCTCTCTCTTGTCAAGCTTCAATGACATACTGCATATTCCTCGATCAACGTGCTGCGCGCACCTCTCAGTAACGGGTTTTCCTATAATATAATAATATGTCAGGAAGTAACATTTTTACGGGAAGGCATGCGCGTTAGTGTCACCTTCAGAAACAGGCTAGTTAGTTAGTCATTATGAAACTATAGAGGAGCACACTACGCCAAAATGGTGCACGATAGACAGGGCCATGAATATCACATTTATGAAGTCGTTAACTGGATCATTGAGAGGGGTTTGAATAAAAAAAGAAAGGAATGAGCGTGAAATTATTGACATCTTTTTAAAATTATAAAATTATCAAATTATAAAAACGATTGTTGTTCAGCCTCCATAATGTGGTGGTGTGGTGAAACTTTCAGTATTACTTTGAATATCCTCTAAAACTATAATCACCAAAACGTGAATCAGATTTGTCACTGAAAAGCGAGAGTTTCGTTGACACAAAAACTCATTGAGAGTTAATGACTGGTTCTGGTCTCTCTTGCCCCCGAAGACAGAATGCAAACACTGAGGGGCCTCCCCTGTGCATGATTTGCACTGATGGTGCTCCAGCATTCATATCAGAGGTGTTTGTAAAGCAAATTAAGTAAAAAGACAAACTCAGTGTCCACTGAAAAAGGGCCAAATTACATACTGACACACCAAAATCACAGAATAGTAATTTATATGCTTCTAACATGCAGAGATGATGAAAATTGTTTTAAAGTTAAGTAAAGAAAACATTAGGCCATTCAAAACATGAAGAATTGCATATATGAGCATGCAACATTCAACAAGTCTAAAAGAGGAAGGATGTGCTTGAAGTTGTAAACAATGCCAATGACAAAGTGTGGCTTACAACTGCAGCTATTCTTCTATAATGCAGCAGGGGAAAAAAATGCATTTCAGACAGAAATGACTGAATGAGGTGAGGGATCAATGAGGCTTAACCCTATGACCCTGCGTGTACCCCTGACAGCAGCATTAACTCAGTAACGTTTGACTGCATCCAAGTGGTATGTACCTTTTAATGTGATGACATTGTTGGGAAATGATAGAGGTTGTAATGGACACAGTAGTGCACTGCAGCTGTGGCGGTATGAGGGTGCCATCTGCTGTTGGTCAGTGACGGTACAGGCTTGTGGCCAACAACTTCAGGGGCAAACAAAAATAAATAAAACGAAACATGATCCCATCTTAACCCAAACAAGTGGAAATTATATAGTCAGATAGCTTATACAGGTGGGGAAGTCCATAAATACCCTACCTGCTGTCAGGACTTGAAGAAGGGGTGCTTATTTTTGGAAATTTCATGACATAGGTGCATTTCTACAATGTTTCTCATAATAGACCAATCATGATCGCAGGATAATGTGTCGCAAAATGTGTTGCCAAACTGCCTTTGGCATATTTCACCACAGACTGTATTTGCAGCAGTTCCTCTTTATTTTGTGGGTGAGACATCCACACTGAAGTGTTATTTTTTATTTTATTGTTTGGCGCGTCCTTCTCGACTAAAATGAAACAGTTAGTTTTTGGTTTTGGACCACAACCCTAACAAATTGATTTCAGATTATGTTGTTATTATATAGGAAATAAAATGTTTAAAAAAAAAACAGGTATGCCCTAAACATCTGAAACCAGTTTTAAGGATCTGCTATTCCTCCGGGAGTCTTTCAAAACATCGTATGGCTATAACATTGCTATAACTTCTTACATTGTAGCACAAAACGTTTTCATGAAGCCACAAGTGTTGCCATTCAAAAGTATCTGATAGAGAGGAGGGTGTATCATTTAGAGATGAGGCTGTAGTGTGTATATGTAGTGACACCATCCACGTGGGTCATTTACAAGAAGGATGAGACAAATGACAGTTACGCGTTGGTGTTTTTCCCACCCGCGAAGACCCGCCTCCTCTGCCTCTAATTGGCTGATATTCTTACACTAACCCTAATCATCTCAGTCCTTATGCCTCACCAACATGAACAACCTCACCAACGAAAATTTCTACAGCAAAAAGGACAATTAATCCATGGGGGAAATTTGTATGGAACTCCCATTGTTCTAATATTCAATATTTATAATATTTATCCCTAACAAATTGAAAGAAGTGCATTAAAAAATTGTGCGTCATCCTATCGTATCATCCTATCGAGAGTGGAGTCATACCTGTTATATTATAAATGTTCTCTGTTTTGGTCTTAATGTTACATGTTGTAAGTGACGATTTTTGCAATAAAGAGATGGAAAAAAAAATACAACGAAGGCGACGAGTACTATCCAATCAGAGGCAGGGTCTTCCCGGAATGCGGGTGGGGAGGAAAACAAAAAAAAGAAAAAGGCATGACGTAGGGGTGCAAGTCGACAGGCGTCGCACGCAAATGACGTCGCAAAGAAGGCACGTTTGTACCACCACGTGAGGACAACAACACCAGCCAGCTCCTCTAATAAGGTCTGTCTATAAGTGTTTTACTGTTAAGTCTTCACGCTGTGTGCGATTCCTTTTTGTCAAAGTAATGTTTTTTATTGAAATGAACCAACTTTATCAGAAAATGGTGAAAATAACAGACGTACACAGCCACATACAGTCAGGCAGAACAGCTAACTGACAACAACATTTGGGCGTTTGTGAGTTTTCTTTACACAGAGGAATATGGATAAAGTTTTAGAGTAACTTAAAAGTTTCTTCAACAAACCAATCAAAAACCTGATATGTATTTATTACATTTAGCTATTAGTAGGAGCCCTGTTTTCCATTTAGGACATTTAAAGGCGAGGCAGGGTGACGTGGACTCAAATTAAATATATTTCCACGAAAAATAGAGGTCAGCCCACGTAGAGGCTGTACAGTATTATGATAATATTGAGGTATAAAAATATCTAGTTGCTGTCATCACTCTGGACTGTAGGGTAATGGGAAATCAAGAAATATAATTTATTATTTAAAAACTACTACTACATTGGTACAAAGGAACATAATGCATGCAGTAGAAAGCTTACACCACAGTATTACTAGTCGTAGTCTCTACTGGTGACACCAGGCAGGAAGCATCTGCAGACTTCTGTTGTTTATATACCAAACTCAGCCACCTTTAGACACACTTTGCCCTGGACAGACGTGTGTTTTTCCACTCCAGTTTTGGTGCTCCTGTTCCCACTGTAGCTCCTCCGTCTCTGTGCGAGCTGACAGGAGTGGGAGACAGGATGGTTTGCTTCCAGCCAAGAACGTCTAGTTTTGAAGGGTTGTTTTTGTCTGAGACGCCCTTGAAGGGTGTCCGTGCTTTTCACCCTCAGGACTGCAGACTTAAAGCGTTCTTTTTATGGTGCAATTCCTGGTAAAAGTCTAGACAGTGTTGTGCATGAAATTGTGAGAAGGTTGGCTGATGAATGCCTCTATCCATGCCGCATTCAGACTCACTTCAAATACAGATTCAACATTTCATTCAGCAACACTCATTCCTACATTATCTGAACCTCTTGACCATGTTCAAGTTCTATGACTCACTGTCTGGAGGAGCGAAGTATTGATGCAGCTAATCAGGTGTCCACTGAGTGTAGGAGGCAAGTGGAGGACCGGGAACAATCTCAGCATCCGTCTTGTTTAATGGAGTCCTGAGCTTATGTAATCAGAGTGGAAACTGTCACTTTAGAGCAGGCGAACACAGCAGTTGAGTGGGGAAAAAAACCACAGATGAAACACAGGCCAAGGTATAGAAATGAAATCTTTCCCATGTGTGCATCCATGCTGTTTGTTATTCTCTCCCAAGGTGACATGGGGAAGAATAAGCAAAAAGGGAAAAAACAGAAGAACGTCTTTCAAGTGGCAAACAAGCACTTGAAGAACAAGAACAAAGCAAAGCCTGTCACGACAACACTCAAACACGTAAGATCTCTTTCTTGCACTTTTTTCTTTCTCTCCCTTATATATATTTCGAATCCCCTCTTGTATGCTCTGTTTCCCGCACCCCGCTCTAGTGTAATTTGTGGTTTCACAGATCAATGCTGTGAAAAATGAGAAAGTGGAGAACCTCAATCAGATCTTCACAGAAGTCCAGAGGGACGTTAAGAGCGTTTCGAAATCTGTCGCACCTGAACCGAAGAAACAAACACAGGTAAAGGTGAAAAACTTGGACACTTAAAGTTCTGTTCATCATCCAACATTTCAATCGTCCTGATAAATTTCAGTGTGTTTGTTTATTTTATTTTTTTAATCTTATTAGGTTGTCAGAGAGCCCCCGAAGGAATCTGTAAATGTTGACAGCGCTGCTCAACTCTTCTCTCAGCTATAACGGACCAAGAGAGAAAGACTGTCATAAACACTGATGTACAGGCAGAGTGATCCACTCCTCTGTGCTCATGTTGGATGTTTAAAGTCTCAGAGGAGCTGTCAGTTTACTTCCGAAGCATTTTGACGTTTCGTAGCAAAATGAGGACTGCAGATAAGTTGAAAATTGCACTTATTATTGCGTGGTAGTAAAACCGTCTGTGTAATTTAAGCTTTCAGTGCTCAGAAATGTCATCGATCGACAGACTTGTCATTTATAATACTGAGATTGTGTCTCAGGAATATAGGATATTTTTTATTTCTATTGATTAATATTCTTTTGTGTTGAGATGTTTTGCTTTCCTTTATTGCAGCAACTCTAATTATTTTCTTGCTGCTTATTGATGTCTTGGTTTGTTTATAAAATTTCAATATTGGAAAAATGATTTTTTTCACAGAGCTCCAGCCTGATTTTCTCTGGCAGACCAAAAAAAAACTAACACACACACACACACACACACACACACACACACACACACACACACACACACACACAGGCAGGTGACAAATTTAAGGGAAAAACCTGACTAAATGAGTGGAGAAACATAAATAATGCAGATGCTTCCACACAAGTGCACTGCATGGTATAATTAAGCAATTAACATCCAATCATGCTCTGTGACATTTATAAAATGCTGAGCAGGCCCAGTTTTGGCCAGTTGAACACCTTTGGGAGATTTAGGACCGACGTGTTAGACAGCACTCTCCACCACCATCATCAAAACACCAAATGAAGGAATATCTTTTGGAAGAATGGTGTTCATCCCTCCAGTAGAGTTCAGAAACTTGTAATGCATTGAAGCTGTTCTGACGGCACATGGTGGCCCAACACCTGTATATGTATATATATCTATATATCTATATATGTATATCTATATATGAAAAGGACAGCAACAAAACCTCACATTTGAGAAAATGCAGCAAGTGGTTGTTTGGCATTTCTTGAAATGATTAATCAATTAACAAAATAACTGCCAAGTAATTTTCTGTTGATAAACTAATCAATTAATTGACTTATTTTATTAAACAGTGTTGATATGAGTGTCTTGTTCTCTATTATTTTGAATCTGTCTGCATTTTAAGTTCAGTTATAAAGGTTATTTTAAAAATAGATTTTCAGAAGAATGATATAACCACAGGCACTTTATTATACCCATCTTGTTAGGTAGTTAAATGTTTTTCACTTCTTTGTAGCCTTTGGTGATTTTAATGGTTCTGAATTTATGTAACTGAAGTCATAAAAGAGGTTATTGGGACTACTGCTTGTATAACGACAGTATTTACTTCAAAGATTTGTTTTACTTTTCACATGAAAGTAATTAAAATTTCATGTAGATGTTTAATTTAAGAGAATTGAGAATTCACATATGAAGCATCATTAATTATCTTTGCAGGGTGTACTCTATGTAGTGGACAAAATAATAGCACATCTGACTTAACATCTGCACTGCTATTCATCATATTGTTGGGTTTTTTTTGTCTACCTCTGTACTGTATTTATATGCTCTATTTCATGACTTCTCACTGTCATTTCGATTAGAAGCACACCTGAAGATGAAGTATAGATTTTCTGCTCCACCTGCCAGCAGCTGGCCATTATCAGTATGCTGCTGCATCCTGCTATAGCACTGGAGGTCACGACTGTACCAGCGCCGTCTTAATACATCCATGCTGCCCAGCTGATTGCTTGTCTCCCTGGCGACCTCTAACTGAGTTAGCTGGTCAATAAATCTGGAGCAAGGTGAAAGCACGAGCGAGGGTGGTAAACAAACCGGCTCTTGACTGTCTTGACATAAATAAGCTGAGGATGAGATTTTCAAGGTGAAGATGACTTCCAGTAACAGCTGTTTGAGTGGCGGATTTAATCCACTTGAGTGGACATATTTTCCACTGACGGTAGTTGTACTGAAAAGCTTAAACCTGCGATGATGGGAAGGTTGTTTTGGGGTCTGTTCGAGGGCATCAGAAAAAAGCTGCAACCACAACGCTGACATCATTATCACCTTTCCAGTTGATATGTCTACTGTGGAGTAACGTTAGCATTCATTTTGAGCCATGCTTGTGTTGACTTAACACATATAAATACGATTCACTCTCCTTTTAGCTCTGTTTTTGGTATTTACTAACTCCCAGCTGCTAGTAACAATGTTCACCAGCTAGTTGCTAACTTGGTTGGCCGTTAAGTACTTGACAGGTAATAAACAGTGTGTTGTGCTTTTTTGCTGGGAACAAGGTAGACGAGAGTGAGCTAAACATTAAAGGATAGCTTCACAATATTCAAGTCTGTCTTAAAACAATATTCAGGTGCCCATATGAACATTCATTGTGCCACAATGCATTTAAAAGTTTATCTGAAGCTAACATGAGGCTTCAGCAGTCTGATATAGTCAAATCAGGTGGATATCTTTCAAAGTTACTGTCTTTGTAGTACCAAATTCCCTATTTTTGTTATTCCACTAATTTGGGTCATCTCATCGGGGAAACACTGTCTGGGGAACACAAACAGGGAATTTTCTATTGAAAAGTTTGTAACTGTGGAAGATACTTTATTGAACTAACTCAGACTGCCGAAGCTTCACATTAACTTCAGTTTAATGACCATTATGAGCAGGAGGAATGATTACAGTGAGCAAAATATCTTCCATTGTTCATATGGGCATCTGACTTGCTTTAAGACAAACTTGAAAAAGCTCAACAAATATTGCAGATTTGCTCTTAAATGCGTTCAATGCATGCCTTTTGGGCAAAAACATGTATTTCTAGTACAGAGGAAAAGGTTTTCAGTCTGAAACGATTGGCGAGGAGAGTGTAGCAGATGCAGTGTTAAGGTGTCAGCCTGCGAGCAGGTGCTTCCCACTGTGATCCAGATGGCTGCACCGCAGCACAGGCAGTGGGGTTGCAGCACCACACACCCTGGGGAAACAGATATCATGCCAGCACATGCACATTGAATTTTGAATGTAATCTACATGAGCCGGTAGGGGGTAGTTGGATCTGTGGGTGGGAGCGAGTGTGTGTTTGTGTGTTTGTCACGCCGAAGAATGTTATTAGTTATTTTTGTCGCCGTTAGTCATGCAAAAAATGCTACTAGAGTTCCGCATGCTGCTCTCAAACTTATTTCTTTGATCCAACTTCAAACTTAAAAAACATCAATTATATAAGAACTTGGCTCTGTATGTCTTACTGAGATAAATGCCAGGAAGAGCTAGAGACAGACAATACCAATGATGCTGTTTTATACTGGAAATAAAAGCATTGATTTTTATAATTTACTTTCATAATTAGAAAAGAAATTGATTAGTCTGTTGCTAAAACTGAATGAAATCGAAAGTGACACTTTAGACAACCACCAGAGTTGGAAATGTCCACAAGATGGTGCTCTGGATGGGCTTATCAATATGCATGGTGACAAGCAGGGAAGTGGATCTGTGTGTGTGTGTGTGTGTGTGTGTGTGTGTGTGTGTGTGTGTGTGTGTGTGTGTGTGTGTGTGTGTGTGTGTGTGTGTGTGTGAGTGAGAGTTGGGGACAGAGAAAGAGAAAGAGACAAGTGTTGGGCTCTCTGAATGCCAATAAGAAGCTGAAGGCCTATTTGCAGTATGTCATTCCCACTGCACAGCTGGGTTTTGCACTCTGACAGGACTAGCAGCAAAAGGTTACAGCACCTGCACTTCTCCCTGTGACAGAAATAAGAATCAATGTGTTTGTCTGCGTAAGAGCGACAGACACAGCAGCTGTGTGTTTGTGTGTGTGTGTGTGTGTGTGTGTGTGTGTCGTTTGCTCGCGTTTGCCTACGCACATTTGCTTTTACAGCCTTTTTCAGATCGCAGCGGTTGTCACAGTATCAACCCAGACATCAGTGTTTCAAAGACTTGACGGTGATATATTCTTGTCTTAACTTCTCCCCGTTCTACCCTTTAAAATAAAATGAATACATTATCAGCTTTAAATGAAATATGCTTTTAAATGATTAATGCTTCTCCGACAGCTTGGTCTTATTTGCTCTGTCAAAAGAGAGCATGGTGAACTATTCAAAGCAAAGCACACTTGACTTTGAAAAAAAAAAAAAGCCATTTTACTTTGAAAGGGGCACAATTATGGTATTTAAGGGGTCAAAAAGACATTTAAATGAAATGATTAGTCATGATAGAAATGATATGGCTATTAAACAATTCTAATTTCTCACAATTCAACATGAACAAATGGATATATGTTAACATATATTTACTCATCTTAAAACTTCTCTTTCTGAAGTATTGTTTGTCATTGATGAATAATGGTTCCCCTTTTAAAATAGAACCATTTTCCTAGTCATCCGAATCTCCCTTTAATGTCTTTAAAGGCATTTTGCCAACAAATTAGACAGCCAAGATTCAAATTGTGATTAAAGTTTGCTCTTGAGACCGCAGCTCAGTTGAGCAATGTCTCACTGTGCCTTCACAGTCAACAGAAATTCTCCTCACGCCTTTCATGCCTGCAGACTTATCTCATGTGAATCTGTATATTTTGCTTCAATCTTGCAGTTGAAGTCAGGGATTTTGGCTGCCACTGTTCTCTCAGTGTGATTTGCTGTTTGATCGAGAGTCTGTCCCTCCAAAGCTAAGATTAAACCTTTGCCCATGGTACTTTTCCTCTGAAACGCCGGTATTATCACTGGCAGACAGACTGGCAGATATAATTAAACTAGCATAGAACTTGTATTGTAATTTTATCATCATCTGTGAATCTTTCCTCGATCTCGATCCCTTTGCAATGTTGGAATTCAAATAAGAGAAAACTAGTTTATCTGACCAGCGCTGTCTTGTTTATATCTGAGGGTTGTTGAAGCTTTTATTCTGCTTTCACAAGGACAGTTAGAGTCCTCACAAATGCTTCTACTAATAGTTGTGATACAGCCTGTTATGATTCCATTAAAGCTTCTTATGTATTGTTCTTAACACCTGGGGTCCACTGGAAAATGTCTTGATTAAGAGGACTCCTCGCTGAGTTAATGAACGTATTTAAGTGGCGGCCTTGATTAAATTGGTCTGAATTCTCTTAATGCCAGTAAGCAAATGTGCTTTTCTTTAATTTTTTCTTCATTTTTTTTTCTTTCTCCTTTTTGGACATATCACAGTTACTTTGCATCAAGGTCAGGGAATAGACAGAATTTTTAAGACTATAAGGTTGCAAAATAAATGATGAAATATTCATTTCAAACACTTCAGTCCAGGTTTAACCCTACACTCCCCATACATGTTCTCACCTGCAAATTACCAAGACCACGCTTTCTCCCCAGAGCTCACGATTTGTTAAATTTTCCTCTTTTTTTGCTGTATACTTTAACGTTTAATCTATTTGATGACAACTCAGGAATTGTGGTCTTGATTTACCGACAAATTCTCTAACCTAAATGACAAAATAGGTTATTTGTTGGTGCCAACGTTTGGTTGAGTTTGGTGTCAAAATCAGACACAACATCACACTTTTTCCACCGTTGCTTCTCAGAGAGGAGAGTCATTATTCACATCACCACAAGAGGTCACTTGTGAGAAAAACAGAAATTTAGTGTAGATCAATTGAAGCTCTTGAACAAATGACCAATGCCATTTGTGCTAACTAGGGTTGAGAAGTGAATGTTTTTTGATATTTATTGCACTGAATTTGGGAAAACATACAACTTATTTCTGCACTCTAACTGTGTTCTAACTATATTTCAGCTTTATTTTTTATTTGGCCTTTTTAAAATTGAATTTAATTCTATTTTAATAGAATTTATTTTACTTTGCATTTATGTCTTACTGGGCTTTTAAATATAATTTTAATGGATTTCATCACCGTATAACACAGACTGTATACACAGATGGACTCAGCAAGGTGTGACATCACCCATTGGTTTGCATTGGAGCCGGTTTTTAAGTCCAGAGTAGCTGCTTATGGTCGGCGCCATCTTCTCCATTTGGAGTCAGGACCTTCCAGATAAGGAGTGCGGGATGTTGCCTTGAAACACGCCCCGCCACCTCGGACCGAAGCGAACGCTAGCTTACTGGGAACTGAATTGCCTCTATGTTTTAAAAGGTGCTATGCAAAAAAACAGTTGCCTTGTCTTGACTAGGTTGTTTAAAATCCTCTGAATGATGATTCATTGTGTATCTGATCCTATTACATATCAAATGCATTGTGAAGTCAATGATCATACCAGACATCTAAAAGAAATCAACCAAATTTAGTCCAGATGCCTGATTCAGACATTTTTCCTACATTATCATGATTAATCAATTGTTTGTTTCGAAAACATTTTCAGGCCTTGTCCACAAGCTACATTATAAAATCCCGTACTTGGAATTAGCACTGGACAAAGCTTGGGACTGACCACTATGAGCTCATAGGTGCATGTCTTAATTCTCAGGCAAGTCAAGAGCCCCATCAACTCCACAACACATGCAGTATCTGAATCATAAACACATGCCAAAACAAACAAACCCAAGCCTCTGCAGCTCTATTTTCCATCTGCAACAAACCACCAGAGCATCAAGCGACTGCAAGCTGTTTGGCTCATAGGGAATGAAATAGGATTTACACTTGAGAGAACACAGCACACAGACTTGCTTTTTTAATAGGATCTCAGGCACGTTGCTCGAGTCGCCGGCGAGGTTCCACCTGCAGGTACTGAACGTCGGCCAGTTTGTGCCTGAGGGACAGGAGAGGGAGGAGAGAGGTGTACGGCTCAGAGCAGATCTGGTGAGGAGCGCGTGCTTGCTTGTCAGTGAAGTGAAGAGGGAGCTTTCTGGTACACCTGTCAGACGCATGAACAAAGTACATCTGTTCATCCCCTCCCCTCCTTCGTCAGATGTCACTGTCTAAAAACAAGGCTTTCTAAAAACAAGGCACACTTATTTCTGCCTGCCTCTGCCGCGCTGTCTCTTTGTTTTTCACACACGTATGAGCACACACACACACACACACACACATACAGACAAATAGAAAGTGGTGCAAAACATGTTCAAAGCAGCAATACTGCAATGCAAATAAATTCAGGGTTGAGTAAAATCAAGCAGCAGTATAAAATCTGGCCAGTTGTCAGCAGGCCCTCATCCCTCCTTCCTGGCACGTTTCCCCAAAACACATTCACCAGAATGTTTGTCATTTTAACTTAATTTGAACTTTTTAATTTTAGAGATGGACTGACTAGTATACATTTTCGAGAGCAAATACTCCACAGGTTTGCCTCTAAATTGACTTGCAGAAGAGCAAATTTCATCTATAAATTCACATTTCTGGATATGTGTGTGAATATGTTTTGCTCCGTATTTACTGCCACAGTTGTGTGTGCAGCAGTGTGCATTTCACAACTTGTGATGTATATTAAAAGATCTAACAGGGTGCAGTTGGTGAGCTGTCTACAAAAAATATTTCTACAGTTTTTTTTGTGTCTTCAAAGGTATTAGTACATGTACATGTGTTAAGTCCTTTGTGTGCATGTACATACAAAATAAATACCTTCAAATAGTCTGACTCTGTGATGGACCTGTCTTTATTTCTCTCAGAGGATTTGCCCAGTGCTGATTTGTAGTGTTTTGGACAGACATGCAGTGCTTTTTATTTTAGTGAAATAAAAGATCATCTATGAGGTGCAGTTTTGAGTTCTAAAATCTATTTCTCTCAAAGACTCTGAAAAGCAAAAACAGTTTTGATTATTTCACATGAGAGAGAGAAAATCTGTGATTGTGTGTCTGCCCTTACTTTTCTCACTGATTTGTAGTGATGTCACACACTTTCGCGCACCAGTGCTGCCTGGCCACTCTCAATCAAATCTGACCAAACGGCAACCACAAAGTCTGAAATTTAACTTTTTGCTTATTTAGTCATGAATATTTAATATACCGAGAAATACATTTAGAACTAAGAGGCTTTAAAGTGAGTTTTAAAAAAAGATATATTCAAGATCTTCACACTTCATGATGAGCTTAATAGCATTTCCCCTCGCTGGCAGATTGTTTTTCAACATGTTACATGTGAAAAACAAGATCTTAAGACTGAATACATGTGAGACTGACTTGATAAGACACAGGGAAATGTTATCTTACTGGTGTTGTGTTTGTTTTCTCACACAACTTTTATGATGCAGCGAGCAAAGTTGTTTCATCATTTGAATTTTAATGTTGGTTGCAAAATTAGTCCCAGTTTCATACCAGCAAGTTTTATTTCATAATCCCATCATCTTTGCCAGTTGCCTTGGATAACTGCTGTTTACTGTTTGGTCCAGATTTGACAAATTTCTGTTAGGTGGTACTGCTAAATATGGCTTGTAGTTACTGTGTTGAATTCCAAGATTAACTGTAAGAATCTATAGGCGACAAACTCAAGCTGTTAATCTTCCTTTTTCCTGTAAACAGCTGCCTGAGCACGGCAAGTCCCATTTGCTGGATCTTTCCTTTTTTGGCAGTCAGTGGATAACTATAGCAACCCTACAACACATTAGGCACCGTACGGATGTGAACAAGTCTATGAAGCAGTAAGGTGCTGAATAAGAGCATGCATGCTCAGCAAAACACCTTGCTGGTATCACTCACCACCGATTTGTTCTCACATTACAAATGCCAAAAGGTCTACAGTTTGTGTTTGCATGAATATTTAATCATAAAAATGTGTTCTTATTTATTTGTATTGTTCTGCACAGTTTCTAACAGAGTAAAAGACTTGCATTTAGAGTGTTACTAGCTGATTAAGTCTGAATGCAGCCACATCTAACTGGCCTGTAGTGCTCAAAGATAGAAATTGAAAACTGACCTTTAAATTTACATTTTAAGTAGATACCAAAACTTCAAGCAAATGTTTGTTAAGGTATGATAGAGAAGTTGTACTTAGGGCAAGGACAAGGGAAAATTTTATTCATATATTTTCGTAACAAGACAGGAACATTTTCAGTAGCGAAGGGCAATAAGGGAGCGAGCTGTGTGATTCAGGAGAGAAAGGGAAGGACGTGAAGGGCTTGTTGATGAGAGGAAGTCTCAGTGGAGGAACAGGGAGAGAGACTCTTCCGTCTAGACTGGGGTGAGAAGGTCAGTGGACTGTTGGGAAACCAGGAGGTGGAAGAGCTGAGGCTCCTCAGGTTCAGTTTGGAGGTTGCTGCAGGGAAAGAAGAGTGAGACACTGGGCAGGAGCTTTAACATGAAGCCCCAGCTAGACTGTGAACTATGGCGCTATGTTGGACAGTGAGGCACACAAGCATCAGGCTTGTAAATTTCACTGTTATTAGGACTGAGTCAAATTTTTGTTCATGTTCCAATATCCTGAAACAATACACTCCAATCAAGTATTCAACACAAGTATGGATTCAAACCTTTGGAGTCATTAACAATTCTACTGGCAGTGTGTGAAATGGAGCGTTGTTAGTCTACTGAAACATTTAGAAAAGAAAGAAAATGGTGGGAATTGTTGCTCCTTTTACAGTTGATGTAAACTATCTTTGAAATTTAGAAGCTGCCCATAGAGAAGCTATATACAAGTTCAACATTGCTGACTCACCATTAAAGTAAAAGTGCCATTTATTACAACTTTTTTAGTTGTTCTTGTCACTGGTGCTGTTGGTTATGATAACACTGTATTCACTGAAGTAATTGCTGGGAACTACATCACTAGTAGGTCCAAATGGGGTGACAAGCACAAGCAGTCAGACCGTCACACTGGTTGAAAATGAAAATTAAGGTTAGTCAAAGTTATTTGGAAGAGAAAACTAAGGTGAATGATAGAATTAAATGGCTTAATGGTAAATGTCTGCATTTATGTAGCGCTTTTCATTCAAGCGTTTTACAGTGTTGCTGCTGCTTATTCACACTCACACCAGTGGTGGCGAGCTATCACGCAGGGTGCTGGCACAACCATCGGGAGCAATTTGGGGTTTAGTAGATGGACAGTTTGACATGCAGATAGGACAAGTCAGGGATCAAACCACTGACCTTCTGATTAACCCGCTCTACCTCCTGAGCCACAGTTTCCCCAAAGTTATTACCCAATCTGTCCAGTATAGTTTACAGACACTTCTTGGTTTAACTTTGACATAGTGTACATGCCATAGTTTTTTGATTAGTAGTTTTTGGGACATTTTTGACATTTGAAGGGTAGAGCTGCCAGAAAATGAGGGTAGAGAGAAAACGAATGATGTGCGATGAAAGTCCCCAGGTTGACTCAAATAGGGAACATCACAGTCTAAGGAATGCAGCTTAACAACTAGGCTACCGGGACGCTCCACATGAGAAATTATTTCTGACATTTCAGGTGTGCTCACCTTCAGTTTTACCTCCAAATAAACTGCTTGCAAATCTGGCAAAACTGTTTGAAAAACCTGTATGACTATGAGAAGTCTTGTGTTTGTCTCCCTGTTGGACCTATTTTCAGTGATGTCACTGTGTCCAGAAATGTCAGCAATTACTTAGGTGAGTACAATGTTATCATAGCTGATAGAACTATGAAAATAAAACACGATTTGTAATAAACTGTAGCTGTCCTTTAATGAGATAAGTAATTAAACAAACCTTCATGCAATTACAATAAGCCTTTACCATGATCATCACCAAAAACAGGATTTATAGAATCAAAAGAAAGTAATAATTTGTCAAGAGTATAGACATAGAAGACTAGTGATGTTGATCAGGATGGCATCCAGAAGACTAAGTCCACAAACTGACTAGATTAGGACCTAATTGAGATACTTGAATCATTGGGTGCCACTGTCAACAATTCTCAGTTGGGAGTAGCTCTAAACATTATTCTTGAAAAAACTAGACGCATTTTTCTATTAATGAATGTCTGGCTACTATCTGTCGGCTGGCTGAAAGCTTTTATATTTGCTGTTTGATAGGTCTTACCTGGGAAACTACCACTACTCTGCACACAAGACATTTTTCTTTTTATGTTACCTGAAGCAGCAACATTGTTTGTACGGAATAAATAGAAGATGAGCCTGAGCAGATATAGCCACCTACAAAAACTTTCATCAGCTGAAAAAATGAGAGAAGATTGCAAAATATTGCACGCAGCATTTGATTGACAGGCGATACCTGGAAAAGGATTGCTTGGCTGCTTTGCAACCAGGGTGTAACTAAAATAGGTTTAAGAAAAAAAAAATCTCTCTTGAGGGGTTTATGGCGTGTAACTGAGGTGACTTTTAGCATGTATGTTGCTGTTGTACTGCCAGACAGTCTCACGCTTGTATCTTGAGTGGAAAAGCTCTGTTGAATGATGTTTGCCTCAATGAAAGAGATTTAAAACCCTGTCTTTTCTGACTGGTGTTCAGACCTCTTCAGACCCTGCAGATGAGAGAAGTTTTCGACCTGCGGAAAAGCAGAGACGAGATGATGACAGCAGGTCTCGCCTCACCCCAGGGAGATGAGGGAGCCCAGAGGTGTTGTGAAGAAATGGATTTCAGGAGGAGATTTCAGGGGCACTGAGCAAACTAAAATGGAAGAAAGCGAATTTGCACACAGGTAAACATCAAACAACAAAATGGAAGGCACAGCTGAGAATCTGAGGGCACTTCAGGTCAATACTCGGTATCAACACGGAGAAAAGAAAAGGAGATACACTAAAAAAGACTGAATGTACAGTATAAATATTCATCCATAAAATAGATCTAAACATCAGCTTTTAATTACAAATCTTGTTTAAAAAGATTTGTAAAATTGACTATGTTAAACTGTGTTAATTGATTTTTTGGCCACTTGGAAGCAGTACAACAATCTTTAAACATATAACTGACATAGCTTATCAAGCTGTTGTGGCAAATGTGTTAGCAAACAACTGCCTTAGTAGACACTGAGCACTCATTTGTCATGTGTTTTTTGCCACCAGGTCCAGTATTTACTCTCCTTTTAGTTCTGTTTTTGTCTCCATCAGAGTTGCAGCTTAGGGTGGTGCCATCTTTTCCATTTGGAGCCAGGACCCTCCGAATAAGGAGTGCAGGTTGTTTCGTTTCACACTCTGGAAACACCCCCCACTACCTCGGACTGTAGCTAATGCTAGCTTACTGGGAACACCGAGTGGTACACACTTGGGCTAACGTTAACTAATCTAGCTAAATTGTGCTAACAGGGCAGGTATCATAAACAAGAAACTGAAATAATGCAATCATAGTCCGACTCAGTGCGAGTCGAGCAGCAGGTGAGCTAACTACCAATCACAGCTGTCAATCAGCGGTCACACAGCAGACATCAGAGTCTTCAAATCTTATTAACGGTGCAATAATTTCCAAAATGTCCACCAGCACATTTGTTAGAGGGCTCAAATGTAGCAGTTGACACCATAATGACTTGTTGAAAAAAATGCTGACTTAGTATTACTTGAGAGAAGTTGACACTTTTTAAACGGGAGTCAGTTGGAGCCAGCATCTAGTGGCCATTGATGGCATTGCACTTTAAGGTACTTCCACTTTGGCTTCAGCCTCAAGTCTCGGTAGTTGCCGCCTTGGTCTCCACCTACTGCTGAGGGAAAAATGTGTCTGTTAAGCTGCTAAATTATCACTAACTTTGTGGTGCAGGGCAGATAATGTACAGTGGGTTTTTAGGGCTTTTCCAAAATTTTTAATACAGCCTGTAAGAAGCCTACAACTTTAAAAACAGCTTCCTGCTGTGGTTTAAAATTATGCTGATGAATGAGAACAACAACAGTGAACTTGCAGGCCATGAAAGCACAGCAATGAATTAAAGATGCTTAAAAAACTCCCTAGAGTAAGGGATGCTGTAGAGTAGCATGATAATTCTTTATGAGCAACTTCTTTCATATCATCAGTACTCATTTGATTCATTGTTGATATATTGATTAATATATTGATTATAGCAGCTTTGGGTAATCTCTCTATTATGGTTCATTTTGCAAAAAGGAGTTATTATCCAGCTTAAAGTAATATGAATGTTTCTGTTACAGTCAGTCACATTTTTTATAAGCATTTAGTTGAAAGTAAACAAAGCAAAAATATTCTGAACATTTGAGTGTTTTGCTTTAGTTGAAGGACAGTACTTCAGTGCATATCAAAGAGCCTAAAAGTCCCTATTAAACCAGGTTCTTGAGCAACCAACATGCCTCTTACTTTAACTAAAGATATGTTTTCAAAGCCAGGAGCTTTTAGTTGAGATGCTGCTGTTCTAAAAATGAGCCAAGAGGAAAACTGTTTTGAACAAACCTACAGTTTCCCCCCAAGATGTCTAATTAGCCAAACACCGTACACCTGTGTGAGCTGGAGATTGACACTGAAGATTACAGGCCTCATTCCCAAAAAGTATAACTTGAAGCTCTTAGATTGTTACACACAGTGGGAGCAGGAGTCGCTCAACATAATGATAAATGACAATGTTAGAATTAAAAGAGAATATTGAAGCTGAAAATGGGAAAGTAAACAAGGATTCAGCCTTCAGTTTCAATGGTAGTAAATAACATTCAACAGCACTCTTTTCATCAATTAAGGGTCAAACCTCTATAGATCATAGTTTAGAGAGAAAGTGGGAGTATTTTCATGTATAATATGTATGTGAGTGAAAACTGTGGGACTGAAGAGCAGTTTATTTTTTTTCTTGTCTGAAAAGCAACTTTTCAGCCTGGCCTTCCCATGGAAATATACTGAACCAAAAGAAGAAGGTCATACATTTTAGAAACTAAAACAAATATATAAAAAGAAGCTATATACAAGTAAATTAAAAAAAAGTGAATACAAACACAAATGTGAACGTTTCTGAAGCACAACACTTCAAAGTCTTAAGCTAACATTTGTGGAATGAATAAAGCACATAGAATAAATAATAAAGAAGTGAAAGATGTGTGCTTTTCGAAGCGAGGACAGTAATGAATGAAGATATTATTAGGAAGCTGCACAGATTTTGATCTATTATCCGCAGTATAATTCTGAAATCCTTCAGGGTTTCTCAGGGTCAAACTGGAAAAATAAAATGTGAGAAATGGGGGCGATGACTTCAATGAAAGAAATGTTACAGTGTTTACTTCACTGTGCATATTGGCATGTTCTTTTATTCACTGGTAGCTTTAATTTACCGAAAAGAGTTTTGTGATTAATTGAAGTTGCTTTTTTTCTGTAAGTGGAGGGTGACGGTCTTTCAGAGTGGGGTCAGTTCGGTTGCTTCATGAATTCTTCATATTGTGTTCCATGTTTCACATTGGTGTCGTTCCAAACTGAGGTATCTGACCCTGTAAAATACTAGCATTACTGTTGACAGTAATGTCAATATAATGTTATAAGAATGTTAACTCACGGCACAATACTATGTAGTGATGTAACCAAAAAACCTTTGCTTTCAAAATATCAGTATTTTTCATCATGATTTTCTGTTCATTGAAACGCTGATATCTAATTAATTAGAAAATAAATGGCATTCTCTCCTCCGTATTGTTCTTCTGCAGCCTGCAGGTAAAAATCGACACTCAAATGAAAATGGAATGATCGACAGGACATCTATTACTGAATCTGTTGACTCCACGGTGCAAATAATTCATCATTTGAATGTTCTTTAGTGATTTTGCAACAATAAGAGAACTCACTGATGTCACTCTACAGGAGTCAGTATTGTCTCTCTCTTCACAGCAGTCCAAAACTGTTGTGTTTAGAGCCACAGCAGACAGTTGTTTTTGCCCATACAGTACACGACTCTGTATTTCCACAATCCTCTTCTCAGAAGGCAGTCTAAGTAATGAACTGTGCAAAAACCCATCTGTGCTGCATTTTCAATTTGGCACGTCTTATAGCAATGCTATTAATGATCTCTCAGACACATTTATATATGAAATGCGATATGCACTGTAGCATCTTTTCACAACATATTGATATGTGGAATTTCAAGATTGGATTTGGGATAAAGTTGAAGGTGGTGCAATATCTTAATGGAAAGGGCATTTAGAATCCATTTCCAACAAAGTGAAACATTTGTAAAACAATGATTTCATAAGTTTTGAAAATAAAGACATTCTAAATATCTACATTCATTTAGAGAGAAGACTGCCTGAAGTAATCATCACAATATGGCAGATCCAGTCTGTATTTTTATAAAATTGAACATGGAATGGAACATTTTCCCACATAAACAAACATCTGTTTCACTTCTATCCAATTCTGACTGACATAAAAATGTGTGAGGGATCTTGTCTACAGTTAACAAAGCCTTTTAAATGAGCTCTATTGAATATCAGATGTCTGGTAGACTTCCTCTTCAAAAAAACAAAAACAAACAAAAAATACATAGTTGGTCCATGCAGAAGTGTTTTCTTTACTGATGCAGTATGACAACATTCGTCTGAACCTTACAAAATGGCTCCAAATTACCGGTTAAAGATAAATACGTTTGATGATGTGACACGGTTTCGTTAAGCAGAAAAATGATTTGGTTAGGTTACAGGATCAGGGGCACTGAGGTTTGAGAAAAATGCTTGTGGAATTATTCATTTTGTGTCTTTAGAAGCTACAGTGGTTTATTTGTAGTGAGCAACTGGGTAGTTCAAGCAGCAATAGCTAAAATACTGTATAGTGAAATGGACAAAGCAATGACAGCCACCTACAGACACTCAAACCTCAACAGAAAATCCAAGAAAAAGAGGCATCAGAGTGCTCAGCATAATGGAATATGAATTGCAAAAATACTGCATTAGGAAGTACATAGCGTCACGGTAACACAAAACAAAACATGGCTGTTTGTTTAGTCATCCAAATCGAGACTGATGAGACAGCAGAGAATGACCCAAAATCGACCACTTGACATTAATTTGTTTATGCTCAGCTGGATCAAGTAAGGCAATACTTTTTAACTTGATCTTTAATGATGGCAAGAAATCAATTCTTCATGCAACCCTACAGCAAAATAACATAATCAAGATTTAGTTTATTCCACAAACAGCAACAGGGCTGTGGTTAGATTTACATGTGCTGGAAAAATGATTAAAGATTATTTAAAGTGCAAAATGCTACTATAATACAGCCTCTATGAAGCCTCCAATTTAAAATGCTACATGATAGTCATCACCTCATACTGTACATCCAAGGTGGGTAGAAATATTTGGTTAGCAAAGTCTTTCAAGCAGTATTTATTGATTATTTGGCCACTTGGAGGTTTTTGAGCTTTGCTAACTCTTCAGGAAAAGCTAGTCACTAACTTTGTCTCATTGTTTTGTGCTGGGCAGGTTACGATGTTGATGACAGAAGTGAAGGTGAGCCAGTACAATAAAGATGCAGGCCCTAAAACCAAAACAATGAGCAGAAAGAAGCTAAAACCCTCCATAGAGCTGAGGGGAACCACAGAGCAGCAAAAAAAAGGTTCATTCAGAAATATGTTTCATACTTGTATCCAACTCGTGTCCTGTTTTTCAAATTGAGAAAACCTAATTTTGGAACCAAACTCATCCATTGATTTTCCACTAGGTGTTTTGCAAACATGGCACTACAGTTTTGGAAGGTGAAAACAAAGCTCATTATTCCCCGTGAGACTGCACAGCGATTGCAGGTGTGTTTGTGTTGAAATTGGAAGGGTAATGTGAGTATTTGACCTGCAGTGTTCAGTCATTCCAACTGCAGCCATTCAATCCCACCTCATTTAAAACATCCGCTTTCCCAGCAAAACAAAAGCAGCCACTTCACACGTAGACGGCCTCGAATCGATCACACCACATCCTTTTTAATTAAAAAAGTCATTAAATCAGACCAGAATTCCAGCCATTCTCATCTAGCATGTAGGCCATCTTTTAGATCCCTCCTCCCCCGAGCTCACTCCATCACTTTCCCATAAAGTCCTCCACAATACCCTGAGCAGCTGTTTGGGAAAATCTAATTATGCATTGAGATAAAATTTAAATTCAGCAGGCACCCTCAGTGTAACTCATGATTTATTGATACTTTGGGGGAGACTTTGATATTGTCGTTATGATTAAGACTCATCTGACTCAATTTATGACCGGCCCCCATTTTTTCTCTGATGTCTTTATCATCTTTCTGTCTGTTTTCAGGGAGGTTAATCTCATGTTGGGGCCACACTGATTGTCAGGCTCTGTGGTTTGTACAGTAAGGCTTCCCTTGTTATGCCTAACCTTTCGGAAAGGTTGCACCGTTTCATTTGACATTTTAGAGACAGCCCATTTGCTTTGACAGGCATCACTGAATGACATAACTTCTTTCTGTGATGTGCAGCAAAGCCAAGAACAAGAGGAGCATTTTGTGGGTTGGTTGATTTTTTTCAAAGCAGTAAGGTATTTTTTGATTAATGTCTGATGAGGTATCGTGGTTCAAGAATTTCCTAGACGCTGTAGTAGCATGTAATTCAAGAAATATTCATCTCAAGGTGACAAAACTAAATCTTGATGAACATTCAGAATGATGAATGTTTTTTCTTTTCAATAAACTATTAACATTTTGTTTTTGTGAGCAAGGCTACATCTGCCCACTTTGCACCATTTTCCAGTGACAGCTTTTTACAAACACATCCTAATTGCACTTGTTTGAATTGTGATGTTTGTGGAGCAGTTTATGTACAGCCTAGTTAGGAAAAAAAAAAACATAACTAGTAAATGGAGAGAAAGACTCCACAGACAACACCCACACCACAATCTTGATAAGTATAGCTATGATACAATAACATAAAG
Source organism: Thunnus albacares (assembly GCF_914725855.1). NCBI lineage: Eukaryota > Metazoa > Chordata > Actinopteri > Scombriformes > Scombridae > Thunnus > Thunnus albacares. The sequence continues at coordinate 8,216,344 of NC_058126.1, forward strand.
CTTTACTTCTCAATGTTGTCGCCTACCCTCTCAAGTAAAATACCAACATTGATAATTTCAGCAAATGCCCCAAAACAACATGTTTACACTCAGCTCTATGGTGGACGGTTTTAGTGTCTTTCAGCTCACAGCAGGCAGCTGTTTTCAGCAGAAATAGCTCTGACAAATCCACTGTACGCTACCTGTCCAGCATCAAGTGGTGGACAGACAACGTTAGTGACTAGCAGGTGAATATATTGGTGCATTTTGCAGCTAAAGAACCAGATTTTTTACTTCAGGAGTTGGTGGAGACCAAAACAGAGCCATAGTCGGCATTGGACTTACATTTATTGGGTGGCCAGAAACGCAACTCCAAATGAATGCTAATGATGCTCTGTGTCTACTGTATGTATAGACAGATGCATCTAGATGCTAACACATTAGCCATATCAACTTTATAATATGTCAGTGACGTGTTAACAGCTTTATGTGCTACCCCCAAATGACCAAGATAATTAAATGATTAAATAAATAAATAAATTTAAATTAGTATGATTAAATTATTTCAAATCAGAATCAATTTTCCATGAGCTAATTCCATTTCATGCTTAGACATGCTGAGATTAGATTTCATCTCATTAACAATCAGGGCTTTGTTATAACCTGAGAGCAAATAGTGGAGAAGTACTGTTAAAATTGTAGCCTCACCTGAAATTACAGTAGCCAGACTACTTTCAAAAATCCTTGTGTTGTGTGAAAAGTTTTGAAAGCTACTTCACCAAATATCAGTTCTTAAAATCTCATGTCCAAACTTGTCCAATTGTTGGATTTGAACAGAAATAAAAATAGGTCTAAGTTCAGAGGGATTTTTGAAAATCAATTGTCTCTTATTCAAACCAGAGAAAGCCACAAGGCACAGCTGAAAACTCTTTCAGAGAAAAGAGCAATCAGAGCAACTGTTGTTCTCTCCCTGGGTCACAGTAGGGGGATTTTCCTTTCTTCTGCGTCCTTAGACAATACCAAAGTCTAAGTCTTTGCTCTGCTTGAGCCACTGCTCCATCATTCCACTCCGCCAGTATTGATTGCACCAAGTCCCTCCAAACGAATGAATGGAATAACCTTCCTCTATGTATCCATTTCCTTTTCAGCTGATGGCAGAAATACAGAGGGTTTAGGTAACGCTGAGCCAAAGAAAGGAGGCAAAAAGATTGGTCTGTGTGGATTCCTGCTCTACTGATCATGTCTATCGACTGCCAAGCTGACTGCAACCTCAGACAATCATCCTCATCCCCTCTCCCATCAACCTTGGTTTGGCACGGCCAGCCACAGCCAGCACAGAATCAATCAGCATTGAGATATGGGCAGCCGTCACGGCAGTGACCGATTTTGGCATGCAAGGCTCCCCCTTAATAGACAAAGAGACAGAGATCAATAGCCAATTCGGCCTTGGAATGAGGCCAGAATGGATCAAGGAAAATTCATTTTATTCTCCTCTTCTAAGCCCGGAGAAGTCATGAGAAGTATGATGAACATTCATGACTACTACAGTAAAGGAGTGAATCATTCATCGGCTGCATATGACTAACCTTGGAAGTGCAGACTGCAACATTACGCCTTTGTGATCTGCAGTCGTGTGCTGAGAAAAAGCCATACCATATATATTATGAATGTTTCACCTACTACACTTACGCTTTCAACCCCTTAAAGAATTTCATATTTGATCATTTTTGCCTCATGTAGAGTGAAAACCTAAGTATATTTACTCAAGTAATGTACTTAAGTACAATTTTGAGGTACTTGTACTTGAATATTTTTATTTGAGGCTACTTTATACTTCTACTCCACTACAATTCAGAGGGATATATTTCATGTTTTACCTCACAAATGTGTCTGAGAGCTACAACGAGTAGTCACTTTCCATCATAAGAATTTACATGCAAAACAAATAAACTTGAAAATTAATAATAATTGTTTGAGACCAAAAGTATCCAAAATTTGATTTAAAAGTCAAAATGATGAATACAAATTGATGTCGCAGAATTAAGTTATTTCTTCTTTCCTACTCAATTAATCACCTCATGACCCCTCAGATTTATCTTTTGACCTTTTGGAGTGCTGTGACCTCTAGGTTGGAAACCACAGGTTTAAAATACTGTAGCGTATATGGTTAAAGATCCCCTCCAGACATGTTTTAAATTGTATCTGACAAGTTTTTCCATAATAATGTTCAGTTACCATTTTAGAAATCCTGAAAATGGCATCTTCTCCTTCTATCTCATTAAAAATCCAGAATCTGTGAATATGCAAATATTGTTAATTTCACTGCTGGACACAAGATGTCTCCTATGTCACTATAAGGTCCATCGTGCATGTGCACTGGAGGCTTCGAGTTTCCACATCACACTTTTGTAAGTTGCATACTGGACTATGATTAGCTCCACACTACTTGTGATGTCACAAATCATGCTCACAGGTACGCACTGTAAACTCAGATTTAAGGTGAGAACGGAAAAACTTTTCACTTTCAGCAGATGAATGTAAAAATAACCTTCAAGTGTTAAACTCTGCACATACATCATTCTGCACAGTGGAGCTCAAACATCCAACTGAGGGAACAAGAAGAAAAACACATTTTTGACTAAGCTTTAAAACTAGCTACGATACTCCTCGACCATACAATTCTACTCACAAATTGATGATGATCAGTATTACCAATCTAATAATGTCATATATGATAATATAACATCCATAGGGGCCATTTTTCTGCATAATAATAATAATAATAATAATAATAATAATTTGTACTCACAATAATTTCAGTACATTTGGCTAATAATTGATAACAATGAGCATCTTTACTTATACTTCAGTAGGATTTTTAATGGAGGATTTTTTGTTAACATTAAACATCCCAATACTTCCTCCACCACTCTAAAAAAAACCCATTCTCTATATAAAAACACATAATGATTGAGTGTTTAATCCACACTCATTCCTCCCTTTTGACACAGTACATTATCTTCCTGACCTTATTTTAAAGTTTTGTCACAATGTAAAGGATAACAATTGGGACTGAAATCACAATAATTTGCGGCTGTGCATGAATGGACAGTCGCCTCTCGAGAACGTAATTGGTGCAGCTGCGGATTCAGTCACGAAACCTGAAGGGTCCCTTTTCTACCCATTCGCTGCTTATAATTATAATGTGACAATTCTCTGTGCTGTGTTATCATTTCCCCATTGAGATGCATAATAACTTGTTTCCATTAGGAGCCTGTCTCCATGGAGAGTTATCAGTCGGTGATACTGCTCATATGCAGCGTTATCAGCGGGGGAAACCGTGGCCTACGGGCCCTGGAGGTGTTCACGCCGTCTTCCTCAGGCTGTCCTCGAGCCTCCTCGGCCTCACCGCAGTACAAAGGAAGAGATTCAATTATGAAGTGACACCTTGAGGCATGTAGCAAAACCACACTGCTTCAAAAGAGATCACTCAAAATGTATCCTCTGCCTTTATCTCTCTCTGTCTGCCTGCCTGTCTCACCGTCTCTCTCTCTTTCAAGTCAGTGATTCCTAATATGTTCCTCTGGAAAGCGTAAAACACAGATAAATGTGTCCCGTCTCTCCTACATACAGGCCTACCAAGATCATGATGCCCTGAATGCGAGAACTTTTTCCTTGGATTAAACAGTTTTATTGATTCAGAGCAATTAGTGCAGAACTGAAGGGATAACGCAGCCCACACAGCTGCATAGGTAATGAGGATTACTCCCGTCTTGTTTCCAGCAGTCAGATCTTCAACTGCATTGGGAGATGTGTTTCATCCTTTTTCCACTTTTTGTGTTGGCTGTTTGCCATTTTGTTTGAGTTTCTTATTTATTCAGTTTTTGATTTAATACATCTATAGCTTCAAATTGTGAATTGTATTTTAATAATAATCCTATTGTGTGACAGACTACTGTAAACATATCATTCATTATTTTTTATTTTGCTTTGTTTAAAGCTTCACTACTTGACTCTGCATTTCCTATCAGTGCTATAGAGCGTTTTAGCATCTTTCAACTCATTTTTTTTGGTTTTTACAGCTCATAACTTACTACTGTTTTGGTTCAGTCTCACTGCTTTCATTCATTCTTCATTTCCAGCTGCAGCAGGTGGATGTTGTCAGCAAGAAAGCTCCTAAAACTGGTGACGAAAGTAGAACATTTAGCAGCTAATTAGTCAGAAACTTATCTTAGGAGTTGGTGACCAAACCAGAGCTAAAAGGAGAGTGACTATGGGATTTACATTCATCAGGTGGCCAGAAACCCTTCCCTTCCCTTCCTTCCCTGCCCATGGTCTTTACATTGTGGTGACGTCACAGATTTTTAAATCACTTTTCTTGGCTCGAGGAAAGTTTTACAAATATAAAACCTCTGTGGATCAAAAATTCATAATACGAAGAGTCGTAATTGATGTTGTTTGCAGTTCAAAGTGTCCTGTGAACAGTTTTACAGATGTCTCTTTTACAGTGATGGTCTATGAGAAAAATGCTTTTTGGGCCACAGGGCGCTTTTTCACTATAATACCACAAGTGGCCACTGGGAAGCATTGGCCGCAAAGCTGAGCAGCAGTGCCGTGTCTAGCTCTAATAATACATCCATGGGCTCAGGGCAGCATTACTTCTTCTTCCTCTCAGGTTGGACTGAGGGCAGACTGGACACTACAGTGACTCACTATTGCCTTTGAGGTACAAAGTGGTATCACGAGACAGGACAGTCCAGGGCTGGCTAGCATGCTAACTTCAGTAGATATCTCTGCAACACAATACATCTTTGACATCTTTGACACAATGTCAAAATTGTTATTTCTTCACATTTTGTTGATAATTTTAGTTAAATTTTGAATGTTTTAAACAAAAATTCTTGCCAAATCTTACATAATGCACCTTTAAACAAAATAATAATAGTTAATATACTGAAAATACATACATACACGGGTTGAGAAAATAACATAAAGGGTTATAAGCGGCAGCCCTGCAGTACCACCAGTTTGCTGATTGTTTTTTGTTTTCATTGACTCCAAGATATTGATTCAATGTGATGTTCATTTTTCAGGCTTTATTTTTTTTTTGTCAAGATAATACCACTGAAATAGCTTTCATTGTTGTTGAGGATTAACTTGTGTGTTGTTGCTTTATGGCAGCGCTCGTCATGCTTTTGAGACTTTCATCAATGCCGTATTACATAATCTTGCAATGTTTGTCCCTGATGGAGCATCACAGCTCAGACAGACAGTGACAACAGCAACTCACAATAACAAAGGCTACAAAGATACAAGTGAGTCATATTAGGTTGAATACCAATTAGCATTTTGTGTCGGCTTTAATAGAGGTCTCAGGAGATCAACGTTTTTATAATAAAGTTTTCAAGGCAAAGTATACACATGCAACTAGTACCGCAGTCTTGCTGGTGCAGTAATCAAGCAAAGACTACATTACAAAATTATATATTATGAAAACTTATGCATAACACTGGAAAATTGCATTAGCTAAAAAGGAACTTTTTTTAAATTAATAGTTTTTGCATTCAAATATACGACAAGGGACTAAACACCGACATACTATATATACTTACTGTTAGACAATGTAATCTTTCACATAAGACAGTAGTGTACAACACTATGTACAATGCAAAATGCAAGTTTAATTACAACACATTTCAATCATAAACCCTATTATCCAAATATGATCTTATAAAGATTCAGGGTTCATCAAGTCTGTGATCATATTCATAGAGGGCTGAGGCTGCCTGTTCCACTGACAATAAATACATGAACTCTTTTAACCAATTATCAAGACTAAAGCAATTTGGTCTGTGTGATTTCTATTTCATCATAATAATAGGTTTAACTGACATAAAAGCTAATGCAACGATGCGGTGCGTGAGCATTGACAGTATGTTTTCTACTCTTGTGACTAAAAGGCTGAGTAATGTAGGTATTTTCACATGCAGAATAGAGGACAATCTTAAAGTGACCTTATTTCAAAAGCTCTTTACTGGAGGGCAATGCCACAACAGGTGCATAAGTGTTCCTACTTCTCAACAGCCATGCTAGCACATATTTGAAAGGGAATGAACCATATTCTTTAACCACCATGGTGTGATATAAGCCCTGTGCAAGACTTTTATTTGTAGTGTTTTGTATCTTACACATTTGGGTTAAGCTGTTGTGTTTTTTAAAACAGTCTCTCACTATGCTGTGGTCAGGGATATGCCCAAGTCCCTCTCCCATTGATATTTAATGTAAAATAAGCTGTCAGGAGTGATAAAGGACATCAACTTATACAGGGCCAAAACTACTCTCCTTCCTAAGGCTATTCCCTTAGTTCCCTTATTACTGTCCACGGGTACATCTAAAGTCTCCTAATTGCATCCACGTTTTCCTCACTTGCCTCTTTTCCTTGTGTCTTAGTCCCTCGCACCGAGGATGCATAGAGAGATGCAAGGAAACCATGTGAGGAGAGATGAAACGAGGAAATGTGTTCTTATAGAAATGAGACGTCCTTTCCTTTGAGGTGTCACCTGAAGCAACGTCCGTTTCTGATGACGGCGGCAGCTGATCACAGCTGGATCAGCTGTCAGTCGACTTTAACAGCTGACTGTTGATGGACTTTGTGTCTGCAAACATGTGCACTGCGCTGACACTAATAAAGGCTCACAGTTATCACTGCCAGAGCAGCTGTGTTTTCTCTGTGTAGCCTGTTACCTGTTTGACAAACACCTGCACATGAATAAAAACCTGCATCCTGTATTTATACTGTGTCCTGCTCAGAGGCACACAAACCATTTCTACTGGCAGAATTCGTTTATATTATTTATTCATTATTTGTGTCTGTATTTATTGGTATTCTGATTGTGAATTCATTGTTTAATAACTCAGAATATGATTAGAGTGTCTTTTGAACACTGGGAATTATTTATTAGGCTAAATGTTTCAGGGAAAATTGAAATTATGTAACTCATATCAAACTCAACACTCAGGGATTTTCAGCTTCACATGTGACTGAATGGAAATGACAATAAATGATGTAAAATATAAAAGTGTTTAAAAAGTGTTTCTTGCTGACAGACAGAATCTCTCTGACTTTAAATTTATCCGTAATAAAAGTTAATGTGGGAGATAACAGATCATGAAAATAAAAATCTTTATAATAAATGAAGAAAGTTGGTTTTATGGCTGATCAGACCTAGAATTAACAGATGTTTAACTAAATGGTGAATCAGAAAACAAATAAAATATAAAACTTGGGAGTGATACTCTTAATTTTAATCTGATATTTGTCTCCACTTCGGTATGAAACTGCAGTGATGTTGTGATGTATCAGATCAGTCTGATCAGCTGCAGCGTCCAATCAATAACTGCTTTCCAATAAGGGGACATGTTGGCTGGTAAAAGACTTCAGTGAAGACTGCTCTTGTGTATCTTTGCTTATGGAGCCTCAGAGATCCCTCTTCACTCTTCAGAGCAGAAATAAGAGCTTTGAGACGGCCTTCAAAATGGAGGACCAGAATGTCCTCTAGTTCAAGTGAGGATTGAGGAGCGACAAAAGATCAAATAAGAGACTTGAGATATACCCCAGATCTCCATTAAGTCCCGTGTCCATGTTCTTTGAAATAAGATGATATTTAATTGTAACAACGTGACAACGTGAGGTGACAATACGTGACAGACACTGCCAGGTATTGTTCGTCAGGGTTCTGCATCTAGCAATTAATAGGGGATTATTCCATATAGGGCATGATGGCAAAGATGCCCCAACGAAGACTAAACGTTTCTGCTAAAAGGGACTTAAGATACACTGTGGAGTTTTTGATCACTACTAGCGCTATAGAGTGATGTTTTATTGCGTGATTCCTGCTATTGGTTTCACGCTATTCCACTAATCTACAATAAATTTAAAAAAAATTGCTTTACAAATGTTCTACGAGGAATGACACGTATTCAACACATATGTTTTGGTGAGAAACACTGAAAGAAAACTCCACAGGTCACCTTTTAGCTATAATGGGATATATGCTTTACAAAACTACAGCCTGGGAAAAGGTGATTTAGTGCATTTATCACCAAAAAAAAAAAAGTTACTGTATTGCAAGATGTTATTTTGTCCACCCTCTGTATATAGCACTAATTCTTACTCTTTATAAAAATAATCTGACTAATCCATACTAAGTATTTCCTACAAAGTGAAGTCTACTCTTTTACTTAATATTCTATATGTGATCATATTTAACTTTCTTTAAGTCTTTCTACTTTTGCTGCTCCAGATTTTGCAAAAGGATCAATAAACTCTCAGCTTTTCATCTTGTCTTTTTGATTTTCATTTCTTATGTGACATTTTATTTCTGCTGAAACTGCAAATCCAAACTACACATGCAGTATCTCCTCTCAGACGGCTGTCTACCTCTGACTTATATTTAACAGGATTAACCTTTATGATGCAATCTGCTGTCTGTTCTACCTTCGCTATACATCACTGTGACATGTTTTCAATCTTGAATTACCCCATGATGGATGTCATCTAACGAACCTGATGACTTTCGCAGTGCAGGACGGGAGGAGTGATTGTTCTTCCTCACTCCTAAATCAATGTAATATCGTCCAATAGGCATATAATTGCGCAGGCAATAAAACAATTTGGGAAGAGGCAGTGTAGCACATAGATATAAAACACTAGATGCGACATGTGATAATGACTTGCCGTTCTGGGATGGAACCATATGGCAGCCATTTTATCTGGGTCTAGTTTTAAACTTGCTGTAACTGGAACCTATGGTGAAAGAGGCTTATGTTGTCTTTATAATCCTTGTATTTTTCTACCAATCCTATATTTATTCAAAGTAATGAGTGTAAGACAACTTTGCCTGTCTAGAATGAACCAAAAAAACAAAGATTCTGGTAGAATTTTAATTATTATAGTTCCTAGAGAACAAATACTTTCAGTCTTGAAGAGAATCTCATAATTGTGCATTTATATTGCAGACAATGATTTTGTTTTTTCAGTTTTGCCTGAATTAACTATGTAAGAACTGTCTTTGGTATTCTGAATGGCTTATATACTACATTAAGCAATCTTTTATTTAATATTTTATGTAGAAATCCTGAATAGATCCAGGGTTATGGCTTATATTGGCAGGCAATTACAAACAGAAACACAAGAGAGAAACATACTTACTGTAATATATTAATATATGTATTAATGTCATAAATTGTACATAAGGAAAGAGATCTCTTTCTCTCTCCCTCTTTCTCTCTCACACACAAACATACACATATGACTCAAAACTGTAACTGTTTATTTAAAGCATTCATTTGTTTTTTTTATACATGTTTGTGGAAAGCTTCAATTACAGAATGGAACAAAAACATGAACTTGTGTCAAATAACAATAGCTCTATAAAATATTTAATCGCTATGCCTTGCTTTTATCCATATATAGCCTTTTTAATTTTTTTTTTTTTTTAGCTGTTACACTGTTTCAAAACATATGAACATGTGTATGCATATGCAATAGTTTATTTTCACATATCAATAATATTTAACTACCATATGAACGGTATGCATTTCAAAGTTTATTCCTACTTAGTCCTAGTGACCACCTAGAGACCAATCAACTCCTCCATCTGCAACGATTTGGTTTTATACCATATACCATATTCCACAGAAACTGCAAATTATTATTTTATTGAAAATGTGAAGTGTTCCTTGGATGGGGGTAATGTCATGGGGGCAGTGTTTCTTGACCTGAAAAAAGCATTTGACACTGTCAACCACGGCATTCTCCTGTCTATGTTGTCTACATTCAGTTCTTCTAAACAAGCCATTGATTGGTTTGAATCATATCTTCAAACTAGAGAGCAGTGTGTGAAAGTTGACCAAGTAAAGTCATCCCTTTTAAACAAGAGAATGGGTATTCCCCAAGGTTCGATCCCGGGTCTGCTGCTTTTCAGTCTGTTAATAAATGACCTGCCAACAAGTTGGCCAGGGGCTGGCTGCCAGCTTCATGCAGATGTCACGGTGATATATGCACCAGCCAAGTCACCTAGCAAGGCAGCAGAGATCCTAACTGCATACTTGGACGGCCATCGATGGCTGCAACATAATCATCTTGTCTTGAAACAGTATTTGTGTTTCTCCATTAGAAAACAGGGCTCCCTTGAAAATTTTAACATCAAGAAATGGAATGAAGAAATAGAGGAGTTTGATGATTTCAAGTTTTTAGGAATAATCTTAGATCCACAACTCAAATTTCAGACGCTACATACCCACTCAGGCAGCCTAGTTATTTATGCACTCTATGATTTTCTCTCATTTATCATATTGTGTGACAGTATAGAGTCAAGCATCACCATCCACAATCAAACACCTCACATCCTTATGCAATCAGGTACTGGCATTACTGTCACATACTGAAAAAATACAATCTACTTAGCTTTGAGAGCTTTACTCATTTTGTTTTCTTAAATTAGATTTCAAACGCATCAACTGTTTAGCCCCCGAGCCTCTTTCCAGATATATCCGAAGACAAGACAGTAACAGAGTAACTAGGAGCATAGTGACTGGCAACTGTAAAATACCACATCGCAGATCTAAATTTGGACAATCAGCCTTTTCCATAAAGGGCTGTCATCCCTGGAACATATTACCAACTGAAATCAAATTAATTCCAGATATTAAATCTTTTAGAACAAAGATTAAGTGCTGGGTAAAAGCAAACCAGAGCTATACCCATTTTTAGCTAACTGTATTGTATTGTTAATTGCTTTTTTCACATTCAATGTATTTTAATGTGTATTTCATTGTACTTCCATATCTGTAGTGTACTGTGGTTTTATAATAATGAAAGCTGTATATTTCTTGCCATAAACTCTGTGCAGCACATCAGTTTCATGCTCTGTATTGGAACTATGTTAAATTACATCGTCCCTATCAAATAAATAAATTAAAATTTTACCTCAACTACATCAACTTCTCTGAGACTGAAAACCAGTCTCAATTCTTCATCACACACAATTAAGGCTATTGTAGGTCTATTATTATACATGCATTAGACCCAGTTAAATTCCAGTCTTCATATGCTCACTTGTCATCATGTGACCACATGAGAGTTTGAAAAAAACTTGACCTGAACTGCTGAAGTAAAAATCTCCTTTCTCCGACTGGATTACTTTAGCTGATCGAGACATGGGTTATTTTTTATTTGCTTTACTGAAAGGGAAATTGTGTAAAGGCATGAGGTAAGCTGGCAACAAGTGATGTTAATATATGATGACTGATTGCAGAATTCAATGTGACTAATTTTGGATTAGCTAGATGTGGTGAACATGTAACGTTAAGTGCGACCCCTCGGCCTTGAACTTAACAATATGTTGGCTGATTGTGTGGTCAGTTAGTGGTCCGTGTTGCTGTCAAGGATGTGGCTAATGTTTCTGTTGTGTTGATTTGCCTGGGTTTCTTTTTTTGTGTAGATTGTAACCTAGCTGGCTTGCTGGATTTGTATTGAGATATGAAATGGGATTTAGGAGTGAACACCAGCACTTCTCCTTGTCGTTAACAAGTTATGTATTTACACTTGATTGACAGCTGTTTAGCGGTCAAATGTTAGGGTAATATTAATAACTTTGTTAAAATGCTACTAAACGTAAGCTTTGAGCTTAGCGTAGCTATCATTAAAACAATGTTTGCTGGTTATAACTTATCTGTTTAGCTAACAGATCAATGCTATTGAGAGCTAGCAATCAGCTACTCAGCGGGTCCGTTACTTGGTAGCTAATGGTAAAGTTACCTAGTTCGCTAACTTTTTGTAGTTTTAGTTGACCCATATGTAAAAAATAAATCTCTCATCTACTTTATACTGATGTGTGTAAATTGATGCCGGCTTCCCTGGTCTCTTTGGTACTTTTAGTAAAGCAATAAAGTGCTGCACAGCCAACAACCATAGCTGCTGCCCATACGTGGCCATTGTAAACAATACCCAGGTAAGATGGCGGACGGTTATCCCATGAGTTATGACGTAACGTTGCATCTAGTGTTTTATATCTATGCTGTAGCATTCAAATGCTTTCATTCCTCACCAAGGTATTACATACATACTGTAAATGTCTTTTCATGTACTGGAGGTTACTAGAATTGTAAAGATTATTTGACTTTGTACTCACCTATAACGTATCAGACACTGATGAATCAACAAGAAAGAGAGGATCAAATGTATATTTCACTTCATCCATACATCCAACATAGATATCATCCACAATGAAGATGTAACGTTAGCCTGCTTCCCTCAAACCAAACTTAATGGCTTTGCAACAGCTCATCCTTCAATGCTGTCATAAATTCTACAGATTTCATTAAAGCTTCTGCAGAGATGAAAATCGGGACACTTCATTCTGCTTTTGTAGCTTGACATTCAGATTATTGGCAACACATGCAGGTTCATTTAAATATTTTTCAAATCAGTCCCTGAAAATATGCTCATCATGCACCCCTGAGCTAATATAATATAAATGTTAATTGAGATTTGTGCAGCGAGCTGGGGAAAATTCATATTTGCAATATAGCAAAGGCAACTTTTGAAAAGGGATTCAGTATTAGAGGTTTTTATACTGTACACACATTTTGTCAACTGTAATTGCCTAGGAAAAAAATAGATATTCATGAGTTATCACCCAAATGCTCCTTATAAACATCTTTTAAAATTATGTTTATTAATTATGCTTATTAAGATTATGTCTATTTTCTCCCAGTAATCCATGTGATCGCTATTGTTGAGATAATTTAAAGATGCAAATCTATATGGACATGCAAACAATGAGTTTGAAACCGAACTGATCACATGATGTATCTTGCATATAGAGAGAGACAAGTTGAAATGAGTAAACTGAATCTGTCAGCTGCTGTGTAATAAACAGGAGTTTATGAATGTGGGTGAGAATGAATAATACATTTGTTTTACACTGAAAAAAACGAATATATACACATTTCCAGAGATGTCTGACCTTCCAAATCAATGTAATGACCAACTCGCCAGCAGCAAAACTACCAATAATTTTTATCTATTTTTTATGTCCACAGCAGTCAAAATAAAAAAATATCAATATTGCAGAAGCTTAACAGCTATTGTGAAATTAAAAGAACCTGTCCTCCCAAGAAGATTGTAAATTCAGTTGCAAAAAATGACCTATAGTTATGTTTGAGTGACAGACAGCATCTAGAAGCTGTAGTAATTATGACCTGGAGAAGTGACACAGTTCAAATGACGTCTATATAAGGTGACGAATTTCCGTATTTGGAGGCGGTGGGTTCGGCGGATGGATAGATCCCAACCTGCTGTTATCTTCAGGCCTCCAATCACGAATGTCACGTTTCCAACCGCGAGTCGGGACAGTTTTTTAAAAACCGTAACTACAATTGTCGTGGTGTTTACTGCTACTATGATGACGAAGGTTGCCTAACTTTAACTCACACCACGTTTCAAGTGATCATTTTAACCAAACCCATGTTCTCATGATCTTTCCCTAAACCTAACCAAGTGGTTTTTGTGCCTGAACCTAACCAGACCTTAACCACAGCGTTGTCACACCATAAAACATCATTATTTTTTAACAATGATTTGTAACGGTTTTCAAAAGCACAGACAAATAATGTTGTCTTGGCAATTACTGCCGACAGAGGCGACATATTAGAAAATGCCCCTATGGGTCATTCTGGAGTGCATAGCACAAACGACCTATGTGGTCGTTTAATTTAGAGGACTTGTTGAATTAAAACCGTATAGTCAGTTTCATCCTAAGACAGACTGTCATGGCTGAATATCTTTTTCTTCACTTCAGAAGCTCCTTACTCAGTCATCTCTGTATAAATGAATAAACTTCAGTGCATTACCTCGGGGTGAAAAGTTTTCTCTTATATGGGTTAAATGGGAACAGCTGTGCGTAATCATGCCAGTCACTGGTGGTGTGGTCTTGATGCGGTAGGCTAATTGTGTGTGGCATTGGAGTTGGCCCTCATTAACCTTACTGCATTACCTTTTACTGTGGATAAATGGAAGGCTTTAAATCGGCCATCTGTTGCTGCCCAGCTACCTTTACAGAGTCTCTAACAGAGTGAAAATGACATGCCGAAACCTTTCAAGGACATTAATGTCATAGTCTAACAAGGAGGGAATCTCTAATAACACACGCACACACACAAACCCTGCAGAGCTCTGGCTGGCTTGAATCGTTACCATAATTTAAGTCACCACACATGCTCATTTATGAAAGGATTTGCTTTAATGTCAGGAGCTTTTTTGTTGCTTTTGGCTTCCTATCTTTTAATACGTTTTGCTTTCATTGCAGCATCTTTATATTTTTATGAAGAATCTTATATTTTGAAAAATCGAATGGATTGTATTCATTGCAAGGTGTTATTTTTAGACCAATGCCTTAGAGATTAGAGAAGTGGACTGGTAACATGACTGTTGTTGGTTTGATTTCAGTGAGAGGAAGCTCAAAGAGGATAAAAATGTGTGTTTTAGGAGTAGACACAATCAAAACAGTATAATTCATGTGGGGAAACACTGTTTTTGGTTTCTGCCTTTACAAGAAGATCAGAATCAGATTCAGGTCTAATACGTAGAGTCCATACCAAAAGTATTTGGACACTTACACAGAAGAAGAACGTGTAAGTGTCCAAATACTCTTGCCTCATTATCGCTACCTCTATGGAGGAGGATAACTTTTTCCCACCTGCTGTTAACAACATGAGTGGATTTTCATGAAGGCTGTATGCTAAGAAACAATTAATGTGTCTACTGAAACCCACCTCCAAAATGTCAAAATCTATTGAACTAAAAAAAAACAGCCTTGTTTTAAGCTTTGTGAAAATGAATTTTTTAAGGTAGGTTTTGAGTTTTAAAATGGTTTATTTGGTTTAAGAAGTCTGACAATTTCCTAAACCCATAAAGGAGCACCTAATCCTTTAAAAAATAAAAATCAAATGTTTTTCGATGGACACCGAGTTACATTAACTTAAAGGGTTCATAACATGCTTTTTGTAATTTTCATTTTGTCATTTATATGCTTAGTTATAATGTTGGATGTCTATGTTAAACATAGTTAAAGTTCCAAAACTTGAGGTGAATATATGTAAAAATGCTCCCTGAAAGTCAAAAGCCAGGGCTTCAGAGCACTCTGTTTGCAGTGTTACCTCTACTGCCCCATCGAACTGATGTCAGATCTTTCGTGCGTGCCCACAAACGGCTGTCCGTTCTGTAGTCTTTGTTGCAAAGGTTGTTCCAGAGGTTGTTAACATTGTCCAATCACATATTTCAGATCAGATTTTGTCTCAAACATGTACAGATGTATTTGAGAAGTATCAAATTTGAGTGAAGAATGCAGTCTCCAGAGCCACCAGAAATCTGATGAGGAGCAGCTTCCAGAAACTAACTAATCAGAACAGAGTAGGCTCATTGGGAGGGGGGGCCTTAAAGAGCTAAAACGGCCTGATTCAGACAGAGGCTGAACTGCGGGGCTGCATAAAGGGTCGGTATAGGACAAATAATGAGTTTTTTTTAACAGTAAATCATGCAAGAATATTCCATTACAGCCCCAGAATATAAATATACACCTGGAAATGTGCATGATATGATATGTATTTCATCACATTCCTAACTGTGTTATTACTAATACAAATAGTGAATTTTGGCAGCCTGTATGCATCAGTAATGTTGCTATACACTGTAAGATGGTTCAAGGGGAGTGTTTAGTAATGTTCTGGTTAAACTGGATCAAAATGCCTTTTCACTATTAAGTATTTGTGCTAAATTCTACAGCAAGTGAAGAAACTAAACCAATCCAGTTCTGAACACAAGAAACTTGAACTTCAGATCAGACATTAGTTTATTTTCATTAGGTGCAGGACATGTGCATCCTTGCAGTAACCTGAGATGCAACACGCCAGGAGTAAAATGACCTGCAACAATCGCACAGTTGCTAGCGTCATATTGGATCTAGAGGAGACTCACAGTTGAAGACACAAACAGATTTAAACTGGCAGCAGCGAGACTGGTGCCATTAGTGAAATTCAAGATGACAGTTTTCTGTTGAGTGACGTTAATTTGACATGTATTCAAACACAGTGCAGTATAACTTGTTAAATGTCATCTTGATGGCAGCTGTAGCACATGCACTGCATAATCAACTATAAATCATGATTAAACCAGCAGTCTGTACTGAGGGAAGATGCATGGTAATGAATGAGGAGAATGGAGTTTTAACTGGCACAGCTGAGTGATGCACCAAATATTTACAGACGTCTGTAAACCATCTGTACATAATTATCCCGCCTACATTTAGAGCACTTTACAATAAAGTCAAATCTTTGCGTTGTCCTTCAGTTCATATTTATTTGCAAAATAACGTGTTGATCATTAAAAAGTTTGACTAGTTAAATATGTGACACAAACATTTTTATTGACTGATAAGAACACAAATAGTTATTTACAATGACAAGTTTTTTTTTTTTTTTTAGCCTTACAACAGTTGTGATATACTGTTTTTATACATGAACTGAAAATACAAAGTTACAGTCAACATGCCTTTTGATAAAAATATCTTTACAAAAAATGTACATTTCTATACAACAGTTGTCAGTTACACATCTCTACAAGCCCCACACTGAATCCCAAACCAAGAGTGATTCTGGTTAAAACCTGCAACAACTCCAACAAACTGTCAGTATATTATTTCAACGTTATTTTAAACGCAATAAAATTTCTCTTCCTATTCTAGCTGGCGTTTGAAATAAACAAGGTAAGGACTATTTACAGTGAAAATGAAAACTGAATGTGTTGAGCCAAAAATGTTCTAAAGTGACCCAGATAAAGTACAACAGTTAAAAGCAATGAGGCTATTTTTTTTTTTTTTAATTTTTGCAAAATATTTGACACATCACCATACTGTTCATTAAATAACAGGCTACCAGCAAAAAAGATAAACATGTAGCAGAGCTGTTTCCCTTAAACATGTTTTCTGAATACAAAAATAGTGCTAAATATTACACATTATCATCATTCACCAGACACTTACTTAGAATGAGCTGCAGGACAGTCGTTTTTTAAAATTTTATTTAATGTATTTTTTTAGGCAGCACTGCCAGGGACTGTTGTGTTAATGAAATTGTGCGAGGTGACTTTTACTTCACGTTTATGTATGTTTAAAGGGTCAGTTCAACCAAATCACCAACAACAACACATGTTCTAACTTTTCCTTATTGTTATCCAACCATGATAGATAGTTTATGGTTTTATTTGTTCAGGTTTTGGCTGAATGCACTTTTTTGTTTGTGGTGCTCAAAGAATTTAACAATTACATTTGAAAAACTCTAATCCTAACCTGTTATTCAGGTTATTAATCTACAGTTTTCATGGCAACCATTTTCTACCCAATGTCTAATAAAATAGCAAGAGAAACATATATTACTGTTGAATTTTTTAATGTAATTTTTTATGCTTCAAGCACCACAAATGGAATTTCAGTCACCTTGTGATTGTATTAAGTGGCGGTACGAGTCTCAGGGGTGGATATCTCAAAACCTGTGCACATAAAACCACAACTATGTGCTTGACTAGATACCACTAGAGATAAGAGAGCATTTATTTTTCGATAATTTGAGTGAAATTACCCTTTAAACCATAAATGACACAGAATCATATGGTTAAACTTTTAAATAGAAACCAGGACTTCAGCTGATATTCAGTCAGTGTAAGGCTGAATCCAAATGTCAACCATCTGGACTTGGGCTTGAACTGAACCCTTGCAGACTTCAGGACTACATACCGTCATCAACTGTTGATAAGACTATTGATAAGCTTTCACTGCTTTTTTAAAATTATTATTTTTCAAAGCTTTTTAGTGTCATATTTTTTTCTTCTGCATATTTTTTGTTAAATATTGTTTCTACATGATGCAAGTAACACATACTTTTATACTTGCATTTGCAAGGCAAGTTTTTTGTTCGCAATTAAATGCACAATACGTAATTTTCTGCGACTAGGGGTCTCTCAATCAAAACAATAACAAAAGACAGAGTCTGATGAAGTTGAGAGTGTGGGATCATGGGAGAGGTTGTCTTCAACAAACAATCAGCTTTTCCTGGTTAAGATTCCTTCAGTGTTCATCATTCATGAGGTTTTTACCAGGAGCCGAATTACCAGGAGCCTAATTATCCGCATAGGTCTCCTCCAAACGGACATGGTGATTAAAACCAGTAAAAACACTGAATAAAGTAGTTTATTGTTAAAAATCAACGTTTCTCCGGCTCTGTTTGGCAGACAGAGGAGTTCCGGAGGGGCTGCGAGCTGAACTGCTGCTAATGTTTGCTCCACTATTTCTTTGATAACTAAAGATCCAGACATCCGATGATTAAAATCTTTCATCTGGTTAAAAGATATAGTTAAAAACAACCAAGATCTAAAAAGTGTATCGTATACATCAATTTATAGCAGCTTCTGGTAGACAACCACAACACTGACGCATGTGCAAAGGGATATGACGCCATTGACAGGTGACCAAATGAAATGGGCCGTTACCTCGATTTCAATTGTTTTCGATTTTCAATTGTTGGAAACATTTAGAATAATGTAAGTACATAAGTCAACAAAATATATAACATAGGTCTAGTTTTTAGACATTATAATGTCGAACAGTTACATATTATACCTTTAATAATGTTGTTGTGTCTTATCCCAGTTGCAAAGAACTGTGGGTAATTCAATCAGCGAAGTCTCCACTCTGAGCGGACTCTGTTGGAGTCTGCAGCAACTCCACATGAGCTCCCTTGTGGACTTGATGAACTGTGAATTCACAACTGCCCAGTAATGCGACCGTTTATTCCACGTGTCTGCAAGTGCGACAAAGTCAGGACATTTGGATTCAGCCAAGAGCAGAGTTACTTAAAACAATGACAGAATCATATTTCTTTCTATGCTTTCACTTTAAAAACACTGTCAGGAGGAGGTGAGCATACAGCTAATATAGCACAAGTGTGTCAGGTGGTACACTACATAATAGTGCTGTACATTACACAAAAAATGGCAATTAAGGAAATATTGTATTTATAGTCTAGTTGCACAAAAATTTATATTTTTTTAAATCATATTGTAGAATATTTTGCTCCTACAACAGTATCTGTCTCCTTATCTATTACAGTATCAATAATCTGTCAAATATATTAGGTTACATTAAAATAAAAAAAACAACAAACATTTAGGCTAATGACAGAGCAACAGCAGTTAAATCTTACATTAAGTCGACTTCTTTAAAAGCTTTCAGAGCACTGTTCAAACAGGCTTAATAATGAAATCTGAAAGCTTTAACAGATGTTGGCTGATAAACACCATCAGTCCAATTTATGCTACTGAGGAATCACCTGGAAACACCTGGTATAGCTGAACAGTAGTTCCCAACACCTACCTCCTCCTTAGGATGGCTTTAAAGGAGATCTGAAAGCTTGAGAAAACAAACATGCCTCTGTCATTGTTTTGAGCAAAATTACTCTTCACAACTATTACATATCGCAAACAAATGGGCAAACTTGATGTGAATAATTAACAGTAGAACATGCTGACATCCAATCACTTGTGGCATAATTCACTTTGCAGCAATTTATTTATAATCAGGTTAATTATAATCACTCAGCTGAAGCTTAAGCCGCATTTGGAATTTTTGCATGTTAGCAGCTCTACATGGTAGCGATGTACCTGACAAATGTGAACGTCAACAAGCACAAATCATGAAAACTAATGTTAACAAACTGCACCAATGAGAGAAACCAAAGATTCAGTGTTGGAAAGTTTATTTTATATGTATACAGTTTGTATTTCACTTTAATATTGACTGTTATTAAAGAGGAATGTGATATTGTTTTCTATCACCACTTTGTGATTTAGGTTGTATTAAGGCAACACAAGCCATTGTATGTTATACTCAGATAATCTAAAAATCTTTCCACGTGTGATTTAAAATAACACAACTTCCACCATTTCCAGAAACCTTACCTCACTGCCTTGTCTACATCAGATGGAATCAATGCAGAATGCAGAGGGAGATGGCGAAGGAGAAGGAGAAAGGGCATTGGCTCCTGAACAGTAGCAGTCCATGTTGTGATGCACAAGCTGAGCAGGGAGGAGCGCATTGAGACGTTAGGGCACTGCTCCCTGGCAGGAGGCCTGTGCCAGTGTTGGCTCGCAAACACAGGAAGCCCTTTCTGCTTCTGAAACTTGGCAGGAGTTGGAATATATGATGGAACAGCCCCACAGGGCATTTGTGTGATAAATGGATAAAGCTGGATAAAGTTATGCTCACAGCTATTGGCTTAGTTAAATCCGAACCAGACGGAAATGATGTTTCATTCATTTTCTGAATGTTATACTGCGTTTGCAGATTGTTCTGACGGTCATTTATTCATTTGATTTTTGAGCAACAACATAAATTCATTGGAAAACAGTTTGTGAAATTACAGTGCAATCACATTTCATAAAAGCAGCAACAATTGATCAACAAAGTCATGTTCCCTTCGTTCAACGTAATTCAATTTATAAATCAGAAAAAAAACCTTCATTTCCTTCACTTGTCTTTTATTTTTTCTGCTTCTCTCAGGAACAAGATTAGCGCATGATACTGTCAGACTCTTGCAATGAAATATAAGTTCCACAAAATATCCATGAGGTAAAGTCAATGCATTAAAATGGGTGTTGAATACATTTTCTTTAGAGAGCACATCACATTCGCTTTGTGCTGCACAGTTGGGCATCTAAATGTGAGTCAGCATCTCTTGAACACAACTTACAGTCCAGAATGGGTGTCTTGATCCCCTCAGAGATCCTTTTCTGTCTCTTGAAGGTGATGATGAATTCTAATACCACGGACTGGGGGTGTCTGCTTCCTCACCCTGGCAAGATAAAGGAGAGAACCGATGAAAAACACATTATGGACTGTGTCTCCTCCTTAAAACACGATGGCTATTTATAATGCTGTAAATCTGATGAGGATTAAGCAGAGTTTAAAGCTTGTCCATTTTGAAAGGCCTCAGAAATATCTTGGGAAGAGCAGAAATATTTTGCTGAAGCCCAAGCTGCTTTTCTAATCCTTCTGGACATTACTTATTGAGGTTCTTCCCACTCTGATTTTCCTTGGTAGGCCTGCAAGCAAAACATTCATATATTCTCCACGACCTTCAGTGGGATTTTCAGGCTTTTAAATGTATGTGCTCTGAGGAGGTTTTGTGAAATGGCCACTGACAGAATTTTAAAAGGACAGACCTATGGAAAGGAAATGGAAAACTGAAGTGTAACGTGTGGGGTTTTTTTATGTGCTGGGAGAACTGGAACACCAAATGCCTGGACAGGCAGATAAAGATGAGGGGAAAAAAAGGTGCGGTGTTAGCAGAGAAATATTTTTCATGTGCACAAATAAACTTTACAGCATGTCATAAGTGAAAACTCTTGACAAAATATTTTAATACACCTTTTTCAAAAGCTAAATAAAAATAGGCCTAATCCTGGAAAACAAAACTATGACAGCAGGTACAACAATTTTATCAATTGTCTCTGACAGTATTGTTAGCTAACGTTACCGGTTTGTGGAAAAGAAAAAAAAGGAACAGATTTATTAACTATATTTATCTACAATCTCACAGAAAATTAGACAAGAAATTGCAAAGACAAACAATGAAAAACATGAGGGCCAGCATGCATTATTAAAACATTTATAAAAAGTTAAGCTAATGCTAACATAACACTGTCAAGGGCTGTGAATGTGGGTGTAATGCTAGCACTACTTTCAGTTGGTTATTGTTTGTGTTTATAGGCTACTGATGTATGCTGACCATCTAAATTTTATTCTAGTTCGTTAAAGGATTTTACTTTCTTCAAACAAAGCGTCTTTTATTAAACTTTTGGACAGAAGCAGGCTAGCAGTTTCCCCCTTGTTTCCAGTCTTTATGCTAAGCCAAGCTAGCCAGCTGCTGGCTGTAGCTTCATTCAGTAGTTAACACAGACATGAGAGTCTTCTAATCTAACCCTCGGCAAGAAAGTGAGTATATGTATTTTCTGAAATGTCAAAGTATTCCTTTAAGACATTGTAGGCTGTTTTGGTCAGTAAAATTTTAGTCCCACTCGTGTATTTTTAATTTTTATGTCATTTCAGCATTCTGAGCCCACAGCTGGCACCATCTTTGATGTGTACAGTTACCATTGTTATAGGTGTTCTGATCTAGTGCAAGGTTAGTGAGCCATTGATTACCTATTTCTTGTTTTTTTTGACTAATCTCAGACTTAACACTAGAAATAATCAAATGACTAAAAGTAAAATACATTTTTGTCAAAAGATTAAAACTAAAAATCAGGTGCCAAAGTTAACACTGCTGTACAGTCTCTAACGAACAAAGTTGCTTTTTGAGATTTCCATTGCTAATGCAAAAGCAAAAGAAAACTAACATAGCTCAATTCGATGTTACATCAATAGTGTGCAACCCATAAACACTGCTAAGCACCCCCGCTATGAAGAGCCAGCCAGCGCAGAGCCAACTGATGATGTGGCTGCATCATTACCCACACCCTGAGAGGTGAGAGGCAGGAAACTCTTTACCTTAGGGCTCACCATTTGTACCCCCTTCCACACAATTCAATTAGATGAATGTTGTTTATGGGCAGTTCTGGCCCATTGGAATGCCATTATTGCTCCCACTGTCAAATTCGGCATTAGCTGCCCTTCAGTGGAGCTGGTCTTCCAAATGTCATGGAGCTAATGACTTCGGAAATGATTAACGAATGTTTAGAGATGCTCAAGACACAGTTCAGTGGTTAAAGCTTTTAATGAGGACCGGATGTAAGGACTTTAATGAGGACTGGCTGTAAGAGCCTCCAGGACCTTTAGCATGCTTGTACAACAACCTCACAATGGCTGTTATGGACACTTGGATTGGAAAAAAAAAATCCTCTTACCTGATCTCAGTTGTCAATATCCGATACATGGTTCTCTATCTGAAAAGGAAAGCAAAGAGACAAAGTTAAAATCATGCATATGATAGCCTTTTAAACGGAGCACACAGGTTATATTTAATCTCCTCTAAAGGTCATTGCTGATATATGCTCAACAAGAGCAGCCATGCCAACCTATAGAATGGTCTTTGTAGTACATTATCACAATCTGTGATCAATGTGACCTTCAGGAAACAAATAAATCTCTTCCAGCATGTCTCCGAAAAATAATTTCTTCCATTAGCAAAGACACAAAGCTTTCATCATGGACGGCATGCCCATGCTCACGTGGTTAATGGATAATAAATATACCATAATAGAGAAAGCATTGTCAAAAGTATAGCCACACTGCACAGCTGAACCCAGATGAAACTGAAGATAATGGCTTTGATGTCACTGTGAGGTGTGAAATGAGTGACCGCATCGTTCAATTAATACTAGGGGGATATAATGTTTGTAATGGAGCACTGTAGGTGTCTTAAAGCCCCCCAGCATGCATATAGCTGTTAATTATTATTAAGATTAATTCATGAAGTCAGACAGAGAAGACAGTAATTAAATCTTTTTTGTTTAATTGCTAAATTAAACATACATAATTTAACATTAGATAATGGACATAATGGTGGAAAAGCACAGTATATTCATTAAAGAATTACGCGCAAGACCTTCATCAGACACCAGACTGTTTTAAGAGTTCTAGTTCAACAGTAGTTCATCTTGCAGCACATTTTTCATACTGAAATATGCATTTTTACACGATTTTCTGTGATTACAAGTAATCTACAATGCGTTTTTTGAGCACTATTGCAGGTGTGATCAAGTCTAAGCCACAAATGATTTATAAACTTTGCCTGCTAGCCAGCTTGCCTGATGAAATGAGTGAAACAATTAATCACTCAATCAATCAATCAATGTAAAAATAATTGGAAACTATTATTAATCGAGTCAAGTTAAGCAATTTTTGATTTGTATATCCCAATATCAAAAATCACATATTTGCCTCAGGGGGCTTTACAGTCTGTAAAGAAATACAACATCCTCTATACTTAGACCATCGATTCGAATAAGGAAAAACTCCCTAAAAAAAGCCTGATATTCCCTAGTTCCAGATTCTGTTCAACTGTGAGGGTTGGCTGCTTTTTTTGTCTTCTGTTCTGGTAAAATCTACTGAATACCTTGAGCACTAAGAAATGTGATGGACATTACTGTATCTACCATTTTCCAACATTTTATAGGCCAAAGGATTAATCCATTAAGCCAGATTAATCAATGAAAACAATTGTTAGTTGCAGCCCTCATTTGTTAAACCATGAGTAATATGTGAGTGCAATTGTCAATTTTATGTCAAGAAAAAGGCTTTGTTGTTGTAAAAAGTGGGTGAATTAAACTAGTCACTGTCATGCATAAGGTGACTCCCCAAAAATCTAAACTGAGTTTTAAATCCACCAACACTGGTCAAAAATCATTCAAATTAGCAATGCTGAAGAGTATAAATCATTCTGACAATGTGACAACACCAAGAATGAAACAATAAGTTGATTAATTGATAAGTCAAAGCAAAAAAAAAGTCAGAAAATTCGATTGTGTTGCTTTTCTCTATTTTATATCATTTTAAATGGAACATCTTTGAGTTTTAGATGCTAGGTCGAACAAAAAAGGTAATCTGTATACATCACCTTGGGCTCTGGGCATCTTTTTATTTTCTGACATTTTATATACCACGATTGTTAAAAAACAAACCAAAATAAAAATGAGTCTCCTCCACAGATCCTCTGATCATCTATTCCTTTAGTGTCCCTGTTAAAGAAAACCTCTTATGTACTGTTGTACATCCTCCACTTCAGCATCAGATCTACACCAGTCCATGCAGGTCTGGTCTTAAATGCTCTCCTATGTTCCTTCAGCCATCTGCTTTAATTATAGGCTGTATGTGTATGTGTGTGAGCTAGCGCCTGTGCCTGTGTGTGGGCCTGTGAAGAGCCATGCTTCCACTGTTTGAGCCAGGGTCGACAGGGAAAAACTGTCAGTCCAGGCGCCCTCACCATTCACTCATGTGAAGCCCTGCTCTCTCAGATCTCTGGTCATGAATAATTCTGGAAAATTAACTTTCAGAAGACGAAGACTGTCTTCCCACTTGAGATCTCCCAAAGTGCCTTGCTCTCTCCCTCCCTGTCAGGCCCTGTCAAACGTTTCTCTTACCAGATGGTGGCTGCCCTCCTCGTCGTAGTCGTCCTCGCCTCCATCGGTCATCTCTCCCGCCTCCACGTCAAGCGCCCCCTCGCCAGCCTCCTCCCCAGAGTTCTCTGCCGTCTCTGACACGGACTCCTCATGCAGGGAGTCGCAGTTGTCCTCGTACTTTCTCTGAGCCTCTGAGTGAGAAAGGAGGGCAGAGAGAAAGAATTCAGTCTGACAGTTTCTTAGCAGAGAAGTTTACTTGGCTGAATTTTTCTATTTTCTCAATTTGTGAACAAACTGGACCCCCAGCAGTCCCCCGAGGCGATGCACACTGTTGTGCTGAGCGTATGGTTTAACCTCAACAAACAATCAAGTGACTAAGACTGCAATTTGTATACCCTGTCTACACCCACGCATTTCTATAATACACTTCCATTTTAACTAACACAGTAATACTGTAGATGAATGGATGATGGCATGGACACAGGCAGTCGCTGCGTGGGTGGTGTAGACAAGCTTTTGGCATGGTTAACTTTTTCTGAAATTCCACTGAATGCTGCAATCTCTCATACACATTTAGAGTCAGCAAATTACATCTTTTTTGGTTTTAAATTAAAAGTAAATCTGGAAATTTATGGTACCAGCCAAAAGTATGGACACACTTTCTCATTCAAGTGAATGGGAAGATGTGTCTAAACTTTTGACTGGTAGTGTATGTGGAAGAAAAACTGGACAAAAATTGGAAAATCTGATTAAAAAAAAAAAAATTAACTCTACAAAAATTTGTGGAAAACTGCTGCTTAAGGGGCGTTTTCAGACCTGCACTTTTTAGTTTGGTTAAATGGAACTCTAGTTTGTCTTCCTCACTGGTTTGGGCAAGTCTGAACACAGTAATTGTACTCGGGTGCAGACTGAAACAACCATACCGAAACCCTTGAGGATTTTGTCTCAGTGCGGTCCCAAACGAACTGTGGTATGTTTGTAGTAAGAATGTGATCCAACCTCAATCTGACCCAACAACTAGGCATACTCTGTAAGTTTGAGCTAAATGGCCTCTGTAGCCAGGTGTGCTTTATATACTGGGTTGCAGATGAGCGAAATCAACAGTTGCTAGCAGCTAGCTGAAGAATGAACTGATCTGAACTAGCGCTAGAGTAGTTCCTTCAGAACCTTCTTCCTGTGTTTATGTTCTTTCTCCTGCCCTAGACACATCTGACCAATTAGCAGAGTGAACCACGCGTGGCTTGTGGTGATGCATTTTGGTTCGCTTGGATTCTTCTCTGTGTGAAAAGAAACTCATAATTAAGGGGAAAAAGCACCAAGTTCCACTGATTCGGACAAGAGCACTACTACAGGTTTGAAAATGCCCTTAGACTCTATACTAGTATACTGTTTCTTGTTTTATTTTAGAGTTTTGATTTGTAGACACCACATAATTTTGGTTTGAAATGAATACTGTAGAATTAAACTGATTGAACGGACCCAACATATCAACAATGAAGAAATCTGAACAATTAAAAAATCCAAAATGTTGCATTTTTATAGTAATAACTGCTTTGCCACCTGATCCGCCAATGGCCCTTTATGTGAATTTTGGCTTTTACACTTTAAATACATCCATCATCACCTTATGACCAGATAATCTTGGATTTTTCATTGTTTCTTGTATGTGGTTTAGCTGTTCCAATAAACTTCCAATAAATCACACAGCGGTTCACCTGGAGGAGATACAAGACTTATTTATGATTTATGTGATTTATTTGGCGTTCAACTGTCATCAAGTTTAAAGAGAGAATACACCAGAGTGTGAATAAACAGTGCAAACATGCTTGGTGAAAATAGGAACATGTGCTTTGTGGGGTAAAGTCAGAATGACCTTCACAGTGAGCTGCACTTGGAGACTGTCCTGTAGCGCAGGGCATCTATAAAGTCCTCTCATATAAACTGAGTCAGCATGGCGTTGACACCTGTCTGCTGTTATGACAGAGAGCTTTGCTGCTCTTATCTCCCACAATGTCACTAAGACTTATGGCCAGTGTGTGCTCTTAATTTCCCTCCCTCAGTGGTCCTTTTCCTTTCTCCCCCTGCTAGCTCGGATTCTGCTGTCTGTTTCTCACCAGACTCGGCTCTCTGCTGCTTCTCAATCTTCTCCAGACGTCCCAGCAAAGAGTCAATCTTCATCTTGATCTGAGTGAGCTCCCGTTTAATAGTCTGAAGCTGGTCCGTCTTCACTGCTGTGGCACAAAAAAGCAAACACACATCTTCACATACTGCGACTTTAAGATGGGCTTAGTTTCCCTAATACTAATTTGTACACTCATTTTAATGATGTTTTTTCATGTGGTTTATCACAGACTGCATGCTGTCATCTGTTAATACTTTAAGTTTTTAGTTTTATCATAACTCTGAGTCACACTTTCCTCAGGAAAGAACATCTCAATCTGTCCAACTGTAAAGTTACCCATCTGAAAATGTGAACCTGCTGCTTTCAATTTGAAGATTAGTGCATGGCTTACGTCCGCCACGCTGTTCAGCACTGCTCAAGTTTGGCTCAACTGTGCCAATATCTGAACAAACTACTGTTATCTTTCAGTTGCCAGTAGATGTTTGGCATTGGGTTGTTTCCACTGAAGGATGATATCTGGAAAGTCTTGTATTATAAAATGAAAACAGATTGTACTGAAACAGCATTAACGTCAGTCTGATGACAATGCATTTTTGAGTTTATCCAGTTATCCAAGAGTTTAAAGAATTATTGGTAATACTTGCAGGTTGCATAGTTTCCTAACATTTTCCTAGACAGAAAGTGCTATGGTAAATTCTTAGGAAGTTTCCTGGAAAAAACTATAATTTGGTGCTAATTATTATAGGGAAAATGGAGACAGTTGGTGCACTTCCATTTTAGTAATTCCAATTAAATGGTAGTGTAAATTAAATAGTCTTTTGTCAATGCTTAGCAGGTCAACAAATCATGGAAAAAAAATTGAATTGTCTTCAGGCAAGCATGCAATTCAACATATATGAAGAATTTGGTTTTACTTTAGTTTAAATAGATTTTGGTCAATTTTTCCACTTATAAAGATTTTAGCAGTACTTTAAGGAAATTCTTCAGAAAACTGTCAACTGCTTATGGACTTTAACAAATTCAAAGAAGTGTCTCATAATATTCTGTTTTCCCTTAAATTAGTGTTAAATTACAGTTATTTCCAGAAAATTATTAGGAAATTTTGAGGCCAATTAATTAAAGCTCTATCGAATTGTTGTGTAACTCAACAATACAGTACAATGAATTTAACTTAAACTTCATCTATAGAACATTAACTAGCATTTCATATTACTCCAGATTTCTTTGGCATCAAAACTGAAATGTTCAAATGAAAAACAATAGCAGTTCATTCACTTTTTTATATTTATATGTGCATTGTTTTCCATAAACCTTGCTAAAGGTCATTTTGCAGTTAAAATATAAATAACCCGTGGCGTGTATCATAATATGATGCAAAACAGCATTTGGTCTGTTAATCCATTCTAGTTTAAGTACCACTAAAAGGAAAATTAGATGATCAACACTTCTGTTTGGAACACTAAGCTGGATTTAAAAAAAAAAACACAACAAAAAACAAACTAATAATGTGTTTCGATTGCATTTTTAAATTTCATATACTGATTGCAACTTTGCCTGATCATTGCCTCACTAACAGCACTGCAAGAGAAACAGGAGGCACAATTTTCTCTCCCACAGCTTCTGTTTACTGCCTTATGAATAATTGCTCTCCCCTTCTTGCTTTGCTTTAGGTCTTACACTCAGTGTTCACTCCACAATACATTTATGAGGTTTGGGTAAATGAAGCGTAACTGTAACATGTCAAAGTTTGAGTCTTAACCGTGATATGTCATATGCAAATAACATCTGCTGGAAAAAAAAACTATCCGAGGGACGTCACCATTAATTCAATCTGGTCTGTCTCACGGTTGCTCAAACGAGGGTGTACTCCTTAGCAGCTTGAACTGAGCAGATTAACGAATTTGGACCATAAAGTAATAAGATAATCTTATTCCTTAACCCTCGGAAGCTGAAATGTGCCATCTTTTGAGAGGAGGGAAAAACAGACACCAGAAGTTGAGAAGTAAACATAAAATTCTCTTTGACACCTATCAGATTCTGTCAAGGCTGGAAAGAGGATGGATGAGTGCTCGGTAAACAAACCCACGAGTTCCTGTAAAGCTTCAGCCGGAAAATCAAGAGGCAGTAGACATGCACAGAATCAAAACATTACTTGTCTGGTATTATGTCTCCATGCAGCTCTTTAGGTTAATTTCACTGATGTGTATTTACACCCACACCACATCACAATGCAGAGCCACTACTATGTCTGCGTGCTGCTATGTATGAGCTAAACCGTTGCATAAAACATCAACATCTACAGTTAGAGGCGATGTCTGCGCATGATAACATTTTCTGACATATTAGCTCGCGGTAAACTGGATTTCCCAAAAGGACATTTTAATCTTTCAGAAGAATTCATGCTGAAAAACAACTGCCAGGTAAGATCCAATACATACTGTATGTTATTTTTTAGTATGTTACTTCCTTAAAATGGAGCAGAATGATTCATGTGTGCATGAGAGAGACAGAGAAAAGGAGTATATATATCCACACTGAAGGCCATATACATAAGGAATATGTGTGTGGAAATCCAAAGAACTAATCTCATGTTGTTTTGTAAAGCAGCCATCAACTGGAAAGCAACAGAGCAGCAGAAAATTAACTTTTCTGAGGTGAAAAAGGGGGAAAACTGTGGATATACAATGATATCTCGGTGGTGGGACACACTGAAGTGTCTCTATCTGCCTCTCAGTATCACCTGCTTCTATGTGCGCAAACCAGAATACACGAATGCACACGTGCACGTACGTATACCCCCACATTTACTCTTACTTCCTTATTCCAACATTATCTGAGCTTGCTCTGGGCAGCTTACTAGTTATCCTTTGATGATAAGAAAGTGTGGAACAGTCTCTAATTTATCGGCGCCTCCAGGCCTTTTTCCTTTTGTGCTATCAGTCACATAAGCTGCAGAGAGAAAACATACACATCCTAATCCAACACGGCATCTTTAGATAGCATGGGTTAAAGGAAAAGGGAGGAAAAAAATGACATTGTTATTTAATAAGCATTAGGAGAGATTTAGGGAATGAGTAATGGATCTAATTTTAGGACCTGATGATGAACCACAGAAATTTTATCTTGGGGATAGTGAGGATCTCTTGAATCACTGGTCTATGAAGATTAAACTGGACAAAGAGTTTTGGGGCTGGTATTGCTGATGTTATTCATACTGAAACGAATAGTTGTTGAAAAGTTACCAGCTTGGATCTATGAACTCTAGTGATACCATGTTTTATTACTTTTCCTCAATGCACCAATGTACACAAATGTAACCAATAATGCAATCCTGTACATGTATGCATATTTTTCATCAACATCCTAATAAATAAGAGCTATTTCCATAAAAACAGAGCAATCTTCACTACTTGAGATCATTACTGGATGTTGCCATATTTGGGGTGGTGTCTCTCTTTGCACTCATCAATACTTTGATATGAACTGTGGGTCGAATGACTGTTAGTAACATGCAAGGGGTGACTCACAGTGACAAATCCACATAGAATTATCAACTGACTCTGCACATCCCCTCAGCTCTATGAAAAGTTTTAGTGTCTTTCAGCTCATTGTTTTGGTTTTATGGCCCACAACTTGACCGTTTTGGCTCATTCTTGATCATCAATCCTGTTTTCGGACACAGGAAGCCATTGTTTTCAAAAAAAAAGGTCAGATAAACCTGCTGCACACTACCTGCTCAGCACCAAATGGTACACAGACAAAGTTAGCAACTAGCTGGCGAACACAGTAAAATATTTAGCAGCTAAAGAACAAAATATTTACCTCAGAAGGTAAGGTAGAGAGCCGAACAGAGCTAAAGGGAGAGTAAATACTGGACTTAATATTTGTTGGGTGGCCAGAAACAGGACCACAAATGAACATAGGCACCTGTCTCCTACTAAATATCACCTTCAGAAAGTGATATTATGTTCTGTTTCTCGCCTATTTCATACCAAAATAGTGGCCAAAAAAGTGCATACAAAACAGAGCAGGAAAAAAACGTAATGTTTGTGCCTCTGCTCTGAAACGGGGCTGCATGTTAAGCGGTTTTTATAATTTCCTTTCACAATCACAGTCTTTAAATAGGCCAACAGTCCCAACATGTCTACAAAAACTGACAGTGAACAAAGTAGATTGTGAATTAAAGTCAAAGTAGATTTAATGTGGGAAACACAAATCTATCCATCCTCATGAGCCATGCATCCGACGGCTGTTTTTTTCTTTCCCCCTCAAGTGAATCATTACTCGTACAGCCCAAGTGCTTCAAACTGCCCACCCTGTTGTTTGGACAAGCTAACCTCATTTTGCTGCCCAATCTATCTATGCCAAAGTCAATACTGATTTTTCATGGTACTGGCAGGGGCAAATTAGTCTCCCAAACATACAGCAGCACTGCTTAGACAGAGGAGAGAATTCATTGACTCTGTCCAAAAAGAGGATAGGAGATGGGCTTTTTTTCCCTTCTCTATAATACCAACTGCAACTGGGTCCTCCTGACAGACCTTACCAAGCTGCTTGCGCTGATAACACTGGCCTAGACAGGCAACAATGAAACAAACACTGTAGCCAATTACACAGGCGACGGATAGAGAACGTTTAGGAAAACACAGCTGACCACAGCTCCACAGAGATGGCCCCAATCTCACATTAATTACATTTAGGACGTTATAATGCATCACCAGTTAATCAGAAGACCAAATGAGATCCAGATGGATCCTGGTTGACAGGAATAACACTGTTTGCAGAATGGGTGCTGCTCTGAAAGCTTGGATTATATTTGTGTTTGTGATTTAGTGTTTTGCTCTACATTGCAGTGTGCCTTGTTCTGAGCTGCCGGAGTGAATTAAATAGCTTTTTATAGTGGCGCAGCACAAGTAGCACAGCTGAATCATACCATTGCTTCTTCTCTTGGAGCCAGGGTTTTGAGATTTGCATTAAGCCTTCAGTTTTTCAAAAGGACAAAAAAATGCCATTAGTATAATTAGCCAGTTTTTTTGTGAAAAATAAAAAATGAAATAAAAAAAATAATCTGACTAGTCTAGGGAAAACACAAGACAAGTAGAAAGCACCTTATTGTACGTACGTTTGAGCCCAGAGGAGGATGATGTGGGAGGTCTGGAGGATGAAGAGGAGGAAGAGGAGGTAGTTTTGATGGGGAAAGAGGTCTTCCCACGGCGGGAGGAGGGAGCGAGCACCCTGGAGCGTTTGAGAGGGATCACGGCTCTGGGTGGGGGGGCCACTCGGCCGTGGTAGTCAAAAAGCCTCAAGAAAAGAAAAACCTATAATATTACACTTCACCTTTGACACTTTTTCTATAAGCCACTGTCTATTATAAGAGAGCCTACAGCATTCAGAAAATGTCCATCTAGTGGAGCTAAAAGGTTTTTCCGTTTATTTCACCCCTTTATAAAGCCCATTATCTGTTGCCCGCATTGTATTTCAAAATAGATTTTCTATGGATTTTTTTTTTCTTTTCTTCTTTCAAACGGCACACATAAACAAAAAGCAGACACAACATCTACCAATATCTCTCTTTCTGTACAACTATCCAGACCATTATATGCATGAAAATAATCACTTCACATATCCTCTAAAAGTGAAGAGGATGAAAAGAAGAGGGCGCTAAATGTCAAATGAAGGTGTCAGTTGCGACTGCTCTCAGTGACAGTAGATGTCTGTCACAGCTCTCAACAAGTTTGACATTTAGAAAATGCCTCTACAAATAAGCGCTATGATCGCTGGTGGATAAATGACAGAGAAAACAAGTGTTCTTTCATCAGCATGTTTGAGTGGCATGCTTGATCTGTTCAGCCACTTTGACAAGTTGACTATTTGAAGGTTACACTGTGGGAAGGTTACTGAATTACATCTAACACTGGATTTTTGATAAAGAAGAGTCAAGATCTTGAGGGAAAACCTGTCGACCATTTACTAAACCCCTCCCCCAAACAGGAGCTGTCCAATCATAGCTTAGCAAACATACTATAACTATAACGCCAGGTCTGTCAAGCTTTGCATTTCTTCTGTTTAAGTGGCATGTATGGGGCTGTAGTTAGACTAATATTTGCAATTTAAAGAGTTGAGATGATGTTTTTTTTTCAAGCCTTTCCAAACTCTATAACACAAGAGCAAAAGTGTAACAGATTAATTAAAGTGTTTATCAGCTATGATTCACTAACAACATTAATTTGGAGTTATAGGTTAACAAAGCCCTGTTTGCAACCAGCACATTCACTCACTGTGTAGTATTTAACCACTGTGTGGAAGCTGGCCCTGGAAGCTATCAGAAAGTATAGGGTAACATTGACAGCTCTGTGCTGCTCTTTATTAGATTTGGAGGAAGTTTATACTACAGCAAGCCCAGCCAAGATACCCAAGGTAGTGTAATGTTTGCCTTTTTCATTGTAATGTTGAAAGTGAAAACTTACTGTTTGAAAATATGAACAAGTGTGTAAGCAAAGCAACCTAACAGGGTTATGTCAGAATGAAATCAGTCTGTTCTTAGACTTTCTTTATTGCACTTACAGTATATACATGTATTAAAGAAGTATTAGCTTTATTAGAGCTAGTTAGTCCTAATGGAGAGCCAAAGCTAAACCGGAACTTCAGGATTCAGTTCAAGAAGTAAAACCTCATTCTAAACCTTTATGATGTAATAACTAAAATTCCAGCCTTGGAACAGAGCCTTTCTCAACAGTATGTGAGGCTCAGTTGCTTCATATGTTTAGATAAGGATGGTAGCTTTTTGAAAAATGAACTAATATTATTGTTAATTCAATAGTTATGTTTTTAGCAGCCTTTGATGAACACCATTTCCCATTAGCCCTAGACGTTCCTGGGCTAGCTATATGTCACGGCACAACAGAGGAGGCGTGTCCATGAGCTCTGAGCAAACTTTACAAGTTTGTAAACGGCAGAGGTTACAACTAGAAATTTGATAGTTTTTTCAGCCTTTCTAGTTGTAGCTAATCTCTGCTGTCTACTACCTACCCATGGATATGGACATAACCCAAGTTACAATGATGTAAGTAGTGCGCGCTGCGCTTGTAGTCTTTTCATGGGGACTGTAGTTTTCTGTGCTCACAAAGCAATCTTTATCTTTGTTTAACTTTGTTAAAATCAGCACGATTTCAACTTCTGGTAGCAAGTGCAGTAGTGGATGCTGAGTTGTCTTTGAATATGGAAAGTAAACCCCAGGAACGCCAGGAAAGAAAGATAAAAGAAACGCTGAATGAGAGATTGCATTAAGTTATGGAAGCTAGAGGAACACTATGGCTCTTTATACTAGGTCTAACTAGGTTTACCCAATAGACTGATGCTGTTTCTATGTCTTCTACATGTACCATCAACTGGTGAGGATGATATTTTGCATGGGACATGCAGTTTTAGCCTCTGTTTTTTAGCATGATAGTGTATATGTAGCTATAAAGTTAATAGTTAAGACACCTTTTACAAGATTGTGGTTTTGTATAAGGTCAGGTGGAAACATTAAAAAGTCAGCTGGCAACCAATGGTAATCAAAAAACCAGTAATGGAGCTAACGTTAGCTTAATTAGCTAGCCAGCTACCGCTGTTTGAGTATTTGAGTGACAATTGTCATTTCGGCTGGAAAAATTCACAGTTGCTGACTAGATATGAGAAGGCTGCTTTTGTCTACGACAGTTTGAAATCAAGAACCCATTGTTTAAAATATTACTAAGCAAATTTCGAGCTGTAAATCTGCCACTGTTATCATTGTAAACTGCATACGTGTGCCGTGAGAGAATGGAAAGCTTGACAGGTGTAGCGACAGTACAGGAGAGGCAGGACGCAGTAACAGTCGATTGTGTCCTAGTTATATCTGAAATGTTTATAACATAGTGTGAATGATACATACCTGCTGTAGAAATCATCCCTGTAGTACTCGTAATCAAATTCATAACCACTATGAGAGCGAAAGACAGAGAGAGAGATAGAAGGGACAGGAGGGCAGAGACAGACGGAGAGAAACAGATAAAAAAAAATAAAGCAATGGGTTGTATTAAAAGGATCTGGATCCATTTTGGATCTGTCAAAATCAAGTAAGCAGATCAAACTCAAGCTGTTTGGACTTGAACCGACATGCTCTAGTTTATGCTTAAAGCACACCGCAGGTTAAGCAGTAAGCCTAAGCCACACTGGCATGCAAAGACCACAGATCAACAAAGAAAAAAAAAAACATTTGCAGAGGGGAAGTACAGTAAGAGAACGAAAGAAAAATCTTTTCTTAGAACCTGGAGAAGAAAATCAATGTTAAGTAGAGGCTCAGGATGGTAACTAATATAGAATTCAAAGAGAAAAATAAAATAAAAAGAGAGGGGCGTAGAAGGAGCTGTTTTGAAATGCTGCTATTCTTACAGGAATTTTAATTAGGATTAATGTATTATTATTTCAATTTAGAGTGGTGTAGTGTTGGTTTTTGCCTCTCCTGTTCCTGCTCCATAATTACCATATTACATCCTGGCTGTTTTCAGCTGCAGCTATAAAATGCAAAGGGTTTATAATAACACAATGCACAAACTGATAAATTAGTAAAATAAGACGTGTAATGCAACAAACTAACAATTCAAAATAGAGTAAATTAGTGGGAATATAAACTTTGCCAAAGTCAAACTATCACAGAAAAGTATCCCGGTGAATACAAAAGCAAGTCTGCCCCTGTGTCACTTTAGACTCCAGTAAACAAGCACGGCTTTGATCTGTTTGTGACCAGGAGATGTGTACAGGACAGAAAATCAGGGTCATGCTTAATGAAGCTTATACAACAGCATCCCCTTTGAGCTTTACGGGCCCGTGCCAAACCAACTCCAGTCAAGGCTGGGCTATGTGGAGTGTATTAAAAACTTAATTAGAAATTCAAGGTTCAAAAGAAGGAGAAGGGAAAAAAATCATAATAGGAATCCTCGTATTCTAAATGTTACGTCACATTTACATCAGATGAAGCAACGGGACGTGGAAGATTATTAATGGGTATCACGAGAGCTGCACCTTTGCATGTGAAGGAAGAGCATGTTGTAAAAAGGAAAGAAGGAGAAATCTTACCTGTAAACAGCTGAGAGCGGCCGTTTGGAGCCTGCTTTAGGCCTGTATGGCTTGGGCTCACCTGCCATGTTTATGTCTGAAAAAACACACACAGACAAATCACTTGTCAGTCATTTTCAACCTCAGCAAATAGCGTTTATATATCATATAGGACTACAACTAACGATTATTCTTATTATCAATTAATCCGGAGATTATTTTCTCAGCCAATTGATCAATTGTTTGGTCTACAACATGTCAGAAAACAGTGGAAAATGTCTATCAAAAGGTGCCGTCGTTACAGTGTTTCGTCTGACCGACAGTCTAAAACCTTAAGATATTCAATTTACAGTGATGTAAAACAGAGAAATCCTCACACAAGGGAATCTGAAACCAGAAAATGCTTGACATTTTTGCCTCAAAATTATTGAAGTGATTAATCAGTTATCAAATTAGTTGCTGATTTTCTGTTACTTTTCTGTAGATAGACTAAACAGTCATTCTAGCTCTAAAATTGTGCATACATGTAAATAAAGATTTGTTGATAACACTTCATTTTACTTCCCCTATTTAGCATTTATGACAGTAAATAAACACTTAATGGATGATTACAACACACTATGAGGCATTATAATGTAGTTGTTAGCAGATATAAGGACATTTTTAAGTGTTCAATGTATTTGTCAAAAATTAAACTCCTCATGTAAAGTAACTGTATAAACAGATAATGAAGGACAACATACTACAGTTGTAATCATATAAATAGAAAATTAAACACTTGTAATAATACAAAATGTCTTAATATTTCATATTTATACTAATTATTTTAGTAACTGCATAGGCTGATGAAAACCAAGAGATGTGGCTAAAAGCCCTGCAAGACATCTAGTACAGTAAGTGGACCTTAAGAATTGTTTTTCCAAGGTCAAGAATGACTCATCAAGTTCATGTCTTCATAAGTTTGGGATACATCTATAAACAGTCAATTAATGTTTAATAACACATTGTAAGGATCTGTTCATGTCAGTAATCATATATCATTAAATATAATACAGCTATATGATACTATATTATCACTCATTCATTAACTGTTTATACACCAGTTACAGAGGTAGTGTTGTCATGTACATACATTGATAAACAATTAAAATGTCTTCATATCTGCTAACAACTCCATTACAACATGTTAAGTGTTTATATACTATAAATGCTAAATAGGGGTTTAAGTAAAGTGTTTTAGATTTAACTACTGTACTAAAATATCAATTCATGAATAGGATTTCAGTCAATACGCATTACGTTCCTTTCTTCAAAAATCGCAACACAGAGCGACGGCTCAGTGCCTGAACACACGGGAGAATGAATGTACTACTTCATGATAAAGAAAGTAAAATATCAATTCAAAATCTCCAGAGGCTCTGTGTCATTTTCATAGTAAAAACTGGGCTTTTCATTTAAATAAGCAACACACAAAGCTGCAGCACTTTAGGACACATTCACTAATGTTAAGGTGCAATGCGGGAGCCAATTTTCTATGGCAAGACTGGAGACGTTGCTACCGTGCACTGGAAAGATTACAACAATGAAATTCTTGTTGCAAGGCAGGAGAGAATC
Organism: Thunnus albacares; assembly: GCF_914725855.1. Lineage (NCBI taxonomy): Eukaryota > Metazoa > Chordata > Actinopteri > Scombriformes > Scombridae > Thunnus > Thunnus albacares. Next base: position 8,254,368 of record NC_058126.1, read on the forward strand.
CTTGAAAACATAAAAACAATGAAAAAGAATAAGCATATAAAGCAAAACCTCCTCCAACAAAAGCTCTATGTAAGAGGAGCTTTGATTTATGGTCCTTCGTTCTTTGTGTTAAAAAAAAAAATGTTACCATCAGGTGTACAGCTTTTTGACCAAGCCAGTCAGTGATGCAGAATTTTCAAATTGCTATCTGTACAATGCCAAGGGTGTTGCAAGGTCCTCGTATTTTTGTGCAGAGACTGAGTGGCTTCTGGGAGAGGAGCCAGTGGGTCAAAATAAGCACCCCGACTCAAAGTGAAACACTCAAAAGCGGAGGAAAATCAGTCCATAAACTTAATGGTTATAGCAGACATGAAGCTATATTCCCGAAAGTAACAAACTGCATGAGAATAACACCTTCTTCAGTATTAAATCCTTATCTGAGGTCAGTTACGAGAAGTACAAATAAAAGAAGATGAATAAACGACACAGAGGAGGCGGAAGAAAATGGATCACTTGAGGCAAAAAGCGAGAAAAAACAAATAATCTCTGCATAGACTGACCAGAATTCCATCATCTGCTTTTTATATTGTCTTTGATGTCACACAACCCATTTGCAACCAAGCTAGTCAGAAAGGCCATCAATCAATCAACAAGGTGCCCTTGAGACACTCAGCCCAAACTCGACGTGGTGAAGTCACTCCGGGTAAAAGTCTAAGTGCTTCATAGGTAGTGGATCACTTTAAAAGCACTTTTTGACAAATTGTTGTTTTTTTTTCATGCAGCCATCTTCTCGCTATCATTTTGTCCCTTCCAGCAATACACATTTGCTTAAATTATTTATGCGCCTGCCCTCCCCACCCCAACACCAAACAAGTAGAAGCGCCCCAATCCCCGGGAGTGGAATTGCACTGGGGTGAAAATAAGCTGCTGGCAAACCCTTGCCTCCTTCTCCCAGTGGCTGCTCTCATGAGAAATAGGATTAAACCCTGGTCTGTTTGTATACTACCTACTTAGACATGCTAGAACACAGACTTTTTAACGCAGAGCTGCATGGCCAATGAGTCAGTGAGTGTGTGAGCATACTTGACGGAGCACGTTGGGATTGACCGTGATGCTGATTTAGGAGATAATTATGATTTTGCTCATTAATCTGATGGTTTACTTAGAGACACATGAAGATCAAACATTTAATTAGAACTCAACTGTCCAACTAAGTATAACTGGTATCCAAAAACTCAAGCAATCAAAATATCCCAGACCTCAGATCTTCTTTTTTTTGACAGAGTTACTACAGTATATGGTTCACATTAAAGGGGAGTTTTTCCCTTGCTGCTGTCGCCAAGTGTTTGCTCATGGGGGAATGTTGGGTCCCTGCTCTGTGTGAAAAGTGCCCTGAGATCAGTTCTGTTGTGATTTTTGCGCTATATAAATAAAATTGACTTGACTTGATATACAGTACTCTGTTCAGCCAAACACTTTCTACACTGCAGGGCAGAAAGAAACAATTATTAATCGTTTGGTTTAAAAAAAATGTAAGAAAAAAGTGAAAAATGCCCAATTTTCCTTGAGCCTATTATGATAATTAACTTTTTTCCAGTTTACAATCACATAACAAAAAGAAAATAAAGAAATTCTCACAATTCAGAAGCTGGAACTAGAGTAAAGAACTTTATTGTATAACAATGAATCAAATCAAAGTAGTTGCCTATCGCCTATTAACTTTCTTAAGACAGACTCATTGATTAATCCACTAATTCTTTTAGCTCTATTCTTAGATACTAGTGCTGTAAAAAAGTAATTTTAAAATGATCATGATTGAATAATACTGCATATAAGCAAGGCATATTAGTCTTTTCAGTGTTTGGTATTTTCCCAAGGAAGCATGAGGTCCAGACTTTAAAGTGTGCACATATCATTGGGTTTTGGTGTGTCAGTATGCCAATTGTATTTCTGTCAATTGACTAATCAATAACTAGCTGTTGTATGTCTACTCTATTGTTTACATTCAGGCAAAACCTACTCTGTACACACATGTATATGGCACAGTATATGGCATTTACTGAGTAAATAGCACTTCTTCTTTTATTGATATTATATTTAATGATCCAAAGGAAGGTTAACTGCCTCTGATATAAAACCTTCTGTAAAACCCCATTAATATTTTCAGTTGTAATTTAATTGGTCAATTACTTTTTCAAACTGATTAATCATTTAGTCTATATAATGTCAGAAAACAATGTGAAATGCCAACACAGTATCCTTGTTTGCAAGATTCCACCTTTAAATTGCTCGTTTTGTCAGACCATTAATGAAACATCCAAAGATATTTAATTTACAATCATATCAAACTGAGAAAAGCGACACTTTATATCTTAGAAGCTGAAATGAGCAAACGTTTGTGAAATTACTTTACTGTTTAATCCATCAAGATTGTTGTGCAATTAATTTTCTGTTATTTGTTTCAGCATGATCAAATGTTTTCTACCCTGACAAAAAAAAATACAGAATACTGATTACTTATAACATTTGGTTTCTAAAAGTTGTTTTAAATCAAAGGCATATTAGCCATCAGCAGCTTTGATGCAAAATCTGTTTTTGCAAACCACCATCAAAACTCACTGCCTTGTTTTCGCACAAAGTCTCAGCTTGGTTCATCTACATATATGAAAAGGGGCTTAGGGGCTTACTATTATAATTACAAGCCACCCTAATAAGGATCCTCAATGCAGCTTTGAGCAGAACACTGTATCTGTGCAGCACTGAGGACTGAATTTGGTATGAATATGTTGTACCCTGAGTCGGGGACCAGAACTGTTTGGTTTATTCAGCGTGTGTCAGCTATTCTGTTTGCCATTGGTTTGTCTGCTTGCTCAATCTGCAGTTTGGTCAGAGAGGGAAGCGGCTGGAGCTCCCCGTGGTGCTGAACAACTTACAAAGGGGTTGTTAAGGGTCTGTTGCATTGCTACAGCTGGCTAGCGACTAGAACAAAAACGGCTCGCCCTTGCAGCTGTGTGAACATACATATGATGCAATTTGAATTTTGCAGCCCTGAAATTATTTATAGATATGTTTGAGCTTGACTCTTATTTTCTGAGACGGCGGGTGTCTGTCTGTCTATAGATACAGAAACATACAACAACCCAGGCATGAATAAATATTTAAGGTAACACTGTTACTGGCTGAGGAATCATTGAAGGGGATGGTTCTGGAGGTAAACTGCATTGGAAAGACAGAGGCACAGATCATAAGTAATCACTGAAGACAGACCTGTGTTACTCTGTCAAGAAAACAAGGATCCGTGACTCCCTGGAGGAACCTGCCCATGTGTTTTATTGGTCTCATTTGTTGCCTTACATCTCTGTCTCCCGCAGACTACTCTTGCTCATGCTTCCTGCTCTGCCCTCGGTCTCGCCCTATCCCTCAACGTCTCTTTCTCTATCTCCATTCCAGTCACTTTCTCTCCCTCTATCACCTCCGCTTCCCTCGCACATGCACTCACAAGGTGACCTGTGGGGCCCTTTTATTTGACACCTGTGCCGCCAACGAAAGCTTTGCAAGCCTTATTCTTCCCCTCCTTTCATTAGCAAGGGATGAATAACACCAGAGCAATGGAAGTCGAGGCTTTGAATAAATCAAGGCTATAAACTGTGCCATATGGCAACATATTGCAGGGGAATCGCTGGGATGAGAAAGTGCTCCAGTGAAAATCAACAAGACCCAAAAACATAAGGAGAGGGGAATAGGGGGAACAGGAAGACACCGTCATATTCCTAGAAAGAATATGAATGAACTACTGGAGCAGACACAAAACCCGCTGGTCCTGCTGAAGCCACAGCAAATCAGACCGCAATCTTTCATTTCTCATCTCCATCTCTCTCGCTCTCTCTGTGTCTTCCTGAAAGAGATGGTCTACTGTTTTTTGTTTTTTTCTCTATCTCACACAGAGGAGGGGAAACCAGCTAATACCCTGAGGCTTCAGAGGAAAGCTAACAGGCACGGGTAGCAGGGGTCACCACAAGGTCAGAAAGAGGGAGAGACAGAGAGATTGTGTCTCGGTCAGCCAAAGAACCTCTTTGTATTAGTGTGGGCAGAGAGTTGGAAGATGGACAGAAGGGTAGATTCCTGAAAATATATTCCTTCTGCAAGATGCTGTGCTCACCAGCCTATTGGAATAATGACAATACAATCACTCAGCTTTCAATAACTAATTTTGCCCAGGCTTCTCTTTAAATGTCGTGATAAAGAATATTGTTTTAACATATGTCAAGCATTACATGCTCAATACCGTTTTAGACCAAAATCCATTTAAAGTGACTGATGCCCTGGTTTTAAATAACATCAACAATATGGCCAAAAAACAACAAAAGCAGTAATTTGCATGTCAAACTACCTTTCCTCCATGTCTAATTCCCTCAACATTAACCTCACAATCAAAACACAGCTGCTTTTTTGTACATTTTTGCTGCTGCAAATGACCTGTTTGGACACCTGCTGTGGTGCAGCACAGCTACAACTGAAAAAACAACAATTGATGTGTCAGTTATCCCCTCTAATACTGTATGTCTGGTTCCTAATACAGAGACTGAAAAAAGCAAGTAGGGATTTAAAGGACACAATGCTCCTAAAAAAAAAAAATTAAAAATCGCTTTTTATTAGCTGTTGTAGTAGAACTAGTTCATTTTTGAAAGAATACCTTAAATAATGAAACAATAGGGATACCAAATGGTGCTTTTTATCCACTGGAACATTTTCAGAGGCTATCAATATATAATAAAATTGCTAAGTGCGAGAGTATTTTGGGTGTTCAGGGATCTGGAAGTAAAGTCTTGTTCATTTTCTGCATAGACAATGTTAGGTGGCTGGCAACTGAAGCTCTTCCCAGACTTGAATTGAAAAAGGAACTCTCCCAGATGAACTATGTTAGAAAATGCCTGACTCTTTGAAAAAAAAATCAAAAGTACTACATTACTACAACTCCCAAGGTGTATTTCCAGGGAAAGCATCCAATCACTGACCTTAAAAGTGTGTTACATGTGATGTTAACGATGAGTGGAAGTTAATCATAAATATTTTAGAAAATATAGTTGCAGCTTAAATGAATTCACTTTTGGATTCTGAGGAAATTCTGAGCAATTCTTCAACTATTGTAAAAAACTATGGTAACTATAGTAAAAAGTAATGTAGAGAACATGATGGAAATATGACAGTTCTGTTTGTTTCATGTATTAATTCGAGCATTACAATTTCTCACTCAACACAGATCTGATGTTTTTGTTTGCTGCTATTTTTTGTCTCAGTGGAATGGAAGGTTTAGTGGACGTTTAAGTCACACTTCATGTACGTCAAGATTTATTCACCATTTATTCATCTGTTTCGATTACACTTTACCACATTTTGATTTTAATGATACATCAAGTTTTCCACCTCAGTCAAGCATAAAAACAGTTTGAGATTTGTGTTTCCACTCATTGGTATTGTGGTATTTAGAGCCACATCAAATTGATGGGAAAAACCTGATTTCTCAGAAATGAAGATGAAATAACTGCATAAAACTGATGGCCATGACATAAACGTATATTACAATATCCAAAGCCCCCTCGTTTCTATGTTGAGGAACATTGATGATATTGAGAAAAAAGAAAAAAAAAAAAATTAAAACAGGAATTAACAGTAGGGAAAAATACCTCTGCAGCCAGTGGCTCCCCCCCATTTTGCAACTGTTGGTTGTAGTGTGGATTTGATGACAAAACAGCAACTGTTATAGATTTATTACAATTTATCACAAAAGCTAAGTCATCCAGCTCTGTCATATGATCAAACCTGTGATATTTATGGGACAGTCTTGCCAACCACTAAAAAACCTTGTCACCATCAAGGTGCAAAGCGTCTTTTGTCTTCCTGATTACCTAAAAAGCTTTGGCGTTCCCTTTTGAGTTATATCGCAGATGTACAGCACACCGACCAGGTGAGTGACTGCAATAAACTCCCTTTCAGACATATCAGTGAAAGACCTTCAAGGAATGAGAAATGTGTTTTCTTTTCCAAAAACAGAAGAAAATTCCCTACAGACCAGAGCTGATGGCTCTACATTTGTCACTTTTTCACTTGCGTGTTCTTTTATTTCATTCTCCTCTCTTCGAAAACACCAACTGTCTATTTGATGAGGTAAACATTAAAGGCAGAGAGAGAGAAACAGGAAGAATGAGAGAGAGGGTGGGAGAAAGAGCAACGCAGAGGGATCTGCCGATCATCTCCTCATGGAACGAGAAACTCTGGCGCCAATCTCCCCAATGTCTTAATTAATTGAACAAAGTAATAATGCAAATTGTTCCACAGTGGGAGACACGTAAGGAAAGAGACAAGAACAGAGTGAAGGAGCTGAATCAGCAGGTGATGGACGTGCAGAAGGGACGGGTAGGGTTGTGGGAAATTAATTTTCGCACAAGCTTCTACTTGGTTGTCTTTGACATGAACTCCACACTGAATTGTGAGGCTGGACCGGTCTACAGGGAAAGCAGGAGGACTGAAATGAAGGAATTGCGACATCTAATACCAACATTGTACATCATTAAATTGAATTTATTGAAAGGATAGCCCCTTGAGATGTAGCATCTCATTTTCAAGGGGGCCCTATAGACACAAATATAAAATTATAAAACAAATACAAACAATAAACAGTATTATATAACAAACATACACTGCAAATACACTGATACAGACAGCTCACTCGCCTTCTCCCACCCACACCCCGAGCCCTCAGCTGTTGTACAAGAAAAATTGGATACAATGACCCAGATAATAAATCAATTACATCAGCATAAAGAGCAATTGATGCAGTTCGTTTTCAGTTTATTGTAAATACACACAAATTGAAAGCATAAACAGATTGTTTTAAGATGAGAAAATAAAGAGGTAATAGATCTCAGAAAAAGAGGAAGATTATTCCAGTCAGGTGGAACTTTGAATGACCTGCGTCCAACTTCCTTGAAAATTCTGGGGACAAAAAAAAAAAAGATATTGCATATGTCTGATAGAACCAAAAGCATTTCAAATAGGAAGGACAATTGAAGTAAACACATTTGAAGTTGAATTGAACCCAGCGAAATTTCTTACTAGATTTTAACTTGCAACTAATTAAGTGATTCTTTCATGAAACAATGGTGAGATCTATATGGGCACCTCAAAACAAATCTACATAGAGAATTATATGCAACATTAAGGGGTCCAAGACAAGTGTCAGAGGTGTTCTGATAGACAATGTCAGCATAATCAATAATAAGTACTATCATCTGTCTTGAAATTAAAAACAATTGATTGAGTGATAAAGTGAACTCAGAGAACCATATGTTCTTTTTATGATAAAATCAATGTGGGGCTTAAAGGAGAGTTCAGGGTCAATCCAAAGTCCAACATATTTGAACGGATCAACCTTCTCAAGGGGTGACCCATCATCAAGATTAATATGCAAAGCAAAGGGATATGAACAACTGTATTGTGTACCAGACAATATGCTGCAGGACTTCTTATGTTATACAAGTTTGTTGTAATGAAACCAGTCTTGGACCGAGTTAAAATCAATCTATGAAGAATTCTGGATTTGTAGTATGTCAGAGTTAGAAGTGTAAATAATAGTGTCATCAGCATAAAGATGAGCAAAACAATTTGAGCCTATATGAGATAAGTCATTAATAAAAATAAAAAAAAGAAGCGGTCCCAGTGTGGAACCTTGTGGAACAGCCTTTTCAACAATTAAATAGCCGGACTAAGAACCCTGAAAGACAACATACTGTTATCTATTATGAAGACAGGCAGCAGAAGCGAGCATTTTGAGTTAAACCAATAGAATAGAGCTTATCAAAGAGGAAATAGTGATCAACCATATCAAAAGCCTTGGGAAGATCGATAGAAATCGCACCTGTGAGTTGGCCTTTATCAAAGGAGGAGAACATGTCATTAGTGAATTTTTTGAAGAAATGTCGTGGTGGAAAAGTTAGGTCTAAATCCTGAGGGATGCAGACAAACTGATGCACTCTGATAATTGAGTAAAAATAACTTTCTCAAAGATTTTATCAATTGGGAAGTAATTCTTCCGACTTGTGTGTCATGAGCTTTTGCATCATAATGTGGAAACAACATGGATGCAACAAAAATGTGTTGTATTTTGTCTCAGACTTGTTACTGAACCAGTACATTCCCTAAAACCACTAAAGTATTGCTTTACCTGACTTGTTATCAGGGTTAATGCTATTACATAACTTTTCTAACTAATCTAGGTCACTCTATGTGGACAGCGACCAGTGGTTACATCCTAATACCATATCACAAATTACATGTGAGCAAAAAATTGATATGGAATACATGAACTTGTAAGAAGTTTTTTGCAATCAACCAAACTTTTACTTTCATCTGCCATGTTTCTGCGTATATGACGTCAACTTTTGGCAAGTCATGTACCAAAATTTTCGCCTACTTTCTGAGTCATTGTTCCAACTTGAGGGGGCATTCACGTGAATTTTCCCAGTTGGAAACATCATTTTTCCAATTATTCTGACACCACATGAATGCCTCATGGGACCTGTCAGAGATTCTCAAGCTATCGCAGCCATCTTGTATCACTACCTGCAGGCAAGGCCCTGGCTGGTTTGGGCATCATAAAACTTAATTGACAGACTTCCTCAAAATCTCTGTGTGAATTACAGTAAAAAATGCCATTCACGGTGGATCCTTACTGTGTTGGACAGGTTTTGATTTTCAAAAAAAAAAATAGTGCAATAGTGCAAATAATAGAAATTGGTTGATAGTTATTCACACTGGATGGGTTTCCACCTTTGAGAAGAGGGGTAACTCTGGCACATTTCCATACGGAGGGAATTGAACAAGTAGATAAGTTAAATAAATCTGCAAGGGGATACATTAATACATGAGCAGCAAGTTTAACAAATTTGGCTTCCAAGCCGTCTGGACCAGCGCTACTGCTTTCTTTTAACTCATATAAATCATGAAAACTATCAGTTGGAAAGATTTTTCTAAAGGAAAATGAACCATTAATAGTAATAAAGTTTGAGGAACCAGCCGTATCATAGGAATTAAAGTGTTGGGAACCACAAATAGACAAAAAAAATGCTGATTAAAAGCTTTGGAAATAAGTGAAGGATCAGAAATAATTTCATTATTAATTCATATCTGGTTTATGCAGCTTTTGTTAATTTTATTGAGAATATGATTCAATGGATTCCAAAACTGTCTAGGGTTTTGAAAATCCTGAGAAAAGCTATCTTTATAGTAGTTGGATTTTGCATTCCTTGTTTTGGTCTTACATAAATTCCTAAAGTATCTGGAGGTTTCCCAATCAGCATAATCTTTAGACGAGCAATATTTGGCCCAGGTTTTATCCCTTTGTTTGAAAAGGTTGATAAGATGTGAGCTGATCCAGGGTATATGTCCTCCTTAAACTCTAATTGTTTTCATGGGAGCATGTTCATCAATTATGTTAGTAACTTCAGAAAGAGACTTCCATTCATAATCAACAAAAGGAATTAAGTGAAATCTATCCAATCTGTCCCAGTTAATAGAAGTTAAGTCTTGAATAAAACAATCTACATTAATATTCTTGCATTGTCTCAGTCTAATATATTTAGGAGGAGAACTTGGAATCTTAATTTTCCACACACAAAATATAATAGAGTGACCGCTTAAACAATCTGACATAACACCAGATTTAATTATCCTTTCAGGACTAGTGACAACTATGCAATCCAAAAGAGATGAAAATTGATAATCCACTCTTGTAGGTTCATTAATTAACCGAAGGAGGTTTACACTACCAAATACATTTCCATCATTGGAGGAGGAACAATCAAACCAGTTGCTATTGAAGTCACCCAAGATAATCATTTTATTATGCCTCTCGAGAGAATTAATAGTTGACAAAATATATTTTGTAGAGTGAGTTGGAGCAGAGGGAGGCCTATAAATGTTGCCAATAGTTAAATTTGTTATCATGAAGAACAATGTTATTGAAAAGACACTCAAAATTAAGTGGCTCTTCATTAGGAGTGACACACTCAGAAACAAGATTTGCAGCAATATATGTGGCCACCCCAACTCCTCTAGAAGCGCTATCAGCTCTATACAGAACAAAATGATCAATTTTAATTTTATCATCAGTGATTTTACTATGTAGCCATGTTTCAGATATAGTGATAATATTGGGTTTGTAAAGAGTAACCCTGGTTCTGAGGAGATCGATTTTTGAAACCAGGTTCCTAATATAAAGATGAATAACCTTTAAACCGTTCGCAGATTTAGTTGACGACATTGCATCATTACAAGAGTCTTGATTGGAGCTGATGCCACTGGTGTCGTATTATGGCATTATCCCTTAATAGGCTAACCAAAATAAAGTTTGCAATAAAGTCATTGTTTGCAAACAGAACAGAGAGAAGTAAACTGAAGTTACTGAAATAATGAAGTCAATGTTCCAGTTACGTGATGTGATCCAGGAGAAAATAACTAAAATATATCAGTCAAACAAAAGAAATTAAGAGGTTGGCAACTTGCAGGATGCTCTGCTCACAATACTGTCATGGGTAAGAGAAGGAGAGGTCATGGAAAAAGAGTTGAGCTTCCTCAGAACAGCAGAACGGTTTTCCCTCCACTATCACTCTCAGCGTACAAGGATCCAGCAGAGAGTGTCTGATATCAGTGGCATAGAGATTCTTTTTGACAGCATCAAACTTTTCTTGATCAAACTACCACTGCAGTCAGAATAAATATGGACTCGAGCACCCATGTAGGTGAGCTCCCTTCTCTCTTAGGCCAGACATAAAATCCTCACTTTGTCTTGGAGATGTGAGAACTTGACCAGGATAGGTCTAGGAGCAGACCTAGAGCTGGAGTTGAAGGTGGGAGAGCGGTGAGCCCTTTCGATGACTGGCAGATTGTTTATAGGTAAACCTCGGCTTGATCTATAGCGAGGAGAAAAATCAAACTTTTATACTTCGAAGTAGATGTAGATGAGTTGATGAAAACAATTAGAACAGGCCCAAATTAGGGAAGCAGACTGATGCTGCATTCACATGCTACTCAGATGGTCCCATTTCCCGAGTTGGGAAGTCATTCTTCCGACTTCAGTGTGTTCATGAGCTTTTGCATCATAATGTGGAAACAACATGGATGCTACAAAGATGTGTTGTATTTCCCAGTTGGAAACATCATTTTTCCAATTATTCTGACACCACATGAATGCCACATGGGACCTGTCAGAGATGCTCAAGCTATCGCGGCCATCTTATATCATGACCTGCAGGCAAGTCCTTGACTGGTTTGGGCATCATAAAACTTAATTGACAGACTTCCCCAAAATCTCAGTGTGAATTACAGTCAAAAATGCCATTCACAGTGGATCCTTACTGTGCTGGACAGGTTTTGATTTTCAAAAAAAGAAAAAAAAAAAAGCTCCCGCTCTATACTGAATCAGACCTCACATTTCATTCGCTTCACTTTCAGACGTTAGCCTTGTTCTTACTTTTTCTGTGCCTGCTAAGCCCTCAATCAAGGTCACAGATGCTTTGGTCCCTTCACACTGAAATAACCATTTACCTTTTCCTTTATCAAGCGCTAGGACATTTTCAGCACCTGCAGAAAAACAGCTTGTTTACTGACACTTCTCCACAAGAGGAGAGTCTCAGCAGGGAAACGCCGTGGACGGCTGTTGTTTAATTACAGGGAAAAAGAGTGGCAAGGAGACGGGAGGGGACTATCTGCATATCAAAGGTGCTGTTCTAGGAACCTTTGAAGATGAAACATCAAACGGGGCTGTTCAGGAGAGCCATGCATCAAAGTTCAAGGTGAGGTGATGTGGCTCTCTACATTTCTCTGATTGAATTCAAAATTTTGATTTACACATCGTATTTCTCTGCATCACATTAGGAACCACTTTTAAAATTCATTATATGGGTTATTTCATGTCACTGACTCTAACTTAAGGTTGGGTGATATGAACCATGAGATGCTCCAAATTGGTCGACCTACATGTCATTTTTTGGCATAAATATTTAATTTGATGAATTTGCCAAAAAAACAGACATTAATGTCTGCTTATTTTATCCATTAACAGTTTCTAAATTCATTTTCCACAATTGTATATCAATATACAGTATATATGCATTTTACGATATAAAAATACATATATTGTCATAGAAAATTTGCATATCCCTTACCCATACTCTACTATGTTATCAGAAGCACAGTCAAAGGAAAAATTACATTATTTCTTGGTTTCATCATTCCAGAAATCACAGAAAAACCTGCACTTTCACAACTTTCAAGGTGACACAAGCTTCATCCAGAAATCCTTTCTCCTTTCTTTAAGACAACAAGAATGTGTCCTGGCATCCGCATGGCATCCGTGACCAAGGTTGCATCTTTTATTGAAAGAATCATAACTTTGTGACATGATTATACACAAACATTTCAAAGATTTGATCTCCAGGTTTGCTTCACTAAATGCAGAAAATACGCAACTGGTTTTGGTCCCACAAAAATACCCTGTAATAACTAGAAACGCCACACTGCAAGTATTACTTTCATGTTTGATTACTTTGATTAATTTATCTAAATGTTTAACCTATAAAACCATCAATAAAATATAAATATAATGTGAAAAATGCCAATCACATGCTCCCAGACCCCAAGGTGACATCATCAAAATATTTGTTTGTTGGAACAAAAGACCCAAAGATGTTTAATTTGCATGAATCTAAAACAGTGAAAAGCAGCAAATCCTCACATTAGAGAAGCTGATAATTAATTATCAGAATTGTTGTTGGAAAGTTTTCTCTAAACTGGCTAATTGATTAACTATTATTATTATTATTATTATTATTATTATTATTATTATTATTATTATTATTATTTATTGATTAGCTAATTTATTATTAATTAACTAACTGTTTCAGAACTAAAAAGTAAGAAACCTTAAAAATTCTTTTACTTTGTAGATTTGTTGTCCCAAAGCCCAAGTTGACGTGTTTAAATTGCTTGTTTTGTCCGAGTGACTGTCCAAAACTTAAAGTTTAATATATAAGAAAACTACAAAAGCAGCAATTTTAGAGGCTCCAACCACTGCATTTTTGAAATTGTGGCAGATTCATTTTCTGATGATTCACCAATTAATCGACTAATCATTTCAGCTCTATTTCTGTGCTGTAGGAATTTCCCAAATTCATCTTCTCCCCTGGCTATAAAACGATGATCAGTGCCTCAAAAAATCACAGCCACTCTCCCATCCTGCCACTCTATAATACAGACCAGAGTTCACTAAGCACCCATTTTATTATACATGACTACAACATCTCAGTGAACATCCCATTACAAAACTGGAGCATTGCTCCCTCTGTAAACACTGAAGTGTGACTTTCAGTCTGCTGCCTTGCCTCAGTGCCTCTCTGCGGATGCATGGACCAAAGTCCAAGGGGATCAGCACATAATCCTCAGCCCCTTCAGGCACCGGCAGAACAGATAAAAGCATGGCATCCGTTTGAGATCACATCCCTCTGTGTGACCTGTAAAAGCCAGTGAGCTGTCTCACATGAGTCAACAATGATGCACTTCAAAAAGCGGACGATTCGGGCGGTTGGACGGATGAACATGACCCGGCGAGGGAACTGCCGCTGAGCTTAACGGTGGGGAGCGAGGCATTCAGCGGAAAACAAACACCAAGCAGTTGGTCGCAAACACATATGCATTTAGAACAAGTGTTTTCCTCTGATACTCTGTGCTAAGAAACAATCATGACAACCGTTGATAATCAGGTTATAGCCAACGACTTTCCTCACTGCTAAAATTAGGCCCTTATTGGCTCTTTGGTATGGAACCTACAACAGAAATCTTTGAGTTGTTCTTACATCATGCTGCTTTATGATTCTCACTAAGACATTTATATTTCATTTTAACCAGGAAATAAAGAGAATTACTGATTGAGAGAAATTTGACAGGCATATTGCTGCCCTATATGCATGAAAATCTGATGTAATCTTGTACTTGCCATTCAAAACCCATGTTCCCTGCATAGGTGTGTGAGTGTGAATGTGAGAGACAAGCGCTGTGATAGGAGGAGCGAGAGAGAGAGAAAGAGAGCAATATGTTACGAGTTCTCTAATTATTTCAGTGTGCTTGCCGTGACACTTGACAGACATTAATTTCACCATTCTGCAGACTGGTACACTGCTGCGGTCGCATCTGTCAACTGTGCACATTAGATCCAATATTAATACATGCCTTTCACCAAAGCCTGTTGCTCTAAATATTCTGCTTCTTCATGATAAGAACAAAAAAAAAAAAAAGAATCTGCCATTTTGCAACATTTCTCCTCCCTAAACCTTGTTGCTCACAGGAATGTTGATAATAAGGTGTCATGTACTTGTGAGTGTTGTCTCTGTGCGTCAGCGCTCGTACGTGTGCAGATGTCAGTGTGTGTGTCACTGAACGCTTGTCTTTATGTCACACTGATTGGCGATTCCCCTGGCAACAGTCCAAACAGCCTTTGCTCCCCTAAACGCGAGTGGAGCTGCTGGTGGGAGAGACGAGGACTCTGGGGGAGCGACATCTTGTGACAGCTCTGTCACATTATTTCATCATCGATATAGGAAACTCATTAGGTCCTTTCTGACAGATAAAATCACACTTCCAGTACACAGTGGAGTGGGATGTCGATGCTTGACACTGTCAAAAAAGTGCGGAGGCATAGCTTGTGAATTTTTTAATTTTAGCAACTGCATCTTAGGTGGTAACTAAAGTATCTGGAACAGATTATATTCTGTAATTGCTTGTGATTTATTCAAGAGAAGTAGAGCAGCCGACTAACAGCTCCACCAAGGATTGTGTTATGCATGATTTGTATTCCTTCCCATGGACATGCAAACTGAAATTTTGGGCAAAATGGAGCTAAGCTGAAAAGAAGTGTAGTCTGCAAGGCAGAAAAAAACACTCTTAGACGCACACACACACAAACATACACACAAACACAACTGCCCTTGACACATGGCTTCACATACATGGAGGACATCTGACAGAAGATCTAGCAGCCTGCCTCTTGTGGCCCCCTCATTCCCCCTCCATCCCTCCCTCGTTCCACACAATAAGCAGCACAGCACACACATACAGCCACAAACTAACATCTGCAGCACAGAAAGACACATTTATTTGTCATGCGCTGCAGCCCTTCTATCAAGAAAGAAATTGCAACTGAAACAAGAACTACTTAAACCCAGACATTTGGAACAAAATCTGCAGAGAAAAATCTAAAGAGTGATTGTCTAAAGGAGGTTTCTTGGATGATTCATTTTGATTAGCACGTCTCGAGCCTCACAGTCTCCCTAGCCTGAAGATGTGAAAACACACAGCAGTCACATACTGTACACAGAAGAACATATAAGGTACACTCACATGCGCAGAAAACAAATCCCGGTGATGCAGAGGGCTGGAACCCCATTTGATCTCCAAAGACTCCTGAGCTGAATCTTAAATATTTATGGCCTTCAGTGTGCGAAATACCCTGTGACAACTGGGGGGTCCTGGTGCCATGGGTGGTACTTCCATAACAGAATATAGGTATACATCAGCCACTATCGATCTAACTATACAAGAACATGCACGGTTGTGGTTTTTATTGGTCTATTTGTTAATTTGTTCTGATATAAGGATTGTTTAAGGACTTTTTAATTTTTTTTTCTCAAGATAAATAAAAGACTTTTATTTAGTATATGAATTAGTTCACATTTATTGGACTTTTTAAATATGCAGAAAGAAGCAGCACAGACATCAAACATATTAATTAATGTGCCTTTTTAAGTTTAAGAGACAAGCTCTTTAACTCACGAAGGACATCTTTCATCAAGGCCAAATCTTCTACAAACCCTGAGTTCGTCAGGTGCTTCCACAGGCCTTCGTATTTCTGTTTCTCAACATCACTGCAAGACATGTCCTTGCTGGCTGTTTTAAAGTGAACACCAGTGCAAGAAGATTCCTGCAGTAATCTTCCATTCCTTGTTGACAGATGATAGACTGAGTACAGCTTTGGGATGAAAAATTCAAAGTTATTGCAGCCAACTACTTTGAGCGAATCTTTCACTGCAAGCTCAAGCCGGTGTGCACGGCAGTGTACAGACTGAACACCGGGGAAGTCCTTTTGGAGTCTGGTTATCAGTCCAGTGGATTTTACTGTTGATTCTGATAAGATTTCTCCTCAAGAAGTCGTCAAATCCTGCCCCATGAAGACTTGAAAAGCACTGTAGATTAAGCTGGCGTCGGGGCCTTCTTTCAGTTCCACCATGTCAAGGAACACATTATCAACATCAACCTCACCTGTTACATTACAACGTACATAAATGATCATATAGGTATGGCTGTGAACAATGCTTTCATCTACTGTGATGCTTAACGGTTACCTTGTGATGCAGCCAGATTCACAAGATCACACGAGAATCCACCTTGTCAGGCTTCAAGTTATGCGCCAGTGACCTATGAGGATTCTTGCATGATCTTGTGCTCTCACAAGTCCAGCTGTCTCGCAAGGTAAGACGGTGATAGACAGATGGTTCATCCAATCACCTGCAAAATATTTTTTGAAAGTGCCTGCCTTTTTCCAAACAGTTTCCATGGACGACTTCTCAGATGGTTCTGTGTAACAAACCATCTGGCGCGTCAGTTTAGCTTAACAGAGGCTCAATCTTTTTAATGTTGTCAACAAATTTGTGCCACATTTCGTGAGCAATGTGCTCATTTATCTCTGTACAAGCTTTGTCAGATTTGTCAACGTTGCCAACATCAGTGCCATTTAGCTCCTGCATCTTGATAAGGGGCATGAGCTTTCTGAATGACTTTCTTTCCTTTACAATGGTGTATGCCGTTCTGAATGCGATAGCAGTCTTTTTAATTGAGCTGGGTTGCATATCCACAACTTGATTGGGCAGGGCGTTTTGTTGCCTTGCTGGCAATTTCCACAGCTCTTTCATGAACAAAACTTTGCTATACAGTAACGGACACAGTCAACCGAATCTCCCATAGCATCTTCCCCATCGGTGCTGCTCTCTGGCACGGGCGGGCCCTACTGTGGGAGCGGCATCGGTATCATATCCAAGCTAGCAGCTGAGGCACTAGCATGATCTTCATTAGCTGCTTGTTCACAGCCATCTTCATTTTCCGTTCCGTTTCTTAACTTTTTGGCGGTGACACCAAAATTTTCTAATAGAACAGTTTGTTTCTTCTTTGACATTGTGAGCCAACATAACACTGGCGCGAATAACAAAAAGCCACAGTGGACGCCCTGTAAATTACACTCTAATTGCATTTAAATGCCATAAATGCTGTGGTTACAATATATCTTTAAGGTGTTATTTTAAAAATGATAAAAGATTTCAAAAGTTACGTAAAAATAAACCTTGTTGTGTGGATGAATAGAAAAAAATCAGGTGAATTTTTGATTTGTGATTTTCAAAGGGTCCCAGCTGTAAATTAGGGAGTCTGAGACCCCCTGGGATCCCCCGTATTTCGCACACTGCCTTCAACTCAAATACTCAAATGCTCAGACTCACAAGAAAGAGGCAGAGAGGTTCTCTTTTCCTAATTAAATGAATCACAATAACGCCATAAAGATACGCACATGGGAACAAGGTGCATATTCACCTTTTGATAAAGAGCAAAGCAAAAAGATCCTCATTAGTTACTGAACAGGGATGAGTTTTACACAGCACATTTGTATCAATATAACAGCCTTCCTTGCTAATTTATTAACTTTTATATAATACATAATTACTATTTATAAAAGCCTTAACATTTGTACCACATCTATGCAGCACCATTACAGAACTGAGCATTTGGTACCAGGAAATAAATAATAAATCACCATAGTCTCAAACTAACTCTTTCCAAATGTTACACCTACACAAACCTCTTTACAGTTGTGTGTCGCTCACTCATCCATCGTTCTAACGTTGCTGAATCTGCACTACTGTGTCTGTATATCTTTATATGCTGCTGGAAGAAGTATTTCCCAACCCTACACTAACTGATGGCAGAACTGTCCCACAACAAAAATAATCATCACTCCTCCAGTACTTAAAATGCTCGTGCTTGCACCCAACAAGCCTAGGGATCTGCAATTGTAGGAGTTTCCATTCCTGCCGAGACCCGATGAAGTTGCTGTGCACGAGCAGGAGCTGTCCAAGGTGCTTAAAGTGATCAGTATATCAGTCTATAATAAAACCTGAGAGTTTGTAATAAACACATCGACATCAACAGATTTACTGTCTGCTGTCCACATAAATCAAACTCAAACATAGCGCTACACTACTACTACTACTACTGTTTCTTAAACACAGGGGCTTGGACCTGTAACCACTGGCAGTCTCTTGCAGCCTTTCTGACCTAATAGCTGACAGATAAAGTTCAGAACAACCTCTTAAACAAGCTCAACTACTCCACCATTTTCAGCCTACTGGCACAGATTCCTTGGCTTTTCCACCATCTCCCTCGCTCTTTTGCTCGAGAGCTCCTGGATTTTTTTGCCTGCTCTTGTCATCTCTTGACACTGACTGTTCTGTGCTCTGTGTCCAAATTTGGGTTCCCTCCCACCTTGTTTTTAAACAAGATGTACATCCAGAAAGTTATGCAGTGCAGTCTATTTGTAGCCTGTGCAGTGCACAATATATCTTTGCATTTCTGTTGAGGAAAGAAAATAATCAAGTTGTCTTTTCTAAACACAGCATATCTACCACAAATCAGTACTTCAAAACCTGTAAACAAACAGGGAGGGAAGTCATGGTATCTGAGTGTGAAATGTACTGAGCCAACAGCACATTAGCTAACTGGTAATTAGCAATGTGTTTACACACTTGAATTGTTAAGAGAGGTATTATCTTTGCATTTTTCTGACTTTTTTTTATTTGAGGAAAGCAGGAAACAGTTAAGCAGTATTGCTCAGTGGCATATTTAGTGTATCTGCCCTTTAATTAGGGCTGCAACGAATGATTATTTTCTTTATCGATTAATTTGTTTATTATCTTGTCGATTTATCGATTAGTTGTTTGCTCTATAAAATGTCCGAAAATGGTGAAAAATTCGGATCACTGTTTCACAAAGCCCAAGGTGACGTCTTCAGATGTCTTGTTTTGTCAGCCCACAACCCAAAGATAATCAGTTTACTGTCATAGAAGACTAAAGATACCAGAAAATAGTCACATTTGAGGAACTGGAATCAGAGAATTTGGACTTTTTTTTTTCTTAAAAAATAACTCAAAACAATTAATCGATTATCAAAATAGTTGGCAATTTTAATTTAATTAGTTGGTAACTAATCGATTAATCGTTGCAGCTCTAGCTTTAATTAGCTGAACATGCAATAAACAGGTGTGCATTCATTTGGATACCGTCAATATATATTGTTATAGTCCTGCAACTGAATTACGGTCACTATCAATTAATCTGCTTATTATTTGCTTGGTGAATCAATCATTACATCACTTGGTCTATGAAATGAATCACAATTTTTTACAGTCAAAATGACCTGAATACCAAAGTAACGTCTTCAAATCAATTGTTTTGTCTCACTCATGGTCCATAACCCAAATATATTCAGTTTACTATCAAATAAGATTGAGAAAAGCAGCAAATAATCACAATAAAGAAGCTTAAACTAGGTAATGGTTAACATTATTGCTTGAAAGATAACAAGACTTCAATCAATCATCTGTCAACTAATCAATTGATCAACTAATCCATTCAGCTGTTACTGTTACATCACTAGTGGTGCTCAATTTAGAACAGAAACTGAGTTTAGACAGCACAAACCTTTTACTTATCTCGCCACCACATAAGTGAAGTAATCTGTGATCATACTGTGTTCACTGTAGAAGAAACCTGCTGTTTGTGTGTGTGTGTGTGTGTGTGTGTGTGTGTGTGTGTGTGTGTGTGTGTGTGTGTATAAAGCACCAGCAGGACAAATGTCATATGAAACTAGAATTTAAATGTAAGTAAGTAATACATCATGCCTGAATGTGAAGTGTACCTGAAATTCATTATTAATAGCTAACACATAGCCTTGATAAGTCAACACATTTCATTGTAATGTATGCTTAAGTCAACAGAATGAATATATTTTAACGGAGCAGGTGCAAGGATGGCTTTTCAAACTGATATCTTGATGCAAAAATGATCAACCAGCAGGTTTCTGGGCTTCCTACTGGTCAGGTAAGGTGACCAGTGCAAAGATTAAATTTTTTTTAAAAAAAAGACAAGATAAAAGCTGCAGCCAGCCCGGCAGGCAGGATTTGGTTTTGCCTTTAACTTTGTCACCCCTGAAACTGTGTCTGCGTAAAACCACATTTCATGCAAATTATTCAACTTAAATAGGCCTGCATCCGATTTAAGGCGATCCGGATGCGTCTTTGCATGCATGTATAACGGCTTAACATCTGCAACTTCTATCTTCTGCAAACAACAGAGCGACATCAGCATAAAGAAAATGTCCTCGGTGTATGATGACATGAAGCTCTAATGATGCTGTGCAAACTTACATCGATGATTGCGACGCTTCCCCTTATACATGGTCATTATGTACGGGTCCAGCTTTGCGCTCTTTCAGATCCTCTTTGCTAGAGACACCGGGAGTCAGGACTTGAGCTCGCTGCGATACTTTCTGACTAGAAATAAATTAGCCCTTCAGACGGAGAATTGGAGGCACTTCTTGAGCGAGGATCATACCAAGCTCAGAGACGGTAGAGGGGGGGCCGAGCTACAGCGCATCTAATCCACACAGACATCAACCCAGTGACCGTCACAAATCCAGGAAATTAGGAGACAAAGATTAGAAAACGAGGAGAAACAAATAGTCCTGACTTCATAAAAAACTGGAGGGAACTGTCGCGATTTAATGCTGATCTTATCTACCCTCGAATTTCATTAATTTGAAAAAACGCATTGTTTGAATCCACTGAAGATGACAGCAATGTGTGCTCTCAGTTTAACTTCTTTATTCTCTTAACCTCAATTTATATTCATAAAGCAGTATTATCAAGCCATGAGCCAAACTTTTCTGACCTTATTACTATGTCAAACAATACACTTTACAATTTTTCTCTTTTATCATCTTTTTCCCTGTTCCCTATGTTTCCACAAGGTATATTACTGTCTGTATTAATAAAGATTATTGAAAAAGAAAAGTCATGACTTTCAAATGGAAAATTATGAATCATCCCTTAATAAAAAAGAGTGCATACTAAATTAAAAATGGATAGAAATACCTCACGAATCAGTAATAGAAAATAAAAAAGTACAATTTATTAACATCAGAAATTGGAGATGAATATGATTTAATTTATGTTAACTAACTGTGGAAATACTGTATTCTAAAGTGTATACAAGTGAGTTACAGCAAATTTTCTCCACAAAACACCATATAGTGTAGGTTTATCTATGCTTTAAAGCTTTAACGTATCTGTAAAATGTTAAGGATCAGGTTTCAACTAGCTTGTTCATTTTAAATCACTCTGCATAAGTATAGAGTTTACAGCCATGCCAGCAGCTCTGGGAGGCTGTACTTCAATCAATAGTTGTTGAGACCTTTCACTTAAAACCACAAATGTCAACCTTATGGTGGCACTAGAGGAAAAGTCAGGATCATCAAAGTAATAAAGTCTCATCCTCTGGGGACTATGAATGTCTGTATAAATGTCACGGCAATCCATCCAATAATTGCTGAGATATTTCAGTCTGGACTGACATTGCCATGAATAGAGCCATGCTGCTAGAATGTCTAAAAATGAAAAATGAGTAGGAACTTTGTCCTCGAAGTGTTTTTCTTTCTACTTTGTATTCTTCAAAAATGCCTCAAATTTATTCAGACTTTCTACTGAGAATAATTTGATTTAGATGTATTCACTGTTCGCTTTTATAGAAGTTTTTTGGCCTCTTTCTTCAAATGGCAATGTATTTTGCAATTTACAATTCAATGTGCGATTTGGTCATGCAGTTTGAAAATGCATTTTGCAATTGGCAATTCAATATGCAAAGTGGCAATACAATCCTCAGTTCAGTTTGAATTATTCATATTATTCATATCAATTGCATTTCATAGTGATGATATATTGGGTCTCTTTATTCAAACGGCAATGCATTTTGGCATCGGCAATTTAATGTGCCAGTGAAGAGGCCAGGATCCTCCTAGTGGAACTGGCAGGTAGTGGCACCTCATTGGCAGCCTGTGGCACTGCAGTGGCAGCCTGAGGCACTCTGTCGGCAGCTGTAAGTCTGTTTTAGCATGGCTCGTGAGCAACTGCATTCTACTTTTTTTGTTTTTCATTTATTTTTTATAATTTTGCCTGTTTTGAAATAAAAAGAAACAAAAATACACTCTTTACTAATCCTCTGTTTTTTATTGCAAGACTGAAATTGTGGTCAAATAAAAAAGTCGGCAACATGTTTTCACATTTTAATTACAAACTGGTCACTGACGTAGTTAAGTGGTGTAAATATTAAAATGTTAAATGAACAGCGCACTCTGGTAGCTGGTAAAGATGCATTCCACAACCCTTGTTGCACCCCCCATTTCTCTCTCCCTTTATTTTTTCCTGTCATATCTACACAGTACCTACAATAAAGGCATAAAATGCCCGCCCAAAATATAAAAAAATACAATTGTAAAAATATTTTAACATTTACTCCATTTACGTCAGTGTCAGACCACTAACTGCCACAGGAGTGCCACTAGATGCCACAGGAGTGCTACTAGATGCCACAGGAGTGCTGTGGCAGCTAGTGGCACAGTCTGTGGCAGTCGTCGCCACAGACTGCCACTGGGGTGCCACTACCTACCAGTGCCACTAGGAAGATCCTGGACTTTCTCCAAAAGAATGTGGTGACAAGTAAATGTAAATGTACTAGACTGGGGGCGTTGTTTCGCTGGCACATTGAATTGCCAATGCTAAAATGCAGTGCCACTTGAATAAAGAGACCAAAAAACCTCAGCAATATGAAATTCAATTGATTGGTCTTTCATTTTAATTTTTAATCAACATAATTCATAAAAAGAATTGAGGATTGAATTGCCACTTTGCACATTAAATTTATAACTGCAAAATGCATTTTCAAATCGCATGACCAAATTGCACATTAAATTGCCAATTGTAAAATACATTTCCATTTGAAAGAAGAGGTCAAAAAACTTCCATAACCTTCCTTTGCTTAATATTTTATCCCAATCCAACCTCTGAAAGAGGACCAAACCCTAAAATCAAGCGCTGTCTTTGACCTTCAAGGTGACACAGATTCTGCCTATAAAGCAGTGATAGATCCTCTCTGTGTTTAAGGCAAGAAGGCAGCAGCATCTAGCAGCTAATTACTGTGCTGTTATATTCATTCATGGCCTGATTATTATCTTATTCCATATGTGTACACAGTGACATTGGCATAAAAAAAAAAAAAAAAAATCCCTCCACAACCTCTGGGCACACTTGAGAAAAGGTGCATCTCATCTTACTTGCAAAGGGGATTGTGTTGCTAAGGAGACAGGGATAAGGAAGCAGCCTGGATCTTTATTTTGTGCGATTCATTCCACTATATTACATTATTGTTGTGTGGGTTGAATAGCAACACTTTTTATTTGGGCCAAGATGAATTGCACAGTAGAAACAAACAACTCTGAAGCCAACTGCATGGAAGTGCAGGAATTCAATCAATATTGTTCTCCTCTGAAACCACTCCTGCTCTCACATGCTCCAGAATGACAAATGGTCTTCTTTAGGTTTCTGCTTTGATGGATTTAATCTAAGTTTCATAGTGAATTTTGTGAAATCAAATGAATCAATACGGCAGATATGATTACTGGTTCATACGCTGGGCTATAGGTCAAAACCATTTATAGTAAAAATGGCCTTTTAGCACTGTGAAACTGTTATATTAAATATTTTTGTGGATGAGGAAAACAGAAAGAAGGTATAAACATGTTACAATGATCAACAGCCAACCTTGCAAAAAAGGAAAAATCTTGCCTGTATTTAAAAGCATAGCAGGGACATCTGCTGTCCATGATGGAATAATACAATAAACAGCCTCAAGATTAGAGGAGGAAACATGCAGTCAAAATGATACAAAGTGAGGACATTTTAATCCATCATAATTAATAGCTCTTCTCTTGATGTGCTTCATTTTGTGAGTTATTGCATTCAAAATGAGATCACTTTAAAAAAGGCCTGCTGTTTTTAATTCTCCCAACTGCCTCAAGGCCCTTGTTTTAATGAGCATCAGAATAAATCTCTGAGCAGAGCAAGGCTCCTCATTTGAAATGTTTTACATTTTCATTTTAAGAAACGTTTTTTCATTAAATGCTCCTTTGTGCAGCTGCATTTAGTAGTCTTGTGGTAGTGCTTCTTTTTCTTAGAATGGTCATGATGTTTCAAGTTGGATGTGAAACTTAAATTGCTGTAAACATAATGGAGAAAAACTGCTCCACCTGAAGTTGACAGTACAGTCTCAGCACAAGATCCATTTAGTAGCTGTTCTGGAGCTTTTGGTCATCTCAAATGGAACTGTAGATGTTGAAATTTTGATTTTTTTCGAGCACTTAAAGGACTCACTCATGTTGGCTTAAAAGATCTTCCACAGCAGATGAGGACGAGCCAAAACTAAATGAAACTATTGGTGAAATTGATTTGTCAACTGCTGTTTTCAAGGTCAAGCCTGAACTTTCATTCTCAGCACTAGCTGAGGTTTTTCCCTGACAGCCCCAAACCTCAAAGTCACTGCACTGTCTGGATAAAAATATTCAGTGTCTCAAACTTGAACTCCTCAGGAGGGTCGATCCTTCCAGAAACATGAGCTCAAACAAATTTCCATGATCTCCATGATGCTATTGAACTCTAAGTTCAGCTCCAAGTGTTATATTCTTTAAATCCCATATGTTCCTATGTGAGAAAGAGTAAAAACTTTCTAGACATCCTCCCACAGGGCCACCCTGCTGTCAAATTTACACTGTGACTATCCATCACTGCTCAGGACATAAGCAGCCACGGTTATTTCCCCTGCTATACTGCACAATGGGGCTTGTTAGATCCAGTAAAACTAATTGTCCTTAATATGAGGGGAAGATTGATGTGAAATTACCCAACTATTGTGGTGTTAACTTGGTGTGGTGATTGCCTAAAGAAGAAGAATATACCCTGGGTTTGTAGTAACCTCATAAAGTCTTCAAAGCACTAAGCACATCATTACCTTTTTTTTTTTTTTTTTTTAATATGAAGAGCTTTCTAGACGATGTGCATGAATCAACTTAATCCAAAGCGCTCTGCATTCTAAGACAATGTCTGCTGACATTTGAAAAACACTTCCTGTTAACAAATGACCCTCATTTATAGAGATGGAGGGATACAGTGGATGCCCAGGGGGAAGATTTTCTACATGATGGATATAAATCTGCTCAAGCCACCACATTCATTGGCCTATGACTTACACCCTCTCTTAGCTCATTAGAGAGGCACTGCTTTTGGCACTGAGTAATTGAGAACATATCTAGTGTGTCAACTGCCCCAACTGCTTAGCAGTCTGTGACAGCAAATTGTCTCTCTTTGCCATGCTTACAAAGCCACAGCGACACATCTGTTTGGATTTAGTCCAACTCCACAAACCAGTGTCAACCTTAAGGTATCAAAAAGAGATAACACAAACTGCCTCAGGCTCCAAGGTTTTTTTTCTCTCCCTATGGTGAATTTAGAAGCTGCACATTCTGTTCATTTAAATTCTTCGCATTAACAAATGAACAAAAACTCATCTGATCATAAATCGGTGCCACATTATTGCCTTGTTCTTGCACATTTCATAATTTTCTCAGTTTACACATGCAGATTAGATTAATCAAGGCGATTACTCAAAGGAGGCACTGTGCTCAAAAGGGAATTCATACCGGGAACATGAACAACAAACTGCTGTGAGCAACGCAAAATACTTCAAAACTAAGGAGTTTCAAAAGGATCCTTCACATGCACATTGCTCGGTCAATGAGTCAAAGACTACAGGAAACATTTCAACAGGTTTTCCACAAAAGCATACCTCTGAGTCAAGTGTTGATTGCAACTCAAACCTGGGAAGGAAAATTGCACACTCTAGTGGAGAGAAAACAGCATGACAACAATGGCTGCTTCCAACTGAGAGATTTAAAGGGAATCTGAAGCTCAACACTAAAATTTCTATTTCTTTATTGCACGACTTACAGCTAGTTTCTTCATGAGCCGAACACCAGAGGGACAGACTGTAGTATCATGCAGACAATTCCAAGAACAGCTCCATACACAGTGAATAATTAAATCCAATAATAGCAGCCCTGGTGATTTTTATATGCATGAGTGCATTTTCATATTCGGCTGATTAAACTCTACATTCAAATAAACCTCCTGCAGATTCTTCAAGTAATAAATTTCACTGGGCCGACTCTGTAAATTTGTCACCTGATATTTTGCTCTGATTTTTGATTAATGTCATAAATGTCTCTGTTTGTACATACACAGTCTTTAATTTTAAATTCCCTGGCTTTGGTTCTCTTTTTCTTTACAAGAAAAATGTGTTAATTCATTTGTTCATTTTCCCCTCCTGCTTATTCAGGGTTATTGCTTATCCCAGTATGTCTTGGGCCAAAAGTAGGAGACTACCTGTCTCCCAGTACCTTCTAAAGCCAAAACACAGAAAGAAATACAGAGGGAGACATAAAGTAAACAGAAGAAAGAAATAGAAACGACCAAGGCCGACACTGAAACCCAAGAGCTTTTTGTGAGGCGACAGCGCTAAATATGATTCAGAGGAGCCCTGTTGCCCGATCAGTATCTCAAAAATACAACACAAACTTTCCCATAAATCCAATTTATTACTATGTGTGTCTCAGTGATTATACAGTTGCACTGACATTTTGTTGTAAATTTGATTTTAATGCTGACAATCTTTTATGTCAAGGCATGTGCCATATTTTGAAATAGTGGGAATCACATTTTTTTATGACAAAACTCTGCTTACTGTACTGATAACTTGAATAAAACTTAACAATATATGCAAAAGAAATCCTTGACCAGGCTGATGATCCTGTTGATCCTCAGGAAGTAAACAGATAAGCATACACACATGCAAAAAACTCTATTTTAATTGTATTTTTCAGGGAGGGATTATTTTCTAAAGCCTGGGAAGAAAACACTCTTCTCATCCTTCCCCTAACACAGTACGCGCCTTCATTTAATCAGATTATTCTATTCATACATTACACATGATTTACATGTATCCAGCCTACATCTTCTCAAGACCTCATTTGGTTTTTATTTAGGATCTAATCTGCAATGTCCCTCCCTCCTGCTTCCTTCTTCTCCTCCCTCCTTCTCTCACTCACTCACTCGCTCACTCACTCACTCACTCACTCACTCACTCACTCACTCACTCACTCACTCAGTTTTGTCTCTCTTTTTGCTTCCTGTGCTCTCTCTCTCTCCATCTGTCAGGGTCAGCAGAGTGCAAAGAATCACATTAAGAAATATTCAAATGTTGAACCATTCGCAATTGCTATTCACACAGGCATTAAAGGCTGCCAAATCTAATTCAGCTCAGACGCTATCAGTGCCACGGCTGTTCACCCGCAGTCGGCAGAGATAATATAAACCACACAGGGCGGCAAGGGTTAGAAAAACCCAATACACAGACAATAATGTCTCCTGGATGTAATGGAGCCACAATAACTTAGCCATTTCCCACTGGAATGATTTTAACTGAAAGGGGGAGAAAAAGGAGAAGCAATGCTGATGGATTTCACTTCATTAATTCTACCTTCTGCATCTGAGATTAACAATTTCTTTGCTATGAGTTGGAAAAAATGACATTCCCAATGAAAAGAGTGATTCATGCGCCAAAGATAACAAATGGTACATTGTCAGCTTTGGTTTGAAATGAAGTTCTTTATTAAATAAAGTACACTTTTAAAATAATGTTCTGACTGGTAGATTAAAAGTGAACATGTGTTATATACTGTAAGAGATGCTTTACATCTCTAAATTGTAAATAACGGATCAGGGATATAAATGGTAGCATTGTTGATGAAACTCACTACTAAACTCAAATATAACCTCTGTAACACTTATTTCAATGTTTCTATACTTAATATTGACATCTTGGCTGCATGAACACACAGCTCACTGCATGAAAAAGAAAAAGTCAAATCTAAATGAGGAAACAGCAGCAAACACCACAGACTTTTAGACTTCTGAAGACTTGTTCAGACCACAAACTTTACATTTAAATAGCAATTACATAAAACATGTATTCAAAGTAAGAATTCCTATACCGTAATGCAACAAAAAATTAAAAAAAAAAAGTGTTTTTCTTTTTACACACAGCAATTTTCAGCTGATATGTCCAGTAATCTCCTTTCTCCTGAGGGAGTCATTGTTCTACAAAATCCTCCCCAAAGATATCTTTTTTTCATAGATCATCATACAACTGCAAGTACTTCAACAACTGGGTAACTCTCCCGTTGAGATGAAAATCAGCTATGCTTGGTCTGTTTATCATCTTTCAAAGTAGAAATTGCTTTAAAGGAAAACAGTTTTGCTGGTAGTTTCGCCTGAGAAAAACAAATACTACAAATAACTCATAGATTTATGCATTGTTTTGGTCAAAACACTGAAAAATCATTCATGCTGTTGTTGACTGTGAGGAGTTTTGAAAATGTGAAAATGTGTAATAGCAGTTTCTACACAGTACACACTTCTATACAGTACTTGTGAGGACCCTCACTGACATAACACAGTGCATGGACCCCAACCTTTACCTTAAATCTTAAACCACATCTTTACCCCCAAACAGCCTTTTTTTTGGAAGTGTGGCAAAAATCCTCTCACTTATTAAATATCCACATTCTAAATGTAACTCAGACTGGTCCCCACAAAGATATAAGTGTGAGAGCACACACACAAAGTGAGCCATGAGTGCAGTACCTCATTTGAAGTAATGCATTGTGTGAAGGAACTAATGGAGAGCTGGTTAAGGAAAGGAGAACAGAGTTACAGTACAAGTGAAAACACTGTGCAATACCACTTGATTATGCGGTCTACTTCCAGACAAGAGTATTTAAAGCCCTCACCAAACCCTTAACCTTACTCTGTGTCCAAATAAGGTTATTCTTTACTCATCTATGCCTCTGTTGGGTATTGGACAGGACACTAAAGTTAACTGAAGTCACGTAGTCTGTACTCAGGTCACATGCAATCCATTCTAAGAGGAGACCAGTCTGACCGTCTTGCACAAAGCACAGCGTATCTCTACCCGACCTTGGTTGCCATAGGATACAGCCAGCCTTATCAAGACAGCTGCTTATCCTAGCCAACCTCGGTAGGCAGAGAGATGAACCGCTCTGAAAGAGACAGATCATGACCTACTGCTCCCAAGATAGAAGATGACCAGAGAATGACCTGGGGAACACAAATAATCCCCCCGCACACTGTGCTGCAATAATACTGTAAAAATTAATAGTACACATTTCTAAAACTTAATGTGGACTCACTTTGATCTGATACATTGCATTTAGAGTACATAGGGGTTTATAATTTTCCTCTCATGCACTCATTCACACACAGATGACAGTGAGCTGCTGTAAGGAAATGGCTTAAACATTGGGAGTAGATGGGGTTCCTCGTCTTGCTCAAGGCCAATTTGACACGTGGACGGGAGGAGTTGGAGAATCTAACCATCAACCCTGTGATTAGTTGACAATCTGCTGTGCTGTACGTGCTGACCATATTTAACTGTTGTAAATGTTAGCAAGAATTGATAATGTCTTCACCGAAGTATAAAACATGACTACACATGCAATACTTCTCTTACCTCTTTCAGATGTTTAAATTCATAATAATGTACAACAATATTATTCTCCAGGCCTTCATTCTGATGTGTCTGATATCTGATTGCACCAAAATTCAGTCTTCATCCATGAGCACATTAAAGGATAGGTTCGCAACTTTTCGAGTCTGTTCTAAAACAATAGTCAGGTGCCTAAATGAATATTTACACATGATTTTCTTGCTGTAATCACTCCTATTAAGAGATCCCTTCATAATGTATTTTCAGTGTAAGTGATGGAGAACAAAATCCACAGTCTTCCTCTTATGCAAAAATGTATTTAACCTCTTACCAACCACCCCTATTTTTGTGTAGAAGCCTGAAAATAATGTATCCAAAATGAAAAAGGTTACTGTTCATAACTGTGGTCTAATTTTAAATGCAATTCTTGAAATTTCACTACCAAAAAGTCAGAATGAGTATAAGTTACAGAGGCTAAAGTGTCCCACAGGCAGGACAGTGTCATTTAACAGGTTCAAAGTTGAGGCTTTCATAAATCAAGACAATATCTTTCAAAATTATAGACATTTTAGTGCCAAATTCCCTCTTTTATGTTACGATCCTTACACTGCAGCTGAACAGGAAAACATTGTCCACATTTTTTTTTACTAAAAAGACAGTAACTGTGGAAGATAATCACTTAATTTGACAAACTCAGATAGCTGAAGCCTCATAACATCTTCAGATGAACCTTTGAATACATTTTAGCTTAAATGTATTTGCATATTTGGTGGTGATCTTATACTGGTCAGTACTGACAAGAGGAATGTTTCAGTGTTCATATGGGTACCTGACTGTTGTTTCAAGACAGACTTGAAACCCCCTTAAGACCCCTTTCCTCTGAACAGCTGACAAAAGGACAATATGAAACTGATACCAGTTAAAAATTAATTCATCAAGTAAAATTTTTCACCCAGTAAAATTACTTCACCCAGTATTTTAGGAAGACAAGCTAAAATAAGGCAGAAATGTTGCAATGTGAGCCACAAAAGCAACCTAATGCATATTGGTGTCAGTCACAAGTGGTAATAACTGCTGCGAGCCACAGTGTGGTGCTCAGTGACCACAGAGTGAAAAAGTGCCTCTTTAGACACATACTCCTCATTTCATGATCTCCATTTACTCCAAACATGAGTAGACGAGACTGACACTGTATTGACCCATCATTTCAAACCAAATGAACACTTGATGAATTTCCCCTTTTGTTATAACAAGTGCTCGTCTCGGCTGGGGCTCAAATTTCATGTGACAGAACAGCTCCCACAACTCAAAGTAATGAAGGCAGCCCATCTTCCCCTGTTAGATGAGCTGCATAAATACAGACACAGCTCATTAATAATTCTGTCACACAGGTAGGCTACGGAGAAAACGGTGACACACTTTTCAAGTCAAGCACGCAAAGTCCCAGAACTCATCAACAGCAGAGGCCCTCTTAGGTATGTTCACATACTCTGACTAAGCTTTACTGTCTTTGAAGGCTTTGGTACTGATATTGCATTATGTAGCACTACACTAGTACACATCTTTTATGAATATTCTGTACAAATTCTCCTCATATTAGCCAACCACTGCACCTCCTTTTATATAATGATTTGATTTGCAACTAGTTTATCACTTGTACTTCTCCACCAAGCCTACAGGCTAATAAGAATGTTGTCAAGGTCAAGAATGCACATCAAACCAGCTGTTATCTATTGAAGACAACCCCTCCCTTCGTGTATAAAGCTTGCGTTTGTCAATTTCTCCTTGGAGACACAGAACAACCAGCTGTGTGTTATACTTCTTCTCCCTTAACAGCTTCTATAGATGTTTTGTCACCTTGTCAGCTCCATACAGTGTATACCTTTTTTTCTTCTCTTTGACCCTCCAACCCAAATTGAGTTTTGCCAAGTGAGCAGGCAGTTTGGTGTCTTAATCAAATCTACACTGAATATGCAAAATATTCGGGACACTTTTTTTTTTATAAAGCGGTCAACCTAGGTAGAAATCATTATCCCTTACTGATTTCCCTAATTAAATCTATACCAGTCACAAAGGAAGAGACAAAGATAAAGGAGAGGAAGCTGAGTTTTAAGAGAGCTTTGAGGTAAGTAGATTGTGCAAAAGGGGCTGCAAGAATATTAGGATGATGTACTACCAGATGTTTTGTTTAATTACTGTATAGTCAATTAGACATGTTTGTGTGTGGATCTTTTGTCAGGAACAAATCAGTGCCCTCTCAGTTTAGTAAGTAAGTAAGTAACTATTTATATAGCACCTTTCAAGAGCAGAGATGTCACAAAGTGCTTCACATATGAAATCCTTCTGCTCCTTCACTCCCCAAAATAGCACAGGCTTGAGGTCTAAGAAGGCCAAGTAGCCAGTTTTGTCATGCACCACTGCTCTAAACAGAGCTCCAAGTACCTTGGATGGTTATGGCCTGACTGTAAACTGTATCTGGATGGTGTCAGGGAGCTTACCTCTGGCTGCAGCTTATGCAAAGAAGTGCTGAGTGCAGTAAACTCGAGGTAGTTAACCACCATCATGCTTCTGGTGACCTTTACCGGACAGTGAAGCCCAAGGCAACAGTCTCAGCTTATCCATGCCAATGACTGATCATTGATAACACCTGTGCTACTGTGGACAAGCATGTGGTCACTTCCCCTTTGCCCCACAGCTTCCTCAAGCTTAGACACGCCCTACAAGTATAGATTGTGTCTCTCAGCAGTCTTAACTGAGAGACAATAAACGCTACTAGACCAAATACACGCCTGCCTCATCTGAAAAACAGACCTAACGGGACTGTCATGAAAAATATTGTATACATAAAACACAACCTCCTGAAATTGCTGATAAAACATAGTCCATATTGCATCAAAGTTAAATATGGCTGTTTTTAATGTAAGGGCATTATCCAACAAATCATTTTGTATAAATTACCTTATTGCTGAGAATGAGCTAGACAATCTATTTCTCACTGAAACCTGGTTGGGTGTGGATGCACCAGTAACACTTAAAGAAGCCTGCAAATTACATGGTCTCCCATTCCTGAGAAGAAGACAGGAAAGGTGTGGGAACAGCTGCAATACTCACTGAAACTCTAAAGGGTAGAGACGCTGACATTTGAGTGTTTTCTTCTTTTGAGTATAATGCAGTAACCTTGAACTGCCGCCATTCAGTCTCTCTATTTTTTTGGTCGAGTTCTCTGAATTTTTTCTCATGCATTCACGCTAAATATGATTTTTATTTTGAATGTCTTTATTAGATTAATTTATTAGAGTGTATGGGCAGCATGTTAATGAGTGAACTCATGAAATAAGTCACATGAACTCATAACTTAGGTCACACTTTGGACCTGGTAATTTCATATTGGCTGAACATAAATGTTTCCTCTGTTGTTGACTTGGCTCTCTCAGACCACCACTGTGTATTTTTTAATGTCTTTTATTGTACACTGCCAACTTCTATAGAGCAAGCAGTAAAAAAAAAAAAACGCTGTCTTACTCCTGAAGTGACCTCAAACTTCTTAGCACACATCGCCAGAAACCAGATTACATCTACTCTCTCCGCAATTGACAGTCTCCTTAATGCATTTAACAATAATTTCACTACAGCCC
This sequence comes from Thunnus albacares, assembly GCF_914725855.1. Classification (NCBI taxonomy): domain Eukaryota; kingdom Metazoa; phylum Chordata; class Actinopteri; order Scombriformes; family Scombridae; genus Thunnus; species Thunnus albacares. Next base: position 8,287,856 of record NC_058126.1, read on the forward strand.
TTGATGCTGTTGCACCACTTGAAATTAGAAAAACGATTAAAGTAGGAGCATGCCATGGAAGAATTATGAAACCACTAAATTAAAAAGGGACAGAGTGCAGATGGTGCAAAACTAAGTTACATGAGCATAAAGAGATTTAATCAGAAAAATTAAACCGACTGCTTGGCAATTTTATTTTTCTAACCTGATAAATTCTAACATAAGCAACCCCAGATTGCTTTTTAACAGTGTTGTTTACCTCATTAACCCTGTTACAGACAATAGTAACCATCTCATTGTTTCTAAATGTGATGAATTTGTGGATTACTTCAAATAGAAGACAGCAAACATCAGGTCTAGTATCTGTCAACTACACAACGCCATAGCAACTGAAGAAACAGCCAGCATGCATTGTGAAGCCTTGCTAGACAGGTTTAGCCTGGTTGAGCTGAAATGCTCAGGGAAGTGGTAACAACATTGAAGTCTTCCACATGCACCTTTAAGCCAATCCCAACGTCCTTTTTAAAAAAATGCACTTGTGAACCCTCTTTAAAAAAAAGTAGCCTTGGTCCCTCGATACCCAGCAGCTACAGACCAATCTTCAATCTTCCATTTTTAGGTAACATTTTAGAAAAACTATTGTACATTCAATTAAACTATTTTATTAACTCAAACAATAAGTTAGAAATGTTTCGGGCTAATCATCGTACTGAGACAGCCCTAGTAATGACATCAGGATATACCTAGATGCCAATAAACCTGAGGGATCACATTGAACTGTTGGGAACTGTTTTTAACTGGTTTTCCTCTTATCTTTCTGGCAGAGAGTTCTTTGTTGCAATTGATGATGACAAAACTTCCAAAATAACCTGTGGGATTCCCCAAAGATAGATTTTAGGGCCACTTCTTTTTAATCTATGTACGTTTCCCCTCTGTGATGTCATCAAGACGCATGGCATCTCTTTTCATGGTTATGCCGATGACACACGACTTTATGTGGCAGTGTCTCCTGATGACACAAGAACAATTCCCTTTTTAAATGTATTTTACATATTAATGTCTGGATGTCACAAAGCTTTTTACAGCTCCAACCAGGATACAACTGAACTTTTAGTCATAGGCTCTGAAGCTTAGAGAGAGAAACTAGGTGCAAAATTAAATTACCTCAGAAATACCCCAAGCCAACAAGCAAGAAACCTTGGTGTGGTTTTTGACTCACATCTGAACTTTAAGGCTTATGGTTTGTCACCAAATCTGCTTTTTATCACCTTAAAAATATTGCTAAAGTGTGACCATTTCTCTCCCTGAGTGACACAGAGAGACTAATGCAAGCAGACTGGACTACTGTAATGCTCTCCTATCTGGTCTACCCAAGAAAGTTATAAATCAGCCACAGCTGATTCAGAACTCTGCGGCCTGAGTGCTGACCGGGACCGTTAAGAGAGAACACATTACATCTGTTTTAAAGTCCTTACATTGGTTGCCTGTCAGTTTCTGTATTGATTTTAAAATTCTTTTACTTGTTTTTAAAGCAATTCATCGTCTTGCACTGGAATATACTGTATCTCACATTTACAGTGTTTGGACCAGTACAGCCCCTTGTTGTCTGGCACAAGTCTGTTAGTTGTTCTGAAGTGCAGGACTAAACCTTTGGTGTGACAGCTTTTAGCTTTTATGCTCCAAGCCACTGGAAGTGTTCAAATCTTTATATGTAAACTTAAAACCTGTTTCTTCAGCCCTGCTTTTGGTTAAGAATGGTTAATTTAATTTATTTTATTCACTTATTCTATTGTATTTATGTTGTAAAATGTTATTCTATTTTATTGTATCCATTATTATTATTGTTATTATTATTTTTGTTGTTGTTATTATTATATATTTTTTTCCCTTCTATTTTGTTTTGTCTTTTCAATCTATTTTATCTAGTTTTTAATCCATTTTTCATTTCACTGTATTTTACTAATGTTACCGTTATTATAGCTTTTAAATCTATTTTATTACATTGTTGTTTTCTTGTGTGCATTGGTCTCAAATTGGTTTTGGGGTTTTCCATGTCTTTTTTGTTGTTTTTACGGTCTGCACTTGTCCTGTCTTATTAAGGGCTTGTCAATCATCTGTGAGGCATTTTGAACTCCACTAACCTGTATGAAAGGTGCTATACAAATAAAGTTTGATTGACTGAAAGATTGAAGGCCATTTCCTGTCCTCGAGCTGTGAGTCAGTATTCCAAACTAACAACTGGACGTGATGATTCACAAGCCCGCAGCTTTGCAGTGTAATTGGCGAGGAGGCCTTGTGAGTAACAGGATGAGGGAACGGGGAAGGGTGGAAGCAAAGTAGCGTGAGAGAGCGAGGAGACGGAGGGGGAACGAATGCGAAGTCAAATAAGGAAATGTGAGAGGAAAAGCAAACACATGAGAGAGCAAGAGATTGCTCAAGGCGAGGTTATGGGCTGTTTTTAATGTTATTTTGTTTATACTGTCCATCTTCATTCAGGGGGGGCGAACTCCCCAGTGAGTCTGTCACAGTGATTCTTAATCCGCGCACTAAGCGTGGGAGTCAGAGAGGTTACGCTGCAGAGTCCTGTGAGCACGGGTCCTCAGAAACCCTCTGGGGTCGCAGTAATTATCACTGCATGTGTAATCACAAGTCACGAACCATTACTCACATGATACGTCACCTTTTGTCGCCCAGATTTCTCTTTTGTCGTTCAGCCTGAGGTGCATATCGACAATTATGGCGCGAATTAAGAGACAGACATGACTGACTGGATCAATTATTATGAAGTGTTAAAGGGCAGATTTTCCATTCCCTGGGGTCTGTGTCAGGTGTGTTACGAAGGTCTGTCTGTTTAGCTGAAGCTCTGTGTGAAGGTCACACTGCAGTGGTCTCTGTCATAGCAAGGCTGCACACCTGGAACACATGCACAGCTTCTTATTGGAGAATTATCTTTCAGCATGCACACATAGAGCATCTGTAAGAACACTAATCCCACACAAAAGGCTCATTACTCTTGATACACATCGCAGAAACACTACAGATAAAGTCAGAGTGAAGACAAGCCTCTTTAGTTAATGTGCTTATTCCAAATATGTTGTCTAATCAGAACAGGCAGTGTGCCAACATGCATATCTAGTGTACTGTATTATCGTTTGCATTACATGAAAGCCCAGATCGCAGATTTCAACCAACAAATTCACCCAAATGATCCATTCATCCTGTCTGCATCAGCATGCCCTAAATATGAACCTAAGCTCTCAGTAGTAAACAGGCATCTTTGATTATGCATGAGGAACAATTATCCAACTCCGTTCTTCTTCAGTGGTCCAAAGCCACTTTGCGTCTCTGTCTGTGTCCCCCCCACCCCCCCCACCCCCCATCCCTTTCTCTGTAGATGGATGTAATATTAATGAACACATCTTAGCCAGGATGCTTGTTAGGCTTTGAGCTAATCCTGTTTCTCACCGTCCCTTACAGACTGGGCTTCCATCAGTTTATTTACCAGCTAAAGGAAAAAGAAATGTAGCCTCAGACTGAGACTGAGCTAGCTGGCTGGTCAGCTGGAAGACATGAAGACAGGAATGAAGATGGATGTGTCTTTTTCTTACTGACACATATCAGCATCAATATTAAACATCAGATCCTGTCATGACCAGTAGTAGTACTTTACTACCTTACAAACTAATTAGTTGCATTGCAGCATTTCTCGAAAGTTAACACGGGAACTCTTGTGTTTTATTGACACTGGCCTTACTTTCTAATTGTTTTTAGGTCACACTGACTCCACTGCTGTAAAAATAGTAATAATTGCAAGATTTTTCAATTTTTTTCTGTCAAATATATATACATATATTCTTCTCTTCTGACCCTGTTAAAACCCAATATATAGGCTTCCCTTTGCCACAAACTTGCACATTTAATAAAGGTGAGAAAAAGAAAATTACCATAAATTGTTATTATTATGACAAATAAGGAAAAACATTTCATTCTATATGATACACGGGCTATGCATAAACAAATACTGTAATTATTATTATTTTTTGAAAAAAAAAAACAGTGAGGTTTAACTCAATTCTTGTGAACAAACTGTTATAAAGCTCAAAAAAACAGAAATCCAAACAGACTTAATGTAGGATTCAGGAGAGGTAGTGCTGTGTATAAAGTAAGTAAATACCAATTACTGATATGGAGAAGATGAACTTGTTGTATTGAAGCAGCTGAGGACTTCTGAAACATCAATAGTTCAAAATCAGATTCACAAGAAATTCTCTTAAAATTAGGATATAAAGTATCATTACATCAGTATTATGTACGTTTTTTGATCTGTTAGAGAGGAACATAACACTGGGTTTACATTTGTGTTAAAAAATGTGCTGTGACAATATGACTTGTTTACCAATAGTGTTATCAGTCTTTGTGATGCAAGACTGTAGCTCTGCTTTCAAAGAAAAGTTGTTGGTATCAAACAGACTTTGTGTTTCTTATTAACAGCCTTTCATCTCTGTGACATTACATAAGATTTTCTGTTTTTGATGCTGGTTTTATTTATGCTAACAGAAGTTCTGTGAAAAAAGACTTTATAATAATATAACACCATTTTAATTTAAATAACTAATTAAGTTCAAATAAAAAAAATTAATTCATGAGTTACCATCTTATCTGGGTAGAGTATTGTGCACTGCAAAGAAGAACAACTAAAAAGTTACCTATAAAAGTTCATATATGTATTTTTTGGATCACATACATTTAAAGACAATTCATTAACAAAGAATCAGCACATGATTGAAAAAAACTGTATTTCCTCCTCTGATATGTTTATGTCTTTATTGATGTGTAAACATATGTAACTGCACAAGAAACAATAAAAACTGTAATTGCCGTCTAGTGATAGCCGTTGCATTAGAAGAGCTGTCACCTAAATTGGCAGCGATAACAAGGTTTTAATCTTGTGCTTTTGATTTTCTATCAGTTTATTTACCACTGGAATATCTGGTGGCTGTATGCAGGTGGGCATTAGTTTTCATTTTGTTGGTGCTGAGTAGGCAGGTTTCTTTGTTTTGCTCAAGGGCACTTTAACACACTTACTGGCTAAGAGCACAAGAAAGAAATGCACTATATTAACTAGCCTGTTGCACTGATGGAGAATGAAACATTGAATGTGAGGGTGAATTACTTTGCTTATGTTATCATAGCAAAAAGGTCAAAGATCATTTAAATAACTTTATTTATATATAACTGAAGCACAAACACCTGCAGACAAAACATGCACATACACCAAAACAATGTTTTCTGACTTCCCCTCACATGTAAAAAACACATACAGACGTACATACACACACACAGCTTGCCCACTCAGCCCTGCGCTCTGACTCTGATTCACAGCTCAGTGTTTCTCTGCCTTCTGAACCCAGGTTTCTAATCAGAGAATTAGCTGCAGTTTCCCCTGCCAAAATCCACACAGTAATCCATCTCACTTTGTCCACACTGTGGCTCGTGCCCCACTAAAGCATTTGTCAGAATGTATGAAAGAGAGAGGTAAGGATAGAAATAAAGAAAAAGAAAGAAAAGAAAAAGAAAGAAAGAAAGAAAGAAAGAAAGAAAGAAAGAAAGAAAGGAAAAAGAAAGAAAACGAGACAGAAAGAGATCCTGGCAGCCGGGGAAATGTGCTTTCCTGGTTTCCCTGGTGGCTTTATTAAAGCCTATTAAGTGCACAATGACAATCTTTAAATTTCTTCAGTATTGTTTCCACAAAAGAAACATGCACTTATATTCTGAATACATTACAGCTCAAATAAATTCCTGGCTTGGGTATACTCTTGATGTTATTGTGTGGCTGCGGGCTTGCGCACTGCTATGTACCTGGTGTTATGGATGCTTTTGTCAAGCGCTGGGTCAGGCCAACTGTGCATTCAACGTCTGGCCCAGTCTCTCAGAGCGTGATTAATGAGGGAGAGGACAGACAACCAGGGTGCATTCTAATCACCCACAAGGACAAGGAGAGATATGGAAGGGAAAAAAGAGAGGGAATAAGAGATGGAGAGAGGAAATAGGAAGAAAGAGAGAGAAATAGATTATGTATTGACATTACAATTCGTGTGAAGTGCCTTTGCTCTCGTGAAAATCCTTTTTCTGAGAGAGGCACAAACCGTAATTCTCCAACGTATCCCCCTCTGCAAGCACACACAGCCCCCACATACAAACACACACACACACACACACACACATGCACAGACACACTGAATACTCTCACAGCCTGAGAAGCAAACACGGGGACATGAAAGACACAGAGGGGGCCTTATGGGGTTAGCTTTGGCAAAGCACAGTCCAGTGGATCAAGAAGAATTGGCCCCATCTAGTTGCATACTGCAAAACCCATAAGGCCTCTCACACATGGCTGTTCATGCCTCTGAACCTGGCTCTCAAAATGAAGTTACTGAGACGTGCAGTTATTGTAGACATAGTTGAAATTATCTATGCAAATTTCAAAGTGAGAGTGAGCCTGTGAATGCTAATGGTGAATGACAGAGAGAATCACAGCAGCCAGGTGGAGAAGATACAGGAGGATTGGTTTGGATAGACATTAAAGAAAAAAAAAATCCCCCTTCGGATATTCACTATTTTATGCCTGTGGTATTCACTGCATTCAAGTAGTTGCATGTATTTTGTGAGGAAATGTTGCTATTTGCTTTACAGCCTCACTTGAATCATATATTTCCTGCATTTTTTAAAAATACCTTTATATCTTTCTGCATTCAGGTCAACAGTACATGTAGTAGGACACCTGTGCAAAATGTTGAGTGTAAAGAATGGCCTTATCACTTTTAATACTGCCGAACTGGGGCCAAATTATGCCTTAAGGCGCCTATAGACTTGTATGTTACTTGTATGTCACACTGTGCGAGACAGGTCTAATAAAGTTTCGGTCACAATCTTTGTCCAGCTCTACAAGATCAATTTTGAGGCATGTCAGATGGCGTGATGAATGCCTGCTGAATCGTAGCGCTATGAATTTTTTTAAAAACACGCGAGTAGAGACATGTTATCACCTCGCACCATCCATCTGTAAATGTAGCAAAACAATAAACAAGCTCTGGCCATAGTGCTTGCAGGTCTATCCATCGAAAAACCTTAGAAGAGGAGGAGGAGAATATTGTGAAGCCAGTCACAGCCATGGACAAAGAGGGCAACATGGAATGGAGATATTGCAAATTGATTTTGAGGAACGAAAACATGTTTTTTTGCTGGAGCATTACACAAGCTGGCCGGTGTATTCAGAGTCATTTCATGTTGTACTCTGGTGGGTTGGTGTGTAAATGTGACTCATAGGAATAGTCACATGTTGGGATCTTTGGCTGCCAAAGCTCTAAATCAGCAGTTAGTGGACTAAGATCACAGTTTTGGATTGAAAACCACACAATTTCAGCAAATTTCACCAACTTATATCTGGGACAGCCCAAAACTGTGCAGAATAAATTCGCTTTTAAGAGAGGTAAAAACTTTAAGCGATCAAACGTCACAGTAGGTATGAAGCAAAAATTCCAAAATAACATTGAATCATCTTTATCTGAACAGTAATCCACAAGAAAATAAAAATAAAAATTCAGACATTAGCGTGTATCCAGAATTACTACATACACCCCCAGTAGACTGCTAAAATATTACTGTGGCCACACTTAAAGCAATCCTGCCTGCACATTCCTCTCCTACCTGTCCCTGCTCCGTCTTCTCCTTCTTCCCGATATAGTTCAGTTTCTGTGTCCTGTGCTGCTTGCTATGCATCATGTTGGCCCTAAATGACGATTGATTGCAGTGCCACTGCCTTTGTAATCCGCTTAGGATGGATTTTGCATCTAAATCACTTTATTATTTATGTGCCTAACTCTTGCCAATGCCATTTGGAGGCAGTATGATTGGTGATCCATCACACATTATCCTTCACTGTGGTCATTAATATTGTAATGGGATGGACCTTCACCATGAAACTTCCAGGTAGTAGGGAATGCAGATCTCTTCTGGGAGGCTGAGGCTACTCAAAACAGGAGTCAACAGAAGGAAGATTATCAGGTGTTCTTGCTACTCTCCAGAGATGTTGTTAGTTCACCCTCTCTCTGCTATTAACCTCTTTCTTCTGTCCTCCATCTCTCCTTTCTCTCCTTTTCTCCTAGGTTGCACAGCAACTTGTATCTTCATACATTGCCTCTCTAAGAAAAATATGGACTGTTATTCTTTCGTTGTCCTTTTCCATCAGGGCTTCAATCACCACCTGCCAATCACACACTTCTGCTGCCTCCGGGCAGACATAAAAAAGCACAAGGTGCCACATCCAGACATAGTTAAAACAACTGCCTCTATAGATGAGAAAAACAAGAAAAGACAGATACTAATCTTATTACATAAAGGGCAAGGTTGGTATGCATCACAAAGCATTTGGTGCAAATGCATCAAAGCAGACTTATACGACTATAACTCCTCAGAAAATCTCAGAACACTTTGAAAGTTTGATTTTGACTAGCACAGCATTGAATGTTCAAATAGCCTGCGGGTTATATACTATCATTGTACTGTATGGATTTCAAGAGTCAGCGCCAGCATGATATGGAGGCTCAGTGCATGCTGGGACAGCTCAGAGTGAAAAAATCTGTCAGTCTTTGTCTCCATGGCAGCCCACTGAGTCCATTGAGGAGTGAGACCATAAAGATACAGCAGATAGATCTCAGCGGGTGAGGACGGAATCTGCTCAGATTCATTTGAGGTTCATGGATGCCAGCAATCATCATGTCACTGTGTGTGTGTCATGAAGAATCCCCCCCAGTCAGCTTTTAGCCAGAGGGAAGGGAACACACATCAACGCAAGTGAGACATAGGGATATTTGCAGCTAACATGCCGTATGCTGCAACAGAGCAGCTGACCTCAAATGGCTGGAACACTTCCTGACATCATTGTAAGTGACTTTATTGTGATTGTAGTGAAATTAAAACTAGTTTGGGGGATGAAAAAAAAAGGAGAAAGAGAGAGACTGGGTTTGATTGTTTCAGCACCATGGAGAGAGACACAAAGAAAGGCTGGTCCCGAGCGCCAATTCAATACAATATGCACATTTTAGGCAGGATTTTAATATGCACAGAATTCACGTCAGAAAACCAATAAAATTTAGTTACTAAAAGATGTCAGCATTGGTCGGTATTATTTGTATTACCAAATTTACTTGATTTTTTTGGTCTTGCTTGATTTTTGCTTTTAATCGACGCTAATGACCAACAACGGAATGCAAAATGATTGAAAGCCTTCTAACAGCTAGAAAACATTAAAGGAACTGCACACCAACTGCACAGAGCATGCACAGAAAATAATGTTTTTGACCAATGATTTAAGACATACATTTTGTTTTGGACGACAAAATTCATGTCTTAAAATGGGCCAAAAATTTTTTTTGCATTGGTGGAACGTTCCAAATTGTGTCATTGATGTTTGCACAGCTAGTATTCCTCCTGTAATCTGTATTACTTTCTTGTATGTAAAGAAAACAGAACAAAAAAATCTAAATTAAAAGTAAAACAGAATAAAATCAATATAGAAACCATGAATAATAATAAAAACAAGCTAAAACAATTAAAACAAAAAAAAACAATTAAATAGCAATTTAAAAAAAAACAGATGCATGAATCAAAAGCTATGTTAAAAAGATAAGTTTTAACTGTTTTTTAAAGAACATTATTCAGGACACTACTGTATACTAACTGCCAAAACAGTATATTATGCAGATCTGCATTTGTGATAGTATTAATTGGGACACTGCTGGGAGTTTTGATGTTTCAACGTGAGAAGGAGACAAACACTAAAGTGATCAAATCATGTAAACCTCTGCTTTGTTGTTGTGTTTTTTGGCGTTGATTGGCACGATTGTACCACAATTTAATGCACACAGAGAACAGAGGGGCTACTCACAGCTGGAAAAACATTTTTAAAAAAATTTGGATGAGAACATCTCATATAACAACACATAATCTTTGGAAACATTCTCGCTTTCTCTTTTATGTATATGTTATAAATTTTACATTGGCAGGAGTATATAAATAATATTATTTTTTAATTACTTCCAAAAACAGATTTTCAGATTTTCTAGTATCATCTGGGACACAATTGGGATTTGAATGCCTCAGCAATATGGAGCGAGGGACACAAAAGCAACAACATGAGGTATACTCCAGGATTTCAGTACGCCTACTAACTGCTTGATTTTTGATGTTGATTGACAACATTTTCCCATAATTCAATGCACATAGGAAATGGAAGAGCTCCTCGCAACTGGAGAACATTAAAACTAATTTTGGCTGGCGATGAGAACATCTTGGGGAACAAGATTAAAGTATTTAATCTTTGGACAGACATTTTGCTTTCTCTGCTTTCTCTTTTGAACATTTCACCGCTGTGAAGAGAGGCGACAGAAGAACTGATTCTTCGCGTCTGCCCCTCCAAGACTAAATATTCAACATCCGTGCTTGTGTGAAGTGGTTATAGAGAAATTTCTTCATGCTTGTAACCATGAATTGCATAGAGATACAGTACTTACACCATTCAGAATAGCATTGCATGTACTGCTATTTAGTAATGATTGCTGTGCTCACAATCCTAGATGTGATCTCATGAACTCCTATTCACATTTGATAGGGTAATGGAGCATCCATTTTTCACTCAGCGGCGAGGGGAGGAAGATGCTGCCAGCTGTGTTATTATAGAATTTCTGCATTTGTTCATCAGCTGTTTTTTATCCATGCTCACACACACACACACACACACTCACACACACAGAGTGACAGTCTCATCTTCTGCGGTGGCGGCAGGCTATGACCTTTGACACTTGTGTATCATTGAGTGCACAGATTAGTCATCACCAATGCATTTGAGCAGCTGAAGTGGATCTGTGCAGTCGCAGTATGATGTGATTATTCCACTGACCTCTTTTCCAGTGACCACCGCCAGCAAAAAAAAAGCATGCTTTTTCAAAACGTAGCTCTGCCTCCACAATAACATGTTCTGCTTCTTTTTTACGTGGGCGTCGGATGATCTCACATACTCAGTGATGGTTAGGAGCGCATCTTTGAGTGCAGTTCCTTCGGTACACGGCGCCATATTAGCTTACCTACGTGATGTGATCTCTGAAATTGAGGTGCAATCAACTTGCAGATAATAACACTTTAATGAAACGTTTTGGAACAGGAAGACAGATCCTTGTCTTAGCCGTGTTAATATAAAAAGCATCAGCTTGGGAGGATGAGACTGAGGGTGTCCTTAATTGTCAATTAGGGATGTATCTCCCAGTAATACTCCCGCCACATGACTTGTAGATTGAGTGATAACAATGAGGGCAGGGTTGTCTCGCTGCAAGGTTTGTTTGAAATGAACTCTTTAGTTTATGAAAATACTTTCGATTATGTTTGCTTTCTCAACCAAAAACAGGCAATCACACTAGCAGAGAAGTCACAAATAAATCACTAATACTATTATTATGGATATGGTAGAGTGCTCAGTGATGGTTTTGGCTCTGACTGGCAATGGTCTTGGTTGTGACTAGGTTTTAATAATTGATGTGTTTTGCTGCTTATTCACTGATTACAGCATCCATATCGCCAAATATCAAACTAATGAAAGACTCAAAGAGCAAAAACGCATTAGCCACTATTAATCAGGCGAAGAAAGCTCATTACTTGTTGTTGATGTTTTTCTGTCTTGATGGAGAAATCATAAGAAAAAGATGCAAAAAATCTTTCATTGTTGCTATATTTTTTCTTTTAGTAAGATCGGTTTTCAGAGAAAGCCTTACATGTTAAGTTTGCAGAGGTAATATTAAATACGTATCCAAAAAGACAGCCCTTCATAAACAGCCAACATCCCCTTCACGATAGGAAGGTAAATGAGGAAACCATTTAGGTCTCTCAGCAGCCAGATGGATTTTACAAGTGGCTGGGACAGTCGAGTCAGACTATTGGTTGATATTAGAGGTTGATATAAAACCTGTCCTGCTGAACAGAGGAGACACAAAAACCTATAAATCAGCTTTGTATCTTCTTCCTGTAAATGTTCCACTTGTAGTCTGCACATAAATTATGTTAGCTCCAGCTTGTGTTCATTAACACAAGAGTTAACAGTCTGGGGAATATTATTTTTACTTCGTAATGCACTTGAAGGATGGTTTACCTCGGTTGTGTTCATTATATATAATACATATATAAACATATAAAACTTTCTTTCTTTCATTACTAACCCTAACACCAAAGTTTGCCCTGAGGATACTGTATAATGGAGTGGCAGAGTGTATGAGTGGTTAGAAGGATCATCTTTAGCCTGCAGTAAGTTGACAAGCATGTCTTGCTGAGATGCACATGCCAATTAAAGCACGCAGCCCAGTATCACGCCAGAGCGTGTAATCCACCCGTTGATCCACTAGAGGATACTGTGTCAGTGTCACGTTTTGCTTCGCCTAGACATGAAAAGTACACGCATGTACGACTTTTAAAAAGCCTGTCTAGTGGAGCAGTTCAGATTATGCCTATATAAAGTGATACATTTCCATATTTGGAGGTGGCGGGTTGGGTTGCAAAAAGTGGACTTAGTGGACCTTGCTGCAGGAGACCGCCATTCGCTTTCCAACGACGACTTAAACTTTAAACTTTAACCCACACCATGTTTCAAGTGATCATTTTAACCCTAAACCATGATTTTTCCCTTACCAAGTAATTATTGTGCCTAAAACTAACCAGATTTTAACCAGTGTTGTCACATCATAAAACCATCGCCCTTTGCGGGTACTGCCCCTTCATACATGTGTGTACTTCTCACGCTTAGGCGAGGCAGAACATGATGCTGACACGGTCGACTGCCACGTGTATTAAATGCTTTGGCGTGATACCGAGTTGAACCACAGCTGAATCAGCACTCTAGCCTCCCTGAGATGGGACAGACGCCATCACTGTCATCAATTAAGTGTCATATCATATCACAATCCCTGCTTTGTGGAGCTTGTTGTATCCTTGTAGGGAATGACGAGCCTAGATGCCAAATATCAACTCTACATTATAATCATAATAATCCTGACTGAACTTCCATCCTGCACTTCTGTCTTTGAGCATTTCATACTTATGTTTTTTCATTCTGTAGCATACTGACACCCAGTGATATCTGCACTCTTTACTCTCTGGACCCGATGTGCCCTGGTTGAAACACCAAACATGTGGCATGTCAGCTGCACCTCCACCCCAGTGTCCACATGTAGGCCTTGAGTCTATGTTCCAATAGGGGACAAGATATTATTGTCACTCCCCAATCCCTGCTGTGTGGAGCTTGCTGTATACTTGTGGGGAGTGATGAGGTCAGAGCCTTGATGCTACAATTAACTTATAACTAATTAATAATCCCTGCCAGTTCCTGACTGAACCTCCATCATGCACTGCTCTCTTTGATCATCTCATAGCAATATATTACTATTATATATTATATATATATTTTCTAACTGTCTTATACAAAAACCCAGTGATATTTGCACTTATTACACTCTGAACCCCATGTCTCTTAGTTGAAACACCTAACATGGTGCAGACTTTAATCAATAGGTCTCGTGCCTATATGCAATATTATCCAGTCGTGATAATTTTAGAATTATTTTCTAAAGCAGTAGTGTCTAGGAATGTGCTTTGTTGTATCTTTTAAATTCACCCCCCGGCTTCACAAAGAAGTTTGAAAAAGATAAAGCCCAAGATGAGACCATTCACAGACAAAACTAATTGTGTATTCAAACCTAAATGTTCAGGACAAATCATACAGGACAAACTTGAATGCTTTTGGAGGTAAAGTCAGCCACAGAAACCTCCCAATTTCTTCAAATTGTCCAGGCAGGTACCGTCTTCTAAAATATTCCAAATATTTTGCCTTGCAGCAATGAGCAAAACAAATGTGAATAAAAAAAAACATCTCACAGTCAGAATCCATAAAAAACAACCCATTACAAAGCATACGCACAGTACAAAATCGATGCTTGCACAGCATATTGTAGCTGCATCCCCTGCCACTTAACATATTCTGCTCTGCTCTAAGTGGTGTGTCACAAGAACTTTGACATACTTTTTGCAAGTTGCTGCCTAGTAAATGTTAAAATCAAGCTGTGCTTACATTCACTCGTGGATCAGTTAACAAATTCAGGAGGGATTTTCTCCAAAACAGCGTGACAACAAACACAGACACTTCAACATTTAGGAGCCAAGGGAGGTTCTAAACTAAAAATCGGAGAGATGCCCGAGGCGTTTTCTGTTCCCGAGAGAGACAATCCATTCCTCTAGCAAAGAACAGGCTTTGACGAAACATTCTGTATTTCAAGGGGAAAGTTTTTTTTTGTGCTGTAGACTGTATCTGCCTCCTCACATGTTCTTAGTGGGATCGCAATGCGAGCAATTACAGAAATTTCTTTGTCAGAAGACAAAGCAAAGAAGACTCACCAAGAGGCTGTCCAGCGATGATACGAGCGTTTTCTCCCGCCACAGCCGCTCGGGCATTCCTCTCATTCATGTACTGTACGAAGGCGTAACCCTTGTGCACGGAGCAACCCACTATCTTGCCGTACTTGGCAAAGATGACCTCTATGTCAGTCTTCTTGACGATTGCTGTGTTGAGGTTGCCGATAAAGACTCTGGAGTTGAGGGAACGTGGGTCATTCTTGTTGGTCACGTTGCTGGTCTGGGTTTTACCAGTCATTCTCCTCCAGTTGCCCTCCTGGGACACAGACAGAGGGGGGGAGGGGAGGGACAGGGCTTTAGAGGTTTTGGAAAGGCCAACTCCAGCTAATTCTGCTCCTAAAGAAAAGACAGGGTTAGTACTTGAATTTGCTCTTGGAATCTAAATCAGTCAATTGAAATTTGGATTACACACTTGATTAATGTGTAAGGTTTAAAGGTTTAGTCATCTACAAGGTCACTGGCCAGTCAACTGCTTACCTAAGACACATTTTTGCATGGTTGAAATGCTGGATGGCTGAGTGGGAGAACTGCATGTGAGTGTTGCAGCAGTTTTCTCCGCTTTGTGAGAAACCAAATACAGTAGTTGTCAGTGGGAACGCTTTGCTATCTCAATACCCATATTGTTGCATCCCTAATGCTTTGTGTGCCGTTTCACTGATCACAGAATGCCTCGGCTGTAATTCATGTTACAGTTTTATTCAGACTTTTTTTCTGTTGTCAAGTTATCACGTACATTAGCCTCAGCTTTTGTAGGCCTCCACTGCAATTATTTCTAAGTAACCTTTTCATAACCTGAATGAACGTTAGCTGAAAGATGATCAACTGCAGGATTATGGTAGCATTATCTGCCCTAGAAACAAGGATGCACTATTGAAAAATTCAAGCTATATATTTCATTTATATTTAGTTGTTCTTCCATTGATCCTCTTTCTAATGCACACATTATTTCATTATTATAGCTGTAGAAATCCAGGTTTTCATTACAGTTTATATTCCAAAATGGATTACATTTAGTGCATTAAATACTGTGAAATAATGTGAAGAAAACATTGAATATTCAATATTTGCTTCCTCCGAGTCTCCATCCCTGACATACGGCGATAACAACTATTCAGCTTTGAGACGAAGGACCTGAATAATGGATCCAATCCTCACTAAATAGGATTAGTAACCAAGGTAACACTGATGTTGTTGGAATATCACACGCACGCACACGCAGAGACACACACAAATGCGCACACACATTTTCTCACTGGCAGTCTTTTTTTTTTTTTTTTTTTTCTCTTTTTTCCAACTTAATTTTCTACTGCAGATCCTTACAGCTCAGTCACTTTGACTTGACACAGTGCGGCTTCAGTATCTCCCCAATTACATCATGTAGTTTTATTGTCAAGTGCTATCCTATAATGGGTTTGTTCAGCTAATTATAGCATGGCATGTGATTATGTCAAAAAATCTCAGAAACAGCGTGTAATTCGCCAATGAGTGATGGTTAAATTCCGCTGTAAGGTCGCTTGCACTGTACCTACGGTAGACGACGGAAGAGACTGTCCAGTCAACCGGGAAATTCGAGAGCAGGCATGTGATTTACAGCGGAAAGATTCTCTGTCAGGCATCCGTTACACCTGAGACTGAGATCATACTAGACATTCAGTTGCTCATTGGTGGATAAACACATATCATTTCACTTGGCAGCACATTTTCTTAGCATTACTTCACCTACAGTCTAATTCTATTCGTTTTCCCATGACTATTCAATACCAACTATGGGTGCATGACGATTCATGGTTCCTACGGGCTCTCTGTTTACAGTGGTGCATCGGTGTGTGTTGTTTCTGTGTGTGGGTGTGTGTGTGTGGGAATAAACTGCTGGTCGCCATCTCTCAAGTGGCCTTGACATTTATCAGCGGCAGACACTGAAAATTAATGTGGCACAGACACACACATACATGTCCTAACTCAAATGAGCTCCACTATGACCACCTAACGTTAGTTTAAACCCACAAGCTAACACCCTTCCCATATTGATGTACATGGACAGGGCACAGGAAAACATGACAAATCAGTGGAGAAGCGTTAGATTGCCTCTCTCAACAGATAAATCAGGAGTGGGAAACGGTCACGGAGCCCTTTTACAGCGCCTTACTGTTATATTTCATGTTGTCTCCTCTGTTGTTTTCTTTAGAGCAGGACACTAATTTATTCCATCAGTGGTTTTCCTGCTGACCTTGCCGTTTAGTTTATTTACAACCTCCATTAAGCTTCTCATCCTATGAGGTGATAGCGTCATGAGGAGAAACATGGGAAGACAACAACATAGGAATTGATAGGCACCGGGAGTCTAATTGGCAAAATGGCTGTTCAGAGGACTTGACATTTGTTATCACAAAAGCACAAAGAAAAACGTCATCCCAGAAACGCAGTCAGCAAACTGCTTTTAGAGGAAAAATGATGACCTGGTGTTCAAAGCCCGCTTTTAAAAAATGATTACAGCTTCTACAGTGCTGCCTTTTTGTCAGTAAAGAGCAGAAGACAGATAAGTCTTCATTTTCACTTTCATGCCAGCGTGGTCGTGTCAGATAGGTGTCACATTTTTCAAAAGGTGGATGTCTCCTTTTGGAATGAAACACTTTGCTGTTCTGGCATTATAGAAAATCCTGGCCTACTTTGCCTCTAATATGGTAGAAAAAAGCATCCCAGTTTAATGCCAATATCAATCTAATATGGATAAGGTCAGCGGAAAAAAACACCAAGGTCATGTGATTGACAGCACTTCTATTTTTCGGATAGAGAGAGGATTAAGTGAAGAAGTAGCCATATTACTGAGTTCTACTTTGCTATGTAATGCATTGTGCCTCGGTAGACAGGCTCTTAAAAGGTTGTTGTTTGGGTCTGGCCACCTGCCTGATTTATAGACATTTTTTCATGGAGGGAGGGAACTCATTGAATTGATTCCTTTTGTAATTTCCTACCACTCTACCACTGTACATTTCTCTTCGCCATGCCTCAGCCACTCTGCTCTGATTGTTGCCAAGGCAGCTTGACGGGCTGAGGTAAGGCTGGAGACGCTGCTCAGTGAAACAGAACACAGAAAGGTAGCCTTATACACCTTTTCCAATGGGGTTGCTGCCATGTACTGCAGAGGTTGAATAATTGTCTCATGGATTCATTCCATTTATATCTTGTCTTAAAATGTGTCTCTGCCTGTGAAAGCAATAGTAACAACTGAGAAAAAAATCCCCTCTATTTGTAAATCAATGCCTCTATTTGTATTGTAGGATGCAGAGCTCTCTGCGGTACATCCAGCCATATATTTGTGCACTTTTGTAAAGGCTATGGTCATAGGCTGAACATATTCTTCTCTATAACAACAAATTGCATACAGTAAGGACCCTTTTGTCTGATTTTAAAAGACTAAAGAAAAGAACAGTCGTGGAAATTCAGTTCAATATCAACAAGACAATAGCATTAAAGCAATTAAATGCCATATAGTGCATTCCACTTTATTACTCTGTCTCCTGAATAATTAGTTTAGTCTTCAAGATAAAGGAAGATAAACCTAATTTTTCTCACGTTTTCAATCAGTTGCTGCCCTTTGGCTTTATGAGTCAAAGCACTCAGTGTCAGGCTGGAATTCGACTCTGTAAGTAGACAGCTACAGCGAAGAGGGTCTATAAAAGAAAGAGGAACAACTGTAATTTTGCCAGCCAAGGGTGCTTGAAGCACTGTAAATGCAAAATGAATTTCAGTGGGACATTTACACAACATCACTACTTATGACTATAACAAGTCATTACTGGTGGGTCATTTTTTTCTTTACAATGGTTATATGGAGAAAGTTATCAATCAGTGTGTTTTAGATTTATAGTGTGAGGAGACATCAAGGATTGTGTGCTTTTGTCTGCAAGCCTCAGCAATGGAACTGAGGCTGTTTTGGCATTTGAAACCTTGTTGATAACCATGTTCCACATACATTTTTGCAGAATCAGATAACAACATCGCCTCAATCTCCCCCAGCACCAAATGGCAGACAGACAAGGTTAGCGACAAGCTGGTGAACATAGTGGAGCATTTAGCAAGTAAAGAGCCGAATATATCCATCAGCAATGGTCAAAATAGAGCAAAAGAGCTTTAAGGAAAGTGAATTATGGACTTACATTCGTCATGTGGTCGGAAACATGACTCCAAATGAATGCTTATGTTTCTCCATGTTTCCGGATGTGTAAATAGGCAATTGTTTGCTAACACGTTAGCCATATCAACTTTATAAGCTGTTAATATGTCAAAACCGTTTTTACAGCTTTTTTTGCTGCACCCCAAGTGACAAAATAATCTAGTACTATACTTTTAGCTTAGGTTATATCATAATATTTAAAGTTAGCATTCAAACTAGCATAAAAAAACCTCTGTTGATTATCATAACATCGCTTGGCCAGTAGTAGCAATATGTCCTTAAGAAATATTTAATTAAAAATGACAATTAAGATGCAATATATAACATTTTTGTAAATTGGTAGGAAAATATTCCAAAAGGTGAAAATATCTCAAATATGAAGTCTTCATATTCAGGGATGAGAGTTTAGGGTCTTCTTGATGTATCATAAGCTAAACCATTTATGACACTTAAGCATACAACTTTTAAATACATTAAAAGTGAGTTTAAAAAAAATAAGTATACTTTACAGAGTATTTTTTTAAAACTGGGATGGTTTACTATATTTATGATCTTGGGAGATGAAGCTCATACATCTTATCTGACTTCAATACCACAGCCTTTCTCAGCAGGGCCTTTTCCTCATCCCTGCAGCAAAGCTCATTTCACTACAAATAGTGGTTATATGCCTTGCAACTCCCACCGTTTTCTATTCCTCGTGAACTCTGTTCTCAGAAAATTCATTGACTTTTAGAAAGCCTGGAGCAACAATACAATTAGCTAAGATGCAAATGGAGCCATTTCTCAGTTGGCCCTCATTCACCTGCAGCAGGGAAATTGGTAATATGCGATGGGAGAGACTCCTGTGTGCTGGGGCATGGCAGGCATGGGATGATATACGAGTGGAATTTGTTATTGTCCTGGGGGAGTCCACTGTTTGTGATGGACAGGGGAACACTTCAACTGCAATGACAAGATTTCATTTTTTCCTACGGTAGTATACAGCCGCACAGAGTTGAAACTAATCTGGTCAAACACAGTGAGCTGTAGAGCACAGAATAGATCAATCTCTGTCTGCTCTTAATCCAATTTGATTGCTAAGGATAGCACCAGGGTGTTTTATGATATAAAACCCACTCCGCATGATTGTTTTGAAAGCTTCCTTTCTACTATGGAACATAGCTCAACAGGATATTTAAAAGCTTTCTCTCCACAGTGTGGCGGGATATTCCTATCTCCTCATAATGGGCAAACAGACAAATAACATTTGTTTCTCAAATACAATGAGAGTGTTTATGAGCATATCAGGCACATCTCTTTTTTTAGGGTAAAATCAACACGACAATTTAAGCAGGGTCGGAAAAGAGTTGCAATCCTTCACTTTCCTACTAGTAGCAATGCAAAAGTGGAAGCATACTCAAAGTCAGGTGGTGCTGGGTCTAAATATGTCATATACTGGATACTGTAGCAATGTATCATGTTTTATGCACTTATCAGATATTTTGAATGCATTTTATTTTCTCTGAGATGTGGTGAAGGGTACACACCATTCTTTAAACATTCATGCTTATTGCATTGACTTTCACACTTCACTTTTTTTAGAGAAATGCAGACACAAAAAGCTCTGCTACAGTTTATTTTTACTTGAGGGCTGCAGCCCTGTCTTATGCCAGAGACTGAGGAAATATATGTTATTATATCTAGACCCACTGTATGACCTCTACTATATATTATATACAGCTTTAAGACACAGTCATACAGGGCAGCTGATACCAGCAGTATCACTATAACTGTCAGTCTAACTAAAATTATAACTGCAATAACCACAGTTTAACTACACTTGCAAACTTTGCATGTTGGTGGGACCTAAAGACATTTAAAATTCAATACCCAGAAATGTGTATAAGTCAGCATAAAGCACACTACCAGCTCCAGTGGTCTGTGATGTCCACTTACAAAAAAAATATGTTGGTGAGCTTTCTCTGGACACACCTTGAGAAAGACTGTATTTCACTTGCACTTAATGATTTGTAAATGGAAAATGGTAAATAGCTGCATTTATATAGCACTTTTATCCAAAGTGCTTTGCAATTTGCTGCTCATTCACATATACAATCACACACCCATGGCACCCATGCAAGGTGCTGGCCTAACCATTGGGAACAATTTGGGGTTCAGTGTCTTGCACAAGGACACTTTGAAATGTGGAGTTGGGGATCAAACCGCCAACCCTGTGATTAGTGGATGACCCACTCTCTGCTCCTGAGCAAACACTGTCCCAACACTTAATGATTTGTCACTTCCTTCAGGCCTACTGTAGGAACACATAGTGTTTCAATTAAAGGTCAAAATAATTGAGTCACAGTAAAACTGGTGGGACACTGCTGTTGGTAATTGTCCACTTGCATACAATGGCTATTTTGTACATCGAAATCAATCGAAAGTGACAATAAAACTAATGAAAACGTAAAATAACATACAAAGAAAAGTGTCAAACATGCTGTGATGTTGTAAGGGTCTTATATTGTAGGTATTTGGCCATTGACCGTTCTGCTTTCCTCATTAAATCTGGATGTGTCATCATTAGCGCTCCAAGTTGCAGCTGCAGCTGGGACAAATTTTTAATGGGGGCAAATTAGCATTTGTTAACATCTACTCTGCAGGAGAGGTAAAACAAAGTCCCAACTCTTCATTAGGAGCATTAATCTATGCTTTAGAAAGTGTTTGACTGTAATGAAAACACAAACTGCAGCACAGGCTTCAGTATCTGCAACAGTCATGTGGCCAAACAGCAGTATGTTTTGTCAGAGTAGGGGACATTTCATTTAATCTTGTTCTCAGCTCCTTCCAATTAACAGTTCGCAGAAGGATATATCTTATTTATGGGCACCCCTGTGAGCCGCACTGTGCTATTGTAAGAGGATGACAGGCAATTTTTTGGCTTCAAAGGCTTGGCAACAGCTCAGTGGAATTTAAATGACCTCAAAATTCACAGGTTTCGTTTATGGAATTACTATGCAGAAAAGCAGGGATGTTATCTGTATCATGTAATCAAAATAAGCTAATTTTATGCACTTTACTCTTATTGTGGGTTACACTTATGAATGCTGTGTGCTCTGCTCCTGCTGAGTCACATTCCAAGAGGTTACTGGGAGGATGTATTTGGCATTGCCTTTTCTCTGGTGGCGTTGCACAGAGGGACTGGTTAGCCATCTGCAGCCTTGCCATGACCTATGTGTCACCAGAGGCCTGGTTCAGCAGCAGCTGCCCTTCCCTGTAGCACCGCCTGCCACTGAAACTGGTTAATGAGAAGATGCATGCCTGTCATCGGGTTTATAAGTGTACATATTTCTGCTGGTGGTGTAGCAGGGCGCTGTGACTTCGACACAATTAGAGGCAAAGTCAAGCTCTTTGTATGCTGTGAGCTGCAGCTGCCCCGACCATACGTTTACACCGCAAGCGACACAAACAATCAAGTCACCGGAAATTCATTAATTTTATATAGAGGTAAGCAGCCAGGGAAACTCGGCCTACATCGTGCAGAATTGGCCGAGAAAATTTGGCCATGGCTCTCTTTTATGTGGCCATCAGGCTTCAATGGGCAGGTTTTCCTGCTTCACTGTTTCCAATGTCAGTTTCATTTTTATTCATAATCATTTTGCCTGCCAAGTGCAAAATGGATGAGAAGTTTATTCTAGTCATTCATGGCTCCAAACATGACAGGAATAAACATCTCAGAACTGTTGCCACTTAGGGCCCGGGGTAAGTTATCTTATGCAATTGGAGTGTCTTGAACCACTTGTTGGCAAAACTTATAAAACTGCAATATGTGAACATGAGTAGAGATAATATGAGAAAAGTATCCACAAAGGTCTCTTTCCTGTGGTATTTTAAAAGAAGGAGATACTAATCACTGAAAATTGACAGTTCTGTGTGAAGGAACCTATATGATACATATGCTCAGGACATCAGTTTGAAACACCCCTCAGACGGACTTCGATAATACAAATCTCCATCATGTTATGTTTACGTCTGTGACTGCTCTTCTGTCTTATTGCCAGACTAAATGTTCAAAGGTAATATCTGCATATCAGAAACTTTGTGTAACACATCGACAAAGAAAAAAAAGAAAAAAGAAAAAAAAAAACAACAACCTTGCATCGCAAACTTCAAAGAATCCCCAACACTTCAAAAGCTTCTTCATGGTTCGGTGACTTATCTTCAAAGTCATGCCAAGGATTGAACTGATAGTGCTGCTGTGTATAGCAGGTACAAACATTCTTGTCAGCACCACTGAGGTGTGAGGTGTAGAGAAAGGGAGAGGAGATAAAACCGAAAGCTAATTGAGACAAAGTCTGTCCCTCGCTTGTGTGAAATACAAAGCCACTGGCTGAAGACATTTGGTAATTACAACTGCCAGAGAACCAATCAGTCAAATGAATACGCCATTAAAGGTTGAGGCAAGACATTAAGGTAAATTGGGGAATTACTGGTGATCCTGGAGGCCTATTCCAGTTGTTGTAGGGTTTACAGTAGATCTATCTTACCTCTTTGCTGTCTTGTGCATCACAGCGATTTCAAGAAATTGTTTGGAGAAAAATGGCCTTGGATGTTACAACTTGACAGAAATTGACTTGCTAACGTAAGGACTTTCTACAATTTCTCTTTCTGCACTTGGTTAATCGATATTTCCCTACAAATTGACATTGGCAGTATCCTTTGTCTTAAAGATGCAGAAAGAACTCACTACCAAATTACTTTACTTGTTATTTGAACATTTAATGGCCGGGCACAGCCAATACAATCCTCTAAATTGTGCAGATCTTTGGTAGAGACATTGAAACCCTCTGTGATTTTAATGGCTATGCATTTATTTTTTTAATAAGATTTCAGCCTTGGTAAATTCGGCGACAGCAAGTGCATTTTCCAAGACCTCTGTTTGAAATTACACATGCACCGACCACTGGGGGCAGCAAAACATACTTTGAGCGATACAATACAACAGAAGAAGAACAACTCAAGTACTGTATTTGTATTTACAGCAAACTCAAACTTATGCATTTTCTTGATACCTAAGAGAAAACTCTAAATATAAGAAAACTGGTGAAAGTTTTTGTATCACTTATAGGTGCTAATTAAGAAGAAATATTTCCATTCAAGTGTTCCTTGCATTAGGCCCATTGTCTTCTGAATGTTGTGCAATGTGTGCATAAAACATCTTTTGTCTTCCATACAAAATCCAGCACATGCATGTGTTTGTATCTGTAATTATCTGTGAGTGCCTTGTGAGTGGATACACATTCGAATCAGACATACAATGAAAACAACCATATGGAGAGGTATTTACTGAATGCAAATACTATACATTGAATGGCTGATGCTGAAATGAAATACTTGCCATAAATGGTGTCATAAATGGGGTTTCATACAAAGGAAATCTCAAGGATTATACATTTAATGAACACACATGTCCTCTGAGTGGAAAGGTTTATGCAGCTTTCATTACAGTTATAACCCCGCTCCCTCTATCCTATTCAAAAACATGCAGACAAAGATAATAAATATGACCCAGTTTGCAGAAACATACATAATACAGCAGGTGAAGAAGGTCAGACATTGTGGGAGTGTTTGTATATTTATGGTTTGCTTTCCATAACCCAAGAATAATCAATGCCCCTGCTTGACCCCCTCTTAAGCTTTATGGATCTGAGTCATAGACAGAACAGGTATGTGTAAAAAATTTTTTGCAGACATGAATGAATTTGAGACAAAAGCAGAGCTCACTAGCTGTTCAATTCAATTGATTTCTCTTAGTTTAAAATGTGCATATCAAAGTAGTCTCTTGTAGTGAAGGACCTCTTGTAGTGAAGGGCATAGTTCCCAAAAATCAAAGGAGACTTAGCAGCCCTGCATTTAAGAGCTAGATTTCAATAACCCAGGAGTCCCTGAAGAGCCATAAAACTGTTACTACTGAGATCATGACACATATTCTCACCGAATCCAAAGCGAGTCGTTGCATTTGTACAGTAGAGTCATGCAGAAGAAGGTTAAAACTAAAAAAGATTGAAACAGAAACTTAGATGGAAATTGAATGTTCAACAGCTTTATTTAATTGGCTGGCTGCATGTGGTGCCTCCATTAAAAATGGCTTCCGCCCTCTCTGTCTGTAAATAGACACTTCATCACGCCCCCTCATTTCATTTCCCTTTAATTGCACAGTGTTCGTGGTATAACAGTAAAGTAAAATTAAAACAGTCTCAATGTTTGCTGACAGCTTTACTCTTTACAGAGCTCACTTTATGTCTAAATAATTCAGAATTTGAAGATCTGCAGAAACACGATAAGATACGGTTGATTAAAGGGCTGATATCTATCTCTTCCTCTTTCTTTGTGTGTCTCTTACACATGTGCTATCACAATTGCAGCAGGTAGTAATTGGTGCTAATTCCACCTATTCTTAACTAGTCAAACCACAGCTCATTTACTCCAAACCAGTAATTGCAAGGCACAGTTACAGAGTTTTAAATCGCTAGCTAGTTGGAACCCAAGGGAACCCTCAAGGGCCTCCTTGGGCAATGAAGCCGTCATCGTGCTTCATGAAGTGTAGCAGTTTTTTTTGTTTTTTTTCTTCTTGCCCTAGCATATTTCCATTTATCAGGTCTACTGACACGCTGAATGAGAGCTGCAGACTTCAGTAAAATGGATGAGTGTCGAGGAAGACATATGAATCTACACACACAAACATCCATACATACACAAATGGAGACATACTCATAAAATATATAAACATAAGGACATCTGCATAAGCAGACATGCACACACACACACAGACAGAGACAAATATACACATGTATAGTCACTCACACAGAACACAGATACATGAAGTCGGTCACACACACACTTGTACACAAATATTGCAGATATTAAAGCGATGGAGAAGCTCACACGGTGGACCGATCACAATCCTTGAAGTATAAGTTTTGACAGTTTGACAGCACATGCTGTCTTTAGTGAAGCAGAAGAGGCTTATGGAGTCTGTCTGCTGCCCTCGACACTTCTTCTCCTTTTGGAGTAATAAACGCACACAGAATATGGTTTTATGCATAACACTACACAAGCTTGCAAAACTTCACCGCATGAGGCAAAACAAACACTTTTTTAAAAATAGACATAAGAAAAAAATACCAACTCAGTGGATTATCATATGCATCTGAAGGGTTTCATTTCAAAATGAGACATCAATCATCTGAAAAAAGGTGTCACCTACTCTTTTGGAATGACTGCTATCACAAAAGGCACAGAAGTTGCTTTAAAAGGTTTTAAACATCATATCTGACAATAGAATCATACTGGTTTTAGAAATAATAACTGTCAGGAAGAAACCGAACATCAGAAAAATGCATTTCAAGCTCTTGACCTGAATGAAACCCTTCATTTCCTTTTAGAGCTACACCGGATGACATGTAAGCTTTAAAGCACTGCGCAAAAGTCAGACCACATAATAACATACTAGCTGCGGATCAACACTTAGATCCTCTTAAGAGCAATCCATGAACTCAAACACTCAAATGGCCAACAAAAATGGCATAAGTTCCTATGACGGGAACGTTGCTTTGAGGGTGATGGGGCCACCTTTAAATGGAAACACCATCGGGGCTGTTTTTTAGCCGCACTTAGACAACTGTCACGTGTTGGTGTGACAAATAGTTCTCATTCCCAAAATTTAATCTATCTCCATGTCCTACATTCTGAATAAAGATTACTTAAGATGACTCTTCCCAAAAAATATGTGTAAATGATAAAAAAAAAAAATTGATTTGTGCAAAATAAAATCTTATCCATGAAGATTAGGGACTCTATATCTGTAAAATACTAAAATACCTTAAGATAGAAGTGAACTGCTAAACCTTTGATCCTCCTCTCTGTCTCCCTCTCAAGCCTTATCGTATTATCCATTTCCTCACTTGTTTGTTGCCATGAGTGACACCTCATGCTCTGCCTTATACAATATCTGTCAGATTTTATTATTAATGCTGATAGAGTGCCGGCTGAATCATCATGTGAATAAACCTCAGTGGCGGAGGATGGCGGAAGAGGAGTGCAGAGAGGTCACAAAATGATCAAAGAATCGTGGGGGAAATGGATGACAGACGGGGCGTTTTGCCTCGCCACACCAGCCCCAGGGAGTTTAAAATACATAGATAAACCGCTTTGTCATGGAAGAGTGAATCCTGTTAATTTGTCATGCTGGCGGAGTAATAACAAGTATTACACAATAATAAGCTTCCCTTGTGGATTCTCTCTTTCGCCTCTTGAAAGCAACATTTTACAATCCTGTAATCACCGCAAAATGAATCATCTAAAAATCAAATTCTCACTTATCATATGCTGTTATTTGCCTCGTTGCAAAGTTATGGATTTACTTTAATAAAACTATAAACACTGTCATGTGATAATCACAGCGCACTGATTCCCTGCTTTGCCTTGCAGAGTTGAAGAGGATTAAGCCTGGGTTCCCTTCATGGCTAACCCAATAATATGACAGAGCTGCAGGCAGCTTAGTGTTTACTGCCTCACATCTCTCCGAGGAGCTCGGAGGTACGCACAGACAGGCCTGATGTTTTTCTCTCCATCACCTCTGCTCCTTCTCACGCTAAATCACTACCGATACCTACTGCACTGCACCCCTCCCTGAGCCTCCACATTATATACCAACAGCTGCGACTGACTGCAGAGTTTCTGGTTTGTCACATATAGTGTGTAATGCACTGTGAGCTAATGCTTAGACTGTGGGATATTGGCAATACAGGCAATGTTATTGTCTTAAAAGCCCATTCTTTGCCTTAGAAATGAAATTTATGAAAACGTAGATCAAAGTTTTTTGATGTAAGTGGCTTCAGAAAAATATTAATAACTTAGCATTGTTTAGTGTCCCAAACAAAGGGTTAAGAGAAAATTAGACAGGTAGATTAAACCTGCATGAATTGATTTTTTTTTTTACTTTGGCAAGCAGCTGCTTAAACATCTAGCAGACATGACGCAACACTAGCATTCATTTGTATTTGTGTTTCTGGCCATCTGACAAATGTTAATCCAATATTCACTCTCCCTTTAATTCTGTTTTGGTCTCCACCAGAAAATATCTGGCTTTTTAGCGACTAAATACTTTACTTTGTTCACAAACTATAATCTCTAATTTAGTCTGTCTGGCGTTTGGTGTTGGGTGGGTAGCTGGGAGCTTTTTCGCTGAAAAATGAAGTCGATGAGAGCAATGAGTGTGAACCAAAACAATTCAGTCGCGGGCCATAAAACCAAAACAATTAGCTGAAAGCTGAAGGGAACAGCAGAGTCGGGTGATAAATCTCTGTTAAGAGCGACCCCTTTCACATAACTTATTTATTATAGCAGCTTTAAGTAACCAGTCTACACATTAACATTGGCAAATTAAAAATAATATATTTTATTATATAATATATATTTCAGCTAATAATCATATAGATAATTGGCCAAAAATCAGCCATTAGTATGGGATTTTCTGTATGTTATTTGTTCACTCCGTCGTTTTGAACCGCAGCGTTTTCTTCCATCGCTCAGTGACTTGCAATGTGTTCTGTGGTTGTCTGTCTTCCAAGTTAGTCATCAGACGTCCTTGGCAACATGACATACATTTTCAAGTCTATCACTCATGACAGCAGCACAGTGGTTATTTCAAAAGACAGTGACAGCGCACACACACACACACTGCAGCTGAGAGATTTTTCCTTTCCTGTGACAAAAATATGATGCTTTCTAATGAGTGCTGAGAAAAAACTGGGGCTGCAGTTTGTCAAATTTTGATGTATGCAACATGGATGCACAGTACAACAAATCTAACTTTATCAATGGTGACAGTAAGGAAATCCGATTCCTGCTTACCTGAGATAGTGGCAGGATTATTACCAGCAGAACAAAATGGAAAGAGAATGATTGGTATTTAAAGGCAGTGTAACAATTATATTTCTAAAACAAAAATGTCTTATTATTGTTAATCTATGTCTGTTAGTCTTTTTGACATTGCGGTCACATCAGATATTCATTACGTCCTAGGAAACTTAAACAGTCTTCCAAAAGAAGTCAGTTATGAGGAGCAATTTGCAAGTTTTTTTTATGAAAGTCTGAAGTACAAATCTCATTACTAACATCAGCTCGATCAATTTAGTTGTCTGTGTTTCGGTTATGAGATGACTGAATGTAACACAGCAATGAATGAAAGTGTTTTCACTGGGAATCTAGAGTATCCTGCTGAATCCACTTCGTAACGTTGCATCTCGGTTAATAACATTTTTAATGACAAAGACGACTACCGCCAGCTCTATTATTCAGTATGCAGAAGACACGTAATGACTTTCTTCTAATGACTCACCCGGGAGCTTATTGATGTAGGTGTATTTGGGTGTAATAGACGGGAGATGAAAAAGAATATGAAGGAAGATACTTTGATAGGAATTCAATGTCACTTTCAGAATAACTTCTAATTTGTATACCTGTGTAATTTTACTTACTCTAAAAAAAACGAATATGTTGACAGACAGAAACCTACACTGGCTGTATTGTGCTGCCTATAGGCCATTTTATCAGTGATGGCACTTTAGGGAATAGCTTTCCATTGGCTTAATGCAGTATACAATAGCTGAAATGTTCACAATGAACCATAGATAATCATTTTGTACACAATTCATGTCATGGTGACACTGATAGAGTGTTTTCATGTCCACAAACAGCTTCCCCTTAAGTAGCTTTGAGGCTGATAAATCATCTTATTCCACGCCGGCGGACATACAGCATATTCTGTATCTGCTTGGTTAAGCTCTTCATCTGAGCTCTATGATTTTTACACTGAGGGAAGTATTTTAACCCGAGACTATTTACGGCTGCACCATTCCATCACATGGAAATATTCTTGATGTTTTGTGCATAATTTTATACATCTTTAGAAACCACTAGAAGTTAAAGACACTGTCCTCCCAAGAACAGCATCAGTTGTTTCAGTGAATCCTCCAAAATGCCCTCACCTGTCCATGAGAAGGTTGCATCCATGAGATTTAATCTTTATTGTAATCACCCAAATTGCCCCCAAATTGCTATATAGGGTTACCTGTTCCACTCTGTGGGAAAGTTTCACTCACAAAAATGTTACTGGGGAGTGAAAAGAAGAACTTAACACCACTAAGCATTAAATCCTGCTGTCGGGAATCAGCTGACGTAACAGATTTAACAGTGTGGGTAGTCAACGCCTTAAGAGAATATCATACAGAAGGTGATGTTACACTGTTAGGTGTTATACCAGACTATGTTCCTCTGGACAGACCTGCATAAAGGCACTGTCAGAGAGAAAGAGAGAAAGAAATTCCCTAATACTGTACTGTATAAGTTGTCATGCCAAAAATAAAAACACTGTTGAACCCTCTTATTCTAGATGATTCAGATTAAGGCATTATAATTCTTTAGAAAGGTAGACTCTACATGACTGGTATGACAGGTCTGGACCATTCATGAGTTTTATTTGTACCTGGTGAATGTGACAAGTCCCTTTAAATCACTTGTGCATATCTCTTATGAACAAATCTGTTCCTACAGATGGTTGTTAAATGATCTCCAATTTTTGGCTGCAAAATATGAGTTAGTACTGACTGCTTGTTAAGAAAAACTAACAAGCAAATACAGATGCAGTTTTTTTTTTAAATTTCTGCAGATTTCACAAGCTGAGGACTCACTTGAACATTTTCTTTAGGCCTGTCCGTGTCAAGTGCTGTACCATGACCTTCTAAAAATGTTTCAGTTTTACACAAAGACCTGGAGAGTCTCCTACGTGCAAGCAAAGTGAATCTCTTGCTGGTGAAGGACACGAAATATGTTCACTGTAAATGCTCACACATACACATTTCTCCACACAAACATCTTCAAGACTCCTAAGGATAACTAGATAGTATTTTTTTTCGCAATGAAATACATACAAAAAGATTGCAGAGGGTGCTTTTCATTGACAAACTAGTTGGTCGAGCAGCCTGTTATTTATCACTGCTGGACAGGGATAGTCCAACAGCTGTGTGTAGAGTCATCTCAGTCATCCAGGTGTTAAGATGTCAGAACAAACAGAAACAATCCACTGGATTTGTTGATGTGGAGCAGAAAACATCGTGTCCTTCATTTAAATGGTTTCCTCTGATGACAGGTGGGAAATCCTCAGTATTTATTATCTTTGCAGGCCATGACCCACAACTGCTGCTGGATGAGGATGTAGTGGACGACACCTGCTCACTGTCGTTGTCCTCTGCAGGTGATGTCACTTTTCCATGTCACGTCCCGTTTCCCGGCACTAGGCCAGTGGGCAAGTTGGGAAAATGCCCAAGTATTGATTTTATGGCAGTTGTTAGAGTTGTAACAGAGCTGTAAGCAGCAGACTATTGTTGTAGCACCCATTCAGCCTCCAGCTTGACATACAGTATATGGTCTCTTTAACGGATTGTCTTCTCTTTCTAAATTATTTTCATTGTAATGTTTGAAAATGGATTTATTATTCTTTATGGATGCACTGAGTCTGGACATGATAGATTTCATTCCCCTCTGCAGTGACATGGTTGTACAAACATTAAAGAGGATATATCATGCTTTTCGTGATTATCTGTCATTTTTATACTCTTATGATGTTAGATATCTATGTTAAATATGTAAAAATGCTCCCTCAAAGTCAAAAGCCAGGGCTTCAGCCTGCTCTGAACACTTTGTTTGAGATGCTACCATTTCGTCCTCCTTGTGATGACATCAGATTGTTCGCGCATGCCCACAAACGTCGTCCGTTCACTAGCTTTTGTTACTAAGGTTGTTGCTAAGGTTGTTCCATGTTGTCAACTCGCATATTTTGGATCAAACATGTATTTAAGAAGTTTCCATTTTGAGTAAAGAATGTTTGTTGGCGTAGCCTCCTGAGCTGCCAGAGGTCTGCAGAGGAGCTAAAACATCCTGTTTCAGACAGAAGCTGAACTGAGGGGCTGCATAAAGGACCAGTATAAGAAAATTAAGGGTTTTTTTAAGCTGTAAATCATGCAAAGTAGAGCCCCAGAATAAAAATATAGACCTGGAAATGTGCTTGATATGTCCCCTTTAACCACATAGACAATACTGCTCTGCGGGTGTTAACGTACAGTATGCAGCCCTTATCGCCTTAGTTTGCTGCCAGGTTTAAAAACCACCACAAGCCTCTTACAGTATGTCTCACACTTTTCAAAAACTGAAAGTTTTCAGTTAGAGACAGGATAGATAGATGTATTTTGGGTCAGATTTTTCTGTTGACCTTGTTTGACGTTAACTGTTGGCTTTCAGCTCCTGTTATTCGTGCTTCTGTTCCTGGTTTTAGCTTTTCAGTTGGAGGATAATGGTGTTTGCCTTGTAATGTAAAGCTTGGATTATGCTCAGTTGGTGCTCAAACTGAAAGGTGAGAGTCTTCGTTGTCTGAGTTTTTTCTATGCCTCAATGTCAAGGTTCCTTTCTTCTTTAAAGCAGATAAAAACTAAAATTTGTCCTAGGCTGCAAACAGTAATCAGAAATGTGGAGAACATGATAATCATGTGTACAGGCAGATGAAAAACCAGGTTCCAAATGTGTGACGCTTGAGCATTTAAAACCAGGAACACATACATTGAAGCTGTACACAATAAGCAAATTCTCAAACTGTATGTAGTTTAATATCACAGCACTGATACTAAATGCATATATTACTTAGATGTTGTCAGTAAACATGTTAAAAAAAGTGTAGTTCCCACTTTTTACACATCATTTGCACAACAATATCAGGAATCACCTGAAAAAGTGACATAATTTGCAGTCTGAAATACTAATGCTTGTCTGAATAATCACAGTGAGCACATGGCATGGCTTGTGGCAGCAGAGACTCTGCATGAAACATTTTCTGAAGAGTTGTGGCATTTCATTGGAATCAAAAATAACATTTTTAACTAAGTCATATATATAGGATACACAAGATAGTTATGAGGTTTATGCTTTTTGACCCACAAATGTAAAAAAAAACATGTATTTTTTGTTATTTTTTCTTAATTTCTTACAATTTAAACCACTTCATCATGCTCACAAGGTCAGAATTGTTGCACAAAACAATCAGCGTGGTCATTGTGAACATTTCAAGTTAATACTCGTGATTAAGCACATGGAAAGCTATGCCCTAAAGAGTCATGACTGTACTACAGCTCCCTTGCTGTGTTTCTGCTAAACTGGCTCTATATCACATTTTCTTCAGTGTGAGACAAAGTAGGTGAACAGAGAACAGAGATTTTAATGGTTTTAAATTACAATCTATGACAATAAAACCATGAGTTTATAAGGATGTTTTAAAAAGATGCTTCTATTGTACTGTTCAGTGCATCAGAAAAGGAATGAATCTTAATATTCAGCTGAATTTATCAGCTAGTGTCCAAAGGGGGTATGTTCATCAAAACCCAACTGTGACTCCAGATGCTATATTCTTTATCCCTCCGCCAGTAATCAATACAAGTGCTGAAGTGTGCTCGTTTGTGCCGCTGGGTCATGTTTATTATGCGGTGTATATAGCAGACACAAATCTTGCTGGCGTAAAGAATTCTCTTTGAACAACACAGAGCAGCAGACAGGGATGCTGCTGCCACTCTGCAGTTCAGTGTGACGGTAAGTACTGCAAAATGTGCTGTGCTCACATGCTATAATGGTACAGTTACAAGAACAGAACACATATTTTGGGAAAACATGATAAGTAGAGATATTTTATGTTGCCACACTGGGAAGCATGATGTTTATAAAGTCAATTTACACTGCAATTCTTTTTCCAAAATGGTTGATGATATGAATTTTAGTATCGCTTTGATGTCTCACAACTTGACAATTAAAATTGTACTTGTCACAGCATGTGGAACTTGCTGGTCCAGGCTTGTTTTAAAAGGCGGTTGTGGTTGCTGAGGTCAAAATAGCGATTTCAGTGGTTTTTTGGGACGTGATTGTGTAATCCTACAGCACTTTCACTGCCTGTTTCCTGGCTCAGCATTCAAAGACACCTGCAAGAGTCAGGGCAGAAAGCCACAAATGCCATCACCAGAGGAAGTCATTAAGATTGTATAACACCCACTGCAACACCGCCACACAGATATCTTATAGTTATTTTGTGCTATAGGACAGAAAAATCCTTCACTCCTTCTAAATCTGGGAGCTCATGAAATATTTATGCCACTGGGCAAACAACAGGGCGTGTAATTATCATCAAACACAAGAGTACACAATGGCTGCAATCAAGCCACTTCTGTCTCTCTGTCAGTCAACTCAGGGAAAGGTTAAGTTTCCGTCCTACTCCACTAATTTCTGCTGACCTTTCCAGGGTGATGTCTCAAACCCTGCAAAGTTTCTCCAAATTTCTCGACACTTACTAAATCACTCAAAATACAATCAGCGCAAGGCTGTCTAAAAATAAACAGGCTCCTGATGGTGTGTGTGCAGCACTCTGCCAATGCACAAAAAAGGGAGCCCTTAACAGATTCCTCTGAAAAGTGTTGCCTGGATAAGACAATGACACATCCTGACACATTACTTTGACACTAGCGCAGATTCAAAGCAGGAGATGAGACTTGAAAGCACAACAAGGCCATGAAAATCCATCTTGAGAGTTTACATGGAGTATTTCTGTTGCTTTTAATGTGTTGATTCCTCTTACGAGACAGCATGATTCAGCACTGCTTGAAAATGTTTTGCATTTTTGCCTCGCTTTGGAGACAGTTTGTTGGGGGAAATGAGGTATTGCAGTAGTTACAAATGTGGGTTGCAGAATTGCCATCTCTGATCAGGACTGAATGCATCACTACACATACAATGAATACTCATTCTGTCTGTCTGAGTGATACTGCATAGGAATCGAAATTGGGTCAAAAATCGAAAGTTATATAACAGAACAAAAGCTTTTTATGTAGAGCACAAGCATGGTTTGCAAATCGAGTTATAGATCGGACTGGAGATGCACTCACAACCTTTTAGATACAATATCTCCGACCATGGGTCAGTGAAAGATATCGAGGATATAATTCCTTATGACAGTATATATTATTGTAAATGGAGCCTATAATGTCCTCACCTGGAGTGAAGGGATATTGTATTTTATTCAGGACGTGCTTACTAATAATCTTAGAAGATAATAGAATGGAAATATGACAGCTTTGCTTTGAGATTTTAAGACTTTATTCACCATTATCTGCTCCTAATGCGTCATCTTTATAATAATGTTTTGTTTAATAATAATGTACTGTGTTTGTTGGGGGAATTGGAGTTTTTTAGCAACTTGGGGCAGAGTTTACATTCTACAATTAAAGATATACACATAATGGGAATTTTACAAGCTATTTTTAGACTCAATGTTTTGTTTGAATTTGACTACTTTTAGAACTACAAAATAATACACCTAGATAAAACTTTATTTTAGAAAATAAAACTTACATTCAGTATATCTGACGAGTTAAAGGTAGAGTCAGTGATTCTAATCCAACATACTTTTTGTCAAATTCAGTAAATATCTCCTGACGGTCCACTAGTTGTCCCTTCGGTGAGTGGGCTGAAAAAAAAATGGTGATCATGCACAGCACTGGCTCTGTCAATGGGCGTGTAAACACAGTGGCTCAGAGCAAGCCACGCAAAACTAAACCAGCCAATCAGCAAGAGCAGCTGTCTGTGTGAGAACATGACAGTCTCCCATCTCCAGGACCCGCTGAATGGTGGGAGAGAGGCCGTTCACATAGAAAGTGTTTTCTCATGGTACAGATATGCTTGCATTTTATTATCCAAGACAGTTTCATGGAGACCCACCATGTTTTTTATGCTCTGAGTCTGTTTCTGTTGCATTTAGTGAAACGTAATCTGAGCAAGCAGCTGTTTAAATCACACAAATATACAGCTGTTTATGTGTCATACTTATTAAACATATCAGTTAATCATTAAAAACAAACACTGTTGATTTCTTCCTGTGTGGCCGACATGCAAACTATTTTGGTTCAGTAAATTCCTGCTGTCAGTCAGTCTGGTGAAGGCAGTTCGTCCGTCCGCAGGTCGAGTGAGAAGTGAGGAGGCCGCGGAGCGGAGAAGAGTGTGGATGGACTGTTGTTCTCACATGGGACAATTTTTTTTCAATAAAGTGTGAAAGAAACAGAAGTGACTCTACAGCTGACACATCACTCTTGATTCCGCCATATTTCTCTTTTGGTCGTTGCCTTGGCAACGTGCATCCATGAACTTGGGGGGCGGAGCTTCTGAAGGGGCGTGAAGGGAGGGTGTATTTGTTTGGGTGTTTAGTTCAAATATCAATAATCTTTCTCCAGAATGACTGACTCTACCTTTAACTGAATGAGTAAAATATTAAATAAAGCAAATGATAAAAACATATCAATACTTGACCATGGCTTCTGGTCAAAATTTACTGATGGGAAAGGAAGTTAACGGAAGTTAAACGGAAGTTAAATTGAGGTAACTTGTGACCTCAGCAAAGTCCCAAATCCTTTGGTGCAAGTATAATACTAGTGCAGCATGGCACATAGTTTAAGGAGGTCCAGGTCATCTTCTCTATAGAAAAACTATTCTTCTACCAGACTTAAATATACATAAACCAAAATTATATTATACTACACTAAATTATATATATATACTGTATATTTCTGGTAGTATTTTCATATTTTGGCAATACATTTCTCTCTTATCTAGTTATTTTAATTTTCAACATTATCCATTTTAAAGTTTTGTAGTGCAAAAGTCCAAAAATGCATGTTTACTTCATTCTATTGTAATGTTTGAGGCTGGAAAGTTTCAGCTCTAGATATTTGGAAGGCAGGACCCAGTTCTTGGATATAAACCCTGACCTTATAAATAAGTGTCTATTTAGTATCCACACACCACTCAGGAAATGTAATTACCCTCCAGCTGATCTGAATTATTCCTTCAATGTACTCTCCAGCCTACATTTAAGGGCCTCTGAGCTGATTTTTATGACTCAAGCATAATGGCATTGGTCACAAAAGATTTTTTTTTTCACATCACTGCAGTCCTGTGGCAGCAAGAGAAAACAGTTTTTTCCCTCCTTTATTATAAAATATCAGGGTTTTTCTTTCTGGAACTTATATCCAGTAAATTGTGTTTTAAACATTTCTTATCATCATCGTCTGTAGACAAGCAGCTTCAGACAGAGTTAAGGCTCCAGGAGGGGACCAAGCTGCAATATAGCACTCCTATTATGTTACTTGAAGTAGGTCATTTTGACACAAGAAGTATCTAAATAGCTGATATAGATACATTCATCACATATATTGTCTATCAAGACTCACTTTTAAATGAGCTCTGCAAGACGAACAGTGTCTCTTTGGTACAACAAGTTCTCCAAATTTAACGACCTGACCATGTGACTCCAGAATGATACATAGGAGCATTTTCTAACCTGGAGCCCCTATCGGCAGTAATCGGCAGGACAACATCATTTGTTTGTGCTTTCCAAAACCTTTAAGGATAACTGTTAAAAAATAAAGATGTTTTATGATGTGACAACTCTGTGGTTAAGGTCTGGTTAGGTTTAGGCACGAAACCACTTGGTTTGATTTAGGGGGAGATCATAATTTAGATTAAAATGATCACTTTGTTAAGGTTAGAGAAACATGTGATGTGGGTTAAAGTTACTGTTTCCTTAAAGTTAGGCGACCTTTGTCGTTATGGCTACAATAATAACCACAGGGTTAAGGTTAGGAGACAATCATAGTTATGTTTTTAAGAAAAAATTGCCTCGACTTGCAGTTGGAAGCGTGACACTTGCTGTTGGACATGGGAAACAAACAGCTGCCTCCTGTGGCAAAGTAGTCTGTTAGGTTGCTATCTGCATCCACCCCTCTGCCTCTAAATGAAGAAATAGTTGACATAATATACATCATCTGAACTGTCCCGCTGCTTCTGCATCTGTCACTCAAATAGGTTGTTTTTTGGGCGACTGACATCACAATCTATTGTGTCATTTTTCTTGGGAGGACAGTCTCCTTCCGTAAGATATGCTTTCACTTTGAGCAAACAAGAATATTGTCCAAACACGTCGTAAAGAACTACTGTGCCATCTTCACAGTCACACTTTCTGCTTCTTATCCAAAGAATAAGCAACGGCCCTCCGTCAGCTGCCAGCTTGCTGATGTCCTGTAGTGCCTCCGAATTGAAATTGATTGAAACAACTCCCTCAGTGTGGTTGAAGTATTTTTGCCCTGAGAGGTTGTAGTCAGGACAAATATTATTAAGGTGACCTTCTCTACTTCCTCCCACTTGTGCACTTTATGCGGAGTGGCTGAACAAGGACACGTGTGAGCCAGAACTTATTAGAGAAGTGAGGGTAACAATAAAACTATGGCAACACATTAAGCCTGGGAAAAAAAAAATATATATATTTTTTGCCTTTCCTATTTCTTTTTCCTAATATGCATGTGGAGTTTCCATCTTCATGCTGGTGTGCCCACAGTGCTTCTCATTATTCCCACAGCAGTAACAAGACAGGTTAATGCACTTGCTGTCTGAAAGAGTATAGTGCAGCTGTTTGGTGGTTATTGCTTGGGCAATTGGATGTTTAATACCCATGCCTTCTTTGGTAAAATTTGCATAAAAGAGTAAAACAGATTTCAGAAGCATAATAGACTCCCACTAATTACACCATGTGTTCTTTAAACATAGATCTGAGCAATTTGTGAATCAAAGCAGCATCACCTTCAACTTTTTCCTTTTCTGCCATTAACTCCCGCTGCTACACCTCGCTTTAATAGCGTCTCGAGCCACTTTCAACCTCTTCGACACCTACTGTAGCACCTCACCGCTCTCCTTTGTGCCACTGAGGGCTGATGTTGGCAGATCTGTGTGTCAAAATCAAAGAGTGGCAACACTGACTCCTCCACAGAAAAGGATGGAAAATCAGCTTAGATGAGACAGCTGGAGCCAGGGAGCGAGTGAGTGGGACAGGCAGAAACGGAGGAGACTATAGGCAGTTTCTTGTGTGCTTTCATAGAAATGGATCTGCAATAACAGCTGGCGACTCTCTGATAAAAGGCAAAGGAAAAAAGAAAAAAACCAGAGCAAGGCGAAAAATAAAGCCCAGAGAAATTTGTTCCCATTTTGCTGAGAACTTACTTCATGTTTTCTCTGAATCAAGATGCCAAGCCACAGTAAACATTTTGTACTGTGACTGTATAGGCAATATACATTGATTAATTGCTTTAGTTCTACACAAACCACCTACCATATGTTACTGTTTAGATTCTCCCCATATTGTATTGCTTCAATAAATTCATTACATCCAAAGCAGTTAAGCCACTTAGATTTGTTTGTCATTTTTGATAAAGCAATTATTATTTTTCCTCCTGCTAATTTCCATGAATGAGAATTAAAATAAACCTAAATCTGGCAGGTCAATCACTCTCAACTCTCTCCATTGTTTAACGCAGTCAGGATGATGTTTCTGGATTTGAGTCTTATCTGTGAATGTGCCGCTGTCCTGAGCGCCCGAATCAGAGCTAACACAGAAGAAGTGGCTTGCCAATAGATAAAGAGAAGGAGACAGACAGCTAAATAATCAGCCTGCAAAGACCTGGCAGTAGAATGTAATTACTGAATGAATGGACAAAGCATCTGTCTTTCTCCAGGCTTCTGGTGAGATCTTTTAGGATGGAGAGCGGGGCGTCGTCGAGGGAATGGAGGAGAATGAGAAAGAGGATGAAAAAGGTGAAGATATAAAGGGCAGGAGTCCAATGAGGGCAAGTCTCATCACATCATCTCATCAGTGTACTTGCTGTAGATTTGCTCAGAGTGATGTAGCCGCGCAACATTTTGCAAAAAATGCAAAATTATGCAGTCAGACCGGAAAGTTTGTATTATGTGTATTTGTTTATGTCACAAAAATATCTGAATTTGTATCTCTGTTTGGATTTATATCACACTTGACCAGAGTCCTATACCTGAAGTTATTAGATTAATCATTCATTCATTCATTTTCTGTGTTAAATTGTTTTCTACTGCCATTTCTACTCATACATATAAATTTTTCTACCAATAAAATATACAAAATAACATTGTGTTTTAACCATGTGCCTAAATGAATCAAATAATAAAACATGAACTAGTTAGAGTAATTCCAAACTAAGTCTAAAACTGTACAGCCGTTTATGGTCTTGGTGGAAATGAGTAGCAGAAAGAGGATCAGAATAGCGTTCGACCATATTGCATGATTTTTCTTAAGAAACTGGTGGGCTAAGTGGGGCTGTAGTGTCAGTGATAAAAAAAAAAGGAGAAAGCTGTTGACAAAAAACTGAAAATCTCTCGGGCATTTTGCACTTTTGAGAAAGTTCTTAACATCATCTCGACAGTTTCCTGTCTGCTGTAAAGTTGCTCAAGATGTCAGGCTTCAATGTGGTACCATGAAGTAAAAATAACACCGGTACAACAGTCAAACTTGATCCTGCATGTACTGCACTACAAATCTGGTGAAAAGTGGTGAAAAGTTATTAAGGATTTGGGGATGAACCCAAATGCCTGAATACTGAACGTAAAACTATGTACACTTCCTTATATTTAGCCTGTTTTTGCACATCATGGAAAGTCATGCTGCTTTGGTTACTATTGTAGAGACAACCTGAATTGCTTTGATACTGAAGAAAAAAAAACTGATTCTGAGATATTTTTTTCTATTATTTCTGAACAGATTTATGAATATTTATCCCCAATGAACCACATAAATCCTAATGTCTGTGTGTTTCACTTTAACTGAGATATAACTGGTATATGGACAAATATGACAGCAAAAATTCACATGCAGTTATGAGTGCAGTATCTGTTCATATCCAATTTGTAGTTTTTATAACTCCACTGATAACTGTTTGCCTTTATTCTTATTTAGAAACCCTGTTGGTCTGTAATTTTATTTGAATCAACATTTTTAAGGTTTCAGAAACTCTGAGCTACTGTGTTCATGATTGACAATGCAATATACTGTATATGTCGTGTCTTCATTACTGTTTTGCTTCAGATTTGGCCAAAAAAAAAAAAAATGTGATCATAATGTCAAACTGTGACTCTGCACCTGTACCTGTTGAACCAGACAGTTAGCTGAGTGCATCGGGTCTATTTGTTCTGTGTGTGTCTGAACGAGGTATGCGCTCTCTAGCTGGTTATGAACTCTCCTAAGTGGTTTTGTATCAGAAAAGGTGGAAGACTGTTTGGCTTTCATCTAACAGTATTCAACACTACAGCGGTGAATAGTGTTCCTGAGATACCGCCAAAATCCTTACAGACTGTCAGCTTGGCAAACACACATTTCTGACCCATAACTCTTGAAAAATAATAAAAGCTAAGGTTCCAGTTTTACGGTGACATTTCTTTCAGTATGAGTCTGTCACTTTGTGGTCGTGTGTTGATTTTTCTTCTCTCAACAAGCATTTCTATCCTACTACTATTGCTTCACACATTTACATCCAATATTACTTCCATTCTCTTAATTGGGAGCTGGAATTGCTTTTTAAATTGTTTCAACTTGCATTGACTGACCTAATTAGTTCAATGATTACACTCCCTGGGAAGAGATCCCTGCCTAAATGATGTGACTAATTTGAATGAATATTTCAAACCCATGTCTGCAATTAATGTCATTTACATATGTAATGTGTCTGCTTGATTACTTAATTATGTTTGTATTCCCTGATGATGTCAATGACAGGTGTCTTTTAGAGTATAGTATAATAAGAAGAGTCCCAAGCAGATGTCCTAGTTCATTCAACTCTTATGGATGTTTCACCACATGCAGAAACTGTGGCTCTACTTGCATTACAGAGCTGTCGAGCTCCCGTGGCTTACAACGACTTTACATCTACCCCTGACAAATATATTCACTGTCAACCACTGACTTGTCAAAAAAATGACAGAAATGGATTTTCCTTGCAGTTAGTTCCCCATGGCTGTGGAAAAACGAACAGAAAAAGAAATAAAATAAAATGATATAAATTTAGAATCTTTCTTCTATTTTAGTTATTTAGTTATTTAATGAAACTTTTAGTCATCTAGTATTCATACATGTTAAAATATCTGCTCAAGTTGTCTTTTGCAATACAGTTTCATTTGTTTAACAGGATTTTTTTTTTTTTTGAAAGATTTTCAAACAACTGAAATGACCTCAAATGACTCATATGTTTAGGAGTTGCAGCACAGTAAGCTGTTCCTCCCCCACTGGGAGAAACATGCTCTAAATGGAATAGTTCAATATTGTGGGAAATACACGTATTTGTTTTCTTGAAGAGAGTTAAATGAGCACATCAATAGGACTCCCATATTTGTAAGTTAAGTATAAGGCCACATCCAGCAGCTGTTAGCTAAGCTAAGCACAAAGTCATTGCATTGGCCAAGAAATAGTCCAGCACAGAACCCCCCATAAAACTAAAAATGAGCTGTTTTTGTTTTTGTCACAGATTAAAGAAACACAATATCATGTGTTAATTAGTGATCTTCAGAGGTGCTGGTTGATCTTAGCCTTTTGAGAGAGCCAGGCTAGCTGTTTCCCTATTTCCAGTCTTTATGCTAAGCTAAGATGAATGGCTCCTGGATGTAGCCTTGCAGTATATTTAACCAACAAATATTATAATAGTATCAATCTTCTCATCTAACTATCGACAAGAAAGTGAATAAGTGTATTTACCAATATGTCGAACTGTTGATTAACTTGCCCCCAAAGTTTGTGAACGTGCAGATAGACAAGGCTGGATTACCAACTGGACAAAGTGGTCAAATGCCCCATAGCCCCAGATGTTTAGGGTCCCCAAGGCAATTATTTTAAATGAATTATTAATAAAAACTCAAATGGAAAGATAACTCCACCGGTTTTGCTAATCTTGCAGCCTTGTCTTGTGTCAATATCTAGTTTTAATGTCTATAGTTTAAGTTTGAGAGATTATAGTTTTGCTTACATGGCAAATAATTGTAAATAAATTGGCATTTAATCAATTTATAACTAAATTAATTTGTGGAGCATGGGGGGCTGAATGGAGGCCCACAGCTAATTTCTGCCCTGCGACCCCTTAGCAGCTATATCCGGCCCTGCTAATAAGGCTTGTAGCATTGGTTTCCAACATGGAGGCCAGACACCTCATGAGACAGTGAAGAAGATAGGAAACAGAAATTCATTCAAGATATTCCTCTAATCCTTGATTGTGCAATTTAACCGATTCAGGCTTCTAACTTGAGTCAGGTAGAACAGGAGGAAAATCACATTCTGGGGTCCAAAGATTGGTGATGATGAGTCACAAATAGACAATGATTTGCTTTGAGGGGTCACAAGGGTCAAAAAGGTTGGGAATCACTGGTTTATAGGATATGTAGATTCAAACTGAAAACTCTTAACTGTGTTTTAAATGTGCTATTCTCTCTCTCTGTAAACATAAATCCAGAGGAAAAGATTACCATAAAGAAGCGAAGGAATTATAAGTAAGTAAAATCAATATCCCTCAATAATGCTACTTGATTGATACAGGTTCAATATTATAGATTGAAGATTTTTTTTTTAATATTTACAATAAAAAAGGTCTAAAGCATGTCTTTGCAGAGTGATGAGTGCAGGCCCAAGATATTTGTTAGAGAAAGGGATGGAAACAGAAGTAAAGGCTGTAATAGCTGCTGGTATCTGAGAGTACACACAGCAATGAGCTCCTTGATTTCCTCTGATGTCAAAACCTGGAGAAAAAAATCAATGTGAAGAATGAAGCCTTATTTACACACGCCACCTGATAGACTGTGGCTCACTGCAAGATGTCAACAAGCTATTAATGTTTCAGGAGAAGATTGCTTTTCGAGGCTAAGTGGGGAATTAAATGATGGGAGTTCTTTTTTTACCCATGAACACATTGGTGAGCAGAGCAACATTTTAGCGAGACAGATGTTTTTGTCTTTTTTTTTTTTTTTTTTTACTCAGATTTAGCTCAGAGGGCGTTTGTAGCCTGAGTGTAATCAGACAGGCATTTGCCATTCTTAATCTCAGTCTGGTTTGTGTGCAATCCTGTTCAGGATGCGTAATTGCACGCACACAAACACACAAGGGGGATTATCACATATGGGTTGGGCTCACTTTGCATCACATACTGATAAACCAAGAGATGAGAAGATGGTGATAAAATGTAAGAGGGGAAATAGCAAATTCCTGCATTAAACTCAATTTGCTCCTCCTAGTTAGTAAAAGTTCTGCTGAACAAAACAACACAAGGAGGAAGGACAACATTTAAATGACTATGTGAGCCTCTCTGAATGAAAAAACCCCAAGTCTGTCCATATGCTGTAGTCAGTTAAGGATTCCCTGTCAAGCTCAATCAAAGTTTGAATGTGGAGGGGAATGCATTTTTGCCATCACCAACAGTCCCTCGCTATCCTTGAGTGAACCGTTTGTTGAGAGAAACATAAAAGGTTTGCTCGGTGGACATGTTTTTGCCCCCAGGGGTACACAAACTCAATAGCTAGCTATAGCTACAGGTAGCTAGCCGTCTCTCCTTGAGTGCACCTGTGCTTTCCTAGTGGCAGACACTGAAAATTGAGGTCATGATCCTCATGAGTATGTGAGTCAAGATGCCTCTGTGTTGAAATATCTCTCATTTTCTCTGTTTCAGGGTACATTTCCTTGCAATATCTATTTGTGATATTTCTAAGTATATAACCTTTCTCTATCACTGATACACAAAAT
The DNA here is from genome assembly GCF_914725855.1 of Thunnus albacares. Taxonomy (NCBI): domain Eukaryota; kingdom Metazoa; phylum Chordata; class Actinopteri; order Scombriformes; family Scombridae; genus Thunnus; species Thunnus albacares. The sequence goes on from NC_058126.1 coordinate 8,332,264, forward strand.
ATAAACATCTTCCTCATGTGAATTTGCAGCCCTTTTTTTTGCACAGTTCACAATTCTTTCACTGCTTCTCTCCGTGTACATCTTCCTCTGTAGATAATACTGCAGTATTGCATCAATCTTTGTGTATTATATATCTTTTTCTTTACACTGAATTACACTGACAAGGAGAACTTTTAATACTTAAACCAAACAGAATGCACTGGAATTCAATTTCAAGTGCCAAAGTAAATAGTCGGGACACCAATGCAAATGAGAGATGACATTTTTCTAGTCCTTTGCTTAATTAATCATAATAGGTTATTGTTTGTAGAATGAATTTCCAAAAATGGCTATTTTAATCCACTTGTAGTTTAATATATAACATAATTATGCCTGCAAAAGGTTAAGGGATTTGAGTACTTTTTTGAAGCCACAGTAAGCTCTTATTAAATTTAAGCCCTAGGCGAGAGTGTAGTGTAAATACACCTGACTTATCAGTCTAAATCACCTTAATATATTGTGCTGCAGTAAAGGGAACCATCCCACCTCTTTAGTTTGAATTCTGTAAGTAAATTAAGGTTTGGTGTCAGGTTCTGTCATAGAAAAAGACTAATTTAAACTTAATATGAAGTCTAAACTGTCTCCTTAACAGCAGGAGAATGTGAGCAGCCTGTCCAGTCAAAGCAAACCAACATGAAACATTTTACTTTTCTCCTTTGGCATCTTTTGTATAAAATGATCACAGGCTGTCCAGGCTGGTAATCATTAGTTTGTGTGCTGACATGATGTGACTCTTTTTTCTGGATGTAAACATCAAAGTTTTTAAACCTCTGACTCCTCTTTCTGGCTGTTTTAAGAAAAAAAAAAGTTTCTTTATGCAGATTTAAATAAAACTTTTGCAGTTATGGCTGTCACTATACGGCAGGTATCATGTCTTTTGAGACCGTGGATCTCGGCGTGTTGATGCATCCACGGCTGGTCTAGAGCAGGTGAGAGACAGCTGAGGCAAGCAGGACGACAGTGAGAACAGCTGATCCCTGCAGAACCAGCTTGGAGCTGACCCAGATGAGGACGCTCCACTGTAATCGTGTCCCTGAGGTAATCTAGGCAGGACATTATCTGCTTCGCTGCTTCTCTGCAGCATCTGGAGGGCTCTGCCACCTGCTCTGGAAGGCCTCACACAGCTCCTCTGCCTCTTTTTATTTCGGGTTTGTTTGTTTACTTTTCTCTCCTGGACTCAGCGAACATCACACAGCCACTCCGACATATCAGATATGTGCCCGTGAAGCACAGATCAAGTTGTCGTCTTTGTTTGTCTGAACACGTGTCTCCGCACTGAAGACACTGAGTTCTGACAGTGTCTCTTGCCAATAATTTAAGTATAATAAAAGTCCCATGCCGTTATTGCCATGAGGAATGCTCAACTACTTATCTAATAGCAAACAAAAATGATCTCCCAATTAAATGTTTCCCATACACGCTTATTATTTTCATGCCATAGCCAGTTCCAAATTGCCAGTACTGGTTTTTGCATTATAATGTTAATGTTAATTAATTAAGCATGCCTTATAGGTTGCCTCTGGCAACCAAGAATATTTTTAATTATTTAATTCGAAATGCAATCAGCATTTAAACTCTAAAAACCTGTATTACCTATCTTTTAACACTGCTTTTTGTATCACGCAGTGCCCTTTGTTTTCTATTTGATCTGCTGTGAATGTTTCGGTCCCTAATTTATGTTTTAGTGAGTTTAAGACAATTTCTCACCCTGATGGAAGTAAATAAAACTATTTTCTATTCTAAATAGTTGATCAGCTTGGCTTCACATGTGGCATTACTCATGTTTCTACAATGCTTTATCCTGAATGGTTAGTACCATGAAGAAAGAAGATATATGTATTGAATGAAAGCTCTTCTTGGCACTTCAGAGACCTTGAAAACATTTTCATAAACCTATCTGAAGTGGTATTAGGTAACAATGATGATGTTTTTCTGTCACAGGGATTAAATAAATAATAAAATAATAAATCAATAATAAAGAAAGGAAAATATTACTATTGAATAGTTTTTTTTTTCAAAGTCAAATACTGAAAAAGCTTCGACTGCCTCTGTTAAATTCTGCTATTCTCTCCCCACTAATGCATGTTTGTGTGAGATGTTTATGTACATGTACGCTGTATAATATTCATGATGTTTTATGGAGCAACACTGAAACATTCTGCAACAACAGTTCAGCCACATTTCCATATATATGTATATACACATGTGTTATATATGTGCACCTATTCGAGCAGAGACTTTCCATTATTTCCAGAAAAGAGCGGAGACTGGCAAGTCATCTTTAGTACGGTCATCTTCCTGCCTGAGGGTTAAACTTTAATGATGAAGCTCAGCAGACGGATGTGAAAAACACGTTTTAATATGCCAAAAAGTTAAATGTGATGAAACAAGCTTGTGCACCCACAGTGAGTCTCACCATTTTCTAAAATTACAGTTTAATAATAGAGGGGGTTGAAGGGAAGATGCTGCTGCAGAAAATGCCATGATGTGAATTAATAATGATTTACTCTCGTCTACAATGAAAAACAATACACATAGGTTTCAGGGACAAACAAAACAGAATCTATATGTAATCTGAAAACTAATTTGGAATGTTTTGATCCCATGTGATGCTGCTACTGAATGTAATTTGATGAACAGCGTGATTAGAAAATTGTATTGAATATGTTAACTCGACCTGAAACAGATGTGGCCTGGAAGCAATCAGGTTGGCTGGATCGATATCTGAGCACTGAGCTGATAAAGTAGTGAAACAGCATGAACTCTTCTTACTTTCTTTCTGTAACGAACTGGCATAAAAGTGATGTTGCATACATTTGGATCCATCTGCCTTTTTGACTTTAGGATGTACTTTTTTAGCAGATGCTTATCCGACGACTTTTATTTCCTTCTAAAGCTAGAAAAAGTAGTTCCCCTGTGAATAAGGACAAATAAAGCGATTGCTGTTTAATTGGCTATTTCTAAATTGCATTGATACAGTTGTAAGTTACCCTTTCACACCCAACACATGGAACTCTCACTCTTACTCTTGTTTTGTTTACTAGATTTTTAATCAAAGGTTAAATACTGTAAAAGAATATTCATTTACTGTGTTAGTTAAAAGTCACTGCTTTCTAACTTCTCTAGATGTCTCTATTAACACCTGTGCAAGTCGCAAAGAAAGACACACTAAAGAGCAAATGTTAATGAAATGAAATAACTAAAAGGAAACTTTGATCTAAATTTCTGAAAACACACTCAGGTCTCAGTGTGTCAGAGCAGAAGGCTCATTTAAGTGATGCACTGTAACTCAAATGGTTCCCATAATAGACAATGGAAAGTCATTCAGCCTGACCCTATTCTCCAGATATGGGTTTAATTGCCCAGAATATGAAGTGTGAGATCCCCTCACTTATCAAATTAACAGCTCAGAAAAGGACAGTAAAGTACTTAACACTCGTTTCAGTAGGATGAGTCGTGGAAAATGTAAGCTGTTTATCTGTTAAAAGGAGTGGAGCAGGAAAAGAATGCCTCATTAAGAGAGTAAAACATGATTTTAGTTTAGTTCTTTTAACAGTTTCAGTTTGATTTTTACCTTTATAATCTCTCTAAACTTTGACCGTCCAGCTTCCAAAAATACAGATGAAAGAAACTCTGGGTTGATAAAAAAAAAAATCTTTAGCTCATTTGAGTTGCTTCAATTAATACTGTGTGCTTACAGCAATTAAGCTTTAGAGCAGCAAACAGAGATTTGTGAACTTTTAAGCTGCTGATTTTACCTCTCTGTTGCCTGCAGGTACTACTCTGGGTTGAAATACCTACCCACAAAAACATTTAATCTCTATTTTATCTATAGTTGATAGTCTCCTAAAAGACACAGAATTGAACATCAACCAAAGATAATGCAGTAAAACACAGTGCTCTTTGTAATATAGATGTAAATACAACATTACTAATCAGTAGGCCTGAGTATCAGCTCTCAGTCAAAGAAGCTAAACATCATTTTAGGTATAGTGCATTAATAATGCATTAACAAAGTATTTAACAAATGTGATTGTTGGTACACTACCAGTATTATGTAAAGTAATATAACTAATTTCATTATAATTTACTATTTCCTAGATTGATATGGATGATGGATATTAAGAGTTGAGTTGAGGTTAAGTAATGGATTAAATGAGATGTATGCTGATAAATCTGAAAGTGTAAAGTTTAGATTGACTTTGTAGCTACCGTACATTCAGCTGATGTTAGCTCATAAAAGGGCCTTTTATACACACACACACACACACACACACACACACAAAATCAACTACTTGTGTGCTTTCATGGAACAAAAGGGCCAATAAACTGAGTGAAGCTCCTCTGCTGCTTCTGAGCACTTGTTTCAGACTCCCTTTCAACATTTTAAAGTGGTTGAGGAAAACGATATTTAAAATTTGCCCCAGAACATTAACTGTAAAAACAGTCATCTTGACATATATTCTTTTCTACATATTCCTCATCTTCTTTAGTTCACATTTTGGTTAAGTATACAATGCATTTGTACCAAAACTTTGTCTTACGAACAATATACAACAGAGGATACATCTGTGCTTGTAACATGTATCTATGTTGCTTACAGTGTTCATACTGTGCTACTGAATCCAACATTCTGTAATAATTACACAAAATGCATATAAAAGATGCAATACGTCGCATGTTAATTATGTTTCAATTTGTCCAACTCTGTCATGCTGAAAACTAAACTGCTGTTTTAATAGAATAGATACAAATGCTAGTCAAAGCACTCCCTCACTGCATAAACAGTTACACTCAGATTAACAAGCATGCATGCAAAACTCACACGTCCTATAGTTAAGCACATGCTTAGTGTACACAACTTGCTCTGGCGAGATGTTTTATTCATGGTAGCAGAGGTATAGCCACACATGAGCTATCATATTTCTCCGCAAGTCTCCTGAGCAGGTCTGGCTCGGCCCAGATAACAGGAAACCTGCCTGGAGGGGAGACACAACACCGCAGGACGTAATAGAAGCTATCATAATGCTTAGCAGGAGAGATGTCCAGGAGCTCGTACTGTGGTGGCGTGGCAGAAACACCTCTCAACTAGGGACGTGAGGAAATGTCCATGTGTGGTGATGCAATGATTCGAGGTTTGAAATCCAATGAATGCATCTGTTTTAAATGTTTGAACCTATGTGAACTGCAGGTATGTCACTGAAACCTTACAAGACTACTGTTTACATGCTATAAAAGCTGGTTGTTTGTTAGCTGTACCCTCAGCAGAGTTAAAACAGGAAGAAAGTGCCTTGAAGAAGTTGCTGAAAATATCATCTAGACACTCTGGGATGATGTCATTTGATGTATTTAATCACTGAATCAGTTGAGTTATGTTTTAGATTTGTAAAACTTTGATGAAGAATCAAATTTAATCAAATCAAATCAGTGACAGATTGTGAGATGCTCTTTTAACAGCTGTGTGAAGGCACTTTTTATATATACAAGACACAGTGGCAACTTCGCACCAATACTCTGGTTTAAATGTGGGAATTTAATGACAGCTCTGTTACTAAGGGGACCTGCAATACACCCATATACTGAACATTCAGACTATAAGGCACAGTATGCATTCCTGACAGTTTTGCAGTTCCATTAAAATCTTTGCTGTAGCTCTTTATCTACATCTACTTTATGACCTACATGGATTTAACAGTAGACAGGGAAATCAATACAAGATAACAGCTTTCCAGTACCGAATAAAACATTGTTAATCGATTGCTCTAATATGTTTGCCTTATTAAAAATGGAAATTTACCTAACCACTTTTGCATTCAATGTTTATTAACATTCCATGTCACCACTTTATGATTATGATCCACTATGGCAGCCTGTTTAATGACACTGAGACTTAACAGTCTATACTCAGATTTAATGGTCCAGTCTCATACATTTTATAGGCCTACAATATTATACTGACAAAACCTGTGTTCTGTTAAACTGAATGCATATGGATCCAAATGAAGCAAATTGATGAGATCTCGTGTATGAGCTTAACTTATTTCTCACAATGGTGAGTAAAAACTAAAACCAGCACTTTGGCTTACAGAGAAATAATTTAGATCGGTCCAAAATAAGATTTGTTGACTTCAGTTTAGCTCCAGTACTTTTTGAGTAGGGACTCATCCTCTCCAAGACTTTACTCAGGAAGTTTCCTCTGCACGCTGCCATGGACACACAGCAATGTTACAGTGGCTCAAAATGATCAAGTCAAAGAAGATAACACTCAGCAAAATAGCTTACAAAACCAGAAAACACTGGAAAGTCAGTTCAGTAACTAACTGCAGACAATGCCCTTCTCTAAGACGGGATGATATCTATTTACTCATGTTTGCATTTCCTGCAGATCACCCAATAATCTGAAGTTAAACCTGCCTCTTGAAGGATTAATTCACTCTAAGTCCTCTTTCAGTCCTGTCAGTAGCTCTATTCATTTCCTACAAAATCAGATTTGACAAATCCAAGAGTATTTATGAATCTAGGCCTACAAAAGCCGATTTGAGTTTGTCCAGCAATAAGGAGGGCACTTAAGTGTAGCACAGTAATTTGCTTATGACATCTCTGTAGTGCAAACTGAGGTTATCCTAATTATTTTCCCAACTACTGACTTGGTGGCATACTGCAGAGACGCCTGCTGCAGCAAAGAAGCCGAAATTGTTTTTTTTTTTCTTTCCCTGCCCCTCCAAGTCAATATATGGATAGAGTTTGGATGTACTTTATCTGTGGAAGATCATTGCAGTCGTTACAGTGCATCCTTCCGGACCTGAATGTAGCTACTTACATTTATTCCTCAGCTGCGACGGCTTGGTTGTTGGTAAGGAAGAACTCAAAACAAAGAAAACACTGTGATCAAATGCGTGTGATTTCCAATCCTTGTTCTTGAATTGTTGATCACATCTCTTGTTTTTTTTTTTTGTTTTTTTTTTAATGAAGCATTACGGTCAAATCGATCAGATCAGGTAACCTTCAGATAACATTGATAAAGAATGCCATCTCTAAGGAACAATTTGGCCAGCCTTATAAAATAACACGTCAGCCACAGGTGCATATTTCTGTCACCTTATTCTTTATTGTAAATACAGAAACGTGTCACTCATCCACTCATATTATATACCTGCAAAAGGGAAAATGTCTGTTCATCCTCGTTGATACAGAAAACAAAAACGCATTGAACTCCCCCAAGAATCAAAACTCCCTTTGTCCACCCAGCATCATCTATTCAAAAAAATGATAACATCCAAAAATACTTGACACTGACACCAGCAAAAGTATAATGAAATCGAAAAAAAGAGAGAAACACAAAAACAACAAACCTGTGAGCTCAGCTGCAAGAAAAGTATCACGTTAAAACGTCATCGGGCTTTAAAAATGACTCCTTCTTATAAAGAAAAGAGGAACAAAGTAAAAGCAAGGGTCTGACCGGTGGTCTTCACCGAGACATGAAAATCACAAAACTCGAAGGCAACAAACAACACTGCAAAATGCAAACCAAAGCATAGCAACAGCAAAAGTCGACAGAAACAAAAAAATAAAAATGTTTCAAAACCACCAATAAATGTTTCAAAAATCTCAATACTGACAAAAGCTGCTTGGTTTCGACCCTCGAAACAAAACTGCAAGCAAGTAAAGGCTTTCTCAAGACCGATAACGCACCCGTTTACCCTCTTGGGACTCTCGATCAGAATAACTGCATGCTAAAAACTTGAAGCCTGGATGTGAAAAACGCTCAAAACCACCATGTCAATGCTCAATTCAAACACCAGCAAAAGGAGGAAAAATAAAAAAGGGGGCAATTAAAAAGACAAAAAATGCTTACAAAAAAAAGCCATTGGAAATGTACTCACCGAGCGGGAGTAAAATGTTGCAATAAAAATGTGATATGGCTCAAAATACAGTATGGCGGTGCAAGCCGAAATGCTGTGCCTTTTCTCTAGATCTCTGCCTCCAGTTCTGTCATGTGACTGATTCAGCCCCGGCTTCCAGCAATGAGAGACCAGTGTTGAACAGCTGATCCTGAATGCTCTCCTAACGGCTTGGCTCTCTCCAAAAGTAAAAAGAGGTAGTCCTTATCATCCCACAGTTATGACTGAGCTGCTTGTGTGTTTCTCTTTTGCTTTTTTTTTTTTTTTCTGTTTTAAAGATGCAGAGCTCACTCGGTGTCATCGCCGCGGCGGGATCCAGACATGCTTTCATTTCGCTCAGAGGAAGCATGCAGTGCAGGTTTCTGCTCCTAACGAGAAATCAAGAGACATACGGGTGGGTTATTATACTGGGGTTGATCAACGTATGTACGTACATGAGGCCCATTTAGGAAAAACAAAAAAAACGGTATCATACTCGTAATATCACGCAGCCCTGTCCATAGTGCTGAAATGTAGGGGGGGTAGGACAAATAATAAGCAACAGTATCATAGTCTTAGCATCACCCTGCTCTGCCCATGGTGCTGAAACCGAGGCAGTGCAGAGCGCTGAAGACAAACCATGGTTTCACCTCTGTCTAATGCTCTAAAACTGAGGGAGTAAAGAACAATTTAGAACAAACAAACAGAGCTGTCATATTAACAACACCCAGCCCTGTTCGTGCTGCTGAATCTTAGGGAATAAACCATCATTTAGACCAGTATTGTATTATGTGTAAAATCATTCACTTATTTACTACTCGCTACAAAGAGATTTCTATGTAGAGGACTGTACAGTATAATGTGTCAGATGAATGAATAAAACAACGTTCAGAGACTTTTCTTTAATATGGCTTCCATTTCAATTTACATTTAATTCTGTCTGCACACTGCATGATGCTATTTTGCAGGCGGTATTATGTTTGAGTAGTTTGAGTCTGTTAAATAGGTTTTAATAATTCTCACTTGACATTTGGATAGCACTAAAACTTGCTGAGCGAACTATGAAGTGGAATTTAATAGTGAATAGTGAATGGTTTCAGATACAGACATATTCTCAACAAGACCCAGCCCTGTCCATGGTGCTGAAACAGAGGGAGGGCAAGGGGAGTAATATTTCCACTGTCTATGGCGCTAAACAAACAATCATACTTTTACATCACCCAGCTCTGTCCATGGTGCTGAACATTAGGGACTGTAGCATAATTTAGACCAAACATCAGTATAATAGGCTGTGTCAGATTGTTCACTTATTCCCACTGGACAGAGGATTCTATGTAAAGGAATATGTAATGTGCAAAATAGCAAAAACAACTACTGGTTATTCCTTTCATCTGGCATTTATTTAAATTTGTATGATGGTAGCTAGCTCTTGGTTACTGAACATAGATTGTACACAAGTTTTTATGCAGTACTGTGGGACATTTTGAGTCTGCAACATAGGGTAGCCTATAATAATTCTCACAAATTCTCACAATATATCTTGTCAACACTACAAAATGGCATACACACTATAAAGGAGACTATGTAGTGAATAGTAAACAATTTTGGACACAGTCATATTCTTAGCATCACCTATCCCTGTCCAAGGTGCTGAAACTGAGGGCTTGTCACATGATTTAAAGCAAACTATCAAAAGAATCATACAATTAACATCACCCAGCTCTGTCCATGGAGCAGGATTTAAAGCAAACTATCAACGCTATCATTCATTTAAAATCAACTATAGCCCTGTCTGTGGTGCTGAAACGGAGGGCTTGTTGCATGAATTAAAGTAAACTATTAACAGTGTCACATAACTAACATCACCTAGCCCTGTCCATGGTGCTGAAGCTGATGAATTGTATGATTTAAAGCAAGCAATCAACAGTGTCATACAATTAACATCACCTAGCCCTGTCCATGGTGCTGAAGCTGATGAATTGTATGATTTAAAGCAAACAATCATCAGTGTCATACAATTAACATCATCCAGAGCCCTGTCCATGGTGCTGAAGCTAAGGGAGCATAGCATAATTTAGAACAACAACAAACAACACTATCATACTCTTTATGTTGTCCAGCACTGTCCATGGTGCTGAAACTGGGTTGTCAATGTGTCTAAACACTTACTGCTCAGGCATCATGGATGGAGCCTGCTGTTTTTGTTATTTCTTTTCCTTTTTTTCATTTTGGTCCAGAACCCAAAGAGGTGATTCTATGTGGGAGCTTTTTAATGGCATTTTGGATTCATGGTGCCTACGTGATTTTCTGCAAAACCTACGCTCATTTGTTAAATAAATACACCTGAGAAACATAGGTTATTGCTGATTGCGCCAGACAGGAAAGTAATAATGTGTTATTGATGCATTAGCGTCTGACTGCAGTTGTCAGACAAAATTCATACAAGTTCATGTAACACACAGTGCTGGAGACAACTGTCACCATTCATTCATCATAACCATGGTTGGTGCACTGTTTCCACCTTAAGCACTGTCTAATTTAATTTTCTTTTCAGATCACATCCAAGCCTTTGGGGAGGCACAATGTAAAATGCTTTACAGTCTCTAAAAAATACATTGGCTGTCCAAGAACAGTGATCCAAGTTTCCTTGAAGCAAAATCTAGCACCTTTATCACTGAGTGTGTTTACCTCTTCTTTCATTTAACCACCAGAGTCACTTTGGCAACATATTGTACATCATTGTTTTTTTCTACTGTATCTCATTTGGTGTGATATGTCAACAGTGTCATAGCACATTGGTCCCTGTGCCTATAAACTAAATTTGACGGTCAGAGCGTTGCTGTGCAAGACATGTTGGACTGTAATTATAAATGCCTGGGGGTGTTCATGACCTAACTCACTGTCAATAAGGTTATTCAGAAAGCTGCAGAGGTCTGACTTAAGACTTGGATAGTAAAGAGATAGGTGCCAAAACATGGGCTGAGTAGAGGTGACAAAGAACATGATGCAATTAAACCCCAGCCAGCATAATTCCTTGTAATCCAATACCACACCCTATAATAAACTCTGACTAATGCATGACATTATTATTGACAAATAGGCATTTTCTTTAATCAACCTTTCTCGGAGTTTAATGCTGCATAACCTTTAATGCATGCTGTGGGAGATATATACCTGGAAAATAAATAATTTACGTCACACTCGACATGATTTATACATATGTGACCATAAACACAGGAGATGCTGTCATGTTTACTGCGATACACACACAGCTTTCATGTCTGTGTAGTTTATCAGCCATGCTGGTGCATCAGGAAGAGACATGCTAGGTTAAAGGAACGCCCTTTATGAATATCTGAAATGAGAAATATCAATCATATCAACCTTTTGACATGGTGGGGCTCTTTCTGTGCCACCAGCAGCACTGACACAGCCAAATAAACAACAAGAACATACATATTTTCTATTAATTTCTGTGTGAACCTGGATCTCAGTGTTTTACAAATTAAATAAGACATAAAGCTAAACAGAATCATAATTCATTGCCTGGTATGAAATCCTCATTAGTACAGCACCATGCAAGAACTACACATTGCCGTTGGCCATAAAGATCCAATCAGAGGCAGAGCTCAAAACATGTGGGCTTTTGGGCTTTTCCACACATCCAGAGTTTTTCTTCTCGAGGTGTATTAATCAATATTTGTTTGCACATTATTTATAGGTTGGAATAAATTTAAAAGACAGAAATGAAGAAAAGAAAAGAATAAAACTTATTAAAATGTATGACTATCATTGCAATTCAGTTATCCAGGTACGTCTTATGATACTAAGGTGTTATATACAGTAGAAAGCATCAATGCCCCTCTCAGTAAATGCCCTCTGCAAAGAATAAATGTTGTTTCATTAAGAAAATATGACCTAATGTCCCCTTTTTCCTTTTCTTTTCTTTTTTCTGTGATGTTTTGTGTTAAATCGGATGAACCTTCTATAATTTAGTCACATGATGCTCATCTCCTACACAACTGAGGCCCACTTCAATGTGTGGAAGGAGTGCACGGGATCCAGTGGCAATACAAAAAAAAAACGAAAAAAAAAACAAACTATAGACTGAATTAATTTTCTTTATTAATGCAATGACAGGATTTGCATTCTTTAATTACCATTTTGTGAAGGAGACTGCAGAAATCATGCTGGATATTTTAATCAAAAATAAATGGAGTGTGCACACATAACTGTAAGGGGATTTAATGCTCATTACAATCAATGGGTTACATTTATAAATCCTGAGCTTGAGGTGGAAGGATTATATCAAATAATAAAAATGAAAATACACTTGAAAGCCTTTTTTGCATTACCTCTGTTTGCTAATATCAGGATTGAAATATGGGTTTTATTTGAATCATTGCAGGAATGGGTTTTTTTTTGCCATTATGCATATTTCAGAGGTTGGAGTTGTGCTTGTGTGGGCTGGGTCAGTTAGAAAAATGTCAACCAATGCATTTTAGGTATCAGACTCCCATCTGTTTTTGTGGCACCTTCATTTTCATTCCATCCTTTGTCCCTGTCAATGCCTGCACTCTGTCCAAGCTGACTGACCCACAGCAGCCTGTTGGGAGCATGTGGGGGGCTTACTGACATGAACAGCAGTCACCCTGCAGAGAGTCTTCATGTTCGGAGGTCTTATAAATATGTATACTGAAAACCAACAGACTCTGGACCATTTTACCGCTAACACTTTAGGTTTGAAGATGTGCTGTAGCTATAATTCAGTTAACTAAAAAACAAACAACTAGTTCTTTGATTTATCTAAAAGGTTTTATGTGTCATATTTTATCACATACAGTATAGATTTTAAGAGATTCAGTATTGTAAACAAGATAATCAGCAAGAAGATTGATAGTTTCTACCAGCCTTAAGGCCTGGACAAAAATTTGTGCCAAAAAACAACAAATTCTAATGGAATTGATGCAATTGGTGGATGCAAGTGGGGGCAAAGTAAAGCTGAAATTTTCCATGACAATTTGAACTCTGGTGAGCTACGACCTGGAAATTCACACCATTGATCAACAGAAAGCCTTCTTGACGGTGGTGACATTTGAGGGAATGAAGAGCCAGTGAGCCCAAAGGGAGGGAGCTGTGGTAGCTCATTACTGTAGTTTGTTGCACCGTCCACTTTTATTCATCCCTCCTCTGTGGGGTTATAAATTGTTCCACAAAAGAGGAGAGTTTGCAAACAGAAGGGTCAAGGGTACAGATACATCTGTTGAATAACTGTTGGAAATTATTGTCTGTTTGCTACCGAGCTGAAAGTAAGCAAGTTTCCCCCGAAACCTTGTTTACCCTCTTCAATAAAAATGAAATGGTGTACAATTCTGAGAACAAAATGCAAGGGAGGAGTATACAGCACAATACAGTGAGAATATAAAGAAGCTTGTGACTGACTAGCATTAGCATATCCCAGCTGGCTAGAATGTTAGCCATTAATTCACCAGCCCAGTAGTTCACTAACTAACTAACCCTGCAAGTAGTCACAATGTCACCAAGCTTCTTCTTTTACAAAGATGCTAGCATGAGTTTTTCTGTGCCACTTTCTGTTGTGAACAGGCCTTTACAGTGTCAGCTATTAGGTTGCATTGCTATAAAGCACAAAGCAGGGTTCATCAAGTGCAAAAAATTTCAAAGGCAACTGAGACACCAATGGAAAAAAAAAAAAAAAAACCTCTTTCAAGACATTTTATCCTACTCATTAAAGGAAAAGAGAAAACCTAAAACAGAGAAGAAACAGAAAACACTGCATTTTGAAGCTCATGTGTTTTGACAGTATGCTTTACTCATAACAAATATGCCTGGTATTTGAATTTCATCTTGTAGAACACGGATATTAGGCCAAGCTAAAATTTAGTGTACTTTGGGCAAAGTCAGGCAGACATACTGCAGGTAAAACAAACGTATTATGCTCAAAACAGATAAAGTATGACTTTCTGAATGTCAAGTTCAATGTAACATAGAAATTATCTTGCAGCTTGCATAATATAATAGAAATCTGGAACTGAAAATATGTCCCCTGAGATTTTTATTAATCAGCCTGATATAATAATACTACTGCCAAGTTCCACATAAAGGGCTTCCCTCTATTTACCTGACTTGAGGAAAAGATTATAACTCATGACTTAAGAGCTTATGTATTGTAACTCTCAAAGGTCTGCTGATACATCTGTCAGTTTGCGACTTTGATGACCGTTTCCTGATCTGCAGTGAAAGTCAAAAAGACAACTTATCTCATTTAAACCCTGTACAGGCTTTAAACGGTGCTTAATTACTGTACAATTTCAATGTATAAATAAATGTACAGGCACAGAGCTGCAGAACATATAAATAAATAAATAAAACCACAGTATCTTATTATAATTTGAACACCCTCTTGTCATAATGAGATTCTTTTATCATGACACAAGCACTGGATCTCACATGTCACAGCTGAAGGTTAGACAGACGAACAAAGATAGCGGAACATGGTGTCCCATAAAGAATAATGCAGCACTCAAATTTCACTTTGGTTCTCTCTGTGATAGAGTAGGAAAAGTCCTTTGTAGTATCCGCATACTAATGACAATCCCATTAAATATTATATTGCTAAGGGAGAGCATGGTCTCATTCTATGTTAGCTCGGAAAGAAAGACTTGATTAGTTCATCTGGATGCTCATGTTCAACTATTTCTGTAGAAAGAAAGTGGCAACACTTTCAATTTCAATTTTTTATAATTAGATTGTTTTTCTCATATAAACTGGATGGTATTCTCATTACAACAAGATACTATGTTTTTGCACCTTTCCTGTTATACCTACAAAAAAAATGCACATTTCTTGTCATGATTGTGGTTCTGCACTGGTGTATAATCTGGATTAAAGGGGAATTCCCATATTTTTCAACCCTAATCCTATTTTCATATTTATGGCTGTGCTGCCTAGTAATTTTGAACTTGAGCGTCTCCTCCTTTGTAGAGATTTGGGAGATGCAAATCCCACAAAAATAAAAAGACAAGCCCGACCAAAAGTGAACACAGAACAAGTGTTCCCTTGATCAGCTATTGTAGCATGATCGTGTGTCAATTCCTTTTGATGGACAACCATATATTGTTCGAACCGGAGAACACAAGCAAGGAGCGAAATAAAATGGTGGAGGAAACTGTACTATTTATTATGTGATCAATTTAACTAATGTATTTTTGGTATCTTTAAGTAGAAAAACTCAACCAGGGACAGGGGTCACAAATTAGCCTTGGGTAGAAATCCTATATGCCACACATCTGACTTGTTGATGACAGATTTGGAAAATTTAGATGTGTGAGAATGATTCCAACTGTGTAAATACAACAAACCTAAGACTGTTTCACCTCTCAAATTTCAACTGGAAGAAAAGGAGGAAAATAATTTCAGGACATTTTTGTAACATCTGTTGACCTCTGTTGAGGTACAATCATGCAATGGAACACAATATGTAATATTAAAGCAGCTTAATAGATTGTCTGCTAGTTAGCCATCTCCTTTCCTTGTTTATTTCAGTCAGACTTAGAGATCAGTGTTTGAGATAATTGATGTAAAATTTAAGGCTTGAAAAAGATTGAGGAGGCCCACACTGCTCTGCCTTGTCTGAATCTCTACAATGGAGGTTGAGGGTGGAAATGATTACCAGCCATTATTCAGCATGTCTGCAATTATGAGAATAAGACCCAGGTTGAAAACTACCAGAATTTTCCTTTAATAAGACTCATTCAGTAATCTATTTATCTGTACAGCCAAAGAATTATAACCGTTTCTATTAGAACTTCATGAGTGCTATGACGCTAGGGCCACCACAGAAATCCCAGGCTCTGATTAATATTCCTTAAGATGGGCCCAGAATTTTTTTTTACCTATGCCCCAGTGAACTGCATTTGGTTGTTTGTCTGTTTGACTCATTTGCTTGCTTGCTATATAAGTACTGGAGTTGAATGGCTGAATCGTTCTCATCAAAATAACATTCAACAGTTGTTGTAATTCTCATGCAAACCAAGGCGCTCTCCTCTGCGTTGTCTGGCTGTGAAATACGACCCAATTACAGGCGTTCTATATTCACTCACACTGTTTTTTCCTTCACCCTCCAAGTAATAGTTATTTTGATGTCTTGTCAAGAGAGGTAAACAAAAGTATGAATTGACAGGTTAAAGGGTCAGACACACACAGACAGTCAAATGGCCAGCCAGACATGTAGACGCACACACAAACACGTGCACCAAACTTCAGTTTGGCGATTAACTGACAGCGTGCTGCACTGCCATCTTAAAAAGCGTTTACACTTCCAATTAGGTTCAGTGACAAGGAGCTGGGAAAAAATATAGGTCATGTTACATTCCAACCCAGTTTCACATCAAAATGTATAATAGCTAAAACTTACTGGTTTCACAATAATGGCTCTAAAATTGTGAGATGCCCACATTTTTTGGCTTATTCTTTTCTATTGGCCTGTGTCCACATCATGTGACTGTCAAGTTTTTGTCTGCAAAAACAAAACTAACCAACAAAAAAAAAAGGTTGACATTCCTTTTATTCTCAGTAGAAAATCCAATATATTAAGACAGTTTTGGCATTAAAATGCATTTTGATAACATTTCTAGCAAGAAATGTCATTCAGTGAATATATATGATGATTAGATTGTCATTTATTATGAAGATTTCAGGCTTTCTATCGTTGCCAATGTGGTTGCTATGGATGCTGCCATCACTGAAACCATGTAGCTTCTTCTGTCTGTGCGTTGTGTAATTATCTAAGCTGTTATGTTATCTGTGTTATTTTATGAAACTGTTTGGATGATGTTCTATTGATAAATGTAGGTTTTAGAGTGCGCCGGGGATGAATTGAATTTAAAATCCAGAATTTGAAGCTTTGCGATTGGCTGACCAGAGGACCCGACACCTGGAAACATTTTCCTCACTGTCACCATGTTAAGGTTTTCTTTTAATGATATCTTTAACATTTCTCAACATAAAAACACAAAAGCGTCCTTGATAACTCAACAATACAATAGGTTAATGTTAAGGCAGTTTTAATTATTTCTCCTTTGATTCTGAGAAATAGAGTTATATCTGAAATAAACCAACATCTTTACTTTTTCTTAAAATAGATCATCTGGATGCAGTTCAATTACTAGTTTGGATGTTCTAGATATTTGAAATATGCAGTAGATATCTTTTTACAACCATAGTTACAACTCTACTTTGCACTGGAGGAACTACAACTGTGGTGCGGATTTGTATCAAGTTGTATGGTGCGGCTCTAGGGAATTGTAGTTTTTCCTAGAATTGAAAGTTGTAATTGAGAGTAAACTGACGAGTTTAAGTTAATTTAAAATATCTAATTTAATAACCATGTTTTACCCATATTTGACAGTTATTTACTATACTCACATGACAATAGAGGAGCTCTCTATAACAGTTGGTCTGCAGCCCCCTTTTGTTGATGAATTACAATTCTTCAAACATGCACCGAGGTCAAGGTTCAAAGGTCAGTATTTCAAAGCAGGAGCCATGTAGAATCTTTATAGTGACATATGTTACTCTCTAGGTCGAGATCTTTCCAACAATGTATTTGGTTGAGCTTTATGACAAAGTTTTAATTTTCTCATTTCATGGACACAAACTATCCCAGGCCTAGTTTTCGAGAGCACTTTGAAGGCCCAATATATGAAATGAAGCTTTTTGTTTGTTTGTTTTAATGGAAATAGTGACCATATGAGTCACCTTCAGAAATTACAATACTGCTGAAAATCTAGGGCATTTCTACAGGCTTGGAGGAAGACCTGAAGTGCTTCAGTTAGGGTTAGGATTAGGGTTAAGACTGAAAAGACCAACCTGTTCTCATTCAAGCAGAAGATACTATTTACACAGCCCTGCAGATTTTTTGTATTTTATGATTCTTGGTTTTGTGTGTATTTTCTGTGGTTTTATGTAAGCATGACATAGTCCATTCAATCAGAATCTGTTTTATTAGCTAGTGCAAACATACGAAGAATGAGAACCATTTAAGTACAATAATAATAATAATAATAATAATAATAATAATAATAATAATAATAATAATAATAATAATAATAATAATAATAAAGTATTCTTCAAATTAAATTGAAATTTTAAAATCTATTTACAGAATGTAATTATTAATTATTATTAATGGAATAGTTTTGAAATGGAATATAAAACCTGACATGAAATATTGACAGCAGTACGAAGGAAATATAGACTGTGCTATGGACAAAGAAATTAGGTGAATGAAATATATGAAGGTGACAAGAGCAAAAATTAAATGTGACATGTGCATAAATAATTGAATGATGTAACAGTGGAGGCTGAATGTGCTGAACAATCTGAAGTCCAGTTTGATTAAATATATGAAAGTAGCAAGCGCAGGGATTAAATGAAAGAGGTGAAATGTAAAGTCCAGTTTGATAACCCCATCTTCATCCTGTTTATATGGCCATAGTACAAGCTTTGATGCACACACACACATACACAGAACGTTGGAGTACTTTATTGGATGACGTGGCTAAATTGATTGATCAATAAATAATTGAGGAAGACTATGTTTTAAGAAAGATGATTTCATATCAAATATCCTCAGCCACGTATCCTTGGACATATAAATTTAAATGAGAAACTTCACATTTTACAATCACAGGCTATAAAACACCTTTTCTTAACAGAGATGGTGGTGTTTGGATCCGGGTTGCAGCCAACGGGCAGCAATTTGAAATGGAATTAAGCCCACTGACGGCACTTCTTTAACCCTCCACTATCAAAAACTGGCAAAAACACTTTGTTTCTCAGAATCAAGGGAGAAATAATTAAAATTGATGGCCTTGAAGGTGCAATAAATGACACTGAGCCTCACTGGAAACAACTATTTGCTATGTGAGGATATAGTGGAGTGATGGCGACCTGAGCAGTGAATGAAGTCACACTCCCTCTGTGTGTGTTGTTATCCGAGATTCTCTGTTCTTTGTTTTGGTAGCTGCACTGGCCACGTGTGCATTTTAGTGCATGTGAATCCCCATGTCTGTTTCCAAGATGGTGGCTGTGTCACAAACTTTCTCCAATTACAGCTAAACTGTACACTAAAATATGTTCCTGAAAGTGAGAAAAAGGCAATGCAGTAACAGAATCTTGATCCATATTTGATCAGCACTGCCTAGTTTGACAATTTGATCAGTTTTTTTTCAACTTTATTGAGTAAACATTATCAAGTATTGTATTGTTGAGTTATCAAGAACACTTTAGTGTTTTTGTGTTGAGAAACGTTAAAGATATCATTAAAAGAAAGCTTAAAATTCTGGATTTCAAAATCAATTTAACTCTAAAAATCTGCATTTTTTATTGAAAGAACATCATCAAACAGTTACATGAAACAACATAAATAACATAACAGCTCATGTAACATAATTACACAATAGACAGACAGTGATTCAAACAGCATGCAACGTGGTTTCAGCTATAGCAGCATCCATAGCAACCACCATAGCAACGATAGAAAGCCTGAAAAAATCTTCATAATAACTGACAAACTAAACATCATATATGTTCACTGAGTGAGGATTATGAAAATAAAATGCACATTTCTCGCTAGAAATGATATCAAAACACTTTCTAATCCAGAAACTACCTTAAAATATTGCATTCTCCACTGAGAATAAAAGGAAAGTCAGCCTTGTTTTTCATTTGTTTTTTGTTTTTGTTTTCGCAGACAGAAACCTGACAGTCACATGACTTAAACGCAGGCCAATAGAAAAGAATAGGCCAAAAAACAAACAAACAAAAAAGTAGGCATCTCACAATTGTAGAACCATTATTGCGAAACTAATACGTTTTTCACTGTGGACCAACGTAGCTGTTACAAATTTTGATGTGAGACTGGGTTGTACATGCTGATGAACAAAATAATTGACTTTGCAAAGGGAGGTAAACAGTGTCAGAGCTCATTCCAAACTGAAACACAGAAAAGGAGGAACCAAAAGGAGGAAGAAGAAAGGCCCCTGTGAACAGATGCGCGCTCGTCTGATGTACTTACATTGTTAACAGCAGTCAGATTAATTGTCACATCGCACGGGGACATTTCCATTCTGGTGTGAGTGCCACAGGCTCCCGCAGAGACACAGGCAGGATGACCTTTTCACCACAAAGTAGCAGGACACTCCTGGCCACTACACAGCCAGGAGCATTGTGGGATTGAGACAGGCAGATTGTATTGTGTGCCGCACATGCCCTTTTGATAATTAATTAACATAAGTCCACGTCACTTAATCTGTTTGCATGTGGCGTTACTGTTCCTCTGTGTGCCTTGCCCTTTCTCCATGGTGTTATTGCATTGCAAATCGGAGCATACAGTACTCAGTCTGGCTGAAGATACAGGTAGGAACAAATTTGCTTTAGGCTTTAATATTTCTAATGATGGACATCTTATTGTAGTTTTTGCAGATACTAAACCATTTAAGTACTTTGTTTGATCACAGGAGCATGAAATTGGTCCAACTGTGACTGTGGGGAATAAATTGCGTGTGGCTTAATTAATATGAGTTCACTGATTTTTAATGTGTTACTTAAAAATCTCTTTACCTGCTGCATATTAGTTTATGCATGTTTTTTTTCCTCATATACCCAAATTAATGCTATATGTGCACCAAACAGCAACACAAAGTCGGTTTCAACTTTGAGATGGGGAAAAATAGAGTACTGATATATATATGTATTGATGGACATTATCAACCCCCAGCTGCCTCCTCTTTTTCTCTGCCCTTTTCCAAATGTCCCCTAATAGCAAAGCAGCTGCTGGGTAAGACCGAACGCACTGTGTAAAGTGAGATTATGTAATGGCTAGTGTCATTATTTGTCAGCAGTGGATGTGGGGGGAAAAAATCACCTGAAATTGTCAATTTGTCCTCAGTATTTTTCAAGGCCATTTATGAAATGTACAGAGAATTATTTGGTATTCAAGACTTGTATGTTTCCCATTTTTATGTCTGCCTGCAAGCTTGTAATAAAAAAAAAAAAAAAACAGGACCTGCATGGGATGCCTTTGATTTTGATATATTAAAGACCTCTGCATAACTGTTTGTCACCTCTGATTTGTTGCTTCTGATGCCTCTGTGTTGCTGAAAAAGAAAAAAGTATGTCCGCTGAAAACAGAAGTTAAGGTTTGCGCCCTGGTAGTCAGAATTACAAGTAAATATAAATGCCATATAAATGCCTGTCCACCATTTGACTGTGAAACTACATTGGCTGTTTTATCCACAGGGCTCCTGTCACACTTTTCATTACATTTCTAAAATATACTGTACAAGTTGTGGTGTATAATATTTTAACCTCATATAACATTAAGCTGCTAATCTTATATTCATGTTAGATGGTGAAGGTGGTATGTCCCTGTAGTTAGTTGACAAAAAAACACCTTTTGCTTGACAACTTTTTTATTTATTCACTATTTTTGACAGGGAAGTCATCAAGCTAATGTGTGCATTTGATACAGGGTTAGTTGCTGGTAAAATGTTAACAATAGCATGATGGCTAATTAACTTCCTGTTTGTTCAGGTAAATTGAGCCAACATTTCCTCAAGTGACAGTTGATGTTGATGAATGAAGGCTAAAACTTAAGACAAGACAGGACACTGTGGCACAGCATACAGTGGTAAGCTAAATTTGGAATCAAAACTTCATTAGACTGATTAGTCTCAATTTCATAGCTGAGTGGAGCCACACTCAGGTCAGTTATGTTTTTGAAGAATTAATTTTAAATACATTTTTCTTACCCAGTATCTATATGGTGTACAATACACCATATATGGTCGCCATTGAAGCAGTGCATGTGCCCCAACCCAATCCTGATTTTGTCTTTCTATTCAAAACTTTATTATCTACAAGTTTAACTCAGTTTAATATTGTTGATTGATACGTATCTGCTATTGAATGTCAGCTGGTCTGATCTCTTTGAAGTCAATCAAATCCACTGAGATCAGAGTCTTATCAAAGTGTTGGTGTGATGTGATAAGGGCTAATTCGCAGAACACATTTACAATATTTTCTATACACAAGCCAATCTTTTGTATTTTCTTCCCTAATCTTCCACATTTTAAAGAGAATTTTCCCCTCATCACTGCCTACCGCTCATGCATAAGATGCAGGTAGTAAATAATCATTATATTCTCTAAAGTTCTGTGTTATGGAAATATTTAAGGAGTATATTTCCACCTTCATACGATAAGAAAAACAGGATAGATTTTATTTGTTTTGGTTATTCTCTTAATGTTGCGCTACTTTCATTTTGTTAATATTGAGACTGTATTGCTGCAGAGGCAAAGCATTAAAGGCACAATAGTTTACAGTTTACATTTATAGCTATTGACAAAACAAGCCCTAAGGTTGAGACTCATAATGAGATCATTCTCTAGATTCTCAAACATCACTAAGGGGAAATATAAGGTTAAATTATTCCATTATGCAAACATGATATATGTAGTGGGCTATAATCCACACCAAGGGGTCTTTTTGATACTACTACTACCACTACCAACCCTTAATCTAGGGAAAAAGTATGTCTTAGTATGTCTTAGTTATTGGAACTGAATATCTTGTTGGGAATTGAAGTGGTAGATCAATAAACAAAGTTGCAAAAGGGGGGAATGTGGTGTTTGTATTTATATGTGTGTTTCCTAAGGTTCATCTCCAAGCAAAGTTAAAGGGTCTGTTGATTCAGACAAACTGGAGGGTCTTTGGTTTGGAGGTACAGGTGATTGGAAGGAGAGCTCCCAGTGGTCACTGCAGAAGCCATGAACATCCTTCTTAATCAGATCCTGCAGAAGCTGATAGTGAAAAGAGGTTTCACAATGGCCAGGAGTAGTTTGGCTTCTATGCAGGTTTTCCTTACACACATTCTGCAGAAAACTGAGGGCAGAAGAGAGTCTAAGGGTTTGCCCATTATTGTTCCCTCCCATTGAACCTCCTTATGGCAGTGAATGGCCTTTTTGTGGCTTTGGCATGTGAGGTTTGCAGCTAGCTGACAAGCTTCCAGCCTCAGCTGTGTGCCACGAGCCTCTTGGCTTTAAAACGCACTGCTTACTGTATGGTGCTGCAGTCTTGCTGCAGGGCCACGAGGACTCCATGCAGGATCAGGTTCTACCTGACGTGATTTTAATTTCAGAACTTGTAGATTTTTAAGTTGCTATACTGCAATAACAACAATAAGTAATCCAAATTAAACAAAATATGTCATCATGGTTACAATATAATAATTTAATAATAATAATAATAATAATACAGCTGCAGTCATGGTTAAAGAAACATAGCTGACTGTGGGTAGGAAACTGTGGTCTCCTAAAGTCCCATGTTTTGACTGGTGCATTCACAGCCTCTGCAGACTTTGTCATTCTGCTACAGACGACTGACATCCTCCTTTGCTCCTGAGTCATAATCACTGAAACCGCTTTGTCACCTCAATGTTCTGGTTCTGTAAAAGTGACAAAAGGGAAAGTACAGTGTGACCAAAAATATACATGACCAACATATAGTATACTTTACAGTAGTGAAAAACACCCTGTGTCATTGTTTTTATCTGTTGTTTGATGTACAGAAGGAGGAAAAACTATGTCTTTTGAAATTTAAAACAAGCCTATAATTTGGAGAAAGAAAGAAAGAAAGAAAGAAAGAATAGCATTTGAAAATAATCTTAACCAGTGTCAGATGGTACGGGGTAAAGTAACTAAACAAGTGGGGTTGGAAAAAGTGAGTGTTTTTGTTCATTTTTTCTTTTTTGTACGTGGACAGCAATGTGTTTGTACTGTGTATTACAGTGTTGCATTATTGTTTTTCATAATACTAATACAAAAAGAAAATTAAACCTTTTTGCTGTGTAAATACTGTAGCTGAATGTTAGATTGACTCCTTTTGTTACTGCCATCTTTGCACAAAGTTTATTTGGTTTTGTGGCCTTGGACAAAATGATTACAGAGTGGCTTTGACCCCAGAGAGTCTTACAAATTTTCGAAACTACAATTAAATGGTATTCAGAGTGCAGTTTTTCATTTGTGTGCCCACGGTCTGACTACAATTCTGGAGTCTGCTGTCTAACAAGTAAATGTTATGTGACTGTGGAGTTGAAGTGCCATTATTACATGACATGGATGCTAACAGTGACCTTCAGTGCTAAAGTATACGGATAGATGGCACATAGAACATAATCTGGAACATCTGAGGAAACACATCTATCAATTCACTGAAAACAAATAATGCCTTACTGGTGAGAAATTCATACTGTAGCGGTACTCCACATCTTATTCACATATACGTGAAACTTTTGCAAAACTGAGACTAAAAGTTAAGGGCGCCCATCTGAACACAGTTACATTATCATAAAAAAACCTCAGCAAGGACAAATTATATTTATTTTTCTATTAGTAGGAGCAATTTCTCTAAAGCAATTAAAAACTCAACAATGAATTATTCATGCAATTATTCATCATAAATGTAATTATTATACTAATGTTACCTTAGGCTCTTCTACTAACTCAGTGGGAAAACAGAAAAAAGTCTAAATGAAACAAAGCTAATTTTTAACCAAATTCCATTTAAGCATGTAACACTTAATTAATGATGGGGTTCTTAATGAGCAAATGCTCATTTATTAGTGTTCGTGATGTACAAACAGATTAGTGAATTACCTATACAGGCAAACAGGAAATCTCTGATTATTTGCATTTATGGAGGCCTTCTGAGGATGTTAACATTTACAGTCACTATTCTTGCATTTTTCTGATGTTGAAAATGTTGAAACAAGTTTTTTTTATGTTACATATTCTGTCAGATTTCAACAGAAAACAATGTTGTAGAAGATGCAGTATGTTTTCTTCTCCTTTTTATTTGTGCTGATTGGCTGCATTAAAAAAAACAGTGATCTGAATCTGTTTACAGATAACTAGCTGCTCATAATTTCAGTTTTGTATTATAAGCACTAGAATGAATAGGCAAATGCTGACCGAGGCTCTTTTTCTACTTGTTTCTCTGCATAAACAGCCAGTTGTGACAATAACGCTGCACTTACTCAACGGGGATTTGTAGCTTATATGCTAACTACATGAATATTAATTATGCTTTCAAACTATATGCCTTACACAAGAGACTTAGCCTGCATCTAATTATCACTCTCAGCTTAATTCTCCAGCCACTTGCAAGGATTCAGACTTGTTCTTCTTCACATTTGTTTGGAAATTAAATCTGATACTGAGAGCAGATGAGGGAAAAGTTAAAGAACTGTGAGGCAAAACTGAATTTGAAACCAGAGCTTCAACCAACATTACAGAGTGAGAAAGTGCTGTTGATTTATTTATTCCATCCACAGAGGATCACTTTGACTAACAGAATGTCTAACTCACTAGTGAACCAAGCTACAAAGTTACAGGCTGAGAACTTCCACGTATCGCCAGTAGAGAGACATAGGATTCAGAAACCTGCTTTTCAAAATGTTTTGTTAAAATGTAAAATGTTGTTACACGTCGTCCTTCCACCAACATCAGCACCCAAGCAAAATGAGCACCATTAGCAAGGTCAACACTCACATAAAGGCTTTTATTTTCTACTAACTGTACACATGAAAACAGGAAGAAATTTTATGTATTTTTCATTCTCTTGCTGTTAACACGCTAATGCACTACCTCTGTTTATTATTTGTTATAAATAATCCACCCGCCTTTTGTATTTCTAAGATTCTTTTGTCTGGTGATGGTTTTTCTTTTGTTTGTTTGTTTTTTTTACCAGCAGAAACCTCTGAGCAACAATTAATTTATTTTCTATGTTTTGATGAAAAAATCATCACTAGATCCCTCCCAATGAGTTTTTACTGACCTGTAGTGACACAAACAAACAGTATACAACCTTGTACTTCCACAATGTGAACTTTTCAGGAGAAAAGAAAAACAACTGTGTTAAAAGCTTGAAGAAAGGTATTTTTGCACTATTAAATTGGTTTTGAAGTGGTTATATGAACCGACGGTATGAGGTATGAAAAACCATGTGGGAACACGTGAAGGACAGATTCAAGTCAGTCAATCTTGGATGCTTCACGGTGCCAAACCTACATAATGTCAACTCTTACCTGGGTTGCACTGACACACATAGTTAACGTAGTCATTTTCCTATATTTCATTAATTCACAGCTTTCCTTTAACATAATATTTACATGAACTGCTGCAATCTAGTGAATCATGATGAAAGGTACATGTACAACTATAATTTTCATCATTGTCGTGACTGTAAGATGAAAACACACACTCCTCCAAATTAAACGACAAAATTCATTGTTGGTCCAGCCTTTGTCTTCAATAACCGCGTAGTTACGGTTAGGGGACAGTCATGGTCATGCTTTTTTAATTTACATTGACTTACTGGTAATGCGAATCAAGCTGCAATCTCCTGTATTATAGTCCAATGTTTTGTTGACCCATCTATTTGTCACATCCTCATAATTAAATCAAAGACGGTGCATATTCACTCGAAGGAAAATTGCTCACCTAGTGCATGAGCCAAAAAAATGTTTCTAGCTTCTGGTTTGCTTCTGCATTGTATGTCAGGCCCTTTAAAATAGCTTTTCTATGAATATAAAACCTTCATGGATTAAAAATGAAGTATACACAGAGTAATTATTGACCTTGTAGTTCGATGAGTCCTGTTAAAAGTTTTACAGACATATCTTTTATAATGGTGGTCTGTAAGGGAAATGCTTTTTGGGCCGCAGGAGATTTTTTTGTTGCACTACCGCAAGTGACCACTGGGACAAATAAGCAGCAAGGCTGAGTGATCATCCACCCTGACTTCCTTCCTACACGGACATTGTTGCCCAACAAAAATGTCACATGAATGTTGAAAGGTTTTTTTGGGGCACCTAAATGACTGATTCTGTTGTTTTTCTTAGGGAGGGCAGTGCTTAATTACAGTTTCTATGAAAGAGGTAAAGGCAACTAATGAATGTGAGAAGCAGACGGCTGAGATCACGTTCCAACAAGATGATAATTAATTAGTCCTGTATGTCATCTTAGTGCTGTGCTGTGGGATCCAGACACAATCTGCACTTCTGTTAATTGGTTTTGTTTTGAGGCATTTGGACACTTTTATTCAAAGCTGCCAGCCAAATGAGTGTGTAGAAAGTCAGCATGTTGCAAAATAAATTAATTGAGTAACTTTTCTTTTTTAAGAAAGATGATATTTCTTCACATCTAATGTCCCATTGACTGAAGAAATCTATTAATATGAGCCTGCTGGTGATACACAGATGTAAAACTTGGTATTTTTGTACTGTGTATCCTGCTAATTGAAGGGGCACTCCACCAGTTTTAAATATGGGAGGGTCTACTGAACAATGATATGAAATTGCATGATCTATCCGTGTAGGATCCAGCATTTTTGGAGTTTGACTCATTGACTAAAAGTTGTAAAAGATGTCTCAGCGTCTGCTTTTTGCCCCCAACTTAGTCAACTTAATGAAAATAAAATAGAACTTTTTTTTTACACCCCTTCAAATTTGAGTAACTGTGCACAGCAATGTCTGGGCCAAAGAAAAAAATTTGTTTTAGTTTTATTAAAATTATTTTTTAAAATCTTTAGACATCCATTCATGAATTGCACTAAAGCAGTTTTGCTTTAGTTGTCTTGCTAACTGTGTCTAGCTTCATAGCGATACTACGATTAACATTATCAAATTATGGGACCAAAGGGGGAGCATGTACACAGAAGAACAGGAATGAACCGAAAACTGTTCCTTAGGGTCAATTAAAGTGGGTCAATTTGAAGTTGTAATGACACCATCTTTAACTTTCAATGGCGTTCTTCAAATAAATGAAAAGTAAATAGACAGATAAATGTTTCGTCTCTAATAAATATCCTCAGCAAATTCATGTATGAATGAAGGTATAAAATTCCTCATATACTGTATATGTAATATACATGCAAGGAAAATAACTTGTAATAAATATTTATTAATAAAATCTATTTAATATCCAAGCTCTATCCATGATCTACTTCTTCCAACATGATTCCACAACATCAGGAGAGTACTTTTTTGAGACTACATGCATGAGCTATATGTCAAGTCAAGTCAAAATAATTGGTATATCTCCTGTCAGCATCATTGTATAGAAATCATCGAAGAAAAACATCCAGGAAATATAAATAAAGAACCTGAGGGGAAGAGGATACATTCACAATGAATTATGCGTCATACAGTGTGTTTTATTTCAACAATTAGTATTCATGAATGTTCCTTATGTCAATGTATTGTATGGATTATTAATAATGTGGTTTCTCATTTCATGTTTAACAATCTTTCATCATCAGCAGTTGACCTTTCTCAACATAATTGAAACAGATTCCCTTCGACCTCTTTCCTTTCACAAGTCTTTGCTTCCATCCTAGTTTATATTCCTCACTGTGCTTCTTCCTGGCGTACACATTACTATTTGCTTTACCCCCTGCTGCACCTCAGTTGTTTGTCATGCCACGATGAAAGGCACATGTTTGAACTCTATGTAAACTCGTTGTCGTCTCAGCTGACTTTTTTGTAGAAATTCTAGGCCTTCTGAAACCTCAACAGCTCATTAGTGGGTCTCTGGTAGGACAGTGGATTCGTTACGTCTATCAGCGAACAATGAAACATGATTCTGAATTGTTTGGTTCATTGCTATGCTTTTTTTCTCACTTCACAGCCTGTTATTACTAGCAGGGGCAGTTGTTTTTCGCTTAAAGAATAATTATAAGCATCAATAATTAACAAAATTAAATACTATTTACAAATCCTGCCCTATGCAAAGTACGGTATACAGCAGCTGTTATTTGAGAAAAAATAAGGTTTAAACTTCTCAGGCTGGCCAGCAAATTGTGTAACAAATAGAAAAGTTTGTGATGCCTTCATTTTATGCTTTTTAAAACTGATAATGTGCAAAATTGCCATGGAAAATGTGAATACTGCAATCTGCTTTTGGATCTTCAAATAATGTTGAGGGCAAAATGCAACATGTGTTATTTTAGCTTTCTTGTCCAATTGCATTTACATTTACATTTAGTCATTTGGCAGGTGCTTTTATCCAAAGCTACTTACAAGCAAGGCAAGACAATCAAGCATTAGAAGACAGTGACTCAGAAGAGACGTGGTACAAATTCTCAGGTAGCTGACTGGGTACAAGTGCAATGAGAAAGAGAGATAGACAGAATTTTTTTGTTAGTTTTTTTTTAAAGTAAGAAACAACTGGTAGTAGACAAGCATAAGAAATACCATAAACGGGAAGAAAGTGATGCAACAATCGACAAAGTGCTAAAAAGTTACAAATTTTGATTATTTATTGTACATAGTGAATAAGTGTATCTGTTTTACTATACTGTTTATCTGTCTCAATATTAGTACTGAATTGAATATAATGTAATTCAAAACTTAACAACAGCAAATCACATGAATTTCGTCAGTCAAAAGCTGAGCTAACTGCTACTGCTCTGCTAAGCTAGTTAGCTTTTAGCAGTTTTTTTAGTTGTATTTAGTGACTACTTCATTTAGTTATGTGTAGTAACAAACTGAAGTTTTGAGCTCATCAAAATGGATATTTTTCAATGACGGCTAACGGCTAGGAAAAAATCAATAAGTAAGTACTTTAAGTGTTACCTAAGGCTAACCATGGCTATCTCACCAATTAGCTTTCACATGCCAGAATGCAGTAACTATGCAACAATGTACAGTTGTAATTGGATTTTTTACTCTTTATTCTGGTTCACTTTTCTTGTTGTTTTCATGGAAATTACACATTTCTGTAGATTTTTTATGGTAAAATAGACACCAAAAAGTCAGAGTCTGGTCTTAACTCAGTTTTGACCAAATCCAGTGACTTGCATTGAATTGTGGTGAATAAAATAATGGTGAATGGAAATAGTAAATTAGGCTACATTTTCTTTGCACCAGGAAAACTTTCTTATAATTATATGAGGCAACACTGACATTTTTATTTCAGTACAAACAGTTCAGAAGTGATTATCTAGAAGTTTAAGCTCCCTAAAATGTCATCAACCTACCTTTGTCTTTCTTAGATTGTTTTTTTAGATAAAATATGACCAACATTAGCTGATACTAATGAACAATATACACCTTTCCATGTAATATTCCTGCAAACTTTTATTTAATTTCAACATGTGAAAAGGCTTTATAGTTCAAAATCACAAATGACAAATTTTCCTCAGAGAACTTTAAAATCTGTACAACACACAACATTTTCTAGACCATTGATCAGTACAGTTTATCCACAAACTCCACTAACAAAACTATAAAAACAAATATACAAAAATCCTTTAAAATGAAATTAATCCACAGTAAGAGCAACATAGGAGGGATCTCGCCTCCAGCAGGACTGATAATTTAGGAAAGCATAATGACATATTAAGAGTGTAAGAAGTTAAAGAATATGCTGCCAAGCATTTTGAAGTATTGCAGGATCTCATTTTGGCAAAAATCACTGTCTGACTTCACATTTTCTGACATTCATGCATTGCAGGCCCCCAGGGGACCAGTTTGGTGTTCACCGATTGTCTATCTGAAGCGTATAAGGTGATATTTCACAGTGTTCTGAGAGTGTAATGAACTGTTTCTCCTAACACCTCCTCCTGAAAAAATCACAACATTGACAGTTAATGCAGCATGGTGCAAAAAAATACAGTATGTTTGTTTGTTGAAGAGAAGAAAATGTTGTGGTTCTTGTGAGGCAACAATTTCCACAGTGTTAGTGTGAGAGTGGATTTCCTTTGGAAAATTTGCCATATTGAAGGAAAAACAGAAGAGAATCAAATGAAAGTGATGTTGCAAGACCTCAGAGCTGTCTGTCTTAGCATGGTGGATACTGTTTTTGTCTTTGGCTGGAGAAATAGATTTTTTATTTTAGTGATGGATTAAACTTTTGTATGAAATGACCAAATTTCATTTAAAAACCTCATTCTGCCTTTATCTCAATTTTGACTTTACCCTGTCCATATTCAGTCCTTTAAAGTAGTTTAAAAAGCTAGCCCAGGAAACAAAACACAATATTTGAACACACATCGAACAATAATTTCTCTAAGGTCGGATTCATTGGAGGTGTAGTAAAATTTGAAAAGAAAACTTTTTCAAGGACAGGAGTGACATGAGTGAGTAGAGGCAATGTGGTCCATAGACTATTTCAATGAGAAGATGTGTAATTAATTCATCTTTTCTCAATTCCATTGCCTGTCAGGCATCCCTGTGGCACACTGTGCCTTTATTATTTCGCCATTAATGACAACTCGCTATCAATCACAAGGAGTTTCTTAACTCTGAGCTGCTTGATTATGGACTGCTCATCTTCCCATCCTCAACAATGAGTAATTGCCTGGGATCAGCTTGGGGAGTCTATGACAAATGAAGGTTAACAAATGAAGACTTTCAAGTATCTCATCTAAAAGCAATTAATAACAAGATGACAACTCGTGTAAGCAAAGCAACAGGACAGTAGGGGGATGTTTATGTGGTCAAAAAACTAAAAAAAAAAACAGGATGTCCAGAGATTGTGATGGTGCTGGCATATGTCTAAAGTTTCAGCGATTATCATCAATGTTCCAGAGATGCAGGCTAAAGGAAGATGGAGCGAGTGGAAGAGGCAAGTGCAGACAGAGATTTTTCTACAAAGGCCTATAGGGCTGAAAGGAAGCTCTGATAAGGCTTCTAAATGTCTTTGCCAGGACTTGTACTGTGGTGAAAATTGAATCATAACAGACAAGAAAAGATAAGCCAAGGAAATAATCATGTTTTTATTCTTACAGCAACAGCATGATAAAAGCATCAATCTCACCACTGCAGCTATTAAGATTTAAAACACCAATTAGAGGCTAAACGAACGTATAGGTCCATTTAAGAATTACAAGGAATTAAATCAATTGGATTAAGAAGGAATGAGCAACTAGTGTTTGGGATTTTATGAGACAAACAGTGTTGTGAAGAATTTATTTAAAATAAATGTTCTGTTTTTAGATCCAAGTATAACATTCATATCTGTGTGTTGATATGTGATAAGTTACACAAGGTACAATTTTCATCAGAAAATTTTAAGCACATCTTTGACCAACAGTAGCAGCAGCTTTGAAGAAAATTGTGCAAAATGAATGTTTTATCAGAAATGTCAGTCAAAGACAATTTGGTGAGTGAAGTGTGTCTGCAGTTGCATAGGTTCGTGTGGCTGCTCTTTTATTTTGTTGATTTCAAGGATATTATTTTATAATATCTAAATCCTTGTTTAATGGTCTGGTGGTAATGTATGGATTCTCTTTTTCATTATGTAAAGCTGAGTATGCTCAAAATATAGCACTCAGGTCAATCTGAGCATAAACTGGCACCAAAATGGATCATTCCTCAAATAGTTATAACATCACACCTTTAACAAACATAGCAGTAAACTCTATATTGCATATACTAAGTGTAAATTAATGACTAATAATGACTTCTGACATTGTCCCTTTGTCATAACTCTTATCTAAAATAGTGGTTGTCTCAAAAATGTGTGTATAATTTTGAATAGTATGACAAAGTTACTAAAAATTATATCTGATGATAACTTGTACCGGCATAAGAATTCATCATTTTTCATCATTGTTAATTCATGCTTGTTAGTGCATCCAGGAAATCATGATCCTGCGGTTGCAATAATTAATGCAAATTCAACCAATATTGCAAATTTTGCAAAATTTCCACATTTAACAGTCCCTCCAGGAAATTGCGATTTTGCAATCGTAATAATTAATGCGAGAGCTTGCAATTTTGCTAAATTACTGCAACTTTTCTGCTGGGAAATGGCCAAATCAACAGACCACTTGTGATTTGGACCAAATGTTACATTTTGTGTTGTGATAACTTATGTCATCACAGCGTACAGGAAGTGATTACATATGACTGTTCATTGGTAGTAGATTTCATTATTTTCCTTTATTTTCATTTTTCAGAAAAGCTGCTGTAAAATCAAGCATTTTGGTCACAATAATCACAAAAAAACTCTGCAAAATCCTTGAGGGACTAGCTTGTGTTGAGTTATAATACTATGCAACTATTTTCCAGCTCAATATATTGTAGGGAAAATGTAATGTCAGATAGATTGTATTTTTTTTTACATACCAACACAGTAATCATATAATACCTTCTTTGTGAACACACTATGTGCACAATGTTCAGACTCAATCTAACCGCCAAATGTTCTCACTTCATGTTTTCCATTTCTTTTCCTTCTAACATTCTCTCATGCAAACTAAAGCCTGAGTGAGTTTTTTATGTTTATGCAACTAAACCACTTAGTAGGTTGGGGAGACATTGGGGTCATGGTTGGATATTGAATAAGTCTATGCTCATTTGAAGTGAGACATGATATAAACTCTGGAGCTTTAGTATGCCACTCATTGTACCCTCTTTTTCCATCACACTCCTTCCTGTATTGGGACTAAATTTTGCCTGTAAGCATAAATCCTCTGCAGGGTTTCCACTGATTCTTTTTTTATGTATCTTTAGATATGGTTCACTGCTATTCACATATGTTTAAAAATAAAGGCTCAGGATGACTTAACAAAAGACTACCATCAAGCCTGAATAATGCAATGTGATATGTTCTATACAATGACCAGAGCCAGCAGGGCTAATGTCATCCAGTGTGCTGACATGCTTTATGATCGGAAACTAACTGTGGTACATTAAGTATATTGGTGGAAAATTACTTGGCATTCAAACTCACTTCAAAAGGACGGTAAAAGTGGATTTCAGCAGAAAATAAATACACATCCCAATATATGCTTTGCTGATATTTGACCCAGTGGATTTGTAAGTGTAACAAGGTTTATCAGCCACCCAACTCAAGTGTCCCTTGTCAATTGTGGCTTTTCTAGATAAATGACTGCACCGTTTGCCACAGCAGAGGCAAAGAAAAATATCTGACAGCATGATGATACTAAGTAGAGTGAAAGCGGGGACAGGAACTGTGAAGTATCAGTCGAGTTTTCACCACAGAGCTGGTGACTCAGCACAGGCCAGCAGTGGATTTCAATAAATCAAAAAGCTAACTGGACTCATGGGGTGGCCATGGCTGAGTGTTTCTCATTACAGCTGGGTAAGTCAACAAAGAGCTGAGTGACAGTTTGGAGAGGAGCCAGGGGATTATCTACACACATCCGAGGTTGTAAGCAACTTTATTGCAAATTCCTTACTTTACCTGTTTTCCCACAATACATCAACACTCCCTTTTGATTTGTCTTTACAGTGAAACCTACTACAGATTTACTGTCCACAACAGTTGGCTTAGTTCTTCATAACTGTAGCTACAACTATAAGAGCCCCAGCCAAGCAAAGCTGTACTTACTGACAAATACTGCTACCACCAGTAAAGAAATCACAGTGAGTATTTTATTAGATTTACCTCATAAAAGTAGACATACAAGAATACAAGCTGGACATCAAGTTAACAGCTCCCCAACTGCATGACAGGTAAAGTCTTTTAGCCTAAAAATTAACTGGTTAATTATTTGCAAGGCAATTTATCTTCAATTCTCAATTTCACCGATCAACTTAAACCATATCTCCTAAAATACATTTTTATAGATAAAGAAGACATACAGTGGAGGTGAAGGTGGATGTTCAAACATCCCAAACACAGGACGAATGTAGATTGTTATAAGATTTGGGAAAAATCATGAGTTTTGCAAAGTCTGCACGACCCAACCTGATATTTGGGGCCTGGGGGCATAAAAACTAGCTAACAATTGCACAAAAGAACATTAGCATTTATTTGGTGTTGTGGATCTGGCCATCAGACAAATGTCAAGTCCAATTTTCAGTACCCGTCAATTATGTTTTGGTCTCCACCACCTCCTGAGAAAAATATCTGGCCCCAAACACTCCACCTTGTTCACCAGCTATAGTTGCCTGTTGCAGCTGAAACTGAGGTTGATTAGCTTGGAGTTCTGTGTCAGAAAACAAAAACAATGAAGAGATGCCAAAAATGCTGAGGAAAACTGTAGAGGTGGATGATAACTTGTCAAGTTGATAATTGTCAGTATGAATGAAACCTTTTACACATAGTAATCTGATTGATAAATTAACTAAGAGTCAACAACCATGCTACGGCTCTGTTAGGCTTTACTTAGACACAGCAGTGATTTAAGCTAAATGCTAATGCAAGCACATTAACATACTCTCAATGACAATGCTAACATTAGGCAGGTTAATGTTTACCATGTTCACCGTCTTAGTTTAGCATGTTATAATGCTAACATTTGCTAATTAGCGCTAACACAAAACATAGCTGAGCCTGGTGAAAATGTAATTTGTAAGTATTAGTAATAAATGAAGTATTGTGAATTAAAAAGTGATGGACCGACTGACTGACAGACTGACATTTGCAAAAACATAGCATTATTTGTTCTCTACAAAACATACTATGTGCTTATGCAAATTATTTGTATATGACCATATATTTTCATGAATGTATAGGTCTGAAGAATGAGAAAGAATTACAGTAATAAAAGATGAAAATGATATGCTTAAAACTAGGAATGCAATAATATATCACTGCCATGACTTGGGACTTTTTTTCTGCATTAATGGTCATGACTGGGTTAGCCTTCATGTTAAAGGTGCTCTCCGGTTCCCCAGTGAGTGTCAACTTCTCTTAAAGTCTCCTTGAGCAAGACACTAAACCCTTAATTGCTCTGTGGCTCGGTGCTTCCTGGCCGACTCTCCACTTTTAGCTCTCTGGTGACATTCATACATATTCATTATGAGCTATTGTATTGTATGTGCTTTAGGGATAACTCTGTATACCTGTGTTTAATATGGTATTAATTATCTCTTAATAATCATAAATATAGTAAAATGTGCCCTTTAATAAACATTGATTAAACTGGATGAACAAAATTCAACACTCATGATTTTAAATGGTACCACTCTAGGCATATTCTATCATCAAAGACCCATTAGAGCAAGCTTTATTAATACTGACCTGCATAATGAACTATATCACATTCGATAACACTTTTGGTAACACTTGCTTTTCATTGCTGACAGAATCTATTTCCCTACATAACTTGACTGAATGCAAAAGAAGCTGAGAATGCTATTGGTGGAAGCAAACAAAATTACAAGCTCTACTTACGCAAGCAAACATAATTAACAGTCACAGAATCTGACAGTGCACCTGTTATAGTCCTGAAAACCCATCCTGCCTGAGGTGTAAATCTGCTGCAGATCTGCTTCCTCTATAATGATGCCGTCGCTCTGAAATTGTAAAATTGTCTCATTGTCTCAGGTTTTTTGTAAAATGCTGACAATTTCCTGTGAATGTTTCCAAACACACCGTGGTGACCATGCTCAATCTTTATAGTCTTAATGCTGATTTTTTGTCAAGCTCCAGTAAATCTTGCCCTTTCTGCTCAAGGAACTGCATCCTAAGTGGCTGCTGTGTTTGTCTGTATATGTGTCGGTGTCTGCCTGTGTGCATGTGTGCTCAACACTTGACTTTAATGAGCTCATGAAATCTTCCGGACTGCTCTAATAGCTGCATTCTAAGTCTGGGCTAGAGGGTCGCGGTGCGTCGGTGGGAGCCGAGGAGAGCACCAGCGCCTGGCAGCCTGCAGCCAAGTCATCTATCAGCACAGCTTAGGTCCATCGCCACTGTTCAGCACCGTGGCAGAGGCGCAGCCTGACATACACCGCTTTGGCTGGAAATGCAGAGACAAATCGCACTTTCACCCTGCACATTTTGTGTCATTATCTAAGAGCAGCATTCAGAGAGCGAGAAAGAAGGCAGAGCGGGAACGATGCACAGACACAGCCAGTCGTATTACATCCTGACATTTCAGTATGCTCCCAAAATAGCCCCAATCACTTATCTTCCCTTAGATTAATAGTTACTGTTATTACTGGTTATTCAACCCATTAGCAGTTTGTACATCCAGGGGAGAGGTCTCATTTTAAGGATGCCAGTAATTTAAAATACAAAAAAAAAAAGAGAGAGAGAGAGATCTGTCTGTACAAATATACCACCTATTCAGTTAAAGTTGAAGTTTCTCTGTGTTATGTACCACAACCCATATCAGTATGGCTATGAAGGCTCTGAAAATGCCAAGCTTATTACCATGCACCGGCCCGCTTGATGAAAACTAAGCCTTGATTTCAGAAGAAGCTGATATGAGAGGGGGGTCGGGGGGTGGGTGGGAGGGGATTAGCAGCCTGTCAGCATGCTGGAGGAGAATGCAGACAGAGCCCTGATGTAGCTGTCTGTGGCATCAAAGTTCATCTTTATTAAAGAATCTAATGAGAGGATTTGCAAATACAGCATCTAATAAATCACAGATGATCAATGTAGCAGATACAAAGTTGTTGTTTTTTTTTCTTTGTCTCACAAAGAAATATCTGAGTCACAGCCTCAAATTAGAAGTATTTAGCTTGATCGCCACCTTCTAAAATCTTTTTTTCATAATTTCAGACAAGTTCATACTTTCTTTGATCATAATCACTGACCCATAAATAGCACAACCAACGTTGATTAATTTCCTTGAGTTATTACATAGCTCATCATGAAAAAGATACACGTATTTCACAAGATTTGGCTTTGTTTCAGTGTAATGCTGAGCAGTCAAATCCTTTCTAAACTATGAATCCTAATATCACTTCATGCGACGAGGAGAATCATTAAAAAACAGTAAAACCACAGAGACAAATGTAATACTTAATGCAAATTTTGCACAAGACAAAGACCTCATTCTCTGTGGCCAATACGGTATTGAATGTGAAAAGACAGTGGAGGCAATTAAAGTGGAAGAGATCTAGATTTCCAATATTAATCCACATTTTAATGTATGACTTGTTAAATAATGCGGTCAATTCATAATACATAACACAGGAGGTAACAAAGGCACTATACCACAGACAGGAACTGCTGTCTGCGGGTATAAAAACGCTTAATCCTTCAGAAATAATCAGATAAATCTTCACATAAAATAATTTCTCCTCTTGTAGTGCGCCTGAATAATCCTTTACTGTGACAGCAGAAAGATGGGAGCAATGGTCATTGATCGTAGCAGTGATTGTAAGGAGGCACTGGATTGAGTCAAACAATCACCCGCAATTACATTGATTGGATGAATCTCCAATAGAGAACTGCGGCTAAACAAAGAGGAAGCAGTTGGAAACCAGAGAGGACAGTGTGAGGTGATGAATGATTCACTGTGTATTCTGCACCTGTAATTTAGTTTGACAAGCTGATGAGACTGCGCCGCATGCCGCACTGCATGCTAATATGCTTCGTGCACACTAGTCCTGACCACCTCTTAGAAACGCCTCTTACCACATAATGCGCTGAAAAGTTTGAAAATAATAACACAGAGTGAGGACCGAAGAGTCTTTGATGAAGACAGGAACTGGCCTCTGTTGGGGTTTAATTAGACATCAAGAAGTTTGAACAACCCCACTTTATCAGTCTCACCATGTGCAAGAAAGAAAGAAAAAAATCCTCTGACAGCTTACAGTACGTCTGGATGAAAATGACCTATTCCTATTCAATAGCAAAATAATTCCACATGTGTGTCCTATCTTCCCTACACCTGCTCATCACTCACATCCATGCCAGCGCACTCTCCATCCAGAAATCATATCCTATCACCCTCCTCCAAGACTGACAAGACTGTCTTCCCCTTATTTTGTTTCATTCCTTTCCCATACGTCTAAATCCTTCCATCTGGATGAGAGATGTGCATGATGATTTATGCCAGTTGTGAAAACAGGCATCCAGCATCTTCACACTGTGCAAGCTGGTTTTTGTTCAAAAGAAACTGGTGCACCATTTTACCAAGCTTTGTCACCTTGTAAGCACTTCAGAAGTTACTGTGTGTATAATGTGATCTTTTTTTTTGAAAGGCTGAATAGTGTCATTATTTTTTCTGTTTTGTTTGTATTTGAGGTTTAAAACTAAAATGTATTATAATATAAGGAAAATATTCAGAGATGTTCTTCAGAATGCAAAATTGAAAAACAAAGGAAATCATCCATGTAACCTAAGATATCCAGAGAAATTTAAAAGCAAGATACTGTAAAAAGGCAAAGGTGTCATGACAACATGACAGTAGATAAAATAATTTTCTCCTCTACAGATGCAATTTGGTTTCATTGCCATTCCAGCTCCAACACTAACAACGCTCATATAGAACATTTTATCTCTAAAAGAGCAATGTAGAAAACATACGCTAGCATGCGTCTCACTTTTAGCCTACACTGAACTCTCTTTTTCAGGAGTTGAAATGACAAACGTTGCCAGCAGCAGTTTATATGAGCTACAGTTAATCAAATCTGATTCCATAATTAACTGGACCAAAAGCCAAATGAAATTATCGGGTGTTGTTGAGCTAATGTGCTTTCTGGAAGTCTGTGTCTGGACTAGGCCAAAGATTGCTTGTTAGGGAAAGGAACAGATGATGAGTCGTCTCTGGTGAAATCAACAGCTGTTTGCATCTTGCCAAATTTTAGCAGATGGAAAATTCTGCTTGTTTACTTGTTTATTGTCTGAAAGTTTGACCTGTTGTATCTTTTCCATCTAATATCTGGTGGGCTCGAAATGTTAGTGCTACTTTGAATTGTATGAGATGAGTTGGGTGCTGTTTTGAGGCTTATTTAGTTAAAAAGTTTAGTTAAAAGTTAAAAATACAGCTCATTTTACAGTTATACTTGCAGAATTACAATTCTTAAAAAAAACTTCCTTCATATAAAAAATAAAAAAGTGAGTTCATAAAGGGTTTGATAAAAAGGATTTCTTGATGGTCAAGAGATACAAAGATGTAGTCAGAGGTCAGATGATCAGTCAGTGGTAAAACTGTGCTGAGGCCAGAAACAAAACTTTAGGATCCTATTTCTCACCCATTTAAAAGCCCATTATCTTTGTGTCTCTGCTCTGCCATGCGCCCACTCTCCTGTCTGTTTTGCCTTTTCTGACACATCAGATTGGACCTCAGAGTTAGCGGGAGAGATATGTAGAGCTCACATGGTGGCCGCTACTTTGAATTACAAAGTGAAAAGTGAAAAGCTGTTTTTGCTCGGTGTGGAAGCAGCAGTTTTCTTGGATTGAAAATGATGATAAATAAATAAATAACACAAAAAAATAACCCAAAAAACAATAACAACAACAAAAAAAGAATACAGTATGTGTATGCTTTGTTTCAGTTTCCAAGCAAAGCAGATGGAGCTGGCTCATTTTTAAGCATCTACAATTACCGCAAGCGTACTATCGATGCCCAAAACAACAGGCAGCAGAACCAAATCTGTGTTGGCTAAACCAGAAGCTAATGCTTCATCAAGTCCTGTTAATGCTCTGGCAAGAAGGATGAAGAAAGAGATCACCCAACTGCATGCATTCACACTGGTATTGTTTTTCACAATATGAACAAAAATGTTTCTTTTTGTTATGACTAAAAGGTTAATTTTAATTAAGGTTTGTGCAACAAAACATTGCTGTTATTTTAGTATTTTACAGTCCAGTCCATCCCCGTGTTCTTTGATTCATTTCCCACCTTTGTGCCAGCAAAATATGATGGATGAAAATTGCATCCTGTCATCTAAACTGTACATGTATGCATGCATAAAAGT
This sequence comes from Thunnus albacares, assembly GCF_914725855.1. Taxonomy (NCBI): domain Eukaryota; kingdom Metazoa; phylum Chordata; class Actinopteri; order Scombriformes; family Scombridae; genus Thunnus; species Thunnus albacares. Next base: position 8,372,896 of record NC_058126.1, read on the forward strand.
AGAGGTAGTCAGGATCACGGGTTAGACTTTGCGGTGCATACTTTGTATGGAAATGCATCATCCGCACCGTAGAATTGTGGCTGAGCAATGTGTTCCCTCCAAGGTACCGAAAATTAAAGCATCAGAGACAAAATAGCTTGTCAAGCTCTGCAATGCATAAAGTATAAAGGTGATGATTAATAATGCCTAAACTAAGATACTTATACATAAAAAAATGATAGACTGTGTCTGTTGTCGGAAGCTCCTTTGTCTATGTGGTGACTTATGAGCTAAACTGTGTGTCTACCAGAACATTGTTATGTTCACTGATGCAGTACTTCATCTAAGATGAAGAATTTAACAGAGAGCCACTGTGTTCTTAACCTGTAGAAACATCTGCAGACAAATAAAAATCATGAGTATTGTCACCTAATTCAAAAGCCTTTTTGTTCATTGTTTATGTTAGAAAAGCTTTACTTTAGCAGATACATGAAGAGCTACAAACACTTCAAATCAAATGGTTGGTGATGGTCACCAACCCTGAGCTGATAGCAAAATTCACCCTTCCAACACTGTTCAGGGTAAATTTATGTATGCTGTTAATTACAATTCTAGACAGTTTTAGTTGATTTGTTGTCTTGTGGTCACATCAAGCATGTTTCCACAATCGCACAATCACTAAAAAGGAAAATCCCATTAGCTGTGCTTCAATGAACACCGAAACAAACAAATCTTACATGGGGCAGCTCAGACTGTTTGCACAGACACATTCTGTTCCTTTGAGATGGCTGATTCAATTTAAAGTGCTCACAGCCAAAGAGTTCAACAACCTTTGATTAAACTGACATGTTTCATCATGTAACTTATGTTGTATTAAATATCACAGGAGAAATCCTCCTTGGGAACAATTAACCTGGAGCACCATGTCAACCGTCACAATGAGATACTGTATCAAACTTGTACTCCTCTTCATAGTGTTGTTAGTGAACATCTGGCTCATTTGTGTGAGTTATATTTTTCATTGTAAAGTCTAACTAAATGTTGACCTTGTGCTCGCTCAGACTCCAGTGAGGGCTACAAAAAGGTAGCCAAAGTAAAAATGTCATGTGAAGCCAATTATAACCAACACTTTGAAGGATTTTGCCAATTAACCAAGTGGCTCTGTTACCCCCAACCTCCCATTTTTACCTGATGTTTATTCTTGACCCATATCCTTTTAGAATAATTGTTTCTGTCTCTGCTAATGAATGTGACCTGGACCCGACTCCTGAACTGTGACGGCTTTGAGCAGACTGTTTTTCATCGAGGAGCACTCACTGCTCTGTTAGAAGAAGCCCACTTTTATTAAGGTATAAGTGAAGGTAAGTGTTTGTCAGTTAACATCACATATTAGTGTGCTCATCCTGAAAACTACCTTTAATTTTTCATCATGGCTTTGATCAAAGTACCAAGACAAATGCATTGTGTTACATATATTAGTAATAATACTCTTTCTTCATTGTTAGTTCCACTGCAGAACAATCATATGGGCTCCCCTGACAGAGTTGAACAACTAAACAGCAATGCAAATTTTCATGTACAGCAAATGTAAACTTAATCAAACACAATGTCCTCTGGCAAACAAGAGTCTCAGTTTATCTGTTTGCTCCCATTTAAGGACCATTAACTGTTTTCCTCATTTCATTCTGTTTGTCTCTTTAGATGAACCCCAATGCAGCCTATCTATATTGGCTTAATTCGTCTTTTGGTTGTTTTGCACATCCGAAATAGTAATGCATCTAAAGCAAGCTCATGAGTCTTAGTTTAGGGCTGCTTGGATATTCCATCATTGTAAAAAACAGTCTTCTTTGGTATTGTGAAATGTGCTGGCTGCTTGTATTTGCTGTGGAAAACACAAGTGATCAGAAGTCTAGGCAGGTGGGCATAGCTTTTATTTTGGCACATTGCAGGTGGAAATGGAAGATGAGTTCAGTGTCCTCACAGTACAGTATGTGAGAATAGCCGGTCATGAGTCAGTTCCCTGGAAATGATCTTAGAGCAGGAACATTACTGAAAAAAAAAAAAACAGATTAAACAGATGAAAAGTGCTGTAGTAGACTCACTTTGGTAGTTCTTCAATGTACAAAATTACCTTTCATTTAATTGTTTCTGAGAAGGAAGTAGATGAATAATGGGATACATGTCAAGGTGATTATAGAGGCAAAAATAGCAGACAAACAGAATAAAAACAGGAAATTAGGAGGAAATTAGGTCTAGGAAAGTAGGAAGTTATGTCATTACACTCCCATACAGTTAGTTTGACAATAATGTCTGTTCCATGTTCATAAGACATAACAAGGCTTTACATAAAGCCTCCTTTTTCCCAAATTTGGGACATTGTGCAAGCTACAAGCCCATTTTCTTGCAAAAAGGTAAACATTTTTTTAAATTTAAGGTATACATTTGTAAATCTTGTTAGCATTCAGCAACATATCACTTGAGTCTGTTCAGACTGTTTAGTGTATTTAGACTGGATGCAATGCAAATTTTAGATGCAGCACGACTGTGTACAAAGACTTAAAAAACATAAATAAATAGACATAATAGGGTGTGAAAACACATGAATTCACTCTAGGTCACTCTAGCATCAACTGGTGTGAAGACGTACCGATGCAAGTTGGCAAGACCATGCACATAAAACAAGGTAAAAATTAACTTCACGTTCAGTTTGAACACACTTTCAGTCAATTTTATTAACCTGTACAATAAATTCTAGTTTAGCTTAGATTGTGGAGAGAAAATGTCATGTTTCACCTTTTCAGGAAGAATAATGAAAGAAACTCTCGAAGCTAAAAGAGACTACATTGCTTGAGATAAGTAACCCATTGTAGTGGACCTTTTATTGTTGCCTTTGTGCTGGTTATTGTCACATTGTAATGCAGCAGAGCAGAGAGCAGTGCACAGTGAGATTTGAAAGTCCTTCAATAGGACCAAGGTCTACTGCCTGCCAAATTTCCTGGAAAGATTTTCACCAGTTGTTTAGATCTTTCTCTGAAAGACAATCAGAGTCACAGAAGAGCAGAAGAATAAGGAGAATGTACTTTTCCTGGAGCTGCAAATCAATTCTGTTGGTTACCTTTGCAGAAAATAGAATCAGGACCAAGCTTGCCACGGCAGTTTAAGTGCATAATTTGCCATTAATGAGTGCAATTTTGCAGGCTAATCTTCCTGTTGAGTTCAGTGAGAAGTTCAGCATAGGAAATCAGCAGTGACTAAAGACCCATTATTAATGTAATGTGTGCATCTCTAGTTAGACTTTTGTATCGAGCCAATAGCTGAAGTATTGTACTTATCTAATGAATATTATAGGATTATAGCATTATACTTCACTTTTGCAATAGTTGGACATTAATTAAAATAGTATTGTTGAAAAAGAAGTGATGTAAATAAATGCAATACAAAACTTGAGTCTTAGTATCCTACAATTTTGTATTGAACCAGTCAAATAAAGTAGAAATTTCATAAATTCCAATATACTGCCTATTCAAAAAATGACCTGAATTTTTTCAAGGTGCAGTCGCTGTTGTTCAGTTGGGTGGTGAAATTGGAAGACCGGCGATGAAGAAATCAAATACTGTTAAGATGCACATTTGCCATTTCCTCAGGAAATATAAGAAATTTAAGCTGCATCAAACCATTTTTGACCACAATGGGGAAGAAAAATCAGAAACAACTTGCAAACATCAGAGTCTTGATATATTAAAGGCCTACAAAGCGCTTATGGCCAATAAAATATTACCTGGTAACAGTATTATTGTATCATTACCTTAGACACAGACACCAATATTCATTCACTTTTTATCCCTGGTTTGGTCCAGTAACTCTTGAGAAAAATATCTGTATCTTTGGCTTGCTATATGTTCAGATCTTCCACAGCTACATGTTGACTTTGGCTCTTTGCAATGTCTTGGCAAAGAGGATCATGGGAGCTCATGAGCTAAGAGCTGCCCATGTTGAGAGCCACTGAGACTCAACCATATGGACAATCAAACACTTAGATGAAAGCAGCTGAAATCTGAAAATCACCGCAGACGTGGGTGTTGATTCTCAGTGGGATAAATAGTATTAGCAAACATTTTACATCACTGGCAATCATTTGATTCATATAACACAAAGCTTATGTTTCAGTATAGGAAAAGTTCTTAATACTTTTTTTTGCTGAATACCTACTGTGACGCTTCATGTTTCCACCCTGATGAACTGAAATTTTGATGCACTGATCACTCAGGAATTTCATTTTTGCAATATCAATGTAAGTTTAATTTCTTACCATGTGGACAAGAAGAAATGTCAAATTTAATACTGCATTAAGAAACATCTTCACTGATTTATGACGACAGTTTATCCAGCAATCAAAAGAAAATCCCTCTGAATTGTATATTTTTGTCCCTTCCACGAACCCGTATTTTAATTTTATGACTTTCCTGATTTAATACTCATACCATAAATATTAAAGTTCAAAATTTGTTTAAGTGTATCCATGTGGGCATGTTGCCAAAAGCAGTGGTGCAACAGAAATCTAATATGAATTAGATTCAATGTGAATAAAGCAACAGCAAGGCCTCAGTGCAGTCTGCATAATCCAGTAGTCCCAGAAGCTGCTCTAGTTTGAATGAGGAAAAGATCTGCATAGAGTTGTTAAATCAATTAGTCAAAGCCTGGCCTAATAATTGCAATATAACCAGATAATTTCCAGCTCAAAGCGCTCTCTCAGCTTTTCCTCCATCTTTCTCTTTGGCTCTGTCATACCTTCAGGTATTTGAAGCAGGCCGGCTCTCAAAGGGAGAGAGCGGGATAGAACCAGGCAGACATGTCGTTGGTGCTGCAACATTAGGGCCAGTCTGTTAGGGCTGTCTCTCTCTGTCACAGTCTCAGCCACTTCTCTGTTATCTGTACTGAACACATGTCCACCCGTACTATTACACACAGACTGCTAATGGAGCATAAGACTGAGGTGGACCTCCCATTCACTGCTGGTTCCACCACTGCTTCTCTGACTCAAATGGTATTCATGGCTGCACAGAAAGAGACACAAACACACGTGCAAACACGTTCTTGACAATCACACATTTTCTATGAATTATAAATGTACTCCAGATTTTTTTTTTCCTCAAATCTATGACAAAGCGCCCTTATTTTACTGGTGGAGGAAAAAAAAAAGATTATTTTCACGGAGACGGACAATGGACGGCTTTGCTGGAGGCAAAATAGCTGTAATAGAAATGGTAATGTCCTCCTTCTATCTGATCACGTTCGATTTGAGATGCACTCTCTGGGTGGCAATTTGAGTTATAGAGCTTTCCTATTTCCTTCCTCTCTGTCTTTCGGGCTGCATCCAATAACACGGTGGGATGCTGAGAGAGGACTGTTTAGAGCCTGACAGAAAAGCAACTCAATGAATTTGATCTAACTCTTTGATCTTTCAGATGCATGCTTATGCACATACACACACAAATCGCACACACAGGGGAGCACAATTACTTTCTCTAATCCCTTCCATGTTGCTGTGGGGCTGGAGTTTGTCCCAGTATATACTGGGCAGAAGTCAGGGAAATACCCTGGATAGGTTGTGAGTAAATACGGTGGCTACACATTCTTAAAGGTAATTCTTTTTATTTCTCCTCTGGTTCATCTGCTCATTCTTGTTTTCTACTTCCAACTTGATGCCAGTCCAACATGTTATTGTTATATGGGAGGAAGCTGAAAACACAAGGCCAATCATCTTAAGTCATGTAGAAGAAAACAAATATATTCATGCCACAGCCTATAGCACCAGCAACCCTCTCTCCTCAAATTTACATTTATACCACTTGATTGTTTTGCCGAAAATGTTTCAGAGGAAAACTGCTGCCTGGATCATGTTCAGTGGTGATTTTTCTCCAGTCCTGAAAGTTTAATGTACACCACAGAAGTCATAGGGAGGTGGACTTTGACACAACAAACTTGGATTCAGGTACTGAATATGGTTTAGGTTTATATGCTACTGAAACACTTACTGTAGGTTAGGTTATGGAAAGATAGTGGTCTGGTTAAATATTGAACAAGTAAACACAAATGTTGACATTTTTAATATATAACCAAGATTACAACTGAGCGTCAAAATAAATCTATGAAAATGTTGATTATGCTTCACTTACCATGTGCGAATATTATAGGGCGAAGAAATTAAATATAATAAAAAATGAATTGTTTGTAAATGTTTTGCAGATATGTCCATTAACAACCTAATTTAACCTCATATAAGTAATCATGAATTAGTTAATTGTGAAAGGATGAAATTAACATCAAATGAACAACTTTCGTCCGCAGCTGAAGGTCATGTGAGAGTTAGAATATAAGAACATAAATATATTCACGTCACATTACAGTTAAAACCTAAAGCATCAGACAAACATGTACATGGTAAAAGCAGGCATTCCTGTAAGAAAACATTAGTGCTTTCAAAATCAATTTTTGAATTGATTTAAAATAATTAATTTGTTAAAAATTTGCATGATTTATGCATTAATGTCTTTCAGAATCTGTAGCAGCCTCAGTTTTAAAGCTAGAGTGACAATACTGTTATCATTTGAAACTAGACGACCATTGAACCATGGCGTCATGATAGCTTGTTGGGAAGGGGGGTAAATAACTTTCCTAATTTAGGCTAAATGTTGGTGAGGGAAAAGAGGTCCCTTCTCTCTCTTTCTGTCTTCCATGTGTGAATCAGAATCTTTCCTTGTTTTTTGTTTTTTCTTCATATTTGCATGGACGATCATGGACCTTGTTGAAATTCGACTGGCACTTGAACATGGAACACATTTATTGTTGTTAATTGTCATTTATATTAGTGCATATAAGAAATGATTGCCTTCTAAGATGATATTTAATTTTGATTGCTTTGATGGTTTTGAAATTCAACTGGCACTTTAAAAGCCTGGCTTTTGTTATTATTTGTTAGTGCATATAAGAAATGTGCCTTTCAAGCTGACAGTCAGTGACCTTGATGGTTTTATTGGAAATCTGTAGTTCACAGGAGAGAATCTGTGTTCAAAGTTTAAAAGATAATAAAACAATAGTATCTGAACTTCCTCGATATTAATTGTACATGAATTCTGTGATTTTACATTTTAATATCCATTATTACAAGCCTCAATATCAAGAAGAAAAAAGCAATTAATCATGATTAATCACAGCAAACTGTCCGATTAATTAGTTATTTTTTTTAATCGATTAACAGCCCTAGAAAACATGCTTTAGAACATAAATGATAAGAAGTCAAGACATTCAGTCTGTGTTCTTACTTTGAGCCATCCAACAGATTACTAAACCACAAAGAGGTGATGTTAATCTGTAAATGAGAATGCTTATTTTTATATGAGTACCCTAAGTCCAAAGAGTCTTAATATAAGAGTAAGAGTTATCTCTTATTATAATATCTGGTTATTTAATGTTGTAGTACATTTAATCTGGCATATGCTCTGTGTGTTACAGTTATAGTTCCTGCATCATAATTGAAGGGGCTTTCCATGCTATTTCCCATTACTGTAAACCATGTTGGGGATATGCCAGCCCTCCGTCTTTCACATACTAGATTATATACGTGTTTTTATGCAGACTTTGATTATGGGTGCTTATTTACTGTAAATCTCTAGATTGACATGGCTGTATGTTGTTGTTGGATATGAAATAAATACTTCTACTCACAGAGAATAAAAAAGAATTTGAGGAAACACATCATAGAGGATGTTTTAGAAGTATAGCGTCACATACATCACGCCGGTTCAGAATTATTCTCTGTGCCAGAGAGACCACAGGGGCCAACTGCACTAAACAAAAGGCAGTAAGGAAAAAGAAGTCTTAGTGGATGACAGTGACCAATGAGCACCACTGCACCCTCAGGCTGAACCCTGAGTCCATTTAATCTGCTTTTCCTCACTTTCTTATCAACCAACTGTAGAGGCTCTGCTAGCACCCGCAGATCTAGCAAACCAGACCAAAAAGTCCATGTTTTACACAAACTCTAACTTTCCGAAAGTTGTCAGACTTGTAAGAAAGGAGATTGTTAAAAAAAAAGACAAAGAATACAACATTTATATATCTTTTTTTTGTTGTGGAATTGAAGAGACAGCAAGAATTTGCTGATTGCAGGTTTAGAGAACAAATAAGGAGCTTGGAAGCGAAAACACCTCCTGCTGTGTCTGGAAAATAAGTAGAATAAAAGTTACTCAAATGGAGAACAATAGTAGCTTAAATACTCTCAACAGCTGTGACCTCTTATCAGGAGACTCCATGGGAATATGAGAGAAATGCAATATGGGGGTCAGAGAAAGGCCTCATCCTTCTGAACAATGAATCTACTGGCAAAAATCAATGGTAAGGGGATTTATGAAAAAGTCAGAGGTGTGTTGGGTGGGGGGTGTTTTTGAAATGTTTTTATTCATGAAAATAAATCAGAACCACAGTGGGCCTATATACACTATGAAGCATATTAGGCTATTTCTTGCAGCTGTTATAGTAAGATTTATAAAATAATCATGAACCTTAATAAAACAATTATGAAACTTGAACTTGACCACTGCATTTGCAGAAATATTGCAAATGCTCCCCCCCTGGCAAATCACATCCTGGTAAAGCATTACATTACTCAACATTACTATTAACTAGCTACAGATAATCTTCAGGCTAAAAAACACAGCTCATACAATATTTGAACTGATGTATATTATGTTTTGGGAGAAATATTTGAGCTTCAGGCTGATTTTCTTTCTATCAGGGTGTTAATTCAAACCGTGTTAATTCAAGCTGTTGTTTTTTTTTTTTATAGATGAGCCTGGAGAATTTAGGACATTGTGTTGTGAAAACAGAAACTCAAACCTCATGAATCATAATTAAGGCTAGTATGAAAGAAAATTTTTTTTTTTTTTTTTTTGAGCTGTGATTTTATACAATAAAATCACAGCTCAACACATCAGAGGTCTGTGGGCGGGATTAAGCATTATGATGTCATCTTCCTGTGCCAGAGGCAGAAACATGGCCTTGAGAATGCATACAAGCTTGGATGAGATCAACACAGCTTTAATGTGAGACTGTTATGGGGTAATGATAAATGCCAAAACATAATGAAACAGTGGCACAAGAAGAAAAAGTGGTCAAGTTACTGAACTGCTACACTGCAATATCAAGCTAAAGTTTGCTAACATTAGCCTCCTCAAGCTATTATTCATACTAGACCAAGGAAGGCTATAGCAGCAAAACCCCTGAATGTATTGAACTTTAAATTTTCATGAAGTCAAATCTTCATGAGTAAGAGAAATAATTTTATTCTTTCAAAACTTACACAGTCTCACTTTAAAGGTTTTTAGAAGTCTACTTAGGCGTAGTTTTTCATCAGTGTTAAAAGAAATGCTCTGAACAACCACTGAAGCTTTTGTGTTGACTGGAAACAACATCAACAGGACTGGTACGTCAGTCACAATCTGTTAGCCTAAAATAATACTACCTTCTAAACAGACAAAAATGAGGATGATGTCTGCAGAATTAAGTAAAAACTAAATGGCAATGCAGTTTGATTATCAGGATAACAAACTGACCACAGCTTCAAATTTAAAACATGTAGTCTGTGATATTTCTGCATATACGAGCCAAAGCATTGCTACAGCATAGACGAACCAATCAGTTGCTTGTTTATTTTCCAACTATCCCACCATTAAACATCAACAAATCATTAAACTGTGACATATTTCTTGAATAAAACATGACCCGACATCATGAGAGCAGGATCAGTATATAATATACAAACACATTCGAATGAAAGGTTACCGGCTTTTCTATCACAAAATAACTGCAAAGGCTGCACTCTGTTCTTTTGCTGTTACCCATTTGCCATCACTATGAATGCAACTTCACTGGAACAATTTTAACATATACCAGTGACTCAGAGGAATTCTCCAGAGACAGTGGAAGAATAATTACCACTTCTATTCCTGGGTGAACAGTAAAGCGCTCGTTCAGGAATCCTCAAGTGGCCCACCAGTGCTGAGAGCCACCATGCTCCAGCTTTAAATGTGATAAGGCAGCAACTGATTTGCATGATCCACTTACTGTGTGATGTTAAAATTCAACACATTCTGAAACAAAAGTCACTTTTGGGCAGAAATGAATGAATTTTCTAGAGAAACTAATCAACCCTTTCTATCTTTTTTTTTAAAGGATATGCTAAAAAAAAAAGGAATAAGAAAGAATATTTTTCACTGAATCAGTTTATTGTGGTAGGCACTCTACTGTATATGACACACATGTGGCTAAAGAAGCCTTTAAGACTGTATAGGAGAACCATGTATTTACAGATCAATTACAGACTGATTTTTGTTGCTGTCAGAGTTGTCTTTCCAGCTGCCTGTTTCCCTGAATAGAACATTTTTAATCACACTGATTAGGAAGATGGACATTAGTTCTAAGGCTTTCCATGTGATGATTGTCCCAGACAGTTGTCCTGTTTGAATAAATTAATCAGATCAAAGTTGTGTCCCTGACGATGGGAACAGCACATGCATCAACCACAGATTTGCTTTCTCCTTGGGGATGGGAAGTAGCCATTAGTCAAGAAAATGATCTGATCACTTCTGTCAATGACAGTGTTGTGAACAAGCGTGTTGCATCACTGAACGCTGTGAGGGGTATTAACCTCGATCACATTCCCTTTCTTGGGAGCTTTCAAATCTACTTTGTAGCCTAAGAATAGCAGCTATTGTAGCAAGGAATTATTGGCTGATGTTTTTGTCTGTTATTCTCTGTCTTTGTATCTCTCTGATACGCTATATCACATGGCTGAAGCCAATAAAACACTGACTGAAAAGGCTGAGCATGGGCTTGTATTACATTTAAACCATAGCCTTAAAGGAAACCTTGTAAGATTTCCAGTGTAATTCAGCCGACAGCCCTCTCACTCTGTCTATAGAAATCGTGGAATGATGAACTTCTAATCTCTCCGTCCTCTGTTTGCTTTGTTGTTGTAGTCTCCTGTACTTTTTTTTTTTATCCAGGTCAGAAGCTTCATTCTGGTTTCTAAAGTCTCTTTGAAAAAGAAAAACTCCAAGTGCAGCACAAAACACCAAGTGAGGCCAGTGTTCAAAAATTCAGTGCACTGCCACCACGCTTGTGGAGCATTCAGAGCCAGATGGTTTCTCAGAGTGAAAAGTCAGTGTCGTATTAAAAATGCATCCTTGTTGGTCTAAGAAGTTGTAGCTAAATGGAATAGTTGCTGCGTTTTGAGTAGTTTGGATTTAATTCAGTATGTGAATCTCTGACCTTTGACCCCTCCAGTATAAGCTATGCTAGAAGCTATGGGTTTTATTTGGAGTATACTTCCCGCTTTACTGTCTTCTGGTGATCAAAGCAGCCGACACGTCATTGTGGCATCATCATCAAAGTGGCTTTTTGTTTTACAGAGAACTATTAGCTATAAATTCTTCAGTGCACTATCAGGTTTTGGGACATTTTGGCAAATGCAAATAGCCTGCCTGGCTCAGTCCAAAGGTAACAAAATCTGCCTGCAGGCACCTCTAAAGCTCATTAATTAACGTGTTATATCTCATTTGTTTAATCCGTACAAAACCTGACATGTTTCCCTGTTTTCAGTCTTAACGCTAACCTAATCTTCTCTTCAAGTCAAGTCAAGTCAGTTTTATTTATATCGTGCCAAATCACAACAGAAGTTATCTCAGGGCACTTTTCACATAGAGCAGGTCTAGACTGTACTCTTTAATTTACAGAGACCCAACATTCCCTCATGAGCAAGCACTTCTCTAGCTTCATATTTAACAAACAAATATGAGAGTGGTATCAATCTTTTCGTCTACCCCTCAGCAAGAAAGTAAATAAAATGTCAAAATATTTCTTTAAAGGGTACTTTTCAATAGCAGTCATGCTTTTTAAAAGGTCTGATCTTCCTTAAGATGAGACATGTCAACAAATGATCGCCGTCTCCCATGTAGCCAAGCACAAGGGCCATGAATTAACTCAGTTTTGAATTCCCTGTATGCGCACGTCCTGCTGTCATTCGCATGTCACATCACTGCTCAGGAAGCTGAGGTTGACCTTCTCATCAGGACAGGGGTGCACGATGAAGGACAAGAAATCGCTGTACCATTAACACGGCCCGGGCTCTACTTGCTCTACATCAATGGGGGAATACATTTTTATGATAGAGCCCCAGATGATTTACTGTTCCTATAAACGTGCTTTCAGTGATATTGCAGAGCTCAAAGGAATTTAGAGCAGCATATATTCTAAATTAATTGTCTATCAAAAAATCACTTAACCCCATGAGTGTTTGAACTGTGATAAAGACCGGGCTGGTGTGTATAGGTGATGAGAGGCATCTATCATAGCATTCATTCATTTCCTCATACTACACTACAATAGATGAAACAGAGCGGCTGCCATAATTTTCAAACTATAGAATACATTACAGCCACAAAATCTTTAACCACAGCTTTATTAAAATTCTGTTCTACTTATGAAATGTATTAAATATTAACACCTCATACATACTGTAGTTGCTTCTTGGCCTCATTGAACTAAAGCAGGAGCAATACCTCAGTCTGTTTTTATGTGCAAAAAATGTTGGTATTTTACTATTTCAAACATAAACTATGCTGCGATGAATATAATATTATATACTCTAGTATAACTTTTAATAGTTTTCCCTCTTTTGTTGTTTCTTTTGTTCGTTCTTCAAAGCAGAAAGATGTAAAAAAGGAGAAAGTGTAATAACTAATGGTGTATGGCCGTTAAATATAGGAATACAAATGACAGATGAATTAGTATCTGTTTGCCACTAAACTTTATTGTATAATCCTTACACTTCCTCCAGCTCTGTAGCTCCAAAAGTTTATGAAGTGTGTTGCGATGCAGTCTGACCCCAGGTGAACTCGTGGCAGTTGGCCATCAGAGCGCGATGCTCCACTCTCCTCTTCTTTCATCTCTTACCTATCTCTCCTGCAGCCTGGTCAGAGATTATCACCGCACGCAAGAGGCACAGGAACAGCACAGCACAGCAGGAAAAAAAAAGGTTGAGTACGATCTGTGCAGGAGTGGATGTTGGTGTAATATACTGTTACCTGCTACATTTATATTACTGTTTTCATATGCATTAGCAGAGTGTGATATTAACAGTCAGTGCGGCTTCTCTGGTCCAGAAAGAATGCTCTCCTCCTCGTCCGCCTCTTCCCCCTCTCCTCCTGTCTGTAGCCCGGCATGTAACTAGCCTCCCTCTGCAGGACCTGCACACAGGGAGGAGGGAGATTTGAGCTGTTGGGAGCCGATGTTTTCTCCCTCAATGAGAACATGACTAAGAATAATAGCGCTCAGTGATGCGTTGCGGTTGTCTGCACTGTTGTGCACAACAACATTGATTAGATTACCTCTCTGACTAATGGCCACTTCCCCTCCCTTAGAGGAGAAAGTGAATCTCTATCTGATAGTCACTCTTCCATTCAGCCCTGGCTCTTTCCACCACTTCTTTATCTACAGTGCATCCATCTTAGCTGACTCAGAAAAGGAAGAATCATTAAAACTTTACTTGATATCCTCTTTTTTTTTGTCACAAATTCAGCAAATTGTGGGCATACAAGCTACAGTGTCCGTGTACCTGTGCTTGAGGGAGATGTACGAAAGTGAGTCGGCATCAACATTATCTGTGCAGCTGAGGAGTAAGTTTAAAACACAATGCTGTGCGCTCTGTGCTTTGCCCTTTACATAATGGTTTTAAATGCTCACATGAGATCAGTATTCCCCTAGAGTCTGAAGAGGTTTAAATCTCCTTGCTCCCTAACCTTTATTCTTCATTCCTGAGTTTCTCTTTGCCTCACAATAACCCTGACCATACTCCCTTGGGCAGCTCCAACACTTCTAGTTAGCACTTCAATTGCAATCCCTCACCTGCCTCAAATACCACAACTACTGAATTTTAACAGCATGCATAAACAAACCTTGAAAATGTAGAGAAACAAATGGAGGGAAAAGATAAGATGAAAGAGGCTGAAGACCAAGGTCCAGTACTTAACTCCAATTAAAATGATGAAACAGGCCAGACTGGTGGAAACCAGTAACCTTGAGTTGTAAGATTTAACAAGAGTCTATAGCCATGATAGCAGCTCTGTGAGGGTTTTGTGCTAATAAGGCACAGTGACACACACAATGACAGTGCAAATGTAATGATGTTAGGTTGATATGTCTACGAGGTTCACTATTTTAGCTGAGTTACCGCAATTATGAGTTTCTGACTTGTAAATAGTGTTCACGCTAAACTCAAAGTCGTAATTACAACTGGAAAACTGGGATTAGTGCCTGAAAACCAAGCCAACATGGATCCCTCACGTCAGCCAAAGGCCGTCGTTCAATGTAATAACATCCAAACTTAATGGATATAATATATTTTTGTCGATACACAGTATTTTAAACTCTTATACCACCAACTCAGTTATCATACAACCTTCCAGAGTTGTCAGATGACGTGAGTGCTCACAAGGCCTTAGCTTGGGAATCTTTCCGATCCTTCCCATCCATCTGACATAGCATGAACATGGCATTAGTGTGTTAGCATGCAAACATGTGCTAATTAGCACTGAACAACGTCATTAACTTTGCAGGTATTTGGTCAAACTAAAGTATTAGACGTTAATAGATATTTTTAACCCGATGATGGTGCTGGATGAAACAATCCTGGGGTGAATATGAATGTTTGAACTAAAATTCACGGCGATCCATCAAATATTTGTCCATACATTTCATCTAAATCACAAATATCATGGCAGTACCAGAGAACAAGTCAGGGGATCATCCTGAGTCAGAGGGATTCATCCTCTGGGAATCTTTCCAAATTCCATGGCAGTCCATCCAGTTGTTGTTGAGATGTTTCAGTCTAGACTAAAGTAGTGGACCGACCAATTGACCAACAGACCGACACTGACATCCCAAGAGTAATGACACTAGCATGGCAAAAAAAAAGAAAAAAGTGGAAAAACAAAAAAATCGTGCAGTTTGGCAGTACCAGCTGCCTCTGATGTGCGCACAAAGCTAATCGTCTGGAACAGCTTTGAAGCGATGTACTGTCTGGGAGTCAACAACATTTGGTAATTACAAGGGGATGTGAATCCTAATTGTTACACATATAAAGCATACACAGTCAGGACATATAGCCCTCGGGGCAGGAATTTGTTTCCCCCCTGACAGATTACTTCCTATTTGTCTATTCTCTTCTGTAATCCCAGTCATCGGTCTCTCACGGCTCACATGGACAAATAAGCATTACAGTGTTTACATACACAACAACTTTGTCCAAACCGTTGTCCAGAAGCTCCTCTCAGCACAACAGATGGATGCTTCTCCTTGGCAAAATGATGCAGTTTTAATCAAAAAACAAACTTGACATAATCATTGTGGTGTGATGGCAGGATGCCACCGAAATCTGTGAACCATTGATCAAAATTTGACCAGGTATTGTCAATCCGCTGACAGGTTTGCAGTCTAGATTGGATTTGAGGCACAGACCCTGCAATGATCACATATAACAGCCGTCTAGGGCTCTAATTTTCACTCCATTATGAATGAGTTGGTTGTTTGATGAGAGACATCTGTCTCAGCTCCAATGTATTATCACCAGCAGCCTGTTGGTAGAGCGGACAGACAATGGCAGTTTGGCAGGAAATACACAGTAAAATGCCCTACGAAAATGAATGTTGAACCTGTATACTGTATGTGAGTCTATCTGACCACCATCTGCCATAGCCCAGAATAGCTGGCTGTGTGCCTCTATGTGTGTGTGCGTACATTTCTGTGTAAATGTTTGGTATCTCCATCTGATGTTTGCTCAGTTAATCAATAGCGGTGATGCTGTACTCCGATGACATATAGTCCAGGCATCCCTATCTCCTCACCCTAATCAGATTAACAGTGAATACCATCTATGTACACACTGGCCTCCTGGCCAGGATTTGGAGCTCTGAGATGCTGCCAGTATCGCCACAGAAGGAGAACAAGAACACAGTCTGAAAATTGCAGGTCTATTGGGAGTTTTGTAAAAAAAAAAATAACAACAGATTTCTGTGATAAGAAAGCAATTACAGGACTTTTAAAACATTCAATTTATGCTTTCTGTAAATCAAACAAACACGCCTGGTCAAGATTACAAGTAGAATTCTCCAGAATGCAGGTGAGTGATATCTCACAGGGAACTTAATCTTGTCTCAGGAAATGCATAAACGAGCAGCGGAGATTATATTCAAACTGGCAAACAGCTGAATGCAAACATTAGCCGCAATCATGAAAGTCATTTCTTCTATGATTTCTATCAGTGAGAGCCAATTCTGCACTGGGTAGTGGCATCAGCATGGAGCATTACTTCCAATGGTTAAGAGAAAACACTTGCTACGTTTGGAATTGTTTCATATTTCTATTCCTGCCTTTTCATCCATGTAATGCCATTCTCTCATAATCAGTTGAGGATTTAATTTCACAGAAAGGATTCAAAACAAATGGATCCGGCAGCCGTTTGCCATTCACCATATTCATCCATCTCCTTCATATTGAAAATAATTCTGCGAGGCCTCCCTGCTCTCCATGAATCCATTTAATTTACTGGTTCCTCAGAGCCTTTTTTTTTTTTTTTTTTGACAGTTTGGCCCTGCAACCAAGCGTCCACTTTGAGGGGAAACAACATCAAATCAAGTTCTGCTGGTCTCAGCCTCTTCACCTCTTCATGTGTGATTTTAGCTGTGATCGTTTCCCTCGTTGTTTGCGATCTCCTCAAACACCCCATTGAGTGGAAACAGATCCTGTCAACAAGGGGACAAAGGCAAACACAGGCGGGTGTTGTGTGAAATGAAAGGTGAAGCTGCGCACAATCATTACAATGCCGGTCATCCCTTTAAGAACTAGAAGCATGCATAGTCTGTTTTTCTTTCGTTGAGGGCTCTCAGAAATCCCATTGACCCCTACCTCCATGTGTGAGTTGATTTTTTATTTTTCTTTAGACAAGCTGATGTTTTCAGTCCTAAAAATTGACTTCTAGGCTCACTGTTGCACTTTATGTCAACCTTAAAGTGAAGTGAAGTGAATTACAGCTGCTCTATGAATGCATATATTATAAAACTTGACTCATAACTATTATATTCTTAAATATAATACTATAATAATTCAGTATCTAAATGTACTGAATTATTATGCTTTTATAGAATCTCACATTCTCCTCTGCTGCCAAGTTTTATTCTAAAATGAGAGGCACCGAATGAAAATAAGAGGCACCGAATTACACGACAGAGATACAGTACGTTTCCTCAAAAAGTTCATTTTTCAATAGATAAGTGCCCCTTTCTCAGTTCTAATCACATATCAAGAGTTGGCAGTGACTTTTCTCGCTCTTCCACATTAATTATGGATTCTCTGGTAATTTTCATTAATTACAGAAATGCCTGCAGTTAATCATCATTATTCTCTTTGGGTATTCGGGTTATTTTCTGTATTCAAAGGTCGAGGAACTTGTGCATGTTGATAAGAAATCATCACAGAGATCGCTCCAACTCTGTGGGCATGAATTGAAAAGAGCTTTTGGAGAAGAAAAGAGGAGTGCCCTATGGCAATTCAGATGACTATTAATTTGACCTCTCTGCATTAATGTCTGTGTGTATATGTGTGTGTGTGTTAGAGCCGATTCATAATAGGGCTTGCTAATATTTCCTCGCGGTTACATTCTTGCATGAGCAGAGGATGTGCTGTATCATCGGAGCATTTTGCATACACTTAAGTATGTTCCCTACAAAAGTAACTTCAAGATAAAGTTTTATATAACTTTCTTAAATTATGGTGCATTCTGGGCCCATATTCATCAAAACGCCTCACAATCTCTCTTTCGAATTGTACTCAAAGTTAACAAAGGACTAAAAACACCCCTGCCTCAGATTTGAGGGCTTCCTACGCTTGCTTTCAGCAAGGTGAAGTACTACTCTAAAGAGTCTAAAATGCAGAAAATGTGTTGTTGTTACGTGTATTGGCAATAGATGTAACTAAGCTATCAAGGTTATTATGCAAAAAGCTTAAATTATGATATTTAGCAATAAGCCATTTGCACTTGGCTGTAAATGAACACTGGCAGGACAAATAATATGACTCAGCTGTGTGACATAGCTTACTCAGCCCTATCCAACCACATCGTTTTAAAATGCCCGTAATAGTACCACATTGTGGATTGTGAAACTCTCCACTGAGATCTACTGTACTGTACACCAGCTGTTAACTCATGAGCCCTTACAGCAGGGGAAAAAAATGTTTATTTCTGTAATGTCATCCAGTTTTGGGAAATACACCATAGCAATATGAACAATATAACAATAGTTCAGTAAATATAAGCCACGTCTGTAGTTTTAAATAAATTAAATGAGTAATTAATAAGCAAACATGTAAATAAACCCACAATATTCAGCTTGTTTTTCCATTGCTGGGTGCTGTTGTGCGGCATGTATGACAGAGCAGTACGAGTGATCGAAGTTGGATTTATTATTGCCAAAACTGTTGGTTTTCACACTTTTAAATAATGACTGTTGTAAGCTACATTTCCCCTGATGCTGTGAGGTTGCAGAGACCTTGGTTTATTTGAAGAGAACAAGTGCTCTCTTTTATACCCAACACAAGGTCAATCACTTTTCTTCTTCTTTTTTGCCAAGGCTGTCTTTTAGTAACCATATTGTCTCACCTCTCACTGGATGTGCTGCACGTGTCTGCCTTACCACCATCTCCTCCCAACAGGTCAGGACACATATGGAGCAACGTAAATATCAGCAAAGATACAATATGAGTGTGTCAGGTAAATATGTGAAACCCTGTTGATCAGGATGTTGGCGGGCAGTTCTGTGAGGTTTGGAGGACCAAAATGAGCACAAAAGTCCAGGAACTTGGTTCAGAGCTCTGCTTTTTACTGTTTTTCAATTACAATATACATAATGCAAATGCCATAAATACTAAACAAAAGGAAAGTTAATGACACAAAGGGGGTCCCGCGGCCCACAGACGAAAGGCCAAATGAACTCACCGTAGCCCAGCAGTAGCTTTAAATACTTCCTGGTCAAACCACCTAGCTAATGTCTAGGGGTTATTAAAAATGATGGTAACTTTTTAATTGATGCTTTAAAATATACAGTAACTCTACAACATGATATTCAGGCTAGAGTTAATTTAACAAAGGTTGGTAGGAAAACAAAACACAAAAAAAACAAAAACCCAATGCTTCCTCCCTCCCACAGTCCCCAATCTGGTACGGTCCATATTGTCAACACCTGGTGGAGAAAGTGGCATTCATGTGCACACGTTCATGAGAGCACCGTCCTCAACCATTAAGTGGAGCTCAGAGAAAACATTTATTAGAAATCAAATAAGAAACCAATGAAACAAATACTCGATTGAAAACATACTAAATAAAGCAAATGTATTAATTAATAAAAGTGGATTCTGAGTTTAGATGTTTACATGTTACAAATCAAATATTCAACTAAACTAAAAAAAAAAAGCACTTACACCTGATTGGTGAAGGAGTGTGTGAAGCTCCCTCACAGTTAATTCCTACTGTAAGTAAAGAAATTTGAAAAAAAAAAACCCTGTCAGTTACAACTGATCCCCTCTGACTTCCAAAGAGACGCTTAAAAGCCTCCGTTTTCCTTTTAATGTCAATCAGGTTGACCTGGTATACAAACACGATAAACAAAACATCTCATAATGTACATACTGCCTTGCGTCTGTGTTTAATGACTCTCATTTTTCAGATGCAAACATTTGCATAAAAGAACAAAAATGGCTTGTGTCAATAAGCATCGACCGTACAATAGCACACTCTGGCATCTCACACCCTATTGTTCTCCTGCACTAATCTAGGGCTCAGTCTACGGCGACAGATTCATTCCACTTTTCTCCTAATTAGCATATTTGATTATGCAAAGGAATTCTCTTGACTTTGCCGGGCTTCCTGAGAGCCTCTATCAAATTTCCACTGATGAGGAATACTCTGATCACAATTAAATGATAAATGGTTAAGTGTTGCATATGGAAATCACAGTCTGTTTTGTTTAGATGCAGGGTTTTTTTTTTCTTCATACTATAATGAATAGCTCTGAATTAGCATGAAAGGTCACATCCATACCAGGTCGAGGATTTGGCACTCTACATCGCATGGTGATTGCTGCTTTACATAAATCATGTAGTCCTGTGTTGAGAACAATATTCTCCTCTAAGTGATTTCCTCTGTAAACAAACTTTCCTCGCAATTTGCGGATCTGCACCCCAAGGATTTGTTTGTGTGTATCAGATGTCTCAGCCTGACATCCTTATGCTAATCATCCTATTTAAAAAGCTCAGTGTCTTAATACTTCTGTATAGTTTTGCCAAAACAGTTAGTTGCGATGTGAAGTCCTCTTTAATGTGGCATTTGATAAAAGTGAAGAACCACTGTGATGAAGTTTTTTTTTTTTTTTTTTTTTTTGATAAGTAAATTTACATTAAAGAAACTCACATAATGAAATCAATATTTTTAAGATCCTCCCATGCTCTCTTGAGGTCATTGATGTGTGTTAGCATTCAATCGGAGGTTAATGGCGTCCAATGAACCCGAGGCAGATTAAAGGAGAAGATACGTCTCCACTCAGATGTTAATAAAATTCAATTACAGAGACAATTTTCTGTAACTCATGTGAAAAATACCTGGCTTTGGTGTAAGAAAGAAGGAAGACGGCAACGAGAATGCACCCAAAAACTTTTCGAATCAGTGTTAGGTCACTGAAATATTAATAAACGATAATAATTTAAACTACTACATTATAAATTATTGGTTGGATTTGAGCATGCTCTGAGCAGATGTTGAGTATTTGGTTTGAATAAGGCTCCATGTCTTTTCAGAGCTCTATCTTTGTCACATTTGGGATTGACATAATAAAAAGGCGTAATTATACATATCTCATCTAGCAGGGACCAGCACAACATGGATTTTGTTGTTTATAAATGGAGAGATTTCAGTTGTACAGAATTCCTAAAGCTCATTTGTTTGTGTGTTCAGCCAGAGGTTGCAGTAATCCCCCAGTAGGCCACTCTGATCTTCCATTACACATTGTATTGAACAGCCTGTGGGGGAGGAAATACAGTTGCTTGTTCTTTCACCCCCAAGACAGCCTTTTTTTTTTTTTTTGCTTTGAACACATCTTTGTGGTTTATTGGAAAAGAGCACAATGCACAACTATCTCATGTTGTATAAGAAATGTTCTCTATTGTTTCATTAATCAGCGCTGTGTAATCTGTGTTTCTTATTCAAGGCTGGCGAGTTACAAATGAGAGGACAGCTGAAGGCAATAGCATGAGAAAAAACAAGATGCAAAGATAAAAACCCACAGGTGAAACAGCAGCTAGACAAATAGTCCACAAGTGAGGGCTTAAAAGAACAGCCTGCGTTGTGTAGCAACGGAGCATGGTTTGAAAGTAAAACTCCGCAGGTGACAGCATTTGAAAGCAAACCACTTGATTTTTTCCATTATAAAAATGACTAAAACTAGCCTACATTGTTGATTGAAAATGCATTTGGGGGGGGAAATGATTTCTTTCTTAAATGGAGACATGTCATGCACATTTCCAGGTCTATATTTTTTATTCTGGGGCTCTACTGGAATATCTTTGCATGATTTACAGTTTAAAAAACACCTTATCTGTCTTATATTGGCTGTTTATGCAGTCCCTCAGTTCAGCCTCCGTCTGAAACAGGCCGTTTTAGCTCCTGTGTCTTTAAGGCCCCCTTCCTGATGAGCCCAATCTGTTCTGATCGGCCATCTTCGGCAGACTTCCACCAGTTCTCACTTCTCAAATACATCCGTACATGTTTGAACCTGAATCTGGTCGGAAATATGAGTGGACAATGTGATCAACCCATGGAACAACCTTAGCAACAAAGGCTATGGAACAGATGGCCATTTGTGGGCATGTACGATCTGATGTCAGTTAGATGGGGAAGTAGAGGTGACTTTGCAAACAAAGCATTCAGTTCAGGCTGAAGCCCTGGGTTTTGACTTGAAGGTGGCATTTTTACATACATTCACCTCAAGTTTCAGAACCTGTTTAACGTTGACATTCAACATCATAACAGTATATAAATGACAGAAAATCACAAAAAACTTTAAATCCTAAATGCAAGCAGCTTCTTTAGTGCCAGCAGCCACATAAGCACTGTAATAGTAAAGGGCTAATTGTGTTTGAGATAATTTGGAGTTGTGGCTTGTTCATGTATTCTGACTGCAGAATATAATGAAGAGTAACATAATAAGACAGAAGACAAAGCGGGGATAAAATTGCAGTCTGGTCTCTGTTAATAAAAATGTGGAGACTAAACAGGAAATGATGGTGAAGGTGACAGAGAGAGAACACTCATTGAGAATTTTACAAACGATGAGTGCGCATTACAAGTGCAGAACTAAAGGCCGTTATGTAAAACAAGCTCATTTGGGCATTAAAAAAAAAAAAACAGAAACATCCTGTGCATCCATAAAATCTCTCTCCCATTCATACAATGTTCTCTGGAACACGTCCAGACTAAAGAGGAAGTTTATGTTTAAAAACTGTGAATATAGTTATTGTGCCAGTTGTGGGCAGAGGAGGATGACATTATTTTGGCTTGTGCCTTGCGCTATAAAATACATTCAATTACTGTGAATGTACTTTAAGTCTGTAGCACTGTATTTGAATAATACGGATCAGGGCAGTTAAAAGATTAGTTTTAACATTAATCAAAGTAACAATTCACAGTTGTTTATTCACTTAATTACATTAACAGAGAGAGTGCAAGACTTCCCAAGGTATAGGTCATCAAATTTAATATGAAGTGTTGGAAAAAGTTCAATAAAGATAATTTTCTGCCTTTATTTCTTTATGGATGAATTTCTGCTATTTATTTCTGCTCTAATTATCATCACTTCTACTTTCCCACACGGACAAAGTCCCTTACATTCATAGATTCCGACATCTCGATATCTAACCAACTATTTTTCTGCCCACGTTTCTTAAGCCAATTGCTCCTTGCATGACATTATAAAATATAAGTGAAATCCTGTCATTCTATCTTTCAGACATACTATTATACAGTGGCCCCTAAGGGCAAAGCACACAAGAGTGAAAGCGCAAACATTAATAAAAACACGCTCCAAATCAAGACATGCTAAATACCAAAAGACATACAAAAAGTGAAAACACAAATATTCAGAAAAATGCTTCAAAACTGCTGAACCAGAAGTTCCAACTTCTGCCTGCAGGCTTTACTCCACCGCCACCAGCATCTAGTCCTCTCCTATGATCTCCGGCTTTCAGTGGCCTTCACTTGATGACGATGCTTCACATATAACAATAATAATAACAACATCTAGAAAACACATTTATTTGACACGTAACCATCAACACTAGATTGAAACTTTTACAATGCATGGTGGGTAGATAATGAGAGCCAATTATTTCACATTTGTAACATTATTTCAAATTAAATATACTAGACCAGAGGATAAGGGAGCATATCAATGTTCAAGAGAAAAAAACACACATAAAAGGCTCAACCAGGTTATAAGAACTATAACCTCAGCTCTCTTTCTATGAAAAAAATCAACATTTGCAATAAAAGAAACACTAGGACTAAAAAGATACAGGGTTTAGTCATGCATATTAGAAAAGAATTCAATAGAATATTACCTGACCTGAACTATATCTGTTTTAGATTATTTTAGGTTTGCTTTTACTGGACATTTTACGAGGAGAGAAGGAGGTCTGACATGCATCAAAGAGCCACAGTCCACTTTTTGCTTTATTATGAATTAAACTGTTATATATTTTTCTTCTTGATTGTTTTGTGCATCTGTCTATATATCTACAAAACTGGATAAATAACCTTGGAAAAAAAAGAACACTATAAAAAAAAAACCCAAAAAAACACAGAAAGTAAACAGCTTTCAAGCAGATGACAACTCCTGCAGGGAGAAAGGGGTTTCTGCGGTATTGATAATGTTCAACAGCCTACAGATATCAAAAAATGAGTGGTGGCCCATTATGAACTCAGTCTGATCACAGGAAACAACCTGAGGGAGGTTTCAAATTTCAAGCTGCCAAGTAAAAACATTAACTAGGATCTGTGGTTTTTAGTTTGTGAGCCAAATTGTGATTGCAATTGAGGCTAACCACATTCTACTGGGCTCACAATCTTTCTTTTTAACAGGAGATCGGGGACAAGGACGGATATATCTGAAGTTTTCTAACAAAAAATCTTTATTCAAATTTTAACTCTAACTCAATTTCAAAGAGTTCTCTATAGGCTAAATTAATTCTGCAGCTGCCTTTGGTTAATTATAAGAAGCTCAAGGCTATTTAGAAAGCATCCTAAGTGAATCTTCTCTGCTGGAGGTTCACTTTGTACACACTAGAGTAAAACACCTCAAAAACCTTTCTCAGAGCTTATACAGACAGCATCGTCAGGGCAGCCTTCAAACTTGGAGATCAGACTACAAGCAGCTCAGCGTTTGAGTTGACAAAAAGTTGAGTAAATTCCACTTTATATTTATGTGCTGAGAAGTGCAAGCATGAAGTCAGACACCCATTAATACACCTCTATCATGCACCATAACATTTTAGAAAAGAGGGAACCAACTTGAACAGATCGTTCTTAGCTCAAAGTCATTTAGGATCCCCAGGCGCACTGAATTGCATGTCTGTGCACTCTGGGTGGAAACTGGAGCACAAGGACAACATGGAGAATATGCGATCTACATACAGAAAGCACAGCGGTGACATAAATTTGTCCGTCTTGATGCAAGGCGACAGCGCAACCACTTAGCCACTGTGATGCCCAAATAGATCTGGGATGTACTGCCTGATGCCTCCCACTTTATCCTCTGTGGGTTCGTTCATCATTCTTTTAATATCTAAATTAAGCTGCTGTATGAATTTTTACTCTCGTTTATGCTGCATGAAGTGACACATGATTCTAACTCAGAAGTTATTGAAAATGAGGATATTATTAAAGCAGAGCAGCCATCATCTTCAAAACTGATTAGCTGAAATATCTGTGGTGCCAAAGCATTGACAGAACAAAACATTGTCTGGGGTGCTTGCTGCGCAGATAGTTAAACTGAAAGACTATGAGAAATTTAAATATATATATATATATATATATATATATATAGAAATTTAAATATATATATATTCTGTATGTATCATGTATTTTTCATGAGACTGGACTATCATGAAAAGTTGTAAAGCTGATGTTATAAAGCTCAGAAGTAACAATAAGACAAAAGAATAAGAGTCAGACAGAACAGACTGGAGGCGAGCGGCTTCAGAATAAAGGAAATTATGCTGAGGGAGAGAAGAAAGGGGATTTGATAAAAAAAAAAAAATAAGAGGGGGTAGGAAGAAAGGGGTACTGAAGCAATAGGCAAGTAAGAATCCTGCCTGATCACAAGAGCTCTGCACAAATCAGATGCTGATGTCAGCGTATTTGAAGCAGCGGAACCCACCATGGGAATAAAATTCTCCAAACCTCGGGAAGAGCGGAGAAAAAGAGAAAGTGAGGCACAAGAGAACTTGGTGAAGTTCAGGGATTACTGGAGATGGAGAAAACTAGCGAGGAAGAGGAAGAAGAAAAAGAAGAGCACAACTAACATTTATATGCAACTACAGTAGAACTGTGATACTTAACATGAAGCTCAAAGGATGGTGATGTTCGAAAGTCAGTGGCTTGATTGTTTTGTCAGTTGTCCCAAGCTGCTCATACTGTGACTCTAAACCTATACTACACTATATAATAGTTTAGTGTGCTAAATGAGGCTAGTCTTGCTAGTCTACCCTGAAATATTTTACGCATTTTAAGCCCAAAAAGTGAAAAGCAAAGCAGCAAATATCCCCACATTTGAGAAAATTCCAAGCATTCACTTCAGACAAATGAAGAAGGTTGTGCAATTGCAGACTTGGCATGTTAGTGTTACAAATAATGTGCATTGGCAATACATCTATTTAATTTGGTTTAAATTACACTGACTAACAGACTTTGGCTTCCATCTCTTTTTGGTTTTCAAGTGTTTCCATATTATTAAGATCCAAGTCAAATTGGATTTGTCTTGTAATTACACAAACAATTTTGGGAAAAGAAAAAAAAACACACACACACACAACAGAAATCATATGGACTATATTGACTTTCTCTCATTTTAAACAAATTTTGGATACTTTCTGGTAGTAATTTGTTTTTGACTGTTATGTTGCCACCTCATATAAAGGGGAAGAGGATGTCGTTTGGCTCTGAAAAACATTGAAAGGAATGTTGTGGAAGCAGGTTGGCAGGCAGGATTATGTGCAAAAATGGTGATTTTTTTTTAAACAAAAATCTTAATAAAACAGAAGCAAGAAATGAACCCCAGGAAATAAAACAATAACTTAAACTGAAGCAAAACAAAAAAAAACAAATAATCTCTGCAGCCTTACGACAAGCTGACACCTACTCTCTTCCCTCGCTTATCACAATTGGCCAGTGACTGGCCTTTTACCTTCTCAGCCTCACTGAACTGGAACATACCATCTCTTCAGGTTATCACTGGGTGCGCTAGACTGATGCAAAGCTTTCACAGCGTATAGACCAACATTGATTTTCAAATCGAATTTCTCCGCTACTGCTGACAATCACAATTTTTTTTAAGGTTACACTCATACAGCCATGAATGCACCAAATCAGAGCAGTTTTATCCTTCCTGCCTCAACTTGACAGTGCTTAGTGACTCACTACTTAGTGCACCTAATGATGCACGCCTGTTGTCACTATCACTAATTAAGCAGACAATCTGCCCTAACATCACAAAACACTCTCAAAAGAGAAAGACATCACAGCAGGACTGAAGCCCTCCAACAAAACATTGTAAAACACAAACTACTCAATTGAAACTTGTATTCTCTTGAGTTTGTGACTTATAAAATAACAGAAACATTGGACTGAAATTAATTTTTAAATAAATTCAAAAAAATGTAATGTTGGGAACCAGAGTTTAATGAAAAGGGAGAGCTTATATGTGATTTGTGGTGTCTACCAAGTCCATTTTAGAGCCTTTGTTTACAATTCTCTCTTCTAAGTCTTGAATATATACATCAATATATAATATACATCAAGTTTACCACCTGGATGTTACACATGGACACTATTTACAGGGTGGAAACAGGTAATTAAGTGCATACGTATCAACCACTCATCCCAAACACATGATTTTTGACTTACAGGTATTGTAGTCCAATGACCCATATCAACTACAAAGATGGAAGCTAAGTGATGTGTCTCAATGTTTGAGCAGAATCCTGCAAGCAAAGTCTTAATTTCTACACCATATATTTCATATGCTGACAAAGCCTCTCCCTTTCCAAAGGCTACTGCAAACGCATCCAGGAAATGAAGCCATCTTTTGTTCAGATTTGGAGGACACAACTGGTTTTTATCTTGTACAGGTTTCGGTATCCTGTCATTCATTGTGTACCAGACAATGGCGCTGGTCTCTGTGAGCTTAGCCCATCTTGTTTGGGGAGGTGGCGCAGGTTCAGTCATTTGTACACAGATGTACACATATATACATAAATAATCATACTGTGTTGGCAACATATAAATACATTTTTTGTCATCACACTACTGTTCATTGCATTATGTGGACGTATAAACCCATAAATGTGACAATATCTTCCTTTATTTTTTCATAAAAGCAAAAGAGCTCCAGCTTTTTATGTGTGGAGATCACCACTGTCGGCAATGCCACAAGAACTCCACAACCTACATCTTCCTCTAGGTCAGCCAAATGACCAACTTGGCCCGCGGAAAGAGACAATTAAAAGAAACTGCCTTTTAATGTACAGTGTACATAGACACCAGACCACAGGGCCTCTCCAGGGTGTCACAAAACATCACTCAACAGGATATTTGGACAGCTGAATAATGTGCAAATACTGTGAAGTCCCACACAGAGTTAGTCAGAAAGTGCTTATCCTTCTTGTAGTTGTGGAGCAAGCTAGAAGGAGACCCAATTCTGTGCTCCTTTAGCAGAAAATGTCTGTATGTATTACAGTGTGCATGCTAGCATTACTGTAGCCCAATTAAGGTAATAGCTTGATTAAAAGATTGATGTGGTTCACCGGAGCCTTGATCCTGCAGCAATCTGAGATTACATCAGTTGCCTGATGATCAAGTTAATTTCTAGGGTTATGTATCATTGCTTACAGGCTAAAAGGAAAATTAGAAAATAGCAGCAAAATGGAGCAACACTGGGGTGACCCAGTGGTTGGTCTTTATTCAAATCAACTACTTTGTAGTCACTTCACTCAGACACCTTTGTGGCACAAAAATCAAAACATCAAAAGAAACCAGTATTAATAGTACACATGCCAAAGAAATCAGCAAATTGGCTCCATGTGTTTACTGTACAAGTTTACATGACAGTTTTGGATTAGAGTACAGCCTGACTTTAATCCCATTTATACCTGGTATTAACACGTGATCTGTATCTGGATGTCTTATCTGGGTGAAGAAAAACACATGTTAATGCCAGGTGTTAATTCACACATTGCAGTCTGAATGCTATTAACCACATTTAGAAGTGGCCTGGCTCACAATGTGATCAGATCTCAGCCAGGTGTAAATACAATCTGTACAGTTTGGGAAAAAGTACACACCCAACAAGCTGGAAGGTCACGTAACGCCACCACTTCTTGCATCTTAATCAAGCTCAACAAAAAGCTAAAGACAAGCCCTTCCTCTGCAAAGGAAAGATAAGTATGTAGCAATAGTATGCAAATATAATTTAATAGAATGACATCATTACACTTGGGGACGTACGTATGTTTAGTCATGTCAGTCTGACAGTGATGCCAAACCAAAACCAGAGAGAGGGAGACACAATCACACACACAAGGAGAGAGAGAGAGGAAGAGAGAGATAGAGGAACTCAATAGCAGAACGTCAGCAGCGTAAAGCTCCTGATCAAGCTGTTTAAGTAGACATCCAGGGAAAAAGGAATAGCCAAAGTGTTTTAACACCTTGCTATTATAAGTCAAACTGTAGTGAACATCGGTCTCCAACAGTAAATGTCAAGGGCAGAGGCAAAGTCAGAGGGATGAGCCTATATACTGTAAAAGAAGCCATTTGTCACTGTTCTGCATTCCATTACAGAGGCTGCAATTTGTAGCCGTGGCACAGCACCATACAGGAAAGAGAGGGAGAAAAATATCCTCTATCGTCTATTACAGCCCAGATAATCTCCACAAAGCTGCCATGCAATGCACCTCCGGTCCCCTTTTGCATTTTGGAAGTATCCTCAGGAGGTAGAATGGAAAATACTGTTAGGTCTTTGATTTGAATGAATGGTTTGTTCAAACAACTAACATCATCTAGCAGATTAACCTTACTCTGTTCTTCTCCGTGCTCACCTGCAGGAAATCGTCTAACTGGAAGAATCAGATAAAACGGCGCTTGCTGCCACATTTTTTATGAAAATCACACAAATGGCAAGACGAATTTTACAACTCACAAAAGGATGATATATCCCTTGCAATTGGATGTTCTGTTGCTGAAGTAGCCTTAGGTTCAAGTCATGTTACTTATGCTACAATACACTCTATATTTAGAACAGCTTGATCAATCCTTGATGATAGAGCCATTTTTTGGCTGCAGGCACTAATACAGACATTGAACTTTCTCTGATGCAGCACTTTCCGTATAAGTGGGCAATTTTGCTGACTTTCACATTGCAGGTCAATGATAAATTGGATTCAAAGTAAACAGTGATGAAGCACCTTAAGCAGTCAGTATTGGCAGTCATAAACCCTGCTCTATATTCCGGCGATTCCTAATCATCACTGACAAATATACTTAGGAGTACCTTTGGGGCACCTTTGACAGAGGCATTGTGTGCACCAGAGATGAAACCCTCTCCCCCTGGTTGATCAGGCAGCCAACCTGACCTTCCTGCCTCCTGTTGCCATTTTTGGACTATATTTTCACAGTAATCCACTCATCTGACAGCATCTTCAAGCTCTTTCATAATAATCTTTAATAAGGACGACCTTTGATGCCACAGACAGCTTCACTGGGCCGTCTGATTTCTCCTCGGCATGCCGACAGGCTAGTAATCCTCCTCTCTTATCTTGGCTCCCTCTGATATCAAGGCTTAGTTTTCTTCGGGCTGTGGCAGCTGTTGGTAATGAACTTGGCATTTTCACTCCAGCACATTCAGAGTTAGGGTTGATTGCCAAACCATTAAAAGGAAATTTGTGTTTTGATGATATGATACTGTGACTAAGTAGTTCACAGAAATTGCGTTAACCCTCTCCAAAAGGGGGTTCAAATCATCGTCAGTTCTGCAGCACTGTCATTTCACCAAGGAGGCAATTGTATCCACAAGTGTGCCAATAAATATTGCAGTTTTAAGGTATTTTATCCTGTCGTTTCTCTGGAAAAAAAATGCCAAGCCATTTCGACAAAATGCTTCCTGTTGGATAATAAAACTTAACATGTACAAGAGTTATATGTCCCTGAATTTCCCATCAGGGCAGTACATGTAAGCCTGTGCCTGCGCCACAGCGCTGAGCAGTGAAAACCGCCTAAGCTGAGCTGATAGATGGTTGAGCTGCAGGCATCTAGGACTGCCAAGCATCAGCGCTCAGCTCACTCCGGTCTCAAGCTTGCAGCCCTGGAATACGCCAAAGAGGAGAGGTATTGGAGCACTATCAGTATTCTCAGAGATTATAATGTCATTACAAGCTTGTACCATTGAGAATAGCACTTGGAAACACACACACACACACACACACACATCTGGAAGGTGGACTTTAAATGAAAATATATGCAGCTAAATTCAGACTCATTGCTGCCAGCACTGTAGGAAAGACAGACAGGTAATGTATTAATATTCCCATCATGGCTATCACAGCCAGTCATAGTGATGGGGGTCTCACCACTGAACTAGCACAATACCCCTGTGTCCAGCAATAGTCTTATGAACAGGCATTAGTCTTGGTTCATTTAGGACATCATAATCTGGAGGGCATTGCAAATTCTGTGCATTTTAATTGAAATTAAGACGGAAAAATTAAGGCTGAAAAAAGAAGTCAACTCTCTGTGACACTCCACAAACCATCAAGGTGACAACCGGGCAATGAGGTGACATCCAAGCAGGAGAAAAATTTTTAAAAATCCTGGCGAGGAATTTCAAGGCCACCCCTGGTAATCAGCACCCACAGCTGTTTGTGCCACAGAAGACACCAAGTGGCACTAACAACAAGCCAGCACCATATGTGTGGGCCATTAGCGTTCAGTGTTTATTTACTGTACAAATCATGAATGTTTCCATATTGGGATGGGAAATGTGAAAACATACACTCCTGGCTCACCTGTAACAGATGGTAGGGTTCTATCTAAATTGAGCTGTTTATGTCTTTCTGGTCAAGGGGAATGGACTATACCTGACCTTAAAATGCAGAAAATAGACTGAACAGCCTGTCCTCCAAAGAAAAATGACTGTATAGGTCATAAATTCAGTCGCAAAAAATGACCTATAGTTATGTAAAGTGACAGATGCCATCTAGCGACTGTAGTAATTATGATCCAGAGAAGTGACGCAGTTCAGATGACATCTATATAAAGTGACACATTTCCATAATCAGAGGTGGCAGGTTGGGTGGATGGGTAGATAGACAGATGGCAAAAAGTGGACTTAGCTGCGGGAGGCCGCTCTTCACTTCACATTTCCAACCGTGAGTATCACTACGATTGTTGTGGCTTTTACTGTTGCCATGACGAAGAAGGTTGTCTAACTTTAAGGAAGTAGTAACTTTGACCCACATCATGTTCCAAGTGATCATTTTAACCCAAACCACGATCTTTCCCTAACCTTAACCAAGTGGTTTTTGCACCTAAACGTAACCAGACCTTAACCACAGCGTTGTCACATCATAAAATATAATTTGTTTTTAACAGTGATTGTAATGATCCTGGAAAGCACAGATAAATGATGCAGTCCTGCCGATAACTTCCAACAGAGGAGGCATATTAGAAAATGCTCCTATGGGTTTTTCTGGAGTGCATGATACAAACAACCTATGTGGTCATTTAATTATCAGGACATGTTCGAACTGAAACAATCCCCAAAATAATCTGCGCTGGGCTCTCTGTCTAGTGGATGCATGGTGTCTTTTTCTTTTGTTCCTTTCCTGCCAATTGAAGCAATGCCAACCTGTAATTCTCTTCTCTCCTCCAGATCCCCACACTGACATCAAGTGAAACAAGTCCATCCCTCCTGCCTCCAGAGGCAAGCTGCCAAATGGTTCCATAAGCATGCCTCTGGAGGAACTAGGCCAGGCAATAACGTTGCTCATTCTCTGCAAGTCAGATGGGAAAGTGCTACTGCAGCAAGGCACCATGGAGAGTCACTTTAGAAGTGCAATTCAATTGCAAAGGTATGAACAAATGATACATGGTTACATACCGATGAGACCATTGTAAAACTTTAAATACAATCTTACTGAACTACTGCCCTTTTGACTCTACCCCTGAGAGAGAAAAAAATCTTTTCCAGTTTTCCGAATTGTCTGGTAACTAGTCAGCTGAGAGATAGTGGAGTTTTGTGTTGTAACATACTGATTTGGTCTGAGAGTGAACTGACAGCGGCACTAAGGTAGAGGCAGGATAAATGTGTGCAAGGGGGACAGGAATCACTTCCACTGCATTTCCTGATAGGTCGGAAATACTAGAACCTACACACATTTCCACACTTTGATACTATCATGTACTTTATCTCATTAAGCTGGCATTGTGTTTGCATGCCTAATGCTCTTAAATTTGGTCTAAATTTAATGCAATGATAAAGACACAACATTTTATTCTTACAAGAAATTTTAGGTAGATATTGCCTTGTAAGAGACATTTTAGTGACTTTACCTTTTTCTTCTTGTGCAAGGTTACAGTTGCACTATGATTTAGCAAATAGCATTATCCTGTATTCGTCACTTGCGGCCACAGTTAATTTCAGCAAAAGTGGTAAAATAGGTATATTATTATTACACTCACAGCAATGCTAAGTGACAACTACAGGATAAAAGAGTCTTAAAGTCAGCAAACTGACTCACTAATGTCAGTTACAAACCAATATCTAGCTGACGTTTGCTAAAATTAGCTAACTTTAGCCATCAGAGAGCCAGAGCAACAGTGGAACAGAAGTAAGAAAAGCTCAGCAGGAGAGACAGAAGTTGAAGTTGAAAACTGTTTTAGATAGAATATGTAATAAAAGCTGAGGATGATAACAACCTTGTCTTAAAAACCTGTGGAACTTGCTTTTTTTCCCGCAAAGGAAAAATGAAAGTAAAGTTCAATGAGAGATTGTATTGAGAAGCAGAAACTAGTTGAACAGAGTTTTTGGATTTCTTTACCAAGAGCAAGTAAGACTGTAGCAGTAAAACCCCTGTGCATTGGACTGGGCAAGGATGAGTTTAAATTCATATGAATTCAACTTTCCATTTTAAAGAGGCTTTTTTTTCAAAAGTTTCTGTCTTTTCTTTCTTTCTTATAAAAGGAATATATTTTCTAGTAAATATCAGCTAATTATGTAAGCCTGGATCATGTTGTAGACAGGGCTGCTACATTAATGTTTCTCTTACAACATGCATGTATGAATGTACATACAAGCTCAATCATGAAAACATGTGAAAACTACATTTACAGCAGCCCAGTTTATCCTGTGTTTATAAGGAAGCACACTGATATATTCATTATCTGTATCTTGTCAATATGTGTTTGGTTTCATGTGCTAAAGTAAAAACTGAATATTTTACTGTAATAAATAATGAGTAAGGTGCAACCTGATAAATCTGGTCAACTTGCTCTCTCTGCAGCAGACTACAAACAGTGTCTCCAACCATAGTAAATTCAGTTTTTACTGCTCCGCCGTACAGATTCACAAAATCATGTTTTTTTTAATATAAAAAATAATAAGAATTACAGATTTAATCTTTAAGTTAATGTCACAACAATCTCACATATCCTCTTCCTCCACTTACAACTATACTTGTCATAAATACCCAGGAAATTTACCAGTATCTCTACTCTGTAAGCATTTCCCTCATTTTTAACATGCTCAATGTGTGCGGCTCACAGCAACTCAAAAAGCAACTGAAACACATGCTTTCAACACATGGTAATAACATGCCAAACTCAAAAAGCGACAGAAGCACATGCTTTCAACACGTGGTAATGACACCCACGCTGCATGTGGATTTCTTCACAAAGGAATCTGTGAGCATTGATCAGGAGTCAGGAGAACTGGCTTCAAATAGGAACTTAGGTACTGAAACATCATCAACACTGAAACAACTCAAGGACTGTGCTGCACATGGCGCACACGCCTTCTGGCTTCTGTGATATTCTCTTTAATGTTGGCTTGCGAGCTATATCTGAAGCATTATACACCGCAGTTACACAACTTTAAATAACTGATGACACTGTTACTACAGCATTTCACTTATAATAGTGTTTTGTTGCTTTTAGCATTGTTACTCATACACTCTCCTGTTCACTACACTCGCTACTGTTGCACTCAGGTCATGGAGTTGCATCTCTACATTTGAGTTTGTGAATAAAACTTGAGCAATTCTCTTTTGGACTGTCTACCCATAAGCTCAAACACTCATACTCTTAATAAAATAAATGCACAACTTCCATATTATCCTGATTCACGACTCGGTTGAGCTTGTTATACTATAGATACATGCCTGGGTTTGTGTTTGCATACTCTGAGCTGAAGCAGTTAGTTACAGTTTTTCTCAGTTGCTTTGGTTCAATTCTCGACTGACAGTCATCAAAACAATATGTGAAATTTGTCACAATATTTTGTCACCTGTGCACAACAGAAACAGAGCATTTCTCATTCTTTGTTACCAATTGCAAATGTTTTAGCACATTTAGGGAAATGACTAAGTACAATTGTCTGCAATTTGAACAATTATTGGTTGTATATGTCTTTGTGATCAAAATAGATCATGTTTCTTCTCAGCTGAATAGTTTTACTCTCAGAATTATGTTATTTCATTGTGTAACTGAGCCCATGTTTCATAAATTCCATCGATATGGAGTCATAATAAAGTCTGCTAGATTGATAAATTTGTTGTCAGGTGAAACTCAAACTTCACTTACGAATGTGCTGTCCAGTTTGCGGGTGTTAGTCATGAGTACTGGTATTGTAAAACACTTTTATAGAGCTTGAGGGCAACAGAGTCTCTACAATTTGTGAACATGGATGAGCTTGTTCAGATGAACATTGGATGAGGGCAACGGAGGTGTAAAGTGTACAATCATCGAACACAAAATCAAATGTCTTTGCTTGCTGCAATCGATGCTGCTTGTGATGATACAACAGCAGAAGCGTGCAGAGGACGGTTGCAGCATACAAGACGATTCTTCCCCCATTGCATTGCAAGGGAGAGCATTAGGAGTGAGGTCGATGAGAATCTGTGGCCAAACAAACAGGAGCGACAGGATGATTCCCAGCACTGTAACTTTATTTTATTACTATACCACTGCATATTGTAGGTTCTTCTGTTTACTGTACTGTACTGTGTTGTGTGACCATTGCAGGAAAATAAAATATTTTTTCCTCACATTACATGCAAATCTAAGTTTGCTTTACAAAGTGGAATGTGAAACCTTGTACTCTTGAAATCAGTGTCTGAAGAGTCACTTTGATACATAACAGCAGTCAGTGAGCTTCAGAAAAATAAGTCTGATACAGTAGGCATTCAGTGTCAGTGAAAACATGTAGGACAAGTCTGTTTGGAAATTAGGAGATGAGGAACACACTGAACACACTTCCAGAGTCCACTGTCATTCTGACAAAACATTGAAGTATCATGACCACCTTAGTTTTACACAATGTCAAAGGAACGTGTCATTTTGGTGGCAATGACTTATTCATTGACACAATGACTTAATTTTGGAACATGAATTAAAGGTTTTGGGTGAGTTACAGCCTTTTGCAGGTTAACTATAGTATTTTGCTGCATGTATGAGCTGTTTTGGGAAATGTATCTTCAGTGCTGAGAACTTTAAAAATGTTTCAAGAAATACGCCAAAGCAATTTAAAACCAAAGCAATTTAAAACCAAAGCAATTGAGAAAAACTGTAATCAGCAGAAAATTAATAGCAACTCTTTGGTTAATAATTTAAGTCGTTTTTGAAGCAAAATGCCAAACATTCAGCTTCTGAACTGTGAGGAATTGCTGCATTTATTTGTCTTTTATATAGTAGTAAGCTGAATGTCTTTGAATTTGATTGGACAAAATAAGCTATTTGAGAACACTGTTATGGACATTTTTCATTATTTTTTATGAAGCACTACTCTGAGCATACAGAGTGGTTTGTGTCTATAGATATTTTGCTACTTTTTTCTAACTTGTTGTCTATTGGAGTCCACTGTTACCAACACGTACTCATGACCACAGCCGCCAAAGCGCTGTGAAGGACAACGCTACTAGCTTTTCACCAACACCCTTCAAACCTACAAGGGGGCATATCTGGGTGGAGCAACACTTTAATCAAGGGCAAAAAACAACGTCTCCTTCACACTGAGTGAATACCTTTTCTATCAAATATGTACTAATCATTTGCATGCAGAGATAGATAGACAGATAGATATATTTATATATATATAAAGAGAGAGAGAGAGACATTTTCAACATGAAACTCTGTTGACAGTGAAGCTTGATTTTTTCTCTTCCCTAAGGTGAGCCTGAGAGGACAGAATGACACATTAGCTGCTCTCTCATCTCCACACCTGCATTTTCACCAGTGGCAAACTGTGTCTGGTGGTGCATGCCATTAAGCCATTTTTTGCATACATTTGAATGAGAAAGTACTTTTTTTGTGAGGAATAAGCATAGCAGTGAGTGAAGGTAGACACAGAGGTAGTGGGAGATTTCTTTTGTAGCCTGCTGAGAATCTCATCAAATACAACAGAAAAACACATTAGGCTGTCATCACTGGCTCTGTTATGTTGAGGAGTGGTAACATGGATGTACAACATGGGTACAAATCAAAAACTACTCACTTCATGTGTACTGCAAGCTGCACATGTCCACTACAGAGAAAAAAAGATACTGCTTGAATTTACTTGACACTTAAAAATTTAAACACCATCACTCATTTTTTAAAGGGGATTTATAATGCAAATTCTATATTATACATTATATTATCTATATTTTATTTATATTTATCTATATTTATACAGGTCTATATTTATATTCTGGGGTATTACTGGTATATCTTTGCATGATTTACTGTTCCTTTATGCAGCCCCTCAGTTCAGCCTGAAACAGTCAGTTTTAGGTCCTGTCTCTTTAAGGCCGCCCTCCCAATGAGCCCACTCTGTTCTGATTGGTTAGCTTCCTGAAGCTGCGTCTTGGCCAGTGGCTACAGTCGGACTTCACTTTTTATAGTTTTCAGTAGAACAAAGAAACCTTGTTGGATTGGTTCCCAATGTTTATCCAAAAGCAGTCAACCCATAGCAAATTCTGGATGCACCGGGAAAGTTCAAGATCTAGCAAGGATCAGAGTTCAAAACAGATATTACCTTCTATGGAAACTCAGTCTAATGGAAACAAGAGTCTCGTGGAGGGGGGACATTCCTTTTCACCCCCCAACTCCTGAAGGCTTGTCCTAGGCCATAAATCTCCTGTCACCTGTATTGGATAAACACAGAAACAAAGAAACAAATACAAACCGTATAAGGAGAATAAGTCTTAATGTTTCATGTTAGTTTACTTTCACATTCTTTACTCAAAATAGAAACTTCCCAAATACATCCGTACATGTTTGAGCCTGAAATATGCGAATGGAATGACTTTAGCAACAAAGGCTACAGAACAGATGGCCGTTTGTGGATATGCACGATGAGGAAGTAGAGATAACTTTGCAAACAAAGCGCTCAGAGCAGGCTGAAGCCATGGATGTTGTCTTTCAGGGAGGATTTTTACATACGTTGACCTAAAGTTTTGGAACTTTGACCATGTTTAACATACCGACATCATAACAGTATAAAAATAATCACAATCACATAATGCTATGTCCCCTTTAAAAAGTCTGATTTCAAGGCAGGAAACAAGGTTGGAGAGTTTTTGCAAAAAAAAAGTGTGCAATACTCACTAGTGATTTGCAAGGACATACTGTATTGCTTGAATTTGTTTTAAATTGGACACATGTCTACCAGTGATGAACAATTCCCACCATTCAGCTGCAGATAAAGAACAGGTAAACCCGAGGCTGTCTAATATTAGCGCGGGAAGACTCGACTGCATGATGACAGAAGCACAGATGAACCTCTCTTCAATCCTTGACACCTTATTTAAATGTCAAAAGAGGAACATCACTGAGCATTAGCTTAGAACTATTTCTTTGCTATGCTCTATCGCCACATCAGTCTGTCACTCAGCATTCACAGTGTGAGACAAAAGAGATGAGTCTGTTTCACTTCCTTGTCCAAGGCAAAAGCTTTGTAGAGAGGGAATTTTAAAAGATGTAACTTATTGTGTGTCTGACATCAAATGTGATTTCTTTTCATTTCTTTCTTTTGAACAGGTGTTAGAACCAGTGCTGGATAGTAAAAAAAAAATTATCATGCTCTGACTGACTGTATGATCTGTCTCTCATCCACTGTCAATCAAACAAACCTGGAAGACAGTCTGAGTACAGTCTCCAACTGTGCCCCAATTACATACTAATCTTGCTGTGTATATGTAGTATGTGGAGCGCTCATGTGAGAAAATGACAAAATTATGTAAATATGCAAATTCCAGTATCAAAGTGAAATCACTTGGTTTGTGCTGTTGATGGACACTATGTCAACACACACTACAGGAATACCAAGCGGTAAAAAAAGTGAAGAAAAATGATGATGGTGTAACGACTACAGCAACAGCTCACAATTTTAATGTTGCAGCATAACTGACTCACACTTTGCATAATTTTCTGTAGAAAACAAATAAATCTATATACTTTTTTGCTTATTTTACAAACTCAATTAACAGGCTGTTTGAGCAGGCACTTTGCCTAACTTAGTTACAAAAATGAGTGAAGAAACTTTTGTAATTAAAGAAAAATACCCAAGGTTACACTAGCAATATTATCAAACAAAAAAAGACCAGCAAACTGACATTGTTATATGCTAATTCAGTAGGAAAATGTTCTGAGGTGCTGGCATTAGTTATCTGTCACATCTGCATTTCTTTCCACAACAGAATCTGAAAAAAGGCAATCCACAGTGAATCTTGCACTAAAACAGATGAGTCTAAGTTTGGTGCCGCTATTTCTTCACCACATCACAGCAACGTGATTAAGTTAAAGTACACCTAATCAAATTACTGGGAAAACATTTCATACAGTCTGAAATAGGGTTATTTCAGACAGCAGGGGGGAGAATAATTGTTTCATTTTACAAGGTGAACATAAAGTGACTAGAAAGTCATCCAAACCATCGCCCCATTTTCTCTTTGGTTACGTAACTCTGCTGTCCACAGTTCCCTTCAGCCCGTGTCACGAAAGTTGAAACTCTCTGAGAAGTGACTGAATTACCACTCGACTTGTGAATAATGCAGACAGGATGTCAGTAACATAGGGTGGAGAGGGGTTTCTGCTGAGAACAGCAGGTGCCTTTCATCATCATGACACAAGCAACAAGCGAGACACAGCGGGGTGTTTGCTCAGCACAAAGATAAATAAAGCGCATAAGCACGCATGCACGCATGTAGAAAGCATGTGTGTTTCTCTGTGTGTTTGAGAGTGAGAACAAGAGGGAAGGAGAATCACATCCTTGGGGAAATTACCTCCAGAATGTGGTATTGAGTGCACTTTACTGATGGAAACAAAAGCATTTTTGAGTGCCTTGCCTAGCGGTGGAATTGAAGGGCAAATTGTTTTGGTGGTTTGCAAATGAGTCCAAAATAACACCAGTAAAGTAAAGAAACTTGTAAACCAGGACTACTGTGTTCTCCCGCTGACAATCAGAAGAATAGTGATATGTGGATTTTTTTTTTTCAACTTTTCATTTAAAAAAACTAGAATCATCTTGGGTCCTTTCAAAACATTAATGTTCTTTCCTTTAATGCATTACTTATGGAGCAGCGCATTGATGTTAAATAACTGTTAGCTCACACCGCATATACAGTGCATGTGTGTATTCTCTGTAGTCGGTATCAGAGGCCATAGCAGATCTCTCGCTAATGAACCGAGCTATCAGGGCACAAAAGTGAAACACATGAAGCTGAAAAGCATTGGCATTCCCCTTTAAGGATCCATTTCAACTTTTAATCACCCTTGAAATTCCCTTTGATATGTTACCAAGAGGAGTAGGAGAGAGGAGATGAGACAACGCAGGCTTTCAGCAGCCTGTACTGTATGATGATGCCTGCTGTAGATAGCTCCTCTGTCTAATTACCTAAAACTTCAGCTGCGATTTCCTTTGAAGACGGCTGCCTCACAGGCAAGATCAGACTGTGACCGTAGGCTAAATCACTCTAACATTCACTTCATGTGCTCAGGACTGTTGGGTGAAAACTGCAGGAGATTTCAGTCATGATTTGTCATTTCTATGGTAATTTA
This sequence comes from Thunnus albacares, assembly GCF_914725855.1. Taxonomy (NCBI): domain Eukaryota; kingdom Metazoa; phylum Chordata; class Actinopteri; order Scombriformes; family Scombridae; genus Thunnus; species Thunnus albacares. The sequence goes on from NC_058126.1 coordinate 8,413,610, forward strand.
AAGCTGAAATTTTGGGATTGAGCTCTTTGAAGCCGGATTTTAGAAAGGTCACATCGTCATATAGGCAACAAAATTCATGTAATCAAAAAAAATGTTTTAGAAACACTGAATGTGAAACACTCGATGTAAAAATCAGTTAAAGAGTTTTGTTATTGCTTTACTTGTTGTGGCGTAATGCTCCTTGATTCATCTTTAAATGTCTCTCAAAGATAGATTCACAGTCAGCCATAGATTTAGAAGTGTGTTTGAAGTAAAATAAAATTCTTCCAGTAGTTAAAACTGATGCAACAACATGCTAAAGCTGATCTCATGTTCAACTAAAGCCCAAAGTTTCTGATGTGATTTTGTGCTTTATGAATAAACATTACTTAACAATATGACTATTTATCAATTGACTTAACATTCTGATTGCATGTTTCTAGTTTTATGAAGGATATTGGCTATTAGACTTTTACTAATTACGAAAGTGTTCATCATCTGTCAGTGTCAGCTTCTGTTGTTTTGTGTAAAACATGCAGCATTTCTCTATCTGCTTGTATTTCCTGCATTTGCAGTGTGTTTCTCTATGCCTTCCATATGTTCAATTACATCACATTTAAAGGGACATGTACAATATAAATTTTTGAGATTTGATTGCTTTGAGAGAAAGTTTTGCTTCCTTGCTGAGAATTAGATGAGAAGATTGAAACCCTTCACATGTCTTTATTATACTGGTGCTAGGAGACGGTTAGCTTAGCTTAGCATTAACACTGGATACCACCACCACCACCTGACCTAGCTAAGAAATAATCAGTGGGACATAACCCACCATAAAACCACAACATGTAATTTTTACACTTCGGCTTTTATTATGATTAAGCAAATGAGACATGACATGTAATTAGTGAGCATTAGAGGTCCTGGCTGATTCTGTTACCTTTGGACAGAGCCAAGCTAGCTGATTCTCTTTGTCTCCAGCCTTTATGCTAAATTAAGCTAAGCTAACTGTGCCCTGGTTTCAGCTTTAACGTGAAAAGATTTGAGTGGTATTTTGTCATTTAACTCTTGGTCTATTTCCCAAAAGTATTTGTTTAAAATTCTACTTTTGAATTATTTTCTTAATGCTTTTTTATTTATCTGGAAGATAAATAAAGATTTAAAGATTTATCTGGGGAAAAAAAGTGTAAAGTGCCCAGTTTTGAGTTTTAGGGAACAATCTGAAATCACACCATGAAAACAATATGACTTTACTAGAATGAAGTTGGAAATTACTGTAATTAGAGTTACAGAAATAAGATCCTCTATACTGTAGTTTTAAGCATTGGCGGGATTAACCTGTTCTAACTAGATCTAATTAGCTTGTTTTCATTTGTCCTCATTATCAAACCACAATGTTACAGCCTGGAAATGGCTCCTTAAAGGTAATTAACAGTACACTGTAACAGTAGGAGTAACAGTGTAAGTGGGAACTGTAGCCACATGTTGAGAAGCTTTTTCAATATACAATGCTGGCTAACAAACCAACTAACTGTGTTGTAAAATTGGTGAATGTTCCCTAATTTGCTTGCATTTTATCCATTTCCAGCATTTTTTTTCTAAATGACAAGAGATTGTCTTCATTTGCATGTATTTTTTGTGCTCTCTGTAAAGAATACTTTGCTACAACCAGTAAAAAACAACATTTAATTTAAACACATTTTATAGCTTCCTAATTAAAGATATATTTAAATAAACAGCCTGTAGGTTTTATTTGATAACCACATTTACATTGTAGCACTCTAATATCCACACTGAGACATTTGTGGCATTTAAACTAAATAAATATATCACATAGACATCATGGTTTTCCGCATGTGCATAGTCTCATCAATTACTATCTCCTCACCTAAATGTAAATAAAAGTCTAATTTTATACTATCAAATATTGAACAGATGCTGTTCAGTAATTTATTGGATTAGAAGTCAATGTTTATCATCTCGGTGACAATGAGGAGGCTCCTCCTCCGTCATCTCAGCTACTTCATGTCAGGTTCCCCTTCTATCCCCTGTGGAGTTTATGCTATGTCTATATTAATCGTCAGCAAATCAAATAAATGACTCTGCCCTCCTATTAGCTCCTCCGCCTGTTACCACGGAAACCTAAAGGCCAATGACTGTGATAGGGGGGGGAGGGGGAAGGATGGCTGCTTGAAGTAAAGGAGGAAGAACATGGCTTTGACACCCAGGAGGGGTATCAGGTAGGTAAGACAGAGGTTAGTGCTGCTCATACATCACATGCTGTCATCTTGAGAGTGTCACATTAGGGAACGAAAGGCGAGAAAATCCAGTCAGGAGTGTAAAATGTCACTTATGTTCTACTGTACACCATCTAGACTCTGTCTCCACTGCTGCAGTCTGCTCTTCCACTTCATTGTTCTTTACCTTTTTTTTAATGCTTCAATGTCAAACTTCATTTTTGTCAAATCCGGCTTATTACAACCCCTACTGAGACTGTGAGAAGGAAACTCAGGCATAGACGCAGTTTCCTTTTTCCTTATGATATATTTTCTAAGAGCTACAAATACAACTCCTAATTTGCATACATTCTTTGTGATTTGAACAAAGTAACCATAGTAAAGGAAAAAAGAGCAAGAGTAAAGCCAACTATGAGAAGTAAAAAACTGAGGAAATCCTAAAAGACACAACAGTATTACACTAATTGGATTATAAGCCACTAGTAGCAACTACAGCAATATTATACCTAAACCTAACATGCGGGACTCAGGATGCATTTGCCAACGCATACAACAAATACAATTTAGATGTACTTATACATAAATTCAATTTCTAGGAAACACGGTCGAGGAAACATAACCACCTTGTTTACTCAGGGTCAACAGACCTCCATTTAACATTTTGTCCAGACTACGGTGACCATCTCAAAAGACCAAAGATAGTTAATGGATAATTGAATGTGTAAGGACACTTTTAAGTTCAGTTGTAATTATTGTTTCAGATGAAGATTACAGAAAGCAGCAGGGTAAAGGCTGGGTCCTAGTACTTGATTTTTTGGTAGTGTGGTTGCTGTAGTTGTACAATATTGATATATTGTGATGAACATCTTAGCAAACAACAGACACTGAGCAATATTGGCATGGATTTCCATTATTCACTTTTCTTTTATCTCTGGTTTGGTCTCCACCAACTGTTGTGGGAAAAAATGCTCCACTATGTTTACCAGCTGCTTGATAAGTTTGTCTGTCTGCTGGTTGGTGATGAGCAGGTAGCATACAGTGGTCTATGAAAGGGGTCTATAAATCAGAATCTGATCCTGAATGAAGGGAAAGAACCTGCTGTCACATAGTTGAGATTTCAAAAGGAAGTTTCAGAATGATAAGATCGTGTCTTAGTTTCCTCACAAAGTCATTTTTTTAAAAGCAGTCGGAGCTTGCTAGCTTAGCTTTAGCACAGATATATTTCTTTAGCTGAGTAACAGAAGTGCACTTGTTTTAAATGCCATCCAAAGATTAAAGATCAAAAGGTTTGTCTTTGTCTGTCTGCTGGTTGGTGATGAGCAGGTAGCTTACAGAGGTCTATGAAAGGTATTTTTTTTGCTGAAAATAGCTGCCTGCTAAAGCTAGAAACAAGGTTGATGAGAGTTGAAATGGAACAAAAATAGTAAGTTTTAAGGTCATAAAACCAAAACAATGAGCTGAAAGACCCTAAAAGGCAGAGGGGAACTGCAGAGTTGGATCATAATTCTCTGTGGGTTAATCATTATTAGCAATCACTTTTATATTACACATTCATTTGATCCAATGTTAATAAAAAAATATTCATTGGTGCAGCATTAAGGTCAAGCATTAGAATTGATTATAAGAATAATTATTAATCAGAAGTAATGATAATATGAGAAACTACAGGTGAGGAAAGGTACAGGAACAGATCCTGGGTAAAAGCAAGTTCAAAAAAAAGTTTTCTCTTAAAAGTTTAAATAGAAGTGCACCTTCTGAAATCTACAGGGAGGCTGTTTCAGAGTCTGGGGGTGTGTGAGCTAAATGCAGCATGACCGTAGGCTTTAGTTCTGGAGCAAAGAACAGTGAGAGTGCAGCTAAACACAGTCATCTGTTGGGGACATAAAGTCAGAGATCACTAATATATTAGTAATCAGCAATATAAAGTCATCTGAAAACAATGAGAAGTGCCAATTAAGAGATTTTACTAAAGGATCCATTTCATGTCTGATCAGTTCTTGTCTGACAATGGTTACCTTTACAGTCAAATGTGTACTTAGAAAAAAATATCAGTATTACAAATTACTTACAGAGGCTTTGACACAGATGTATGTTTAAAAAATTAAAGTAAGGTTTAAATTTCCAGGGTTAATGTGAGGCTATGTGTTGGGTGCTCGCTGTGTGTATATGTGAGTGTGTGTTTCTGTATCTGTTTTCTGATTAAGTAATAAAACATGAGTACATGTTTTCTTTGTGTTGGCGAAAACTGGAAAACGCCCAAGGCCCTCTTGGAGCCAGTGAGCACCACAAACTGAAATAATTACACTTAATGACCAACCCTTACAAACACATAGACACAAAAAAGAAAAGTTTCTTTACTCTAGAAGTTGTAGCCACCCACAATATTTAAAATATTCTGCTAAACTAGGGGTGTATCGGTAAGCAAAATTGACAGCTCGGTATGTAACTAGCATACATCCATGAGCATGTTACTGCTAAGTGGTGGGCTACCAGAACGCTCTTCTTGTTCCACACATCAGAATAAGTGAATTATGAAACAATTTTGTAGGTAATTGTTTGGGTCACAGCACTGGCGCCAGAATATGGTGGGCAATGTGACTTTTGTCCCCCAACTTTCAGGTGTTTTGGTAATGAAGTGGTAACATCTAAGCCAGGTATTACGGTAAGCCTACTCTAACATGTTGGACCTTTAAATCCCAACACAGTCAACCATTGTGTAATTCAAATGAAATTAAAGTGGTCTGACATCCAATAAAGTTTGATTATGGATTGTGTGTGTGTGTGTGTGTGTGTGATGTGTTGTGTGTGTGTGTGTTTATTTGCCTAACTGCACATCCCGAGTGCTTTCTTTGCTAGCATACTGTACATTACGTAGGTAACGAGCTAGGCTAGCTAGCTAACAAAATGAATGAGCCGCTGGCAAAAAAAAAAAAAAGTTTGTGCAGAGCAAACGTGGTTTTGCTACCAAGCCTAGGCCTACAGTGTCCTTGCCAGTGGACGTGTCAGATGTGTGCAGCTGCCATCGCTGCTTTAGCTTCAATATGTGTGGACACATGCTGCTAGGAGGAAAAAATAAATAAACAAAACAAAATCTGCTACCATTTTGATCTGGAAATACCCTGATGAGAAGAGTGAATGCATTTCTTTGCATATTTTAGTTGTACAAAAAAGGTAGGGTTTGGCTGTCATCCAAAGCTGGATGTCCCACACTTCAAAACTCATTCTGGCGCTGCCGGGTCATGGAGCATATTCTTCGTACAACTGCTGGCATCAAACTGTAACGTCCATACCTTGACGGTTTGGGACGAATACACGTTACACTCCTCTGATAAACTGTGAGACCTCGGCACTAAAACAAAATATTGCCTCTTGCCTGAAAGCAAATTTTACTTGTTGTTGCGTCACTTGTGCCTGAGGGGGAAAAAAGAAAACAAAACATGACAAAGGAGTACAGAGAAACACAAAGAGAGAAGAAAATAGAAGTTTTGTTGACAACTTTTTTCATCAAAGGAACAGTTGCCTCTTGTGTGTGCTGCTATTATCACTGTCTGCAAGCTTCGGTGACACAAATGTTGGGTCTTTTGCCAGCACCGCTGCAACAATAATGGCATGTGTTACTGTGTGGATACAGACAGTGTAGATATTGTGAGTCAGAGAGAAGTTGATATCCTGTAAAGACGGTGTAATGCTGGCCAACTTTGCAGTATGGCAACTGACAGCATGTGATTTGTCATTGTTGCTGAACAACATTTCTCATGACACAAGACCTTTCTCATGACTGATTTTGGATACTTCATGTCACAGAGAGGTGGGTTAAAATGGGAAAAGTTCAGAATTAGGGGAGCAGTGATATCATCTTTGCCCAAGGCCCCAAAAGCTTCATATTTCCGGTCCCTGAGTGGGTGCAGAAAATACAGAATGTTGTGAGGAAAGTTGTTCTCATCATCCAGCATGTCAAGCACAATGACTGATGATGATGCAAGCCCACAGTAACTTTTTTTTTTTTTTTAGATGGAACAAAACAGATCAACAAATGGAAAATAAACCACAGATAACAAGATTGCAACTGGATCCCTTTTAGATTGTTTCTGTGTAAAATAATTCAGCTTTCTGTGTGCACACACAGAATACTGTTTCTGTTAAACTGTCAACCAACTGAGGTGAACATTCATCCATCATTCATGTGTTATGTACTCATGTGGTGTAGAAGGTTTTTTTTGACTGGGAGTATTGAAAGCAATACAAAAAACAAAATTGGAGTACATGCAAAAATTCTTGTAAGTTATCTAAATTAATCTTTATGGAAACAAGCAGCAATACAATTATTATTAATACCATCCTTTCACTTGAATATCATTCATATCTCTAGAGCTATCCATTAGAATTGTTAAGGGGATTACACAGCTCTGTGTCCCTGGGAAATCCTTTGTGAAGGTGCTGGAGAGGAGACTCTCCAAAAGCTCAGATTCAAGAGGAAAAAATGTAGATTTTGTCCTGGTCACGGATGAACAGACTTTAACAGATAAAATAAGAGCCAATTGGGAGTTTGCTAATCCTGTCTGTATGTGCTTTGTGGTATGGGAATAGGGCTAAAGCAGTGTTACCAGATATCCTGTGTACCAAATACACTTCTGTAAGATATTTAAAGATCTGGTATTATTGCCTTTTAACACTGAGTCTATTTCAAACATATCTGTGACATTTAATTCACCAAAACTTCTTTAGATTTCACTAAATGCATCTTTCCTTACAGCCCAGATTCCCCTCTGTTCTCTAGCAGGCTGTTTCAGAAGCTATTTATAAAATCAGCATTATTAATGACCACCTACTTCGATTGGCTGGAGGTGTGGCCCACACCTTTACCCCCAGCCAATCAGAATACGACCTAATGAATAATGCACGCATCTTTACCTGGAGCAATGGCTGCAGCTGCAGACATAAGACAGATCCTGGATGAAGGGGAAGAACCTGCTGTTGCACAGTTGAAATCTCAAAAGGAAGTTTCAGAAAAGTGAGATCATGTCTTAATTTCCTTACAAAGTAAAAGTCATTTTTTAAAACGTAGCCGGAGTTTGCTAGCTTAGCTTTAACACAGATATATTATATTTCTTTAGCTGAGTAACAGAAGTGCACTTGTTTTAAAATGTCATCCAAAGATTGAAGATCAAAAGGTTGAAAATCTTGTGGTGTACTGAGTCTTGTTAAGCAGACAGTCACACACACACACACACACAACAACTTGACGATAACGGAGGGAAGATGGTCTCCAGAAATGAATTTCAACCATTCCCGATGTAAATTTCCATCCTCTGGAAGGCCATGTAGGGACTTTTTAGCTGCTGAACAACCAGCAACACTTCCAGTGTCCTGCTTTGCTTGTCATCCAGCTGCAATGCAAACTAAGACTACAGAAGTTTACAGCAGGGATGGCTTCATCCTAAAGCTTCCTGCATATTTGATTTGAATTGGTGTGACGTGGTAACAGGTTCTGCCTCAACACTGCTCACTCTTGAGTTGTGAATTTCAAAATTTAAATCAACTTTAAAAGACAGAGGAGATAGAATTATTTTATGGCACAGGAGGGCCTCCACCATCAAAATCCCAAAGCTCATTTTTCTTGTTTTCCACAATACCAGCCCTTTGAGTTTTATATACTCGGAGTAAAAGCTGCATTCACATTCTTGGTATTGAGTCAGGGTGCTTTGATTATCTCTTAATTTTATATTTTGTGATATTTTAAAGGAATAGTAAAGGAATAGTTCAACACAATGAACAGCAGCCAGGAACTGATAAGCTCAGGGAACAGGGGCAGAAAGATCACTGGTCAGGTGCGGTGATGTGAATGTAGGTATTTTGACAGCATGGGCAGAAATGACAGAGAAAATAGAAGAGGATGAAATAGCGGCATTCACTCGATGAACAAAGGCAGAATGTGAGAGAATAGATCTTCCTGAACTTTCGCCAAAGCTTCATATGACAAGACTGATACCGCTCTCACATCTGTATGCTAAATATGAAGCTAGAGACAGATTGTAGGGGAGAGTGGGGCAAAATGAGGCAGTGGGTAAGCTGACCCACCCCCTGTATCTAGGCAACTGTGCACATTATTTGTCATGTGGCCATAAATTCAGGAAGCACCCATCATGTCTACCTGACTGTGATGGAGAGAAGAACATGAGAGAGGTGGTAAGTATTTGTTTACACTGAATTTTCTGCACGTCAGGTATGTCAAAGCATAACTGGTGATTTGTAAAGGTATAAAACCATGTGAATCGCATAGCTTAAGATTAGCCTGAATTGCTAAGCTAGGCTGTTTTTTCATAAATGGTGGCTATGGGGTAAATTAAACTGTGGTTCAACTTAAATTTTAACAATGTAGAAATGTAATCATGCCAATAACTTACAAGAGAAAAACCAACTGGCACTCAACACCCCTTGAAGAGATGGAGAGAGCAGCCAGTGATGTCAATCCATCAGATCAGTGGCAAAAGACAGAAATATTGACATGTCTTACAAAAGAAGGATATAAATGAAAAAAGAGTAGGGTACAGTGAAACAGCAGAAGCAAAGAGGTTCCTCACAGAGGAGATCGAGAATCAGCTTTCAGACCATATCAAGAAGCTGGCTGACCAGTTCCATGGCTTTACTCCAAAGAAATGATGTGAACTGGCACTGGAATAGGCAGCAAGAAACAACATTCATGTCCCCAACAGCTGGGAAAAGAAGGGTTTAACGGGTAAGGTATGCAGGAAATTACATGACTCAGTAGGTCAGCAAAGGCTAACTTATATTGTGTCGTTTAAGACAGCACTTTGATAGAATGAGTTATAGCCTACTTTTTTAGGTCGAGATTGGTTCAAGACTTTAATGACACACCACCGCGACATCTTTGGGAAGGGCCACAGCCTTCAAGATGGCTGGCACCGCCTTTTCATTCAAGGAAAATGATGATGCATCTTTCCCACTGAGTGATGTGCTGAAGAAGCCGCCTCAACCTCTGAAGACTGCAAGGAGAGAGCAACAATTCATATTTCCCTGCAACCTTAGTCATTTTTGTTTGTTGAGTTGTCTTAAAAAGTCATATGGTCAGTTTACCCCCAGATGGCTCAATTTACCCACTCACTCGGATCAACTTACCCCTAACCTGAGGCAAGTTGAGCCACAGAAACACTTTTTTTTTTCTTTTTTTGCACACACATTTTCCTTTGTTATACATTGCCTTACCTAGAGGGCAACATACGTAAAAACTGGCTCATCTTACCCCCTTTCTTAGCTTAGCTTAACATAAAGACTGAAAACAAGGGGAATCAACTAGCCTGGCTTTGTCCAAAGGTGCCTAACAGCACTTGAAGCTCACTGATTAACATGTTATATCATTTAATTTGTACAAAAATCTAAATATAAAGGTGGCAAGTTGTATTTTGGGGGGTATGTATTTTTCATAGCGTCTTCCTGGAGTCTCAACTGGTTGTAAGGCGTCCTTTTTTGACAAAGCCAGACTAGTCGATTCTCCCTGCTTCCAGTCTTTATGCTACTGGATGTAGCTTCATATTTACTCAGCAGACATGAGCATGGCATCAATCGTCTCATCTTAATCTCAGCAAGAAAGCACATAAGCGTATTTCTCAAAATGTCAAACTATTCCTTTAAAGATATTATGCAGGAAATTTTATACTCCTAACAGGCATGTGCTTTGTCCCTTTTCTTCTTTTGTGATATCACTGACAGGATATTAAAGCACTGCTGAGATCCAAAGACACATGATGTGAAAATGGTGTGAAGATCATTTTGTCCTTTTGGCCTCATTGGACAGCAGCTCATTTATTCCAGTGTCATGAGTGAATGTAAAAATGAGTTATGAGATTAAGCATGATTATCTTGCTCCAGTGGTCAGTGTTTGGCCACAAGTTTTGGATAGTGAGTGACAAACTTTGGTCACTCGGCTCTTGGCACAAGTGACCAAAATTAGGTTTAACCATATGGCAGCTTGGCGCGAGGAGCTCAGTGATCCAAGTGGACAGTGAAGCCATCGTGTAAGGATTCCCCTGAAGCAACTTGCCTGACTGGGAGAAAACCCCAAGGAACAACATCTCCCATCTGGTCCGGAAGTGTCTCACCATCTCCCTACATTGATTTCTCCTTTTTGCACTGCAATCCCACCCAGACTAAGTGGCGAGCAAATGGATGGATTAATGGAAGATTGAAATATAGATCACATACCCAAACAAAGATTTGAATGCTCTTTTGTCAGCAACCGCAAATTACTCAGCCTTGTCATTAAAAAGATGCCTGGAGGATACATAAATAGTATATGTGAGTGTTGGCAGTCATTTGTGTGGATTCATCAGTTCAGCAGGTATACAATGAGCCCAGTGATTGAGTACCCACTTAATGTTTTTTATGACTGTGTAAGTTTAAAAAGGCCATGGTTTTCATCAGTCGAGTACCTGCTGCAATGTGACCTCATGCAATAGCCTTACAATAAAAATATAATATCAGTCAGTCATGTGGAATAATATGTTTCTTTGGACTTGTGTTCATGCAAATCTGTGCATTTTAAACAAACAAGCATCACCTAACAGTACACCAGACCTTTGCAGAGTTTCCACACCGAAGAAGCAAAGGCATATCATGACAAATTGTAGTTTTTATGAGATGCTTAAAGGTAAAAAAAAAAAAAATACACAACAATGATGAAAAAAAAAAAAAAGAGAGAGAGAGACAGTTCTGATCTGACCCGTCTTTTCATTAAAAGACGTCAAATTGAGCCTGACAGTAATGAGTCTGGTTTGGAGGAAAGATGATACATCACCACTCCTCACTGCGCCCACTCAAGGTTACAGTCTTGAAGGGTACTTCGAAAAAGTGTCTCTGCGGAGCCCAAATCAAAGCTTTGAGACCAAAGCATTGCACCTTCTTGTGTCACTTGTCACCAAGTTTCTAGCTTGGCTTATGTGCTCATTTTATTTTGCTTTTTTTTTAACACTCAGCCCACTGAATGAGCTCTTAAAAACAAGAACTTGAAGCAGGTAACAGTGAGGATGACGTAAATATCTTTAAGCTGCAAATGGCTTACTTCCATTTCCCTGCTGTGAACAAGCATTTGCAAAATCAAGTAAAGCCTCAGCACACTTTAGGCTTTTCATAATTTTTGTTAGGTTAGGTGTTAGTTGATCAAACTACTTTATGTTGCCTCACTACAGTCAAAAAAACAAATGAAATGTGTAATCTGATAAATGAAAGCATACTTTAAATAAACACATAGCAGGTAAAAATGTTTCTGTGAAATAAAAAAATATAAGGTCTGATTAATTGTTAGTACCTGAAAAAAGAGGGTTTATCTAGAATCGTTAGAATTTAAGGAAATTCAATTATATTCTCCTGGAGGGTTAATTATTATATCATTAGATGGTGCTTCTATCTACAGCATCATATTTTTGGCAATCATGCTCTAAAGTGCATGTGTGTTTAAGCTTTAATGAGTATTAATAATGTATTGTTGATTATTTACTGTTTAAGTACTGTGTATGTAGGTTTATGCAGCCGTGAGATGATTTATTTAAAGGAGCAGGCTGACTGCTGGAGACTTTGGCCCAGTATGTGACAACAGGTTTTGCACCAAAATAAAAAGAGTCCAAAAGCTTACCCTGTCCACTGCTAAGGCTAATGTTTTAGTATAACATATATGTTTAAGGAAAATGCTGGTGTTGTTCTATTTATGTTATTATCAACAAATCCCATGAGAAGCCCAAATCCAACAATGTGTTTGTCAAGAACTGAACAATGGCTTGGACTCAAATGCAGACAGACTTTAATCACAACTGGGTCGGTACACAGGTGATCAGTCAGCAAAACAAGATATCCAAATCAGTAGGCTAAAGGCAAGGTCGAAGACAAAAACAGGTCAGTAAACTAGAAGGCTCACAAGGAAAAATAGGCTGGAACGCTGTCACACAGGAAACAAGACGAACTGGCACAGAAGGAAGGGAACACTGAGACTGTGGGTACGTCTCAAGTCTTATTTTATGGCTCCTCGCTTCTCGCCTGAACCGGAAGTTGTTCCTGATGCGCCATTTTGACAAGCGTCCCAAGTCTCTTATTCTGCTCCGAGGAGTGAGGAGAGAGGAGGGATCTCTGAGGAGGGAGGAAACACAAGAGTAGCCTTCACAGAAGTCTTTTACCGGTTGACACGCCCCCTTATTGGATATCAGTTATTGATCGGATGCTGCAGCTGATCAGACTGATCTGATACATCACTGCAGTTTCATACCGAAGTGGAGACAGATTGTAGATTCAATTTAAATGTATCACTCCCAAGTTTTATTCCTTATTTGATTTCTGATTCATCATGTAGTTAAAATCTATTAATTGTCGACCTGATAAACAAAAGAACCATTAACAACTTTCTTTTGTCGGGTTTGATATGAGTTACATCATTTCCATTTTCCCTGAAAAATTTAGCCAAATACATATTTTCCAGTGTTCAGAAGACACCCTGATCATATTCTGGGTTATTGAATGATGAATTCACTATCAGGGTTATCAAAAAATATAGATGGAAATGATCAATAAACAGTATAAACGCATTCTGCGAGTAGAAATGGTTTCTACAGCTGATCCAGCTGTGATCAGCTGTCGCCGTCATCAGAAACGGACGTCGCTTCACATGACGCTTCAGAGGAGAGGATGTCTCATGTCTCTTAAAACAAATTTCCTTGTTTCCTCTCTCCTCGCTTGGTTTCCTTGCGTCTCTCCTTGCATCCACGGTGGGAGGGAAAAGACGCCAGTGAGGGAAACATGGATGCAATTTAAGAGACTTGGGATGCATCCATACTCTGGGGGAGGGGAGACAATGAGACACAGGTGCAACACATCAGGGCAGGGCAGGTAATCACACATGAGGGAGACACACGAGGGCAGAAAGTGAAGGACCTGAAACGAGACAAGAGGTGAGTATCAAGATAAAACAGGAAGTACAAGACTGGGAGAAACAAAAAGATAACTCAGCCTTCCAGCCGGGGCATGACAGTGTTAGTCCATCTCTCAATCCTTTCTGATGTTCCCAGCCTGTCTGTGGTGCTCATGATTTCTAATTAAAGTGTAAATCTCTAAAAAAGAAATTTAAAAAAAAAGAAAGAAAAAGTCACAGATATATGGTTTAATTATTAAAGTATGCAAAACAATTTCCTAAAACAGTAGGAAACTGTGTTTTTTAGTGCTAATAGGTATTTCTAGCAGCGGTATGACATATGTGGGATCGACTTTAAATAAACTACAGAGCCCATGTTCATGGTAATGAAGGAACATAGACCCAATGCAACAGTGTGGCTCACTGTGTGTTTTTAATAGTTCTGGGAAAACAATGGAGCTCTATGGCACAGCAGGATATCAAGGTTTGGCTAAACAGGCAAATAAGAATAAATTAATTCTATATATGGGATTTGTGGATAATAAGATAAATATAGAATATCATTAGACATATCTTTTAACTACATGAGCGGCATTATATATCTCTCTTTATGTTTTGCTTTCCCAGGAAGTGAGTTAATCATGCTGCTGTTTATTCTTAATCTACTTCATTGCAGGCACCAAAATCTGATGCCAATTTTGTATTAATGAGAAAAAACACCAAAAAAACTCTCATGTTGGATAATGCAGATTACCTTTCATTAAATAATCAGTGGGTTGAGTGGACAAAAAAGTCTGCTCAATCTTTTAAAAGGAAGAACTGTACTATTTTTTTGAAAAATATTCAACACACTATTGGCATAAAACATCAAGTAAGTAGTTAAATATCTCAAGAGAGACATATCCACTGATTTTATAGGTCAGAAGCAGATATAAATACAAGTTAGTGAAGGGCTTCAAGAGATTTATCTTCAAGCCTGTCATCATATGATTGGTTGTCATGTTCTATACCGTTACCTGGCTGCTCCCTGAAGGGACAGGTGGTCCCAACAGAAGGACATGTCCTTCTATGCATGTCTCAGTGACTGCAAATGTTAGGAGACAGTAAAATACAGATGTACCGTCCTCCTGTCTGGGTTGTGTGGAGCTTTTTGACGGTTTAGTAACTCATTCCCTTTCATTTATCAAAAAAAAAAGATGAAGTTTTAAAAAGACATCTAACATAAATTCAGATAGAGATTACAAAAACCTCGTAGCACTGATGGAATATGAAGTTTGAAAATCACAATGAATTTCAGCTTTCATCTGAGAGAAGACAATACAAAAGCATAAAATTGCCCTATGCTATCAAAAGCTATTTATTTCCTGTTTGTTTGTAACTTGGCTATTTGCTCTCTTAATCAAAGCAGCTTATTATTCCTGGCTGGTTGTTAAGTTGGTTTGTACATCTGTTCATTTGTTGCTCAATCGCCAACATTAGAGGTTTGATTCCCACTAGAACTGTGCAATCATGGTAGCGTAAGATTTTAAATAAATATGTTGACCACAGATGTTTATTTTTATGTGATCTTTTTTTGTCTCTTTGTTCAGCACCATCGGAGTACAAATTCCATGATTAATTGAATTGAATTAGGATCTATTTCTTTTTACAAAGTTTTAGTCTGATCTTGATGCATGCTTCTAGTATTTTCTTGAGGACATCAAATTTATTTTCCTCATGAAATAGAAAGTGTATTCTGTAAGTGTCATGTTTCAAACATCTTATGTCTTCACATTGTCTCTTAAGCTCATGGCTTCTGTCTCTGAGGTCAAGAAAAAGTGGTCAGGAATGGACAAAGGCCTTTTTTTTCCACCAGTAGGTCCAAACTACTGCTGTTTCCCTGTTGTATGCGCTACTTAATTGCATTCCCTTTGCATACCAGGTGTGAAATCCCTGATTGTATGACTACAATGAAAACCAGCAGGATTCTGGGTGCCAATCACTGAAAATCACTGCTTTAAGGTTGGATGAAAGTGTCCGCCACCATGCAGCTTCCTCATGTCCCTAGTGATGGTGCATAATATGTTTTAAGCAATATGCTTTTGCAATTTCCAAGACACTGTGTTCTGCAACATAATCTCAGTTGCTTATGAATAGTTATTATTGAGTTATACATGTTCCAGTGAAGGTTGTGATGGATTTCTTCACAATGGACTTATGAAACTGCTACTGAATGGCGAGTTACGAACTAAATATTCAGGTCTTTTATGTGAAAGCAGCTGAAGATCCTTGGACATTCAAGTAAAGAATATGGTCTGAATGGTCTGAGGGTTACATAACTGTATGCTATTATGAACTGTGGCACTCACCAAATCTGCCCCTGCATCCTCCTGCATCTTTCTTCCACTACAGCTAAAACAGTCATCACAGACTAATCTTCTGTCCATTGTGAGGGGTACAAAAGTAGACATATTGTAACTTTGAATTTTTCAATGTAGTATGCTATTTTCTAGAACATTGCTTGCACCTACTCACAGCAGAAAAAATAATCACATTTTAGAGCAGTAGCATATAAGATGCATCAAAAATTAGAGCTTCAGTGGTTCCTTCATAGATCTCTATCTATAAAATTTGCATGGACATACAGTATGTGCCCACATCTGTTTTTATGTGCACAAAGGATTAGGATCAGCAGTAGGATGTCTACATACCATATGGGTAGATACATTTATAAAGGAAAAAAACATTTGCATAAGAAGTTAAGCAATGGCAGCATTTATGTCCAGACAAGACTAAGAGTCTACAGTCATTTAGTGCTTCTGTGAGGCTGCTTAAACACAGCAGTGTTTTCAGATTAGCAGGCGGAAGCAGGTATAATGTTTACCATGTTTACGATCCGAATTTAGCATGGTAGCATGCTAACATTTATTATTGTCTTTTTTATTATTATTATTAATTGTATTCCTTTATTAGACACCAACAGATGATGGATTCTCTTGTCTCAGATGATGCCTGCTCTCCAGATGTTCAGATAAAATGTACATACAGTAGTGTAAGACATACTGCAGCCTTGAAAAGTACACTGACAGCATGGTCCTGGTCAGTTGATAATGCTATTCAGCCTAATGAGAGACAAGCTTAGGCCAAAACTTGACTTTGGTTTCCCTCAACTGTATGATTTTGATGAGCAGCTCTGCTGTCTTACGGACATTCGGAAGCTGCCACAAATGGCTGTCTTGAAAGTCATTCGATCAGAAAGTGATGCCAGCCCGACCGGAATTGCAGACATTGAGACACTCTCTTATTTGCCCCTGGCTGGCAGCCCTCAGGAGCTTTCTGATGTTTTTTCAGAGCAAACTCTTTTATATGAAGAGGTGTGGCAACTTGTGAGTGTGAGGTAAAAACTTATTTTGTTCTAGGAGAGCCACTTCAGCTATGACAAGGATGACAATATAAAACAGATATGTTTCAGTACATATTGATGTGACATGCGGCAGGTGGTTTAGTGGTTTAAGAGGCTATAACTGCTCGCAGATAGTGCACAAGTGGCTCATATGTCATCTAATTGCACCATACTCTGTCCAGCATCCCTCAGAAAGTTAACATTTAATCTGTACAATTCTGCAGGGCATGATTTACCTCCAGTTCTATAATTAAGTGTAAATGCAGGATGTGTGCCCTTTACTGTATGTAGCAAGGCACAAAGTAGAGGTATAGTAGGGTGGTCAGGGAGGTGGATGCATGTTGCACATTCAATCCTTATGTGTGTTTTAGGCCCCATTTTCACCTGTCATCTCATTTCTTATCCAAATAAAATGTAGCTGTGATTCAATATACTTTCATTTACGCTTAGCCACATATATGCATCTCCATTGACCAAATCTGATTACAATCCAGCTTGGTTTTTCCTGGGCTACATGCAAATTAGGGTCGGCTTCATTTCAACTCAGGATGTCGTGGTAAGGCACCTGAAGTTGTTGGTAACTGCCATAAAGAAGACATAATCTTGGATTGTTTACCATTCACACTTAGCAATAACAGCTAGCTAGCTAACAACTATCCATAAACTACCCCAAATACGCTCAATGGCATACGAGCAAGTCCAAACAAGTTTAATTGTCTTCATGGACTATCATTCACACCTTTCCACACAGATCCTTAAGCAGTCAAACTGTTCAGGGATCAGTGAAATGCTACAACAGCAACACTTTCCCCCGTCTTAAGCAACAGGGAGAATGACTGCTAATTTCGGTGTAACTTCACCTGCTTTTATCAGGGGGAACTGACTATGTAGAGGCAAATCAGTTCGAACAATTTGATTTCAATCCATCTTGATTGCTTCTTGGATGCATTTACTCAACAGATAGCTATCTGATCCACCTAAGACACATGAAGTGACTAAGTGTAAATGGGATCTAGTCACTTAACTATAGCCATATCTTATCCATACAGCAGTTGCCATGCACAGATAATGTATAAATAAATCACTTTAAAAACACTGGAATCACACATAAGAAAGTGAATGTAATCTGGGATTATTTGGTGTGAGGTTTGAATCCAGAGTCGCCATTGGGAGCACCAGGAAAAATCCTGGTGGACTGGTTGCTCTGTGTGCCGCTTGAGCAGCCAATTATACAAAAACAAGAGCGTTCTCGGCCCAGTGCGTCCTCGGCCCACTTTGCACCAGCCCACATAAAACAGCCCGGGGCCATTTTTTAGTCCCAGTCCATCCATGTTTGAATGTGTCACATCATCCCCATCTCACCCTTCCTTGTCTTTCTTATCAGTAAACTATAAGATTGAGGCAAAACATCCAAAAGGCGGGGACCAGCTGTTCAGATCTTAAAGTGGTTGTGGTGTCATTAGTTGCTGGTAGCATCAACATAAAACTCATGCGAGCTGCAGTGCAGTTTCCTGTTGTACAATGGCGGCTGAGATCACAGTAGCACAAAAATAAAGATAGAGGGAAACTTATCTATAATTCAAAGGTGACCATTGATAGAAGATTGTAGACTGGTGAATTGGCATCTTCAGGAAGTTGCCATCCATTTGAGGTCAATCATAAGGTGCAGAGTTTTCCTCATTTCCCTGGTGTAAACCTGTCCTTATTTTTCTCTACACCTTTGACTCAATGTTCTTTTACCAGCACACAACTCATGGATTCATACAGCCAGAAGGCAAGAAGTGCAGAAAGATGGCTGAGGCGTTATGACATTTTGACTGATTGATTTCTGTTATGTATGTTGTTCAAAGTTAAATAAATATTCTATGTTACTCAAACTTTATAAAAATGTAATTTCTATTTGAGTGCCTTGTTGTATGGCAACTCCAACAACCTGTTTGCAATTAATTATTGACATTAGCTTCAGAATAAACTCACTTGTACATGTGAAGGCCTTGTATAAAGATCTCTGTAGGAAACATGATCTAATTGATTCTTTTGGTGTAGTGTAGTCACTTGGTTTTGAACAGTCCTGAATACATGAGTACATAAAATAAAATCAGTATTATCTCTCTTTTCTATGGAACAAGTTGACACCAACACAAGGCACACTGTTTTCCCAATCAGAATTCCCCATGGATGATCTAAAAATGTACAAAACATGGAAGGTTTATTTTTTCATTTAACAAATAATTTGCAGGGAGTCTACAGAAACTGTACTCCTTTCTTCTTTGCCAATATCGTTCTGATAATGGCCAAAATGGAACATGGCAAGAGAAAATAAGCATTCGAAATGACAGTTGGTCGTTTTATCCAGTGTACTGTGACATAATAGAACACAATCGATGCAGCGTCTGGAACATCTTAAGACACCCTAAAGCAAAGTAGTATGTCAGATTTGTTTTGCCTTTGTTATCATACTGTGACAGTGTTCCCTCCTCCCATACGCTGAATATAATTATACCCCTTCCATCCTTTCTTTCTTCCTACTGTGTGTGTTCTCTGTAAACCAAGACTCATCAACAGCTGAGACAAGACATGATCTCAAACAATTAAAAATGTTGTATATACAGAGTATGACCTGAAGAAGTGGTATCAATCTGAGATAATGGCTTTCCTAAAACGATTCTCTGTAAACGAGAGTTTTAAGAACAGAATTTGTTTGATGTGTTTGATGGAACTTAATTGGTTTAAGTTAAAGTGCTCAAAGTGAATCCAGTGTTCATACAAGAAACATAACTCGGTCATTTCAAGTAAATAA
This sequence comes from Thunnus albacares, assembly GCF_914725855.1. Lineage (NCBI taxonomy): Eukaryota > Metazoa > Chordata > Actinopteri > Scombriformes > Scombridae > Thunnus > Thunnus albacares. The sequence goes on from NC_058126.1 coordinate 8,432,914, forward strand.
ATCTTGATTCATGCCACCGGAGAAACACCTTTCACCGCAGTCTCATGGTTCATGTCAGAACCACAAAAGAATCATTCTGGTAAATTAATCTTGTCTTTCCAATATGCAGTTGACTCACTCAATCCCTGCGCTGTCGGTTTGACAAAGTGCTGAGGGACAACTAACGAACCAGATGCCCTTACATGCACCTGAAAGGAGAAGGAAGAAAAAAAATGAGGAGATACTGCTGGGTTCATTTCCCTGTTCGCTCAGATAATAGATTTTTTTGAACCTGTGAGCTGCTGCTTAGATAATCGCGTCACCTCTGCTTTTTATCTTACTCATATCTGTGGCCTGTAAAGTCATATCCATACAGAGTGATACTGCTGCAGCAAAAAATGTCATGAATTAAAGGCTTTCAGCAAATTCATGATACTAAAGTTCTTATGCTGCTAATGCAACATTATTATGATACTGTAATTTAGTGCACTGTGTCCAACCACACACTAACTCAGGGGCTGCATATAACACAGATGAAGAAACTACATACAGTAGACCAGAAACTTTCCATACCTTGCAACAGACCTTTTTCACGGCAGACATCTTGACATGTCAAAGCAAGAAAAGCACAGGTGCAATAAATAATATGAATGATGACTGAATCCCATTTTTCCAAATTCATGACCCTGGCATAGAGTGTGATTGATTCACTAGTCTGGCTTCCCTGAACGCTTGACTGGAACTGATGTTATCAGTTCCATGACAAGTCAAAATGGCTCCTGTGAAAAAGCTCCTTCTCGCCCTTTGCCAGTCACCTGTTCCTTCCCCTACCTGCAGACCTATTCCTCATTCCATCATCAAGTCCCAGAGTGCTCATGCCGGCCACTCCACCCCTCCTCTTATGCTACGTTCCAGACGAATCGGAACTTGGAAATTTCCGACCTCCTACTTGAAAAAGTATGATAGAAGGGCTCTCGAAGTTGGAGTTTCGACTGGGAAACTCGGGCCAATTTCATGCACACCGACTTCAACCAGGAGCAGATGCTCTGACATCACTACATACAGCAGCATCCACAGAAGTGAACATAGAGGTCAACACCATGCATGACAGGTAATCAACTTAAGGCCATATAGCAATTCCTCCTTCCTAAAAATGCTGCAAATCCCAGTTCAGTATAAACATTTTTCACAGCAGACATTTTGTTATTTAATAGCAGGCAATGCACAGGTGGAACTAATAGCATTAATAAAGGTTGTATTCCATTCGTGAATACTAGCAAGCAGACATGCATAATAGCATGACTCTGAAACTGACACTAACACCTTAATATAAATCAGCCATCATTAATGTTATTAATTGGAGCTGTGCTTTTCATGCTTGACATTTGACATTGTCTGCTGTGAAAAAGGTCTATTTATACTAGTAAAGTACACTTTAATTCAATCTGCTTCACCTGTCTGTGTGCACTTGTGCCCTTCTATTTACAGGGTTGGTTCAGATTTTTTTGAAGTGGGGTTTGTATGAGGTACTTATCCATACTCAGTGTATTACCTACAGTAGATGGCGGTCGGCGCGCCCCCAGTTTGGAGAGGCAGGCAGAAGCTAAGCAATGTACTGCTGTGGACAGGGTGCAGCAGCAAAACGTATTTTAGCCAGCTAAAAAAAAAACACCTGAGAAAATGAATATCAGTTTAAGTGTACACTATATTTAGATTATTTTCACCATTTTACCTTGCCGTCAGACAGCCCTTTCCTTTAGCACTACATTTTCTCAACCTTCTGTATTCCTAAGCATAAGCGCACCTGTGCCGCACACTGTATTATGCCGCAGATCAGCTGTTTGGGTCAGATAGTACTGTTGGAGATCAGACTCAAATCAAACTAATCAAGATTTCAAAGATGATACATGCTTGTGCTTTTCTGAGCTGTATAAACAAAGAAGTGTCACCATAATGATTTCACTGTCTTCCGTTGAGTGATATTATCCTCAGACAGCTGTGGCTAGTTGCACTGAATATAGTCATCAGCACTTCACGGGCAATATTGAGACAACTCTGCGTTTGCAGTGATCATTTGCAGAGGATTATGTAAAACCACCGCCAAATAATCCAGATAGACGCTTGCTGAAGAGCACTGCTGTACCCAACCATCAGGTAAGATAGCACTAAATACATACAAATAAATGAAAAGACTTACCAAACAACCAGTAAAGAAATGCTTATGATTTTTTTTCCTGTCTCATTTCGAATACACCCACATATATACTGTACATCTATTATATAGGCTATAGTGAGGGTAACTTATCTTTTTTGGTTTGTGTTTATGATGGAGATGTACACCTTCAGGCTATTAAAATATGCATGAGGAATTAGGCTCATTCATGATTTGCATGCACAATATTGCTTTCACAGGCATGTACTTCACAAAGTACAATACAAGAAAAACATGAAGCACAGCAAATGTTTTCCGGGGCCCCACAATCCACACCAAAGGAGGCACCAGTAAAGAGCCATCAGGCCTCCACATTAGCATCACAACTGAAGTTTGTTCTCACCAGCCCTGAACAGTCCCTCCCCAGAGAAAGACCATCAACCTCTGTGGCTTATCTTGCCTTTCCTGCTGTTCGGTCTGAATTAGAGGTAAGCTGATGAGTGCTGTCTGCAGTTCATTGTTACTTCACAAAACATATGATGGTGATACATAATGTGAATTTTTATTGTTAGTTAACATACTTGTGAAAATGAAGTATTTCAACTTTTCCATAAAGTTATCAGTAAGTATTCTGAGTGTAAATGAGTTTGTAGCATCTATTCAAACAATTAGTCCTCACAAAAATTTATTTTGATATTAACCTAATTTTTCCTACATTTTTGTCATCTCTTACTTAAGATGAGTAGCACTTCAGAGGAGACACCAGCTGATGAAGCAGGTGACAGCGTCTTTTTTCCACCCAGTAGCAAATCCACCTCCACACACACACATCTGCCTCAGATTTGGAGACTGCAGCAGCTGGAGAGTCCAGTCAGTTGTCTATGAGGAGATGGATTGTGAATGAGCCTCATCTTATGCAACTGTTTGTAAATTGTCATCAGTGTGGGGTTGCCATTGATGATAGGAAAATCTCCAGCTCTGGGTCCAAGATAAGGATAGAGTGGAACTGTCTGGCTGGGCACAGTGGAGTATGGCAAGTCTTGACGTCAAAGGAAAAACAACCTTTTGTCTTCAGAAGCCATTTGTTTCACTGGCACAACGGAGACAGAAATTTCAGAGTGAGCTGAAGTTTTAAAGTAACAATTGCCAAAGAAGACAGCTTATTATTCAGTGCAGTCTGCGTACCTCATACCAATGGCCTATAAAGAAATACAGGAAAAGCTTAATGTCTGTGGGGATGCCAGGTGGGTAATAAGCAATAGTACTTGCAAACATCTGCTTAAGTGCATTATATTGATGTGTTTTGGCACTGTGATTTTGTTTTCTCTAGTCAGGTTTCTGAGACCACAAGCTCACCTATGATGGAGCCGGTGGGCTTCCGCAGGATCGATTACTAGCCTCTGGAGTGTCTGTCGATGTTGTCACTACAGACTGTGCTCCTTCAATAAGGAAGATCATGAGGGAGTCTTACCTTGACCCCAGACATCAATTCGATCCGTGCCATGTAGCAAAAGGTTAGTGTTCTAATATGTGAATTGATCAGTGGTTACAAAAAAGTACTTGATATAAAAAATAAAAGAAACAAAAGCAAATGTTTCATGATATTGGTATCATACAAGAGCTATTTTCATGTAGACTTTTCAGTTATGGTCTGTCATTACATTGCATTATATTCATTTCACTTAAGTCCACAGAGGAGATAAAAAATTATAATCTTGAATAATGCTTGAAATTCACATTTCTCATTTTATTCAACTGATAACTGTATACAGTTTGAATCATTTGAAAGTTTTAATCTATTCTGAAATATCCACCTGTGGACCAAGTCCTGTAAGTGTGGTCATACATATTCTTTTCTTGAACTTCTATCTATATAGTTTTGGAAAAAAAAGCAAGAGCAGCAGTAACAAAAAAGAAAACTGACATCTCAGGGTTATATATGATTATATTTATAAGGTGAAAGTCTCTAATATAACTTTTTTTTTTAAATAACAAGAACTGAGACGGAGATGGACCTCTATCTTGCATCATATGTGTGGCGTCCACTGGTGGGAAGAGGATGGACAGAAGTACAGGTGTTACCATGATGACCTCAGTGAATAAGACCAAAGAAAGAAGACGTGGCTGGTGAAGGGAGGTGCTGCTGACAATGCTCTAAAGGACATTGTGATGGACAAAACCCTCCTGAAGGACCTGAGTCACGTGTTTGTTCAAGCACACAGGTAATTACATAACACTACATAAAAATGACAGACACAATATATAGTAGGGCATTCATGAATACGCTGCTCAATGCTAAAGTATGCATGGAAGAGGAGGCACTTCAAGTACACCTCCATGCAGGCCAGAACTCAACTCAGTATCATGGACCACAGCTATAATGTTGGCCGGGAAGATGGTACTAACCTTGAGGGTAAGAACATAAAGGCAAAATTGCTATTTCAGCAAGACAGACTGTCTGTCTCAAATTTTCTGTCTTTAAAATTTATTTTGTAAATATAATATACTGATGCAATGCTTTTTCTGTTATCAATAACATGTTGAGTCAAATGTAGTAACATGCTAATTAATACTGCTTTGACCAACAGTTCAAAGGGATATAACGTATTTCACTCAGAGCTCTCAAATCAGTGGATGGTCAGACAGATACAGATGGGTGACAAATTGAAGGAAAAACCAACATAAAGAGTCTTAGTAAGGTGTTGGGCCATCATGTGCCACCAGAACAGCTTCAGTGGGCCTTGGCATTGATTCTACAGTCTCTGAACTCTACTGGGGAATTAAACACCATTCTTCCAAAAGATATTCCCTCATTTAGTGTTTTGATGATGGTGGCAGAGAGTGTTGTCTAACACGTCAGTCCAAAATCTCCCATAGGTGTTCAATTGGGTTGAGATCTGGTGACTGCAAAGGCCATAACATATGATTCACATCATTTTCATACTCATCAAATCATTCAGTGACCCCTTGTGCCCTGTGGATGGGGGCATTGTCATCCTGGAGGAGACCACTTCCATCAGGATAGAAATGTTTCATCATAGGATAAAGGTGATCACACAGAACAACTTTGTATTGATTTGTAGTGACCCTTGCCCATGCCAGCAAAATTCCCTCCACAGCATAACAGAGCCACCAGATCCCCTCACTGTAGGGGTCAAGCATTCAGACCTGTACCAAACAATAAATCAAACAATAAATGTCATAAATACAATCCAATATTTAGATATAAAATATAGAATAGTAGGGATAGTTACTATTGATATGTACTTCCACAATCTGTCTATTACAAACATTTGGAAATGAGATTGTATTCTTGCATTTATATACATGTCATTAGTATATCATCCTTATGAGTTGGAAACAGGTAAAGTTGCAAACTACAACAACAAATGTACACCAATGGCTGTATATTTTGTGATTCCAGCGTAGTTTGCCTATACAAACAGCTAACATAAGTAGTCCACGTTGATAAGGTAAACATAGTCTACGAAACTTTGGTTGTCTAATAATCAGACATTATGCAATAAAATGTAGTGAGAGCCAAAACTTACTCTGAAGACAAGTTGACATTATCAGTGTTTCCATTTTTGGTATTTTGACCAAAACCGCCACAGTTGTTTAAGCTTTAAGCTCTTTTCTTTTTGTTCTTTGTTCCTGTATTTGCATGCTGATTTATTAAGTTATTCAGTCGCAGTTGCAGTGAAGCATGTTTATCACGTCAGTTGGTTTGGTTCCTCTTGGTGCATCACTACAGGGAGAGAAAGAATCTTGCTGTCTAGTTTACGCTCCCTGCCTCACTGTTGATGCTTTCCAACCAAATAGGATGGGGCAAGAGGAAACTAAATCCTCGTATCCATTAAAGTTGTGACACCGAGGGGTCTGCAACAACTTCAGAGAAAGAATTTGTCTAAGATAGATGGCTCTGGGACAACCCACTGGGCAAATTCTGCCCTTAGCATTAGAGATTCCAAATGACCACCCTGCCAAACAGAGTTATCTCTCTTAACATATGGTTTCTAATATTAGAAAGAGATTAGTGGCTGCCTTGAATCACTGTGAGAGCATGCATGGGTGAGAGAATGCAAATACATTACAAGGAATATGATTTGAAAATATCTGCAAGTTGCTATTCAAGGTCAAATAGAAGTCCTCCACTCTGTATGCTGGTCAAACAGGAAGTGTTGTCTGTGCTAATGCCAGAACATTTTGATCTGTGATTACCTTCAGGGGTCCAGAAAAGTCTCTCAAAGTGTGAAAAGCATGGAAATAGCACTGTCAAGCAAAAACTTGACTGTCTCTGCCCTTACTGCTTGGAGTGCCACAGTGTCCCATTTTTGGAACATTTTTTCTCTAATGTCACACCATAGAGGCATGCAGGCAGCCTAATGCCCCTCTGGTCACCATTAGTGCTCCGCTGGTCAGTACAAAACCCCCTCCAGTCAACCTGAGTGTCTCTCTGGTGTGACCTCAAGGTAATATGACCAATAAAATTAACCCTGCACATAAGAGTTGCCATTTTTACCCCAAACCTCGTCTTTCTGTGCACACCATTGCACATGGATGTGTAATTTTGAGGGTAGAGGGTAATAACTGGGTCTGTCATCATGAGCGACATCTCTCACATACACATTTTCATCTGACCCATTAAAATAAAACTATTGATTACAGCAGCTTAAATCAAGGTCCTATTAATAGCTTTTTTTCCACATGCTTTCAACTGCATCTCCTGGTCTTCCTCAGCAGAACAGGAGTTTGCCCCTTTGTCATGAGGAAAATATCGACTGGACAAATTCTTTTATATTTCAAATACCTCCATGATAATTGAGAAAACTCAATCAACTAAGGAATATTATGAGATGTGATTAAAAACCCCTGAAAAAGCAGGAAGTGGACTTTGAGTTAAGATTTTTCCTTACTATTAATACATTTTATTTCCCATATGAGTAAAATAACAATAACAACGTTTACCTTACCACAGTATACTGTTTATTCATTACCATAATGAGCTAAGGATAAGTGTTCAATATAAATATATATGAAATTAGCTAAGCAGCACCTTACTGAGCAGACTGATGATAATTGAGTACATTATCTGCATAGCAGCAAGTGAAGAAAATTAACAAGATAATCACACAAAGAGTAAACATGTAGGCCCACAGTGCATTGGATTATCTGAAATACATTTTTCAGTATGTTTAATAAAATGCAGGAGAAATTACAGGTTGTTTCTATGCTTTTTTTGTTTATTTGTTTATTTAGTTGTAGCTGTAAACATCAACTTTTTTATTTTTCCTTATAGTCCTTGTGAAAACAGAAAGTTTTATATGTTTAAACCCACAGTATTCAGGTAAAGGTCTTTTTTTTATAAATTAACATGTACTATAGGGTTTGAACTTTGCTGTCAGGTGTAGGACCAGTCATTTGCACCACAAGACCGACAGCCAATGGGGAAATAACAACCTACGGTCCCTGAAATGGTACATTTTTATTGAAAATCAATGCACTATACAGCACAAACATCTTCATTTTCCCTGTGTATGATAAACCATCATTTCTAAAAATGGCACACTTGGACCTGAGATGTCTCCGCTGTTATCAGGCCAGCTGGCAGCCGGTCCACACCGCTCACTCACTGTGTTGAAAGGTGTAAGGCGTTTTGATAAGAGTTTTGAGTTTACCTGCAGTGCCATGTTTCTTGCTGGGTGTTATGACGGCCTGTATTACTCTTTGGGGTGTTGTGTCTGCCCTCCAGGCGGTTTCACTGTTATCTGGGCCCAGCCAGGCTCACATAGGAGAGCTATAAATGAGTGCTGAGAAATGCGATAGCTCATGTGTGGCCATACACTACCTTTTACTCTCATGAATAAAACATAAGGAAGTATGGACCATTTATGCAAGAAATACATGTGTGCCTATCCAATTACCTGTATCTGTCTTTATCACAAACCCTGTTTGTATTCCTGTTTCTCTCCCACACATAGAAATTTCAAATTTCTTTGGCATCAAGCTCCTGTTTTGTATTGTAATGGCACTCTCCAACTCTCCAATCATATCTTAATGAGAGATTGGATTGTGGAGGAGAAAACCAAACTCTCTTTTTTTTCTTTCATTCTTTCCGTGAGGCGTTCCTCCTCTGCTCCATGCTCTTCTTCAAGAGATAAACAGCTTACCTTTGGTATGACCCATTCCACTTTAATAAGCTCTAAGTACTCCACTGTCCCACTTTTCAAAGCCATTAATTTGATAAGTGAGGGGATCTCTCACTTAGCAATCATATTCTGGACAATTAAACCCATATCTGAAGAATAGGGCCTGTCTGGAGGGCTTTTTAGTGCCAATTATGTGGAACCGTTTGACTCAATGTCTAATACTTTGTTGAAATGAGCCATTGTTGTCAGATAGCCACCACTGACGTCGTATTTAGTGTTCATTTCATTTTAATTTAAACACTGAGGAGCAGGTTTTACTCCATCACTGACGTGATATCCATCGGCAAAATTGTAACTTCATTGAGATTTTTTTTCACATTCCTTTAAAAGGAAATTAGGGTTTTCAACAACCTTTTTGTAGTTTCGGCTATCATTTCTAAAGATTATGTTGAAATTTTACTCATCTGGTTCATTGCCTAGATCTAGGAATTTAGTGACATTAGTACAACAGACCCAACAGGGCAAAAAAAAAAAAAAAAAAAAAAAAAAATCAGTGGTCTGCTCCAGTGTATCCGAACCTCTCTGTATTTGGATGTGAAACCTGAAACGAGCACACCTCTTCACTGTCTAATTTTGGGCTGTCCCAGACAAAACATGACAATCTTGAGAGAAACATAGTGAAATTTTTGGTTGTCAATCAAAACAGTCTGACAGCCAATTAAGAGTTTTGGCTGCCCAAAGGCTACATCAACATTCTGACAGTATCACAAATTTAGGGCCAAAATTTCTCAATGTGACAGCTGGTGCAACCAACATTTACAAACCAACCAATCATAATACAATATGAAATTACATAAAATACACAGACAAGCTAGCATAATACCCAATTTGGATGATAATACTTCTTCAGTGGCTTGATAACAGTCAAAACAGTCCAACCTGAACCCAGTGTGCATATATAATTTGTTTTAAAAGAACAAACCCAATACAAAAGGGATAGTCAGACAGCCAGACTCCATCAAAATTAACCCACCTCATTTGATCCAGATTATTCAAACTGAACACTGGCAGCAGCATGATGCCCCACCAATTAACAAGCAGCCAAAAAGAGTAGTACAGCAGATGTTGTTGGATAGTTGCTGGAGCTTGGATCAGATCAAATATATTAGAAAGATCTCTACCTCCTGCCCTGTTGAACTCAATGTAGCAATGTCCCAAGATTAGACAGAGGAATGATTGCCAAAACTAAATAAGTGAGACCCAGGTTGTGAAAAACAAAAATCCACAAAAATAATTTTCCATCACTGAATTGATTTAACAGCAGGGACGCCTGTGGGCGCATCGACCTGACTGACCCGAGTTCAAGCCCAACACCACCACCAGCAGCCTTTCCGCTGTCCCGACAGGACAAATGAAGAAGTATGAGGTATGGAACAACTGGATAAACACAAGCAGCAGAGCCAACAGTGCACAGAGATCAGTCAAACATCATCGCCTCCTGACAGCTGGGTCAGCCAGGTCTCATGTAATAGTGATGAATGTTTCCCCTGCACTAATATGAAGTTTCAAGTCCACAAACAACACTAGGTCAAAACCTAGTATATGGCTGGACTTTGTTTAAAAAGCTAGAGGGCTTTTAATTTGAGAGAATGGGTGGTGAGCAAGCCCCCAGGAAGTGTGCCAGGGTCTGAATGAAGCCAATTTGACAGAAGGCCTTTCTCAATAGCAAGTACGCCAAGTTTGGACATGCGTACTTGTTAGTTGGGACTTGGCAAGATCGACTCAGGAGTACAAACTTCCAAGGATGGGAAGATGTATTACGTAGGACGCATCATTCTGCAACTGGACCAGCAGTGACAAAATAACCTCAACTCAAAGCTCCACTAACACTTTTTTTCTCACAAAAAATAACCTCATTAATAGAGATATGTAGTAAATTATGTTATTCAGTCTGTAATGTAGTTATAATAAAATCTAAACTGTTATGTAGCTGAATAAAATAGAACAAAATGTAATATACACTGATCTGTTCATTTTAATACATTTATATTTATTGAAATGCTGTGATATCTGTACATATCGAGCCCCAGTGGCAGCACTGTTGTTCTGTCCAGTGAAAACATGAAGCTTCACTTTACCTTCAGACAAACTAATGTGGCAGCTACAATTGTTAGATTTCATCTGTGAGACCAACATTTATCTTCCAAAAGGAATTATATCATATATCAAAATGCTGCGGAGACATTAGAGCCAGCGGCAAATTATCAAAGAGCTGCACAGATCAGTTAAATGTTAAATTTAAAAAGTTAAATGTTCTCCCCGGGATGACGACGGACATTGATTAGCCAATCATCTCAGGAGTCGGGCTGATAGCAGCTGAGATGATGCTGGTCTCACCCAGCCGGCGGCTCCTAACATCTCCAAAAACATCGGAGCAAATTTCCAAATATTTGGATAAACTGACCACATATTGCGAATCTAAATGGTTACTTTCTCACCTGCAAAAATATTAAAACTTAATAAAGTGACATATTAACAGTCCTACCGTGATAATTACAACAGCTTTCATCCTGGCTCAAAATCTCCGCCATCGCTGCCAGTTGGTGCGACATGCATTCTGGGATACTTGGCTTTCCCCAGCTTTGGCTGCCCTCGGCCATCCAATGGTGTGACTTCATCACTCAGCCGGTGAGTGAGTCAGTGACGGACAGACATTTCAGTACTGGTTCCTGTGGTCCAGTCAAAAATAAATAAAAAATTGTGGACTCTCTAATACATCTCAGAGTGACTCACAGCGGTCTTATTTCTTTCACATTTTTGAGTTTATTTGATGGCAGCGAGTGAGTCACTTGTGTGATCACAGCTCAGGAGGAGAAAATTCTCTGCGGGCATGTCACTGACCGATCATGACGCATGCTTTAGTCACTCTTTGATTCAGATTGCTTTTCAGAAAATGAACAGCATGTTATGATTACAAACTGCTCCTAGAAGAGGCACATGTTTTTAATAGTTTAAACCTTTATTTGGAAATTTGTGACTCAATACAAATTGTTCAAAAAGGAACAATGTATTGCTGTTCATATGTTTTGTCAAAAGAGATTTTAGAAATAATCACACCATTATTATAACTGAAGAGGGAAAAATGACTCTTTGATCATTTAAAAACAGTCCAGGTAACGCTCACTCTCTCAAACTGGTTTCTGTGATACCATATAAAGGAGCTTTGTAATAGTAGCAGACATGGGATGGTACATTTTGTGGTTTGTTTCTGTCTAGGTGTTTCATCCGTGGAACAAGCCACCTTGTTTTGGTAGACGAGATTAGATCATGATTCACTTCATGGAATCAATTTCACAGTGTATTACAGCAGCATCCCCTGCAAGAACAGTCTGAATGTCATTTTGGGGAATGATTTGTCTCGCTCCGAGTGCACAAGCGTTTCCTGCGTACTGTACCTGCACTCCTCAGTTTATCATATTTGCCCTCAGAAAATCTTTATTAGCGTGAAAGGCTTGCATTGGGTCTCAAGGGAGAGCAGGCTGGCACTGATGCAGATGACAGCAGCAGTCTCTTTCACACTCTGTAGTGTTGACAGACGTGGAAATAGTAAGGATGTGTCAGGAAGCACTGCAGAATTCACTGCTCGAGCCGCACAGGCTATAAATAATTCAGGAAATAACAATCAGGGCTGTTTATTCTTCCCGAAGTTATCCGTAAGTATGACTGACTTGTTTTGAAGACGGTTTCTGTTTTGGCAGATTTCGGGGCTGACAGTGACTGCTCCCTGTCAGTGTGTTGTGTGCATGCTGACGTTGTGTCTGCCACCTGATGAAGCCGGCAGGTTGCGAGTGCATGCGGCTGAGGCGGTAGTGACACTAAACTGCCACATAACCTAATGTACTTGCAGTCATGATTCAGGAATTGTTACATTTTGAGTATTTCCAGGCAAAAACTGGAACATGTAGCAAATAGTTAAGAATCACTTTCGGTGACACACAGGGCTGGAGCTTATATTGAGGATGCTGAGGTCATAACCTCGATATTTTTTTCTGGGTTTTATATATTACAGGCTGATTCCAGTAGTTTTTAGACTCAATATTATCAATTTGGACTACTTTTGACAACCAATAACCCATCTGTATTTTATTCCTGGCAGTGAGGAGAAGACTTGGAACTGGTATTTAGACTGTGTTTGGTCTAAAAGTAACAAAATAATAGGAAAAATCTACTAGCGGCTCTGTGAGGTTGTACCAGCACTACAGTGCTTTGAACTTAATGATAATGTCAGAATGTTAACATGCTTTCAGTGCTAACATGCTGCCATGTTCATGATCTTAGTTTAGCAGGTTAACATACTAACATTTGCTAATTAGCACTAAACACTAAGTACAGCTCAGGCTGATGGGAATGTAATTTGTTTTGAATGAATTACATGGTTACATGAATTATTATTATAGTAGTATTAAAATTAAACTTTGACCTGATGAATGTGCTGGATAAAAAGTTAAGGAACTACCAAAGATATTTAACAATGAATTCTGAGGGAAACGTAAGTTTGGGAAATGTACCAAACTTCATGGCAACTTATCCAATACTTATTGAGATATTTCAGCCTGGACCAGTGGTGGATTGAACAACCGGAGCAGAGTGGCTGCTATAGAGCCACGCTGCTGGCATGGCTAAAAATGTACATATTTATTCATTCATTTAAATAAATGAATAAAATATGACCAGATAGATAGATAGATAGATAGATAGATAGATAGATAGATATGTGATACAGAAATAAAACTAACTATCTAACTAACTATTGAGCTGTGCTGTACATCATATTGTTTGTCTTTGTCTTCCATTTATTTTTGATATTTTGACCAAGTTAATATACTCATTTAATGTGTTGCAATTATCAAATTGACAGAAAAATATCTTACATACATAAAAATAGATGCAGGGATAAAACATGCCAGTGTCAGATCAGGCAAATGTCAGTGAATCTAGTAGCTCTTTTACAGTTTCCTCCCTTGAAAATTCAAACCAATCCCTGCATTAATTTGTTAAGGAGCCTTTTTTTTTTTTACAGCCTGAAGTTTTCAAAATCTATGAGGGAACTTGTGCAATTATTTTCACAAACAGATTGTAATTGTGAGCTAAAATTAGCCCCAGACAAACAAGGATTGATTTATAAGAGAGCATTAATTACTCCACTGTCATGACCAATGATGCTAATTAGCAATAGCCTTTAACTGTCAGTGGGCCGCCTCAAAAGACTGATTTGCTTAACTAAGTGTTAAAGAATATATTTTGCTGGTGTCAGAACACTTGATTAATGAAACAACTCAGAATAGTTAAACTATTAAAGTTTTATGACAATAAATCAGGAAAGGATACTTCTTTTTTCTTTCTGACATGGATTGGGGTGTTAAAAGAATCTTTCATAATATTGTTTTCCTCATATGCAATGGGAACACTATAATAAGCCATATGCTTCTGAGATCTTGAGTAAATAAAAACTGATCATCATGATTTTTAGAATAGTATTCGAAGCTATTATTGCATACAAAATGCTGTCATCACTCATTTTTCATTACAAAGGCCTATTTCCATGTTGTTGTTGCTTGAACATAATTTAATTGTTGAAGTTCAACTTATTGGCTTGCATTATTCTAAATATGCACTCTCACATTGATCTTCAATAAATCACTGAATCTACAATGACACTGAGAAATCACCCCAACACTGTCAAAGTAAAAAAAGATCCTGTGCTAAAAAAATCTATTCGTGCAAATGATAAAATGGCAGCTGCCTCAAAGGATAAATCAAGGAAAATATGGCTAAAAATATCCAAACAAATTGATCCATGATTCTCGAGAACATATGTGACACAGCTCAATGTAATGTTCAGCAAAACAAGGCGAGAAGAAAACAAACAGTGTGAAGAAGAGGCAGAGGAGAGGTGTGAGGCAGGTGGAGGAGAGCAGGTGGCAGAACCGTCCAGATGCTGCGGAGAAGCAGCGAAGCAGATAATGTCCTGCCTAGATTACCTCCGGGGCCCGATTACAGTGGAGCGTCCACATCTGGGTCAGCTCCAAGCCGGTTCTGTAGGGATCAGCTGTTCCCATTGTCTTGCTGATGGTCAGAGGTCTCATCTGTCCTGAAACGCAGAGGTTTGAAAACATCTTTATGTGTAGTAAAATGATATGTTAATTTCTAAAATGCCACATATCCATTTAGGACAACAGTTGTGTGAAATATAAAATTCCTATGCCAAGATCAGACTGGGAACAAAATTCGGCCCTAGCAATTTTTGCCTGGACCGGCCCCATTTTTCCCCAACACACGCACTTGTGAGTTGCAGCATAAAGCAATATCCGGCTATTTATAACATATAGTACATATATAAAACAAATATGACTCACACTGGACAAAAGCTTTCCTATGATGGTCTGTGTCTGTGTGTATGATGTGAGAGCTATTTATAGTTAATCATAAGACATTGTGTTCACAGCTGATCTGCTTAACAGTCAGGATTCATGCCACCGACACTATTTAAAAGTTCATTCGCTGGTATTGTCAGACTTTGACAAGCAGCATGCCTGCACCCTATTAGAGCAAACTCAGAGTGACTCACCAGTCGACATCAGTTAAAAAAACAGCATACCACAGTGGCCTTAAGCAGCGAATAGAATATTATAGCAGGCATATCACCTACCTTAGGCAGTGAGAAGAGGTCTCATCAGTGTTTCAAGATTGTAGTGCTCCATAATCTATTCTTGATGACTTTTAAAGTTGAAAAGCCACGCTTGCATGCCACTTGCATAGCGGAGAGGGTCAGCTCTGGAACTCTACTGTTAACACTAATGTTAGCAGTATCACCTGCTAGAGGTTGTCATTCACCTTTTGCTTGTCCTCAGCAGCGGCCTCCGCTTCTTGCCCCTGTTGTCTCAAAATACAGGATTGCCAGTTCAAGCGTGGCCTACACTAAGTTAATAATTTTTTCAGTTATTATGGTTTCAATCACTAAATTTGGGCCCTCCAATGTGTGCTGGTGGTCATTTTTGGAAATTATTGCTCCATTAATAGGATTTGAAGATTTATAGTAGGATTTGTTCGCTCACCTGCTGCTCTCCCCGGCAGAGAGTCAAGCTATTATCGCAGTATTTCGGTAAGTTTAATTTTACTCGATTATGATACCTGCCCTCTTAGCACGATTTAGCTAAATTAGTTAGCCTGCGTTTGCACCACTCTGAGTTCCCAGTGAATTAGCTTTGCTACAATGCAAACCAATTGGGGACATCACACCTCAACTAAATCCATCTTTATATACAGGCTATGGTTTATATACAGCATTAAGGATAATTAGTCTAAACTTTCTAGAAAGTAACTTTTATAAGAGTACATATTAATGGTTGGTGACTGGAAGATTATAATTTTTGACTCATGCAGCGAGGCTTCTTTATAACTGGTACTTACGGTGGTCATTTTGCGTATCAGTGTCATTTCTTAAATTACAAAGGCCAGAGGCTGGTAGTCCTAATTATGACCAAGAACAAATGGAGATTAGATACTCAATCTTCAGACAAAACTTCATGAATGTAATAATTTTGTCTTCATGGATATGATGGTGCTCTTCTATTTTTTTCTTATTTAATCACGCAAGGTCCTGCAACAAGGTATAATTCTAAGATTAATACCATAACTTGGTACTTTTATGGTTTTTAGTGATATTAGGTTTGGAATCACACCAACTGCAATACATAAAAGTTGTGTATTAGCACTTTGTAACAGGAACTGCAATAAATCAATGAGTATTTTGTCTTTTACGGCATTTGGTTTACGGCATTTACAGCATTTGACCATAAAATGAAGCATGAAATCACAATATAAGTTATCTTCCAATATACTTTCAGTTTTGAGTGACCAGTATATTTTGAAGGACAGCTTATACAATGACTTGCTACTAAAATGCACTAGAATCTCATATCTGATGTCCACCACCATCCTCCATGTTGCCTCACATGTATTTATTGAAAGACAGAATTGGTTTTGTTGTGTTTTATTCCCCCAGGATCCACCAGCATCCATGTCCTCATAACATACTGTTCCCTTCTTTTCATTTGCTTCCTGAATATTCTCCTCAAATGAATTCTTGACCTCTTGCAGAAAGCCACAGTCCACATGTTGACATGTAAACAAGACTTCATCCTTTCTATTGATTTTCCCTCCAGGTTTAAACATGGGAAGAAACAAAGGTGTGTGTGTGCAAGGAGTGTGGCATGAGAGACAGCTGACAGACTCTTGGCAGTGCCATCGTTGGAGAGTGCAAACATAATTAACTAATCATGCTGGCTGACATGTTACAGATGTAATTGACTGCCAGTGTAAGTTTGAAATATTCATACAGAAGAGTTGCAACAGTTAGACAGTGATACTGTAAAAAACACAATCCCAAAACTAATTGGGTCAGCCGCTGCTCAAAGAGGCAATTTAGAAAGCAATTACAGTCTCCGGTTTGCTCCTGAGCGTCTGATAACTGCGTGAAAATGTCTAAATCCTCTGATGGATCTCGCCAAAATAGAGGTTTGCTCTTTTCAAACATGACTTCACAGCGCCTAATCAATTTCGGCATCACAGGTAAGCGATGAATGCACAGATATTACAGCTACCAATCCTTGACAGAACTGCATTCTGTAGGAATGTGTCCAATCCCATGATCCAATCCCATTATCACCAAAGTAACGGTCCCTGGCTGCATATGATCAAACACGGGATTTGTGCCTCTGAAGTTTCACTGACTGAAACGAAATCCAAAGCAGTTGAAAATGGAGTGACTGATGTTGAAGGTAAATAAAATTGCTCACATATTCACTCTGGTAGAAAGGGTAGCATATAAAAGGGTAATCAATACGGAATGACTGGGTGATACAATATGTTATGTCACAATAATTTCTTTGTAATGAATAAGATAATTAATGTCAAGTCAGTTCCAGGTTGTTTATAACTCATCTTTGGAGATGTGTTCAATATTTAGTATATTGTCTATGAAGGGTAAATTCACCCAAATTACAAAACCACAGATAGTTTATTTGTTTTCAGATATCTGTCTCAGAGAATTCTGTGTCTTCCCCAATACAGTGAAGGGTTTTTGGGAATTGTGTGTGCATTTTCACACACAATTGCACAGATTTGGAGAATGAAAAACTCCAAAACAAAAAAACCAAAAACAACAATAACTCCAAAATTGATGCCCAGGTCAACAGTATTCATGTTTTTTTCTACCTTGATGGTGGGCCAGTGAAAACCGATGACAGATACATCTTTAGATTTCATTCCATTAAATCTAATGGGAGGAGTTGATCCTCTGGGAAGCATGAATGTGCTTATGGAATTTGTGTTAAAGGGGACATGTCATGCACATTTACAGATCTATATTTTTATTCTGGCGTGCTACTGGAGTATCTTTGCATGATCTGACTCCTTATTTATCTTACACTGGCTAGAAAGACAATGTAAACAAACAGTAGAAGTAGGATTTCACTTCTTTACTCAAGGTGGAAACTTCTCAAATTAATCCGCTTGTACATGTTCAAGCCCGAAGTCGACAGAAATGGATAGTTTTAGGACAGACCGTCTTTCCTGTAGCAGTAAGGGGATTTCTCTGACACCACTGCTGCTCTGCAAGCAAATAATGATTTACAGCTCTTACAATTAGCTCAGAGATTCTAATATAGTAGCCAGGGAGCAGCATGTTGCCTCAGCCATAAATCAAGAGGAATTACAAACTAGAAGACATGCCAAGACTGAACATGGAAATGCATCACCGCGACTAAATATGCATCTACATATTCCATCCATTCATTCATATACTTTCATTTCCACATCCATCAGTGCATAGCTTGATAAAGATTAGTCACAATGAGTGCCTTGAGTCAGCTAATACTCAGCTAAATCATTAATTTGCTCCAATTAAAGAGGCGAAATCCTATTTCTAGCTCGCATACTCAGTCTTTGAAACAGCTGCGTTATTAGTTGTTGATTAAGTTTGTTTGTGAGCCTCTGTTCATTTGCATTTTTGAAGCTCCTTACAATTTTCAGCTCCCAAAATGCATCCAGAGTAAGCCGGCAGATGGCTGCTTTTGAGTGTTTATCAAGCAACACTAACTTTTATGTCTTTCACTCTCATCTCCTGAGACTCATTATCAATGCTAGTTAAGTACTGTAGTAAAAAAGCAGTTCAGAGGTTGAACACCTGGCAAGAGAGATGAAGGATAATGAAAAATTCTTGACATTTTTTTGTAAAAACGAATCAATATATAACAAAATAGAGGTTGAGGAGAACACACTGCAAGGTTAATCCTAATATGGGAAACCCCATTGCTCTGTCCATTCAATGAGGACCCCCACGATCCTGTGTCAATAGACCATCCTCAAATTGTATTTGTAAAATCCATCACTTAATCTCATTTTCTTTCATAGCCAGGCTTTATCAGTGAGGGGTGTCAGGGCCCGAGGCACAAACCAACTGAAAACCATCAGAATAATTCCATCAGATTGCCCAGAGATCTCATTACAGGGCTGGAGTGGGACACTAAGCATTAGACTTTCACTGTTGCCAGCAGAGGCTCTCTGAAGGCGGTGGGTTGGCTGATTGACAGACTGAAGGTTCTTTCAGGGTGAGTTCATAGTTAAATTGCCTTCTGCTCCCATTCTCTGTATCAGTGCTCTGTCTCTCAACTCTCACATTCTCTGATACCCACTTTCAAGTCCTTTATGTAAAAGGTGTAGAGGAGCAGCCAACGCACATAACAGTAGATTTTATGATAAAAGAATCTAATTTAATAGTGTTTTTTTTTTTTTTAAATCGGCTACCAGATACTTCAGTTAAACTAGGTTTTCAGTATGATGCATGTACTTAAATATATTAAACCCACCAAATGCACTTAGGCAATTCTTGTATTTTTAATGCAACCAGTAAGTTCGAGTATCAGTTATTGGCTGTAATTAGCCATGCTTGCTGTATGGCTAGACTAGCCATGAAATTTTAAACAGAAAATGAATGGCCCCAGAGGATGAAGCCTGATTTGTGATCCCCTGAATTTTCTTCTAGCACCACAATGAGGCTGATATTGTTTTAAGTAAAACTATCGGATGGATTGCCATGAAATTTGGTACACACGTTACTGATCACTTCCTGAACATTTCATCTAGCGCCACCTTCAGGTCATTTGTCCAATCCATTCTTAATGACTACATACTTGCAAAACTACTGACATATTTCCATCAGCCTCAACTGTAATTTGTATTTAGTGATAGTTAGCAAAAGTTAGCATGTTAAGATGCTAAACTAAGATGGTGAACATGTTAAAAATTATACCTACTAACATCAGCATGTTAGCATTCTCATATTCAGCATGTTAGCATGCAGACATTTGCATTTAGCTTAAAGTACTGCTCTGCCTTGAAGAGCTGCTAGCATGGCTGGATTCTTAGTCTTAGTTTTAATGTGATATATGGGTAATCATTCTGGCTTTATAGCAAACAAGATAGGCTTTCTGGCACAGTTTGTGTCCTCAAAGTTTGATACTTCATCACAGACATCTCCAAGAACATTTTGTTATCTGCTTGACTCATGAGACTGCAAACATTTTGCCAAATACTAAAAGCATCTTATATCATGTAGAACATCACACCTAGAACAATGTTTATTCAAAAGAAAATATCTTGAGAGTTCACATGATCACTGGATCTTTTTTCTCTGGTGCAGCTCCTTGATGGCGTAGAAACAGATGTGATTTTTCAAATCATCTCAAGGGCAAAGTGTGAATTGTACATTGTCAGATAAAAGCTGCTCAGCAGCTACACAGCATCTAACTAATGAAATACAAATCGCAGTGTGAAGCTCTGCTATGAATTTGGAGTCGGAAATCTCTTTATATGTGCCTAACTGCAGCATCTGGAGAGAAAACTGCACATTTTCTCAAGCTAAAGGCTCTGCTGGGAGCTAAAGGTTTAATGGCTTCTGGCTGCTTTGCAAAAGGCTTTTACTGTGGCATATTTTGTATTATACAGGGTATATGGTCTAGGGAAGAATCAGTAACATACAGTAAAGCATATGCCAATGATCCACAAATCTTTTTTTCTGTATTGACAAATCATCATATATAGCTTGTAATAAACATGTTCTATTTATTCCATACTTTTCTATCATTTCTGTTGGCCCTTCACCTCTTTTAAGAGGGGTGTCTCTCCAACAGTAGCTGTACCTGACTTCACTAAGCTGTCTTTCTTCTTCTCTCCGTCTCCCCCAGACTTGGTCCATTTATTCTCCAATTATATTCCATTACTGGACCATATACTGGAGGCTGGACCATTTAGCTTTTTGACCCCTTTTTTTCTCTCTTGGATGAGGGTGTCGACTGGTCCAGCAGCAAATCCACTGACAACCAAAAAGAAAAAGTAGAATAACGATGCAAATAAACTCACTCTCAACAAGGACTATACCTTCCACTGAATGAGTGGCAGTCTCTTAATGCTATTTGTGATTTTCTATGGGATTATGATACAATTGAACAGTACAAAACGTCTCAGAAGAAAGTCTTTACTTACGTCAACAAATCATTGTGTCTGAGAATAGAAAATCCACTTTCATTGCATAAGACTCTTAGCCATTGTGTCTGGTTTAGACTGGAAATACAAAAGCATGGAGGGGACAAAGACAGAAACGAAACCAATTTAGGAGAGAACTCTCATTTATAATCCAAGGTTTGTTCTGATAGACAGTAGGTGCTTTGATCGAAGGATTCATGCTTTACTCTACATTTTTCATGGGTTTTTTGGAGCCTTATGAACCAGTTTCTTCTCCTTTCATCTCTAGGCATTGCCAGCTGTTATTGCACATGAACAAAGCTTGACCAGAAGTCTTGCATATAACACAATTTCCACATAAACTGAAGTCTTCATAGAATTATAACCAGAATGTGACAAGACGGATGTGTCTTCTTGATTTCGTCTGTCTACCATGGATGATATGAAAAAGATGCCAAACTTCACTGAAAAAAATAACAATTTTTCAGTACAAAATATAATCCATGCATTTTCTGCAAGACTGAGGTGGGTGAGTTTTAATCATGTGTCAAGGTCTTTTGATCCACTAAGCATAATTTATGACCAGTTTACAGTTTTGTTGTCAAATATGAGCAAGCTTTGAATCCCATTACGACTACGGTGTCCTCACTGCAGCTCTCTTTGGGCTAATACAAGAATTCTCCTCATGTGACAGATGAATGTTTGTAATTGGGCCACATCTTGCATACATTACATTAAAATAGCAGTGGAAAAGATGAATGCAGAGCGCAAATTCCTCCTGTGTTTCTTTTGCCCTCTGGCTGCGCTTGTTAGCGTTTAATGATCACTTGATCATATGTGATGTCTTTTTGGTCAGCTAAGGATAACATGGTGAGGAGTGGGAGGAGGTGAATGACTAATAATAACTTCTCTTCCGACCCTTTAGTGAAAACAATGTTGCACATTCGGGACAGTTGTAGCCTTAAGATATCTGTGCTTGTGTCTGTAAGGTCAAGAGTTCAAGTCCTACCAGTTCACTGATGGGAGAAATCTGGTTGGTGAGGCTGAATGAGCCCTGGTCAAAGTGCCCTTGAGCAAGACTCGAGCTGCTCTAGTGGGCACAAAGCAGAAGATTGTGGTTGTACTGGGCAGCTCCCAAGTGTGAATAAGTGTAACCCTATCCGGGAGAAACCATAGTAGTGCTGTGAACACGCTTGTCTGCTCAGCAAACCTTTCCCTGCATAATTAACGCTTGGAAAAATGAATGTGGGTGAATGTGAGTGAGGTCAGCCTGCTGTTACCATCTGTGCAGCGGGAGTAGAGGAATATTTCCTATTCTGCACTGAAAATACAGAATGACACCCACAATGCCATATCCTCAGTACCCTCTGAAGTATTTAAAAGCACAGGAGATCGCTAAATTCACACCCATAAAATGTGTTTTCAAATATTTATATGGTCTGATGCTCAGTTTTGTGGAAAATTTGTGAATATGTTGCAGCCCCTGGGTACTTCTGCCAGAGTGAAATATAGAAAATGCACAATCCTTTTATTGCAAACCTTTATGAATCTGATTTTATCCTTCAAGGATAAGGAACTTGTTTACCTTGGACTTTAAATGGCTTTGTTATTTTAAAATATATTTTTAAAATGGTTGCAGCATTAGCATTGCAGCCAAGCATAAAAAAAATCATGTTTAAGATAAGACTATAAGAGAAAAGAAAAGAAAGAAAATAGAGATATAACATTAAAAAGCCATATACATTACAAAACTTTAGACTATTTAAATGAACTGACTGTAACCTCTATAGTTACTGTTGCTATGCCTAGCTTTTAGTTCTCACAGTTTACAATAACAATGGCAGATTTAAAACTCAATTTTTTTGTAATTTTTTAAACAACGGGTCCTCATTTCCTGACAAACATAACAAAAGCAGGCTTCTCATAGCCAACAAACATTAATTTCTTTCCTGAAATGACAACTCACTGGCAGATTTTATTAGTTCTAGCTAGTTTGCTAATTAAGCTAGCTCCACAAGTTTATTTAAAAATAAAGGAGCTAATGTTAGCAAACTACGGCTCAAAAGTGCTTGTTTCTCACATACTGGGTGGTCAAGAGGTATCTGTGAAGATACTGCAAATGTTAACACTTGTAACCCATCTAGAGATCACAGAGCACTTAAACGAATATTGGACCAGTGTCTATAAGTTCATAGGGAGGGGTTGAGGGAGAAAGTAATAGATAGACACAATAAGTAGCTGGAGCCGGAGAGTATATTCAATTTGGCAAAAATATATTTAAAACCTTTGTAGAAAAGGGGGGAAAAAAGTCCTATGTCACTAAACATTAATATCTTATGTAGTGCGTTCAGTAGCCCAATAAACCTTTAAAGTTAGAACACATAATACCACAAATCATGTGAAATTGGTAACATAACCCAGCTCACTTTGTAATTGACTTCATGACTTCCAAGAGCCGTTTACTCTAATGGAAGTCAGCGTCCCTCTGAGGTTTCTGTCAATTCTGCTGGTTTCCATCAGTTAGGATAGTTTCAAGTCAGTTTTAGTTCTGATGTGCTCTTAGTTCTGAGTTTGCTGTTATTCTGGCTCCATCTGAAAATAATGAGTCAAGAGATTAGATGTGGAGCTGTAAAAGCCCTATACTCAAACGATGGAGATGAATGAATGGATGGTTACCTCCTCAGAGTAATGAGGTAATCAGGTCCAATGGTGGCTCGCCCTCACCTTCATTAATGGAGAATCCAAAATCAAAGGTATTTCCAGGGAATCTAAAAAAAACCTAGCCAAGACGCTGCCAAATCAGAGCAATCAACTCTCATAACTGTTGTCTCAAAGCACGTTTAGCATCCACAACACATTTATCAAATTAAACCTTATACAGAATTAGTTTCTCACTCGGTTAGCACTCTAAATCTGCTCTCATTGTTTTTTCTTGCTCCGTACTGTCAGATTTTACTTCCTCTCTCTAACAGGAATTCTGCATTGCCTGATCTAACCAATAAGAAACAAATCTGAATAAAATGACTCACAGGCAGACACATAAATTGACCTATTCACTTTGTTTTTAATGAAACAGAAAATAACACTGAAAATGAAATAATTTTATGGAAGTCTTTTCTCTACTGGGTTAAACAAGTCGTGCTTATTTAGTTTTTTTTATTACGAAACCTTTTTAACTTTGTTATTTACATTTAGTTTGACATTAATGTGCAGACATTAAAGCAAACCCCACCACAATGGCACCAACACCGTGCATGAATGTAAATTATAAACAATGTAAGCTACTCTGCTGTGATACAATACACCAAGCGGCTGATTCTGAATGTGTCTTTGTGTTTATGTCTTCCCATTCACACGAACCGTAACTAAATGAAACTATTTTGTTCACTCAGCACCGAGGCTTAGCCACCGTCTGCTGCTCTGCTGGTTCCGCCGCTCGCTCTCCTCAATCTGTGCCAGAGGCTGTGTCCGTCCAGGAGATTCACTGCTGTGTACTGAGCCCATCAAGAGAACCGCTTTGTTGTAAACAGAGGAAGCTCAGGTCCATGATGAGGTTTTGAAGCCAGGGTAAGTGGAGTGGGTCAAAGCACAACAAATCAACAGGGCTTCACCAAGTAACGTGATCTGGCCCAAAGCCAAACAAGTACAGTAAGAGGGGAAAGAAAGGTGAATCACTTATGTCTTAACTTCAGACACTATGATACTTGTAGCTAAATGACACAAAATACAGAATTGAGGTGTCATTGCTTCACAAATTGACCATGGGCAGGACTAAACCCTTCTCCTTCATTTTAAGTTAAATATTATTAGGCTATCAGCAAAAGTTGTAAAATTACAATGTAATTATTGGTTTATGGATAATCCTTTAAATCATTTGAATGTTAATGGAAGAAACTGCAACATCAATCCCCTTATAAAAAGCCATCATCAATTATTGTCTAGTTTCAAGTAATTGCTATTTAATAATGTCTCTACCCGCTAAATACTCATACATTTTATTCATGGCGTCTAGCTCTGGATTCATTTATTATGGTTACTACAGTATGAGTACAGTCTGTCGACTTTTGTGCCTGAGTTTCAGGCCTGTTAGTTTAATCAGCATCTATCATTAAACTCTGTTTTAAGATTCCTACGCGTGTAGGAATTCTGTGAAGTCTTTTTTTAATTGCACATATCTAAAATGCCTATATTATAGAGAGTTCTAATATTTCCTTTGAAATTCACATTCATTCATAACAATTTAATTATACAAGTGGGTCCCTGTTTTGTTTGTATCTAACACACATTGAAAATACAAATTTCTGCCTTCAGTTTCATGCTATTCTTCTGACTGACAATTGGTGGTGGTTACGCTACAATAATTGCAACAATGAGCCAACAAAGGCAAGAAAAAAGGAGACTGAGCGAGCAAAAGGATTGTTTTGTGTGTCTTAATCAGCTCTGCAAATGTTTTATTAGGAAGAAATATTTGTTAAACCTCAAGATTCAAGATATTAATTGTCACTCCGGTTATACAAGTAAAATCGTGTGAAATAATATATATATTACTATGCTATGGAAGTAAGTATATTACATAGCATCTGTTGTTATTTTTTTACTCAGTTATCCTTTAATTTAATGATGTCTTATTTATGTAACATAGACTTTGCCACAAGGGCAACATTAAAAGAGAAAGATGCTATTCAATCAACATCGAACATTTAAGGTTGTAATTCATGTATTTCAATGATTTCATAAATACTTCTGTCTTCACACATTTACCAATTCATTTGTTAAACTAATTTTTGCCAATAGAATAAAATGTCATAATATTTATTGTAATCCTACATCATCACATATAGTATCATGAAGATTCATCAGATCCTCTCAATATGTCAAATATTTATGTATAAAGAAGATTATTGATTTATACTCCCACTCTCCTCTACATTATCTCTCATGTAAACGTCTTTAATCAAACTTCCCTGCAGTAGTTATTACATTTCATTTGCAGTATAATTAATGAGATTATCCTTGTGTTTGACCGTTCTCAACTGCAGTATTAATCTCAGTGTACAGTAATCCTGATGTTATCTAAGACAGTGGTTCCCAACCAGGGGTATGTGTATCCCAAGGGGTACTTGAGCAGCTTGCAGGGGGTACGTGGAAAGATTGGGGATTAATTTATTTCCAAAATGATAAGAAAATGTTTCAAGTCATTTCATAACCCCATTGCTAAAATGGTATGTGTGCATTGCAATTAGTTTCCCCCCCCCCCCAGCAGGTGTCAACGGTTACAATACTCTGTGAAGAGGTCATGTTCACGCATGTCAAAATGGCGCACAAACCAACTAGCTAGCAAACATGGATAAATGGCTCAAATGTCCAGTTGCTGTTGCTCCAGATTCAGGTTTAGGGGAGCCTGGTGACTAAGAAGAGGCTAAGCCCAAACACCAGCAGTTCAGTGAAAAATATATATTTTGTATGGATTTACTTGAATGTCCGTGGATCCACCACAGCCACAGTGTTTTCTTGACAAACAATTCAGTGAAGCCCACCCATCTACAGTGGCACCAGAGGACCAAACACTCAGGAAGTCTTGGTAAAACTGAGGACTGTTTCAATTGAAAACTGTCAGAATTCAAGTCAAGTCAGCCTACACTGAAGAAAGCGATAAATCTGTCAAAAAAGCACTGGAGGCGTCTTACGCTGTGTCACTACTTGTGGCTAAGTCTAAAAAAGCCACATTCTATCATTGAAGATCTCACTCTCCCTGCAGTCATAGTTTTGTCTGAAACTATGATTGATAAGAAAGCAGCCGATGCACTCAAGACAGTTCTATTATCAAACAACACAGTTTTCTGTCAGATTGATGATATGTCCATTAATATTGTTGGACAAGTGGTGGATAAAATGAAGCAAACAGGTCAGTTCTCCTTGCAGTTGGATGAATTAACAGATGTTAGTGGGGAAGCTCAGCTCCTGGCCTTAGTGCATTATAAAGACATGTTGGACATAAATGAGCATATTTTGTTTTACAAGAAGCTTACAGGAAAGACGACTGGCAAGGGGATTTTTTTCAGGTTGTAGACAGCTTTTTCAAAGACAACAATCTGGAGTGGAAATCCTGCAGTCACATTTGTACAGATGGTGCGGCACCAATTACAGGGAGAGTGCATGGGTTACTTGGGCGTGTGAAGAGGGTAAAACCCAACACAAAGTGGATGCACTGTTTATTATTCACTGGAAGGCACTTGCCAGCAAGAGGATGAGCCCTGAGTTAAAGGGGACCTATTATGCTTTTCCTTATTTTCAGTCATGTATATAATGTTACAGTGTCAGATGTTCATATTAAATGTGGCCAAAGTGTCAAATAATGAGTTAAACGTAGGTAGAAGTACCAAAAAGAACCGGGTTCAGGCTGTTCTGAACTCTTTCGTCGGCTCGTGAGGGATTTCTTTATATGGTCATCTGCTCCACACACAACACGTGAGTTCACCGCTCCACTCCGCTAACATTATGGTATTTTTCCCTTGTTTTGGGGGTAGTCACGCCGAGCCATGACTCGAGTTGAGCTGGCATGCTGTGAGTGTTTTTCTATTACCCAGCACAGCAAAGCAAAATAAGTAGTTTACCTGTTGGAGGTGTGCTGGTCGTCTGCAACTCTTCATCAAACAGCATCATCACTGTGGTTGTTTCTGCTTGTACTATTCCTCCCTGCATCATTTCTAACTGATCCGCTGAACAAAGAGTTCCAAATATGTTGCCTGGTTTTTAGCACCGCGAACGAAGCTCTGCTGATTTGGTGAAGAAAACATTTAATTTCCTGTAAATTCTTTGCAATAAAAGTCTGTTTTTTTAGTAATTTAAAAACTTTTATGGGTGCTGGTGAGAGCAATTTGGTGCAGTCTAGCATCATATTATCCCTTGGGAAGGCATCAATTTATGCATGAAAAGTGTAAAACATTTTACTTTCAAAAAGTATGCTACTAGTAATGAAGGAGTCCTATTTCTCTCCTTACTGCACAAAAAAATGTACTTATGTATGTAAACATACTTACTTTAACTATCCAACTATATTTTAAAATAAAAATAACACAAATATCTGTACTTATTATCTTTATCAACTTAAAGGCAACCAGAATCTAAATCAGTCAGTAAAAGAAAAAAGTTAAAATTCTTGTCACTTTCATTCATATTAACATATGTGACTGAACACTGACAGTCTTCCAGATTATGGAGGGCTGTAGTTGCATTAGTTTGTGAGGGTCTCTTTTCCCCTTGTTTGCCTGTATCTTGTCCAGGTGTAGCTGTTGAAGCAGCAGCAGCAGCAGAGGGTGCTGAGGAAGATTTCCCTTTTGATGGACCTCTTGATTGGTGAACTGCTCAGCCATTTTGTTATCTCTCCCTGTGTGCCCTATGAACGTACTCATAGGGGAAAGTTATGGATGTGTACTCTGTCACACACACATGCACAGGGGAACAATTTGAGTTTTAGACTTGTGTGTTAGTGTATGTGTGAGGTTGTCTATCTTTGTGAGGACCGTATACAACCCTATTGTGATATGCACCAAGCAGCAGGCACATTCAAAATTTCTCTGAAAGTTTTCTAGTAATAATATATTATCTGGTGTGAACAATCGACAGGCCCCCATGTAGGTAACACGGATACAAGTAGTGCAAAGGTGTGTAAGAGTGCAAAGATTGCTGAAATAAACACTGAATGGATAAAGTAATAAGTCAGGGCTGTAATTTTAATATATGCGGGAATTCTTTCACATATACTGTGTGTTCTTCTAATAGTGTGTAATGCTACAGTAAATCAGAGGCATGCATACTGGAGTTAAATGAAAAATATTTATTTGCACTAAAATGGGCAGAACTTTTGGCTGACCCTACAAACTCCTGACTAAATTCATCATGGGGAAAAATAACTGAGGAAGCCCATTAGGTGGAAAGGCTGAGCTAAAGCAAAGGGTCTGGAGAAGATGGAAGAGGAAGGGAGAGGAAGAGGAAGAGCTGTGACAGAACTGACAAGTGTGATGGCTATCCTTGTATGTAAAAAAATAAAATAAAATAAAACAAAAAGAGTGCACGTCAAAAACATCAAATAAAGTATAAAAATCCTGCCCTCTTTTTTTGCAGCGAAAACTTTGGTGGGAAATCCAAATCCAGCATTACCCTACTGGATTTTGTCTTTCACACAGAGGGCAAAGAGATCTCGTAAGTCCTGCTTGATCCCCGTGACAAGCTTCACACTCTTGATGTTCCCGAGATCATTTCTGTCACAGTGAATCAACAGGACATCTGGCACAGCTCTTCCTCCAAGGCAACGATGAAAGAAAGGGAGGAGGTTCCTCCAAACCATACCACCCCACCCAAACCACTGGGAGAACAGGAGCTAAGACTACCTGTTGGAGACAGAGGCTGAACTGAGGGGCTGCATAATGAGCCAATATAAGATACATTAGGAGTTTTTTGAACTGTGAATCATGCAAAGCTACTCCAGTGGAGTCCCAGAATAAAAATATAGAGCTGGAAACGAGCATAATGGGTCCCCTTCAAGTTCTGTTTTGGATGACACAGTTAAGGTGATTAATTTCATTCAGTCCAGGGCAATGAATCACAGGCTGTTTCAAAATCTTTGTCATGACAGCCTGGTCAGAGCACGAGCGGCTACTGTTTCATACTGACGTCTGCTGGCTGTCTCATGGTAAAACGATACTGAAACGATTTGAACTTTACACTGATGTCTGTTTTCCTGAAAGAGCACTTCACCACCCACACCACCCCTTGCGGCAGTGTTCGAGGACGCGGAGTGGGTTGCACGTCTGGCATATCTTGCTTGATGTGTTCACCAAACTGAACGACCTCAACCTATCACTTCAAGGCAAGGACTCATATATCCTTAACATGTAGGGCAAAGTATATGCATTCATAAAGAAGGTCTAATTATGGAAGAGGAAATGTGAGGATGGAGATTTGAGGCTGTTTCCCACTGCTTAATGCCCGTCTTGATGTTTAACAGAAGTCCTGTGATATGGTGTGAAAATGGTGCAAGCACATCTGTCCGAATTGATTTCAACCAATACCTCCATGATATTGAAGCAAAGTCAGAAAAACTGGACTGGGTGAGGAACCCATTCAATGTGAATGAAAGCAACAACAGACTTCCTGCAAGACCGCAAGAAAATGTTATGGATTTGTCCTCTGACCCCGGGCTAAAGATGGCACATGCTGACATGATGATGTTGAAAAGAAATATCCTGAGCTGGGAAAATGTACATTGAATGAACTTTTGCCTTTTGGATCTACTTATATGTGACCTTCTCAGCTTTGACTCACATCAAAACCTCGAGGCTGAATGTGGAGAACAGCCTGGTAACAGCTGTTGCCACATTGCCCCCAGAACTATTAAAGCTTATGAAAGGCAAACATGCTCAAGTGTCTTATTAAAGCTCAGGTGACTGATGAAAAGGAGTTGAAACTGCTACTGGGTGAGTCAATATTATTTTTTCACTCACAATACATGTAAATATCTTAAAATATTTTCATTTAGTAAGCAGTTGTTGTGCAGTTTAATATGAGTTTAATAGAACAAATTTAGGAGAATCATCAACACACATGAGTGAGGGGGTGTTGTTGGCATGGCGAAGCAGCTCAAGGGGTACATAAGACAAAAAATGTTGGGAACCACTGATCTAAGACTGCAAACAAATGAGTTCTAACATTTGTCTGCTGTTAAACAAGTACTGCAGTTAAACAGCGGAGTAATCTGAACACATGGGTTATGTTTTCTTGACTTCAACAAAGCAGTGGCTGTAACATACATGCTTGTTGTTAAAAGTATCTGCCATCAAGTTGCAGCATCCATCACTTCTTCCTCTTAATATGTTTGGGAGTTTTTACTGTGTGGATGTAAATTTCTCCCCTCGTACAAATTGCCAAGAAAGGAAATGAAGCCTTCAGCTTGATTGCCTGTAAAAAAAACCAATTAGATATTTGACCTATCAAAATGTAATCTCCGGTAACTGGAAATGAAAATATATGTGATTTTTTTGATGCATATTAATCATGAAAACAGATATATTGCTATTACGCTGAGATTAGTTGCCTGTGGCGTTTTCTTGAGGAAGCATTCTGAGAGAAAATTGATGTGAAAATCACATCTTAATTGAGTTTCCTGCCCAAGGAAGGATCCATAATGGAACCAGCACCAAAATATTAGTTGTTTTATGCTTGAAATGTTAAAGGAACTCGAACAACTTGAGGCAACTTTATTAGAAACATTTACAGGAATACTAAATGATGATAACATGGATTGAAAAAGTGTGTATTCTGTTTTTATTTTGTTTAATGTGAACCTTTCTTAATATCCTAGATATTTCTTTTCAAGAAATGTTCACTAATTAATTAATTTAGTTAGATATTTCTATGAAAATTGAGTCATAGAGTAATAATCTGGTGTCAGAAAAGTGCTCAGTGGGTCTAATCATGTTAGGGAAAAGGAATGAAGATGTTATGTTATTAAAGATTTTTGATGATTATTAAGTGGCCTCTGACTGCTCAAAAAAACAACAAAAACCTTCCTAAATACTTAAAATCATGCTCCGCTTGGAGAGTTTTTCCCCTGCCACAGCGAAGAGTCAACATGTGTTTCCTCAGTCAGAAAATCCCTTCCCCAGGAGCCCGCTAACACCTTCTATCACACGCCATCAGCAGGATGTTTATTTTCCAACACCCTGCTGCTGATTGTGCCGTGGGTGATTTAATAAGCGGAGAGAAATTGACTTTGCAGGGTTTGATGCTTCACCCCGGCGAGGTTAGCTACATGCAGCACACATTATTGGAGCAGAAGCGAGCGTTCGCTATTCACCGGGCTGGCTGATGCATGGACCAAAATGGTTACCTGGTGGCTCAGCTGCAGCGAGTCTCCTCAAAATGTTTGATTGCAGCAATCTCCTGTGTCTGCTGGTAATCACACATCAAGCTGTGTACATGCTCCAATTTAGATATGACTGAGAGAACAGCATGGCGTATAGGACAGTGTTAGAGAACAGGAAGAATTAATATATCAAATTTAAGCAGAAAACCAAAACTCTTACCTTAAATTCTTCATCTGGGATTTCTGAAATTGAGAAAAGCCAACATGTAGACATGTGCTTT
This sequence comes from Thunnus albacares, assembly GCF_914725855.1. Classification (NCBI taxonomy): domain Eukaryota; kingdom Metazoa; phylum Chordata; class Actinopteri; order Scombriformes; family Scombridae; genus Thunnus; species Thunnus albacares. Next base: position 8,464,921 of record NC_058126.1, read on the forward strand.
GTCATTTAGTCAGTCAAGGACAGCACCTTTAACATTAGGGCGCCATAAATGTGCCACACTTCCACCCAACAGGGACACTGAGATAAATGGCTACCAGGAACACACAGACTGCACCATTTCTCACTGGGACCATCTGATTCTTCTACAAACAAAAATGCATGCCATCATCAGAAATATTTGAATTATACAATGAAAAATCTACACATTAAAGGCTTTGAGAGATACAATAACTGCATTTTCTGTTTAAGTTTTTGAGTTTTAACCAAATATGGGGTTGCAGCATATTACAGTTTACAGAAACAAACAGCACCTCCACAAACATCAGAAGAAATTACTCCTTTATGAGATATACTGTATTAAACTTCAGGGAAAACCAGCAAAGACCATCATCTAGTAACTAAATTGATCACAAGAAGAGTTACTGTAATTAATAAGAGCAGCAAATCATGAAAAGATGAAAAACAAGTGAAAAAAGTTGAGGCAAACAGATTAGTTGAGTGGGATCATGAGAGAAAAATGTCTTAGTTAGGTCTTAGGTTAGTTTGATAATCACCAGCTGGACACACATTTTACCCAACAGAGTGAACACTGAGTTAAAGTAAGTTTAAATTAGATATTGTACCTGAGTGTTTGAATCAGTTGTAGAGCTGTGTTCCCACTTCCCATCAGCAAAATAATTTGTTAAACTCAGACGCTGATGAATCTCTCATCGAACCGAATTATTTTCTATTAACAGAGATATTTAAAAATCATTCAGATAAAGCTGTCAGGCTTCTCGTTTTAACCGGCACTGACCATTGTTGTTGCAGGTTAAATTGACATTCACCAGTGGGAGATTATATCAGCTGTAGCTAATGAACATTAGTTCTCTAATGCCTAAAATGAAACTTGGCATTTAGCTCCTCTGCTAACCAGTTTCCAGGGGAAAATCAGCAACAGTTTAACAGATTTCAATGAAATTTGTTGGAAGCACCAAAAAAAAGCACATGTGGACACATATATTAAGATTAAAGGTGTACTCCAGTACATTTATAGTAGTGCTAGTAGTTTAGTACTTCCATTTTGTTGGGGAACTTGGAAGAGACTAATTTTTATAAGAATGGTCAAATTTGAAGCAGCAGAGGCCGATCTCAATTTATAGTCTCCACAGGTAATGCTCTAAAATGGCTGGATCCTACATTTCTCATAATGCAATGAATAGCATCTTTAGCAAACCACATCTTTCAAACTCCACACCCCCTGTTTGTTACGCTAGCCTGACGATCAGACTGAATCGCCATTTAGTTTCACTTAATTTATTCATCAATGGAATCGCTGAACGAATCAGAGATGTGGGCAGTAATTCAGAGGTCTGGAACCAGGTTATTGCAACACAGGCTTTCTGTGAAAAGAAAATAGCTGTCTCTGAGCCCGAGCCAAGAGATAACCCAGATGAACATCCAGATTCAAAGAAGACAAAATTATACATGTTTTCAAAAGCTGACTAGAACTCTCCATATCAAATAAACTGATCTGCATGTGTAAAATTAGCTTAGTGCCTTTTTAAAAATGTAAATTTTAAAAACATTAGCTCTTTAGAGGATTGTGTAGCCTTGGTGGAGAATGCTTTCTAATATTGCTTATACATTTTTTAATTTAGAAAAAAAAAAGTTCAGAAAAAGTATAGATTTTACATCATCCAGCACCAACTAACTAAGGCACATTGCAGTAAACCCATGATAACCATGAAACACTTGAAAACATACAGATCAGAGCACCGTGAGAAGAACATGCAAGGTTTTATGTATAATACATAAACCATCAGTCATATTAAGCTGGTATATAAATGGATACTCCACTTTGCATCTCCTCTCATGTTTAACAAGCAGACTGATTACTGGCCTACCCTTCAGAGACCAAGCAATGTATCCAGTTCAGGCCACAGCTCAATAAGTATTGATAAATCAGCCTTATTCACTGCCCAGAGCTTACAGTACCATATCTCCTGCATCAGCAGATAATTTCTCCAGGGCAGCTTGTGTTTGGGTGTGCAGATTTGTTGCGGCACTATCTACAGCCATGCAAGTCTATAATTAACATTTCCACCGAGATGTTTAGTGACCAGCTAATAGCGTCGAAGTGAATCCCAACCAGCTCTATACAAGTCCTGTGAGAACCATGATTTCAAGTTCATTAGAGTGCTTTCATCTTAAATTAAAAGGAGAGAAGAAAAAAAATTCACCAACAGGCACTGAGCACCCACTAATGTGGTTTCTAAGTTTTTGAAATGCAACGAGACAATTCCTCTTTTTAGATTAAATAATATATCAGAGTCATGCAGGGATTCGGGCCTTGAGGAAAACCTTGCTTGCATCACACCTCTCTATTCATTAATGCAGTTTCGAACATGCTACTTTTTAACATTTAGCACAAGGACATCACGGTTTCAAGGTTGCATCTTAATTTATTGAGAGCGTCTGGGAATCACTTTTGTGTATAGCATGTTAGACTCCTTATAGCCCTCGTTACTAAAAGGGAGGTGTTTTATATAAATGCAAGTTGTTGCTTTTTGCCCCTCCAAAAGTTAGCTGCAACGGGCACGCAAGCTAATGTAGAAGATGCAGAGAAGCTGACATTTGATATTGACTGATCAAAAGTTTGCTTACAGCAAAAGAAAACACCAAGGAAAGTGATGTGTTTCATAAATTATTGAAATTAGGCAATCTAACATTTAAAATTGAAATCAAAATAGCTTTTATGTACATGGGAGGAAGTGTAAAAAGACAATCTATTTGTTTGGACTTCACAAAACTTTTAATTAAGCCTGAATCACGATAAAGGCGAATATCTTCAATCTCATGCTCCTTCATCTTCTGCCTACTACACTCAAGTATCCTTTCATAAATAAGCTCTGGCGTGGGTCATTAATAACAGGAGACAGTCATTACATCTCTTCCGCATGCTGAATAATTTAGCTGCTGGTTGCCTTGTGCGCTCACTGTAAATATGCTCATACGCTCAATTTTGGCTCGCCGCGCCGTGGACCGCAGACACATCAGTCTAATCAGGCTCCCACTCCCCCTGTTGCTGCTGCAGAGCGACAGCGGCAGCAACCTTCATCGCTGTTTTTGGCTCGAGCACATCACAACCTGAACAAACACATTTAATTGGATTAGTCTGCTGGATGCCGCGTTCTTACAATGTCCTCACAGAGACAGGAGTCGCACACCTTTGATCTCTGAAGGGGCAAACGCAGCCTGTTAACACGGCGGAACAAATCAGAAGGGCGCACGGACCGGAAGAGCAGGTGACCTTTGCCGTTTTCCACAGCCACATTTGCAACCTGACAAACCTCTCCTCGTTTTTAAATGTGAAGTTCTTCGAGGTCATGTTATTATTTAGCATGAAAAGAGCCTTTGAAGATATTTAATTGCCATTCGTGAGAGAAAATGCTGTGTAGACAAAGGCCTAGTTTGTTGGGAGGGTGGGGGGGGGTTTGGTAATCATGACAGAAAAAGCATTAAAACCTCTGGACCAGGGTTGCTGGAGTGTTGTGTTTAATGTACTTGCTTTGTTTGTTAATGTGAACTCAATGTATCAGATCAATGGACTGTATAGTAGTGCATCAATACATGACACAAATAAAGCATTCTGTAATCACACCGTCATTGAATTAAACTACTTTTTCAGGGATAGAGCATAGCTTTTAAATCTTTCATTGTTGCCTGTGTCTAAATGTATTACAGCTGACTGAAGGTGTCAACTGTATATAGACATACGAGAATGCTGAAAGCATGTTTAGGCCTCTCTCGTGTTGTGTGGGTATAACGGCTGGGAGGGAAAAATAAATATGCAGTAACGACTGAGAGTTTAGCGATGGAAGAGCAGAGTGAGCTGATAGATTTCATCACGGTCTGCTTCTTTTCTCCATCATTACGCAGTATACGTGAAGCAGAATAAATAAGCTTTAAGCTGGTGCTTTAAATGAGACACCAATCAACTTCTAATTCTTGTGCTTTATAAATTAATTTGTGTAAATACAGAGAGCAAATAAAACTGTATACGAGTGAGAGCACATGCAAGCGATAATCATTTCTAGAAGAAGAAAGAAGCAGAAAAATCTTTTGCGTTTATAGATTTTTGTGCTCTGGTTTTGAGATATCTGTCTTGTAAATTACTGGTGATCACAGTATTGAAAAATGACATTTGAAAGAATCAACGTCAACATCTCTTTTCAAACACACACAACACACAACAAGACTGTCCTCATCAGGAAAACAACAACCATCTCCATAGAAAGTAAGAGTGCTGAGGGCCCTGCAGCAACCCTGTCCCCAGGTGCATCACTACCTAGTTCAATGGCATCAATGAGAAGAAGTATCAGAAGTATCCTTCATCTTTTTATAGACAGATATGACACGAACATGACAATATTTTAGTTTCATGATTCAGTTTCACTTAATTTCTTCTCTGATTCATGTAATCTTCAAACACATTATTCACTTCAGATCACTTGCAGGTTTTACAGCTCAACTTCCCACACAGTCTATCATTTCAATACTCACTGTCTCAGTGAGGCAGGATCTAGCATATTACCAGTAATAGACTTTTCCTCAGGGATGTCCTTCATAATCCCCCTATCTATTTTTGTTTAGTTTTTCCTTCCTAATGTGCCTTACAGTGCTGTACAATAGCTTACACTAGAACCAGGTGAAAATTTGTAAAGCATTTAGATATTTAACAGCTGATTAGATTTACACTGAGAAAAAAACAACATAGCTTTCCTGGTGATGGTGTTAAAGGGGACGTATTATGGTTTTTGTGATTTTATGTTATTTTTATACTGTTTTAATGTAAGATGTCTATGTTGAACATGGTCAAAATTCCAAAAAATTGAGGTGAACGTATGTAAAATGCCGCCCTCAAGTCCAAGATGCAAAGTTCCCTCTACTTCCCCGTCAAACCGGCATCAGATTGTTCACGCACGCCCACAAACGGCTATCCATTTCCTTAGTCTTTGTTGCTAAGGTTGTTGCTAAGTTGTTTCTTGGGCTGTTCGCGTCGTCCACTCTCATATTTTGGATCGGATTCAGGCTTGAACAAGTATGGATTGCAAAGATTATATTTCAAGGAAAAAATGAGAAAATGAACTGAAATCCTACTACTACTGTTTGTTTACATAGCCTAGATAGCTGGCAGAAGTCAGCCGAGGGGTAGCTTCTACAAGTTGACCAATCAGAACAGAGTGGGCTCATGGGGAGGGGAGCCTTAAAGAGACAGGAGCTAAAACGACCTGTTTGAGATGGAGGCTGAACTGAGGAGCTGCATAAAGAGCCATTATAAGATAAATAAGATATTCCAGTAGAGCCCCAGAATATAAATATGGACCTGGAAATGTTCATGATACGTCCCTTTTAAGAGGGTTTGGACAGGATTTATCTCTAGCATTAGCACACTACAGCATGCAAAGACTAAAGTTCACATGTGCTTTCAACCAACAGCAGCACTTTTGCTACGATTTGAATAACATTATAATCATGTGTTCTATGTTCAAGTGGAGAGGTTGGGTCTGCAAAGCGCATGACTGTGACACAGTGAAAAGTGAGGTCTGTGGAAAAACAACTTTTTAAATTAAAATTTTCAATACTGTGAGCAGCGAATTTAAAATGAAAACTGTATTGGGGTGAAAGCAGATATTATATTTCAAAACCTTGACCAATTAAATCAGAGCTATCTGCGTGGTTAGACACCACAATGAGTAGGTGACAAAATATGTTTTTTTGTATTTTGGGTGAGTCAACTCTTTAGCAGCAAACATTGGGGAGGGGGGGGGGGGGGGGGGACAGATGCAGACGACATGTGACAATGCTCCCAGGCTAGATTCAAATCATTAACATTGTTTGTGCTTTATCCAGCTGGGACACACACACACACACACACACAACACATTCTTTCAACAAACATTAAAGAATATGATTTTTTCCTCAGGCTATACTTGCACATTTTACTAAAGCCTTTTGCTCTGTGTTTTACATTAAATTCCGTGCTCTCCTTCCAATGTTAACCTCTTTACTGCATTATTTTCTCTACTAAAGTTGTAGTTTCAAGCAAATAAAACTGTCCTGAATGAGGACAAAACAATGGGGACACTTTGTACAGTTCGTTTCTGTCAAAACTGTACAGAGAGCCACTGTAAATTTTGGAAATTCACCTTTTTTTTGGCACTGACAAGTATGACTATGGGTGCAACAATAGCAATAACCGTGTAGGAAGGAGTGTGAGTGAGAGGAGGGAGCATACATGTTGCCTTTGTTGTTTGGCTGCTCTTAACAATAAATACAAAATACTCAGCTGGAAACAGTGTGGTGATTAGAGAGTGTCAGGTATTTTTGACTGATTATTTGAAATAACAGTTCACCCACCACAGCAAACCTACGTGTGATTGTATCATCAGTGTTTAACTGGCCTTGGTGTCTTGTGGGTGGTAAAGTTAATTAAACTGTCATTGTTTTAGCATTTATCTTGATGCAATCTCCATCCAACATTTTTTAAAGACTTTGATGTTAAATCAAAAACTTTGATGTAAGAATTCATAAAAGTGAGTTTCATATTTATGCAAATTATGAGAAAACAGTGAAGGACACACTAAGATTGACAGCTGGAGGTAATGGTTTTCAAGCTGGAATACCTGAGAGCTTTGATTTTTTTTTTAGCTTTCTGACATCAGTTCTTATGAATATGCTCAAAATGTAAACCTATATTCTGTATAGTGTAATATTTGCATCAGTTAGTGTGGTGCTCGGGAGAATTTGCTAATATTGCGTCATTGCACTTTATTGAAGTTTCAAATTCACCGATGGCCTGACCTGGGCGCTGCGTAATGACTCAGTAGTGAGAAAAGCGAGGCAGAGACTGTTTCACTTCAGATGCTTGAGGAAATTCAAGGGTATTCCCTCAAATACTGAGGAATTTCTACTCCCGCACCATCGAGAGTGTTCTGACAGGGAACATCACTGCCTGGTAGGAAGAAGACTGCAAGGCCCTGCAAAGAGCGGTTCAATCGGCCGCTCTACCCTGCCCAGAGGATATTTACACCAGGCCGGCGCTGAAAGGCACTGAGGGCTTTTACCCTATGCATAACACATATATTTATTATTATTGCTATTCTATTTAAACTCTTTTTAATGCACAGGATTATATTTCACCGTATATGATTATATGTGGCAAATAAACTTAGAAAAAAAACAAATAAGCTTCCGAAATCCTTTCAAATCCCATTGGATAAACTGAAAAATGCAATTTGGTGGACACAAAATACCAGGTTGCTTTTTAAAGAGTTTTGAGATGACTGTAAGGCCTTTGAACATGAAAGGTGAATAAATACACCTGCTTCAAAAAGGCTAATGGGTTCTTACAAATTACAAATGACATCTCAGATTTCAGTCTTTTCTCCAATCTGTTTTTTCTAACAAATACAGAAACAATTCAAAAGGCACACTAGTTGTGGGTATGGACATTTTCACAACACAACAGCACAAAGCCTGGCTGCAGTGGTAACATCTATTTCTGAGTGTTATCACTTGCCTCTGATTTGCCTCTTCTATACCCTCCTGTCACCATGGCAGCAGCAATAGGAAGCAGTTTGATAACTCTGTTTCTTTATCAGAAAAAAGCCTGGCTGACATTTGGACTAAGATAGCTGATATAACATTGCGGCCGACGTTCATTTCACCTCTTTCAACCTCTCTGTATGTATTTTCATAGGTGAATAATCATAGTGAAAACAGATATGTCATGATAAAGCAATAGGATGAATTGTTGTTAGTTGCGTTGTATTGTGACAATGCTAGTCAGTTTCAACTGACTTCATCTTGATCCCACTACTTCTAAATCCAGTATGTAGCAATATCAAAGATACATGAAAAGGTCTATTGTGTGTGTGTCAGTAGTATTTTACTTGTATTTTTTGAAAGTCTTTTGAAAGGTTGTTTTTTTTTGTTTAAAATCCAAGCCTTTCTGGTTCCATAGTCACAAATACACCTTTTTCACAGCAGATATCTTCATCCGTCATGACGGGAAAAGCACAGGTGTCACTAATAACATAAACAATGGCTCAGCCCTGCAACCAACTCACCTAAATGGAATACAGCAATCATTAATGGCTAACATTTATAAACAGTAGTGATTTATAACACATGATAATGTCACTGTAAGCAGATATGTGTCAGTGTATTGCAACAACTACAACTCATCTTGTGGGAATCCATACTTTAAGTGGAGGCTGATATACAGTATGAACAGATAATGATTGGCAGTATAGTAAAACAGTTTTATAATATAAAATATGTCTTCATAGGAGGTAGGAGTTGATTTATAATTGCTGGCAAACACACATATATCTGTTATAAACCATTTATTAAATAGCTGTGTACTGTTTATAAATTATAAATAAGTTGTCTTGTTGCTACATGTATGATATGCAACAAGGGTCATGCGGCTGGGAGTTGAACCGTGGACATTGCGGTTATGTGGCACAGTATGTGCCTTAACCATTTGGCCACTGGGGCGCCCTTAACTAGTATTTCATTATTTGCTGGTTGGGTGTTGTTTCAAAAGGTGAAAGAAATGGTGACCACAGTCAGGACAAATTCTTTTCATATGACATTAGTATTTTGTTTTATGGTAGAAAAAGCTGGACAAGAAAGTCAATATTGGAAAACTTTGCAAAACCTTTGCTTTCCTTGCTTTCTACAATATGGCTACATTCACAATACAGGCCTTAATGCTGAATTCAGATTTTTGAGTCAGATCTGGGGTTTTTTGTGTGAGTGTGTTGATGGGTGAGATTCATGTTTGTAAGTGAGTGACATGTATCCGACTCCAGTGTGAACACCAATGAAGTCCTAAAGTGCACATGAGCGCAAGAATAACAACAATAATGCCATTTGTGTGACAGTCAAATCATAAACATGGATGTTATGGCTTTGCTAGCATTCAGTTACAATAAGTTCCCTCCATTTCGGCTTGAATAGATGCTTCTCCATAATGTGAACTTAGCCTATGTGTGCATGGCTAAACACAGTATGGTTACGGTTAAAAAAAAAAAACATCATGGTAATGGCAAATATATAATATGGTTAAGGTTAACCAAAACACTTGGTTAGGGTTAGTGAAAGACTGTGGTTATAGGTAATAAGATGGCAAATTGCAAGTGTGTGACAGGATGAAAACTCTACAGTAGTCTCCTGCCTCAAAGTCTGGTGTAATAGACCTTTTTCACAGCGGACATTTTGACGTGTCATAACAATGACATTAACAATGTCTCAGTTCCATTCATGTATCCAAGTAATCCATACCAGTGTCATGATAAATGGGATTTGGCCATCATTAATGTCATTAAATACACTTGTTCTTTTCCTGCTTTGACATGTCAAAATGTCTGCTGTGAAAAAGGTCTATAAACCCCTGACCTCCACACCTCATACTTTCTCCTTCACTTCATAAAGAATACACTACTTCCTGCTATAGCACTGGATGTAAATTGTGACATATGCATTTGTCCACATTATTCCTCAGGAGACTGGGCTGTCTTTTCCAAACAGTATAATTACTCTTTACTTGTTGCTTCTAAAACATGCGCAAGGGTTTGAAAAGTCACTAAATCTTCAAAACAAAGTCAAAGACTCAATTTTTCTGTGTAATATTTCATATTTCTGAAAACATTTGGGTCTTCAGTTTAGCTATAAATGTAAGTGAACACTGTTGGAATTTGATGCCTGAGGAGAGCCACACTAATTTATGTTCAATTAAATTAGTCATGTTGAACGTGATAATTACTCATGTTAAGCGAAATGATCATCCAGCACTAGACACTGATACAATGTGCCATGACTAGAGCTTGTGGGCATTTTATTTTCTTAGTCATAACAGCAGGGATGGACCGGCTCTAATTTAGAAGATTTAAAAGCTTGCAGCCTGAAAATGTACCAACTAAAACCCTTTGTGTGTGTATGTGTGTGTGGGTGGATGGGTGTGTGTGTGTGTGTGTATGGTACAGTGTGGTACTGCTCACCCTCTTTGTGATTATACTATGTAGAATACAGTAAATAGTATATAGGGTAATAAACCTGAAGTAATAAACCTTATTTATTTACTACCTTTAAAAATGTAAGTTAAATGCTTCATATATGATTTTTAAAACAGGGCGGAAAAACTGATTAAACATGCTTGTGAAAGGATGAAAATGTGGTAGGTAGTGGCAGGGGTAGAGGCTCTGAGTCCTGCCCTCCTAGCAGGAGTGGTAGTTCTGGTAATTGAGGCTCATTATTGATGATTTGGTGCACCTGCTGTTTGGCCTATTTAAACATCTCTCTGCTCTCCTTCACTGTTTGCTTTCCAGAGGGCACAACCTTGCTGCAGAGCCTCTAGTCAAATTCAGTGGTTTGCTTGCGTATGCTCACAAATATGTTTCCCGATTCCACACAACGCATGAATCCTAAAACTAATGCAGTTTGCTCACAGCTGGAAAAACATTAAACCAAATTGTAGATGGCATTGAGGTAGCAAAGGAAGATAATGGATATAATTTTAAGTTAAATTGGTAGTAGCTTTCCACAGTCACAGTTTGAATTCCAGAAATGTATGTTGTAAATTCCTGTTTGTAGTAAACTAATTAGTTTCTTGAATTTTATTGCAAAACACTACACTTAATATAAACTGTACATTAGTATGTAGAATGGAATGGGCATTTTTGCTAGTTTTATTGGGTAATTGAGTTTTCATAAAGCCTTCAGTAAGGCATCTTGACCATTTGTGTGCTTCTGTGTGTGTCTGTGTGGTTAGAACCAGCTGGATCCTAGTCGCTAGAAATTATTCCACAAATAGATTTTGAGACGTGATTTTAAAGGATGATGCAGCCAGCCTAAACTCGAATGACGACTTGTTGCTATAATTTCCAGGAACCGGGTATTTGAAGCCCCTGAGTCTGCAGTGTTTGGAGCCATGGAGTGCCCGCCAGCTACTGACGATCCCTTTGCCCTCACTGGTGTCCCTGCTGGAGCTCCAACCTTGCCTCAGCCGCAAACTGTTTTTGCAGTAGCTCGGCTGCTGAATCTGCAGCAGCTCGTTCCAGCAGTCCACACAGTGCTCCTGCGAGGGGGTGAAGGTCGAACTTTACAGCATCCAGATCCAAAAGGCCTCCTGCTAGCACGACTGGAATTCACATTTTTTATCTTCTTGCCATTGCCCATCACAGTATCATGGTGATCAGTAGTTCAGTAGTTAGTTGGGCAAAAGCCTTTTAGTATCTTGGAGCAATGATCCCCAACATTACCAGCATTCCTGCATGCTGTCAGAGGGGTCCACTGCCAAGAACACTGATGTAATTCAACCCTACATAAACTACAAACTGGTCAGCTCAGACATGCTGAAAGATGAGTCTGGCAAGCTTGGTGACAAGAATCTGGCATGCAGATATTTTTTTTCCATTTTTGGGTAGAAAAACAAACCCATCGTAGTTCTAATAGAAAGAAATATTTAATCTCTTGTCCTTATCTCACAAAATCTTAAACAGTCATTGTGAATTCCCACTTGTCAGTGTTACTTTTGATGTAGAAGTTCAGCTGCTCATTGAGGCAATTAATTTATTTGAAATTATTTTCCCAGTGGTATGCACAAACAACTTGTAGGAATCTGTCAACAACCTAATCTGCATTCACAATCACCCAGCTGTTTCTGTGGGATGGTACAGAGTTCATTCAGAGTGTTATTCTTCATAGTTTCATCTGTGAAAAGTTTTTATTTTTATTTTTGACTCTTTCAACTTGGTTGAGGGTTGACATTGTTCTGATTATGACATTTTCATTGTTTTTGGCAGCTGTTTTTCAAAACCTTTTTGAGGTCCCTGTTCAGTCCACTGACCATTACATTGACTGTTACACTCAAGCAAAGGATTGGTAATGTCTACAGCTTACCTGAAATGGTCCTAATCTTACCTGCAAAATGGAAAATTGTATCATTCCACTGGGGATCATGTTTCCTTTTTCCTTATTTAAATATGGTGTACCTCAAGGCTCCATTTCAGGTCCACTTGCATTCTCTTTGCAACTACTGTATGTTACTGTCCAATACTGCACTTTTTTTGTTAAAATCTGTCTATAAACCCAGTGGTTCATGTTGAATTTGCCAAAACACATTCATGTAATCGGAAAAATCATAATTTGAAATAACCTGGTAATGTCTGACATTTTAGTTTAGCCAAGTAAAAATGAATGAGGAGCATCCAGTCCTGGAAATCAGTTAAACATCGATTTTTAATTAGTCAGTTAATCCAATTAAGTAACCAATGTCTGTCCTTACAAGAAGCAGCAATGTAACCTCACAATACACCACATAACAAACATCAACAAACCTTAAATGATTTATGTGACAAAAGATCTGCTGCTCATAACTCATGGAAATACATGTCAAAGATGTCATAGATTTGTATTTAACAGACTGCACTGTAAATGAACTCGCCTTACAAAGAGCATGCATCAGTGAAAATCCCAGAATAATATGCTCTACAAAGCACCAGTGACTGTTTAGGGAGCTCAAGGGATCCATATCCCCCCACTGAGCTGTGCCTCGCTGCATACAAAACCTCATAAACATTTTTTCACAGTTAGTCCTGTAAGACTGCTGCGTTGATCCCAGCTCTGAGTATTTGATGTGTGGCTGCTAAATAAACAGCTAATCCTGTATGTTTCCTTAGAAACAAGGGGAAAAAAGTGACTGAAATTGGATTTAAGGCACCAAAAGACTAAAGAAAATGACAATGTTGCAATAATTACTTTACATGACAGGGGAACATTATACCAGCCTGATTTAGCCATCTGTTAAACAGAGTCATACTACCATTCAGCTCGTTCTAAATAATTTAGTACCCTGCTGTCGTAGACTGTATACCTCCTGGTGCAAGATTCATACATTGAGACAGCTATCAAATATTGAGAGCCCTGTCTTTGTATATACAGTATCCTTCATGATGAGTATGAATGTCAGATATTCTGTATCTATCTTTTATAAAAAAAAATATTTAATTTTTGGCAGCATTTGGTGTGTTTGTATTAATTGTGTGATGTGAAAACAGCAGGGGTACAAATGAGTGATTGCAGGGAGGCAGCAGGAACACAATGATCTCAGCAGTTATATTTACAAGGATGCTTATGTGAACCAAATATGGCAAGATTCTCTTTAATGTCAGGTTCCAACCTATGATTGCACATTGGCTTGAGAGACTGGTGCTCTCGAACACTGTAATTACTTACAGTAAGTGTCTTTAGAAAGAATGGCAGCTCACACAGGCAGGGGATGGACTTTTGTCTCAATTAGTCTGCTCTGTTTCATCTCCTTTCTCTCCAAAGACACCAGTAGCATCGAGATTGTCCTACATACATCTGCTCTCCTTAACACAACAGATAAAATGTCACAGAATAGAAACTGAAGCACTGAAAGGCTTTCTTTGAAATCAAACCATTCGTTTTTTTTTTATGTCTGTCATCACTCTACAGTTGTATTTGTGATTTGCAAACAAACTGCATCCTTACTGATGAAGGAAGTCAGCATTAACATCTGCTACCTTCTGTGAAAGCAGCCCCTGAAAGACGTTTGATAGCTGACAGCTTTTGATAACTCATTTATGACAATTTGTCTTTTTGTCTTCAGTGTTTATTTCTGCTGTTCCTATTAATGCTCAGTCTGCGGAAGGGCACAAGCCTATGTCTAGCTTTGTTGTTTTACATTACCAAACAGGTGGGGTTTTTTTTCGTTTGACAGTACATTTGAATATTCCTTCTATCTGTCACGATGTAGAAGGACAACCAAACCTCCTTTAGAATTGATTAAATTAAAGATAAGCTTTCATCATATACAGATACACTTCTAGGAATTATATAGTGCTCATTGGAGTATTATGAATATGTATTTGGAGAAAATGCTATCAGAAATTTGAGAGGTAACCTCACTTGACCTCTTCAGTGCAGTCATACTCTACAGTCATGTACCAGTGTTAAAACAGAGGCTGAACCACCAGCAGGTCTTTGCTCCCTGTGCGTCCATTTCATCATGTTCCAATCCACCACAAGCTATATACTGTTACAAAAGCTCAGAGAGGGCAAAAGGCAGACCTGTCATCATGACAGGGCACTGGGGTGTCAAAGAGGCAGGCAGCACTACAGGCAAGGTCTGCCAGTGCTATATGGGGATTTTTTGGCGACAGTCAGAACAGGGCAAAGTTTTAAATGTCTCACTAGGAGAGAGAGGGAATGTGTATCCGGCAACCTGTATTAGGTTTAACATGAAAATACATGCATTTTGTCCCCACTATCCTTGCAGACCATGCAGAGCTAAGATTTTGGGGGTTTTTTTGCAAGTTGGACAAAAAGGTTAAAGGTATGTATACAAAGCAGACAGGGCGGTCATGGTCAGAGGGCAGTGAACAGTGGACTGATGACCTCTCTCTTCTGCAAAAAACAAACCAATCTGCTCTTATAACCCGACTGCAAACTGGCATTTCCATTTGGTTTTCATATGATATTTGTTTTGTTTTTTCAAACATTTTTCAAATCCAGATGCAAAGCCCAGTTTGTATTGTCTGCTGATGTTAAAATGAGTGTCAAAGGCAGGGCTATACTTTTGTTCACATGGCAATTTTGGCAGTAATTATGCATCTGCAAACATTAAAAATTGAGTTTGAGCACACGTCCACGTCAAAGGCCCAGTCATACCCACATTTATAACTGCAACATTTCGGGCTAAAAATCAGTTCACTTCAATTCAATCACTGCAATCTGTGGATCTGCTTGTGGAGGTGAAGGAAATTTATGTAGTGCTTTCACCAAGAATTCAATTTTTGAATTCTATTAAATCTTTGACATATAAAATAGGGACAAATGCTGAGCAATCTGTATACGCAATTGGGAGTCCAATATTCAGGATGCCATTTATTTTTCAATCCAATTCCACAGAATCCTGCTCTGCCAGAGTATGAGGTACTGCACAAAGAGATGTAGCATGTTTTTTGGGTTTTTTTTTAGTCAGTTGTAAGAAAGGAATAGATGGCACAAAAACATCCCTTTGAATTAAAGGTGCTTTCTTTTTGATCGATTGCAGCGCTGGGTTTTTATTGTATCGTGCATAAGGCTGCTGCAATGCAGTTGACGCCCTGCCATCGGTTTCACGCTATACTGAGTGCCAGAGATGGTGGCGGTAATGTTGTAAGAAACGTAGAAATGTGCCAAAACAGTTCGTGAAGAAGAAGACTGCTAGCACGCAACATGAATATAAACAATGCATGACTTAAAATATAAAAAATTACTTTCTGCATGTGTTTATGAGGAAGGAAATGCTCTCAGTTTTGGTGAGAAATACTGAATGTAAACATAACTCTTCTTCACAAGAAAACTCCACAGGGCACCTTTTAATTCTTATGGTCTGGTTGGCAACCAAGACTAAGTATAGTCACCATGTCATAAAGCTTAAGGCACTATCTTTGCAAATTCTAAGGTGATTTTTAATGATTGAGATTTTAAGAAAATCCAGCTTGCCCTGGCCTACACTTCTTGCTCAAAGTGAAAAGATTATGCAGCCTAGATAATGACATCTGAAATGTATTTCACTCAAGTCAAATTACCCAAAACTTTGCAAAGTTTACTACTGCATTCCTACAACTGAAGTGTTCACCACTCTCTGGAGAAGCTGATTAATGCTGTAATAAACCCAAACACATACTGACACATTAATGACCAAAAATAGTTGTTTTTCATGATGCTTTCAAACTGTAAAGTGCTAGTCAGCCCATCCGTTTACTCATTTTAAAATCATCGCTGCAGGTACATTTTGGATTCACCTCCCACACTGTTTTCGAGCATTGTGTGCACCGACACCATCTGGCATTAAGTGAAGCACTGTGAGAAATATGGCTGCAGCATGGATGCCTGACTGCCAAGGGCAACCTGGGGCAAGTGCTTTGTAGCTGAGGATATGTTTACAGTGTCTAATAGATCGGCACGGGCCCAGAAATCTGACCTGTCCACCTTAGGCCACAGACAAGGGTCAAACAAGTCGGTGGAGTGAAATGTTAAGGTTTAATCACCAAGCACTGAAGTGTTCAAGGGCAAGCAGAATATTCCAGCTATGAGCAAATGTATTTGCAGGTATTGGTGGAAAAAGAAATGTTTGTGATCTCCCTTTTTTTACTACAGTTCCCTCTCTAATACAACTACCAAGTCATTTTCTGTTGATTGTATACTGTAATGTCAAAACTCCTCATCTGCAGGCTTGAAAAATTTGCATGCTAGGTATCATCTATTCCCTCAAGTCACAATCCCCATAAAACTCATTGCTTCCCCTCCCCTTGCCCCCTGCACAGGTGACAAGCTAAAATGAGAGATAGCACCATTTGCTTCCTATAGCTAATTGGATTAGTGCTTAAGGCACTACAATAACGGCTGAATTTAGAGAGGCAAGCAGAGAGAATGGGGGAGTGGGGGGCTGAGTGGTAGAGCCAATTTTCCAGTGAAATGAGCTTTGCTCCAGGTAAAGAGAAAACTCCTGCAGAGAAATAGAGAAGCTCTGTGTGTTGGAAGATTTTATGCTACCAGACGCAGTAATATTGTATCACAGAATTTACATTCAGTGGCTTTACAAGAAGGGGGCACAGGGTTGTAAATGACATGTTTATACCATCGTCACAATGCAGCAAATTAATTACGTGTCATAATAGGAGATGATTTGGCCTTTATATCATGGCCATGGAGAATACTTGATTCTGATTAGTTGGAAGGGTGTGCATCATTTTAGATAACAGTGCGGCTAAATTAACATGCGAACATATTAATGGTAAGTCCATTTAAACTAACAAACTAAAATCCTGAAAAACACTGCTTGCGGGGCTCTTAGCCACTTGTTCATGATGAATTATCCCTTACATAATGGTTAAAAAGTATGAATGGGTTTATTTATGACCATGCTTCCAATGACTGTGATGCAAACAACTGTAGATTTAGGTTACAATTGTGTAGAATTTTAATGTGATTGTAGCATATTTCAATTTACATAATGAGGTGTATTTCTGTCAGCCACACCGTCATTCTTGATACTACCAGGAGAGGGTAAGTAAAAAATTTGTTTATATAGCACCTTTCACAGACACCAGTCACAACGTGCTTCACAGTTAAAATAAGTAAAACAGAGATAAACAACAGATAAAACACACAGGGGAAAAACAGGCATAAAACACAAGTTAAAACATAAAATACCACATGCTACCTAAATGCCTCTCTGAACAGATGGGTTTTTAACTGCTTTTTAAGAGTCCACAGAATCTAGAGACCTCATACTTATTGAGGAACTATTCCAAAGTTTAGGTGCTGCTGACTGGAATGCACAATCTCTCTGAGTCTTGAAATTTGTCCAAGGGACACTTAGAAGACCCTGATTAGAGGACCCAAGAGCTCGGCTTATGATGTGGGGGTGTAGAGGCTCCACTATATAATGTGGAGCCTGGCCATGTAGGGCTCTATAAGTAAGCACCAAGATTTTAAAATGAATTCTAAAATTAACAGGAAGCCAGTGCAGAGAGGTTAAAATAGGTGTAATGTGTGACCACCTGTTGGATTGTGTTAAAAGCCTAGCAGCAGTATTTTGGTGTTTGGTGTTGGCGTTTGTAAAAGGTCCAAGGAAGATTTATTAAGGCAGGTAAAAAGAGAATTACAGTTGTCTAGACTTAATGAGATAAAAGCATTTATTGGCATCTCCATTTCAGCTTTTGACACAACACAACTTTTTGTTTGGCTATGCTTCTTAAGTAAAAGAAACATGATTGAGTCAGCGTCCTAATATAAGCACCAAATCTGGATGGAAAAATGGATTCGTCAAAATGACACAAATACACAGACTTGACCGAGAAGATGAGGATAAGGCACCAAGGTCTGATCTGATCACTGAATGAAGGGTATCAGGAGCAATAATCAAGACCTCAGTTCAATCTACATTTAACTGCATGAAATTATTTTATAATAAAGGATATACTATAATATAATATAATATAATATAATAATATTTAAATGGTTGTTTAATACAGACAGTCTATCAAGCTCATCAGGTTTGAATTAAAATAATAACTGGATGTCATCAGCATACAAATGATAGGAGATGTTGCTGAAAATACCAATAATCTGTCCTAATGGAAGCATGTATCACGGACACACAAGAGGACAGTAAAGTTCTCTGTTCAATAAAAATATCTAATCATGTTGATGATCTATTGCTCTACAAGCCAGAGCTTGGAACAATCCCATCAAGTGTTGGATCTCTGCCTGACACGTGACCCTGAAGCCGGATGTTTGATATTCTCCACTTTACATCAGCAGATGCTCCTCCACCGGGCCATCCTGTTACAGGTCAACCCACCTGGTGTGTCTGCCAAAATCGCAGAGAAATACTCACAGATGTGGAAAGAAAGTGTTGTGGGCAACATCATTGTATAACCTGTGATATTCTATTTATCATGTGTTATGCTTTCTCCCAGGTGGCCCTGATCTGATGTGATTGAGGGAGGACCTATAAAGAGGGCAGGGATCTGGCTCTCTCACTCTCTCTTCTCCACTTCCCAGCCTTGGCAGCAGCTGTTTGTTCTTGTGTTTGTTCTGCTATGCTTTAGCTTTGCCTCTGTTAGTCTTTGGTTTGTTTGGTGGGTCCAGTAGTCCTGTTTTCACAGCTTTCTTTCTGTAGTTTTTATGTGGATTTAATTTAGAGGGGAGAGCCCAGATCCTACGACCCTTTTGTGGGTTGTTGTTTTTGTTAATAAATTGGTTTAATTATTGTGAACTATCCTGACTCTTTAATTATGTTGCGCCTTCTGTGGAATGAGCTGTTTTTAGAGGGTCGTAACAATCATGAACCCCGTGTTTCCATGATGCCACATATGGAAGCCTATATTTTGCAGGAGGGGGTCCAGTGCCTTGCCAGATGGATCTGGAATGATATCCGGGCAGCGGCTGATCTCCCCAGACCCTGAGGAGACCCTGGGGGTGACAGACCGTTCCGCTACGCAGCATACAGACAATTTGTTGTGTGGCACTGGGACAGGGTCACAGAGTTGTTATACCCAGTTGCTGTGTCTGGATGATAAGCAACCGTTGTCCAGATCCACATGGACAATACCAAGTTTTCATCCCTGCTAGGGTGAAAGCTGTAGTAGTGCTGTGTGAGCAGTAATTTACATTGTGCAATACCAATATTTATATTGAGTGGATGAAGATAGGTACAGTTTGTTTGTTTATTTATTTATTATTATTATATTTGTTACATTATTATTTGTTATATTCCTTTTTTATCCCCAGGAGGGTGTATACAATAATACAAAGCAGGTTTTATTTATTTCTTGTTTTGCATAACCTGTTCTCACTTGTTTGAATAAAATCTTGAAAATGATAAATGCCTTTTCTTTACACTTTAAGCATAAACAATCAAGCTGTTACATTTATTACCTCTTTACATTCTGCACAAATAATTACAACCAAATACTGCAACTTATATAGGATATATACAATATGTAATTACCACAAACTATATATATATATATATATATATATATATATATATATATATATATATGTAGGAGGGCAGAAAAGGCGTGTCCAAAGGTTACTTGACTGTTGATTTAAAAGCAGGTCAGTGTTGGCTGACAGGTCAGGCTGTGTATGTGATATCATATGAGTGCTGTGGCAATCTTCCACTGTTTTGGCAGTGATTGTCCTTTAATAAGAATATCATAATTACATATCTGACAGTAATTACTGCATTGCAAAGACACCCACATTACTGTCAAAGTGATAGTTAAATGATAACACTACAACTTTGGCTCCATTTTATGCAGTGACAGTAACAGTTTTTAATGTTTAATGTTAAATACCTATTGTGGGAGCAAAGTATTATTTGGCCATGTTTACAACAGAGCCATATGGATTTTAAAGTTGCTTTTGCACACAAGAATGTCACCACTTCATGCTCAAGCTACAATATTGTAAGCCAACTCACCTAGCTCTCTGCTAACTTGCATCTGCAACAGCTCCTGGGTGGTAGGGGCAGGGACACCTGACAGAACCCCATGTTGACGGGGATTGTAAGGCCTCCTGGTTCTGATCCGTGGCATCCCCTCAGTAGCAAACAGCTTTCTCTGCAGGATAGCGCTCAAGGGGTCTGTGATGTAGCTGTAATCCTTCTCCACTTTCAATGTGTACAAGCTCCACTTCCTGGACTTATTGTTGTTCACCTTGCTGTACCTGACATAAGAGAAAGAAAATTAAGCTTTGTGAAATGTGCTTATTACCTTACATAGCACAGTAATTTACATATCCACATAAAATGTCATCAACACACTAAATCAGCACCATGCATTTTGTTCTCATTACCCAGACAAAACAATGTAATTGTATTTGTCATAATACTGGATCTGCCTTGAATCAGCACCTATAAGTTTACTGAGTAAAATGCATAGGAGCACTTATAATACAATACACTGAATTGAGCCATCAGCTTTTCTCTTTGCTGGTCTGTGGATGTGGTGATTGTAGTTCAGGCCAGCCAGCATGGTCCAAGCTGCGTATACAGGAGGGGAAAAGCTGAAGCGCTTGCTCGCATACATAAATATGTGATTGTGGAAGGACTCCAGTTCTGTAGTTGACCTGAGAGCACAGTGGAAACAATATAGAATTGCTTTATGTTCTGATAATACAAATTAAGCCATAGCAGCACCAAATCTGAATTACAGTGAAATATTTGATAGGAGAAAACAGTAATTTGAACATAAACCTATGCTGAAATACTCATATATAGATACTTGTGAATGTCCTTTAGCAAGCGTGCATCAAGAATAAGTTCTGTCAACCCACATGTCCACATATCCTGAGGAAAAACAATTACAAATGTATTGTGAATACTGAGGGCAGCAAGAAATCAAATCCAGTTTGCACAAACCACAGGTGAGCACAATAACCAGTCAGCAAAAGGGTCTGACCTGTTGGCAAAGGTCTAGAGAGCATTTTTAATTTGAGGTTTTTAAAGTAATATTTTGTCCAAAGCATTATTTTATATGTAACCTTTTGGTACAACTAACTCACATAAATACAGCAGTATATCAGTAATTAAATAATTACTCTATAAATGATATTTAGGGATGAGTGAATGGCATCAGGCACTGTTTGAAATCAAATAAAAGCTTTAAAATCTCTTGCCTTGAATGTCTAAATATCAACACTGAATATAATTTTTTGTAATACAAATAACTTTTCATAGTTATTTGCAGTCTTATAGCAATGTCAGAAGTGGTTGCAGATATATTTGTTCCACATCTGTAGAATGGAGCACCCTTTTGCTGCACTGCCTGAACATTGAACAAAATAAATTTTGCTCTTGAACCCATGCCAGATGTTCAAGGTGTGGTGGACTCTGCTGTCTTTGTATTTCCCTTTGTCTGGAGGACAAAAAAATGTAATAGAACACATATGCTATGCAACCATCCAAAACAATGTCCAGTCATAATAATGTAAGTGATGAATGTGGTCTGGGACTTTATGTAGATAGTCTCATTACTGCACCAACCCCTAAAGACAACTACAATAAATCCATTTACTGAAGAGGGCTGATATTTGGGTAGGAGCTTATATGCAAATTTCATTACATTTAGCTCTTAAAGGAGTGTCTCAAAGGTACACATGAAGCCCTCCTTCTCCATCACAACAGAGTTCCTCAGTGTCTCTTGCTTGTGAATGTTGACCATGCAGATCATCTGTTTGGATTCATTGTCCATGGCAGTGTATATTGTGCACAGAATCCAGGACTGTCCATCTGACCACCTCCTTTGAATAGAAATGAGAACAAAAAGAGAGCAAATAGGGTAACTACAGTCTTCAATAAAAAGCTGAACATATAATTGTATGCTGCTCCAATTGCATGTTTCATACTTTTGGGTTGTGGTCTTGTGAATCCATGCTTTGAACGTGTGGATGATGAATCTGTCTCATAACTACAACAAAAACACAAAGGCTACATCACCACATTTGTAAAATGTCACATTTAAATCCAATATAGACTTACATATGATAAATACTATCACCGGCAAATGATGTAAACAAACATGGCTACATAGTCTACTAGTTTACACCTACAGCATAGCTAACATTAGCATTGGGCTAATACATAAGGTAGCTACATAAGTAGCTCTACGTTGGCTACAAACTTGAGGAAAATAACAAATTCCAAAAACATAACAAAACAGATAATAATTACCTGTCCAACAGAAATACGGCAAACATGGTGTCACTCTTCAGGCCCTTTACCTCTCTCAGTTGTTGCCATTGTTGAAAATCAAATCCGATGTTCACTTTGGTTTTGACCTCTTGCCTGATCTAACCTCTCTTTGATCGTAGCCTTTTCAACTTCTGTCTTTCTTTTCTTTTCTTTGTTTAGCAAGCTGTCGGAGGTCGAGGTGGAACTGGAAATTTTGACTACACTTTCTCTGCCTTTTTTGAGGTTTAGCAATATGTCTGCCTAGCCTTGTGGAAGACTCAGTCACGCACAATGAGTGCACAGGCAGAGTGCATGCAGGTTGGTAGGAAGCCAGGGAGGCCGTCCGTTCATTTCATTCAGCCTGAATGAAATGATTGGATGGGCTTATTACAGGCCTGCGACAGCACAGATACCAGATTTTTTTCTTTTTATTGTCAGAGCATTCGATTTTTTGATTGCTGTCGGGATGTGCAGAGAATTTCAACGAATATAACAAAAAATACTTCTAAAATACATTACTCACTCTACCTTTAAGGAGAGTGTAATTTATGAAAACCAGATTGAAATTTATCAAACACCCTGTGCAAATCCAGTGTTTGAACAAGTTTCTTTTCAGCAGTCTTTTCTAAAATTTTGGAGAAGAAAGGGAGCTTAGAAATAGGCCTATAGTTGTCTGGCAGGGACGCCTGATGGTAAGGTGTTGAGCAAGAGGAAAGCCTTGGACAGGTGAAGAGGTCTCACAGAGCTGTGGAACTATGGTTACGCTCAGAGAGGCAATCCGTTTGGACTGCCCAGAAACCACGTCCATGAAGCTGGACAAAAGAGAGTCTTTCTTCCGCAGTTCATCAAAAAGCCATTAAATATCCACCTTAAGGTCAGCAATCTTTTTCTTTGCTTTCTGGAGTAACACATAGTCATCTCAGGGCGTAGTCGTCATAGCTGAGTCACTTAGCTTAGCCATCAGGCTAAAATCGAGCCTGGCTAAGCAAGTAGCCAAAGACAGAAGGCACGGTGTAATGAAGCTGAATTTCTTCCCACACTGCTCACAATGTTCAATGTTCGTTGTTCAGGAGGTTTTTCACCGGAAACAACCGGACCCATTGACCAAAACGGGCAAAAACACTGAATAAAGCAGTTTCACGTTAAAATCTGTGTTTCTCTGGTGCTTTTGGGCGGACAGAGGATGACTGGAAGTGGTTGGGAGCCAAGGGGCATTGTCACTGCTATGAACATTTCTTAAAAAATCCATGTCCAATGACTAAAATTCTTAAAATACTAGTTAAAAACAACCAAGATCCAAAAAGTGTATCACAAAAATGTGTCCAAAAACTGGATAAAAAGTCAATTCCTGACAGACCCTCTGGCAGTCAAAACACAGACGTAAATGCACGAACTGTCTGAATAGGACACCAAAGTGGGGAATTTTTAAATCCAACACATAATGACTTTAATATTTGATATATTATAATATTTTTGATTTTTATTTTTCTGTCCTCAAGTGTACCTTGAGGTGAAATTCTGAGTATCTTTCTAAGAGGTTGGTTCAGCCACTGTTATATATCTGTTAAAAAGTTCTTCCTGCACCCTGGCAGGCTGCCTCTAGCGATAATCAGGGCAGAGTGAGGAAGGTTGTTAGAAAAACAACATATAATGGTGGAAAATTACACATAGGAAGTCAATTCAAGAACTTGGAGCTTAATTAGCCTGTTGGCATGAAACCTCTCCTCACTCTTTATTCTTTTACAATTCTTTTTTTTAACAACAGCATTTATTATATTTCACAATTGGTGGTTCACCTGCAGCCACCTTTTTCTGATGATTTCAAAGTTCCTCAGTTCACCACTCATGACTTAAATCTGCACAAAGCAATTCGGCAGCTCCAGATGGCAGGAGGTGGTAAGATGTTTGCACACGTGAATATGCAAAATTAATGTAACCTGATGTAAACTCACACAGCACACTTGTTCACTAATTAGTGTGTGATGTTTCATATAACTGTGACAAAAAGAAGAACAAAATGCATGTTTTTAAAAGGAAATGTTTGGTTCTTCCTCTGGCTGATATAGATAGAGACATATCACCCCCAATAATTTCATAGCCTTTTATTTTAAGCATCAGGCCACAAATAATTAAGTTTCTGTTCATTGTCCTGATTCTGATAACATTATAATCCATCTCATATTCTCATCTCAGTTCATAAAAAAAACACTTCTGTGTGGGGGCTGATGTAGCTCCTTTAATTAAAGTTGATAAATGGTTGATTTGGCTACAACTGTGGTTACTGGTGTTAACAGACAGCAAGCACGGTTTAATACTACAACAAACCCTCCTTGAGTGGCTACAGAGAGACATAATAAGAGCAACTAGTGCATGCAAACTCATATTGTTTTAATAAAGAAGACAGTCAATAATCAGCCATTTCCTATCATGCCTTAGCAACCGGATTTTGATTTTCATGCACAGTGAGTAGTTTTCCAAACAACAGCTGAACAGTAGGAGATGGGTTACCTTGCTGAGAAGATGGAGGTGTGCAGCCTGTCACTTGAACTCACTGTGACTTCTCCTCCTTGTTCGATTACTCCCTGCAATATTTAAAACAAATCTGCTGTCAAAAAATGCTGAAAATTACATTTTGTAGACACGTATTTGATTAATGATCACAAACAGCACAAACTTTGATAACAAATATATTGCGTTTCCTGTGATTTCTTTTTAACCAGCTGCGGTAGTAAATGTGCAGGTTGCGTTAGCAGTAACTTAATACAGGTATGATACGGCTGCAGAGAGTGAACAGTAAACAGTTATGCTGATATCAGTGAAATAAATTATTAACAGTAACACTGCATTACATGCTGCATTGTTTCTTATGACGGTGGACTCCACTACCAATGAAAACTACTGTATAGAGGGGTAATTGCAAAATTTAAATATGTTGATTGCAAAAAACGACAATAAATATAAATAAATATAATCAATTCATGATTTTTTTCATTTTTGGTTCCAGAGCATTTGTGGGTTTTTTTTAAGATGACCACAGTTAATATGTAATTAGATCAGAACGTCATGCTGAGTGTAAAAGTGTTACACATGAATAGTATCCCATTTATAAAAACACATTGCACTTTCTGGGGAAGTTTATAGCTATTACTCCTCCAGAACCACATGATCATTTACAGTGTCAGAATCTATATTAATCTGCATGAATATCCCGCTGTACCTTTTTATTTTAGATACCTCATAATTACTTATTATCTGTGGCAAAACGGGGCATACAGCTTTATGCAGAGTGTAAATAAATGCAGCAGTTACTGTCGGGAAACAGGGGGTTTGAGGTTTGAGGCGCACTATTAAAACATGACATGGAATAGAAAATTGCTGAGATGCAATGGAAAAGACAAGGACTTATGGTTATTCTCCAGTGCTGATTTATCTGATGAGAGAGGCAATTTAACACTTCTGCGCTGATTTGTGGGTGTTCTTCATGCCCTGTCCAGCTAGATCAATATGGGTGTCAGAGTTATGGCCTTAAATTACTGTTAGAGGCTCATTACGAAGCAAAGCTCAATAGAATTGAGGGTGTTGGTATGGTTTGTGTAGGTTTGTGTGTGTGAGTGCACCTGTGAGTGCATCCTTCTGAAGTGCCTGCCAATAAACACCAAGGCCATGAGGTGGTTTGAGTTGCAGAGGTTTAATCAACCAGAGGCATGATCTCTCCCTCACGCACTCACATTCTCACACACACGGAAATACAAACCAAGGGGGGAAAAGACCAAACTCTCCTTGAAGTTACCTTCTGAAACCTGGGTGTCTCTGGGTATACAATATAATATACGGCAAATAATGTTGCAGTGCAGATAAAACATGAAATAGTATGTCCACAATGGGATGATCAAAGGCCAGAAAAAGCAATAAAAGAAGTGTGTCTATCCATCAACGGGCTGCTGAACACCTAGAATGATTTTAGTCTCAGGTGGACTAGATGCCTGACAGACTCTCCTCTCTAAATCACATGGCTGCTCTCTTATTTCCTGGATGACTGGACAGTTTCTCCCCTCAGCCATGTACAAAACAAGCAACTTCTGAAAGGGAAACTTCACCAGTCACATTTATTTATTATTGATTTTTCTTTTGTGTTGCTGCTCAGAGTGACATCTTATGAGGCTTAAAGAATTAATGGAACTCCGCATACACTTTGTAAATATAATAGTATTCTCTACAAAGGATGTGCCCGAATACAAATATGTTATCTGGCAAAGCACAAATAGTGGGTTTTTTATGAACATTTGTTTCATACAAATATTTTAAAAATTATTTGTTTCCGGGAATAACACTATCTCAGTCTCTCTCCTCTGCTCCGCTGTCACGTCTAGCAGGTCTCAACGAGGGGAGTCACATCCACCTGCTACGTGATGCACATTTCCTTATTTGGACATCACTCTCGGAGTTGGGGGTGCTCTCCATGACCTGTTGTTCCCCTTCTCCTTTCCACAAAGTTAGGTTGTGAAAAAAAAAGCAATAAATGAAAAGTGCAAAGCAAGAATCACCTTTGAAGTTCTTCTCTACATCTATGTTACACGCTGTGCTGTCTCTGTGTTATGGATGTTTAAATACCTACGGGTCTATCTGCACGCTGGTGATGCACTCTGTTTAACTCGGTAGTCAGCGCAGTCATCTATGATCTGGGAGACTGGAGTTCAAGACCCATTGTGGGGACTTCCTTCATAAGATAGTTTATTCATTAACACTTATTTTAAAACTTTAATATCCTAAAATTAAAAGCGTATTAAAAATAAAAGCTGGATTTTTACACCTATTTCCACTTTTATTCAAATACAAATATAAATATAAATAATTTTGCTGCCTCAACAAATATAAATACAAATACAAATACTGGTCACATCCCTGGGCACATCCCTATTCTCTACTCTGTCTGTCTTTCTGCTTTGAAGTCTTTTATTAGTTTACAAGCTGTATTCCTTAATGTAATTTTCCTCAGAACTACGTATTATTTTACAGCACTGCTAAGCTTCTTATTTGTACAGCTACTCTTTCAAACATTACATCCATGAGCTAGTTGGAAACACCAACTTTTTAAAGTTTCCAGTTGACACATTTTAAAACAAGAATCTTGCAAAATATCATACATTTAATGACTATATATATAATATTATGCTAAAAAAAGTGAGGCTAAAGCTTGATGTCCTCACCACTCTTGTGTTGCAGTGTAGAGCTAGTTAGTCCAAGTAATATGGTTCATATTATATTTGATATTGCTATAGTTATTTTGCCCTGACATAACCCTGTTTGTTACTTAGCTTACATACTTGTTTATATATTCAAGTCGTATTGCTGGAGTGAAAACTTCCCTAAATCCAATAAAGAGCAGGATCTCTAACATTAGGCTGAACTCTGATAGCAACTCAGATCAGCTTCCACAAAGTGGGACACTACTACACAGTGGATGCGCTAGTTGTGAACAGGGTTTTGCTTTTAACGTAACTTGTACTGCACAAACTAATGTACTGTAGTCAATTAATGATGAGCTCAATAACGACTGTAGCTATTAGAGCAGATAAACACCTTGTTCTATTAATTTCTTACTCTTGTGTTTTTGGTTTTAGAAATGCAGTGACAGTGACATCAGAGACACTACATCAATGTTTACTGACAGTCTATAAAGCAGGACACACCACACCATGTTTTGTAGAAAATGTGCAGCCTACGGTTGGATAAAGGGTCCAACACAAGTCTCCTGTTCTTCTTGAAGAACATCACCCCGACAGTATCAGACTATCAGGTTACCTTGCTCCCAGACCTGTCACTGGCTGATGTGCTTGGCTGCCGAATGTCTGAGGACACAAGTGAGACCATCCTAATGAGAGATAAGAGCAGAGGCATGCCTGTGTGTTCCAGCATGTGTTTGTGTTGGGCACACCTGGGTACAGAAGGCTCACACTAAGGCTATGTCTACACTGCATGTCTTCTAAATTTTAAATGACCTTTTTTTTGTGTGTGAAAATGACTTGCACCCACACTAGCATTTAGCTTAAAGATCTGCCCACAGAGAAACCAGAACAACTGAAAAATGGCTAAATCTCCTCTTTGTCCTCTTTTCAGTTGCAACAGCAAAATTGAGCATCACAGCAGGAAAATGCTTTAATTATTGGGGGCTGCCAACTGAATATAAAATGAGTGATGTCACTGTGTATATATATTTTTTTACTGTATTGCAGATCGCAGTCACTCACTAGGCTGGCCCCCATAAGCTACACACAGAAAAAGCATGAAGCGGTTCTAACAAATGCAAACTTTATTACCTTTTTTCATAAACTAATTCACCACACGACAAGAAGCATAACCATTACCAGCCTGTTATAAACAGTGGTTAAAGGTGCAGTGTGTATAATTTAGTGGCAGAAATGGAATATAATATTCATAAGTATGTTTTAATTAGTGTATAAGCTGAAAATAAGAATCACTGTGTCTTCCACGGAGCCCACCATGTTGCACCACCATGTTTCTACAGTAGTCCACAACGGACAAACCAAACTCTCTAGGCTCTAGAGAGGGCCTTTTGTGTTTTTCACAAGTTTTCTGGCCACTGTAGCTTCTCCTACATGCTTAGAAGGGGAGGGTTAGAGGAGGGGAGGTGTATTCAGTTGGTTACAATCTGCAACCTCACTGCAAGATGCCACTAAATCTTACACAATGCACCTTTTAAAGCAAAAATAGTTTGAGCGCTGTCCTTGGTGCTGAAGATGTCCCCCTTGGCCATTCGAATTAAATGCAAAACAAGGTCTATGCTCCAGAGCTTTTAGGTTTGACATTATTCTTGAAATCCATTGTTGGAGTAGCAAGCGGAGATCACCACAGGCAAATAATCCACCACTACCAAGACAAGACAGCTGTAAACAACTAACACTGTTACTGCTGCCGCTATTAGGTTACTCCTACTATCTGAACTCGAACATAGGAAAGATTGTTTTTTTTTACCTATAATTCCACATCCACAGCAAATAACAGACACGTTTTATTTCCTCTTAGCAAATCGCTCAGAGAAATGCCGTCTAGTGAAGTTAGACATTTTTTCCACTCTATTTTAGTTATGAGGTTCTACTTTATAGCCTCATGTACAATGTTCAAGGTGCACACACTCACGCTGACTCTCACACACATACAAAGTGACTGAAATTGATAAACAAGCAGTGAATGCACGGTAGCAGAGTTATGAATAAAATCATGTCTGGGGTTTTGCTCGTCTTAGAGGGAGAGGGCATGTCAACATTGTTGTACAGGTGCACAGGTCTTAACTTTGTTCACAAGCTGCTTTACTGAATTATTCTCCCTAAGTGCTTGCAAGCGTTGCTGAAGGAGTCGGACACACTCCAGGGCAGCGCGAACAGTAGGCCCGAAAAGAGCCTTGCTGCACATCAAGCCAAAATATGCTCCCAACAAATAACTTACTCAATAAATAATTCGAATATATTTTTCCCACACATCCCTACAACTCAGTTTTAACCCACTGTACATATAACCACGCTAATGGTAGGGCAAACACAGCTCAGCCAAATCTCGCGACATGGTCTGAAAAACCAGCAAAAACACAAGTTAATGAAAACAGCTGCACTGTATGTTCAACTTTTTTTTTGAAAGTTCAGCTGAACTCCACTTCCACACAGCCCCAAATCCTCACTGGGGAGTTTATGTTATTGTTTTTGCAAAAGCTCAGTTTTTCCCATACTCACAGAAACACCAAGCTGGTGTTTTCAGATTTACACACTCTGGAGAACATTTCTGAAAAGCTCAGTTTAGACTGAACGGAGGGCTGAAACAGAGAGAGAGAAAAAGATAAGTTTGGAAATTTAGTTTAGCTTAGTGTGGACGCACTTTGAGTGGTAGAGAGCAGCCGTAAAAACATTTTATGTATTACAAAAGGATTTACTTATTCAGTTATATTAGTATTAAACAACTTAATCATATATAAAGAGTTGTGTTTATATTAAGAGTCTCTTACTAGTTGGTTAAAACCGCATGGTATGTTTAAGTTGTACTTTGTGTATCATATTTACTATATTGCATTATATTTATTATATAGCATTATATTTAATATGTAATGAGAAAGAACATCTTTAAATAATTTTGCAATCAGATTTTTATACATTCATTTCTACAACAAAATCAATTCAATACTCTAAATTGAATGAATACTAACTGAATAAATCCTAAACACATAGTCCAGCTTACCCTGTTTTTTTCACAGTTTTAAGACAAAGTCAGCAAACTTAAAGCATATCACAGTTAAACAGCCATTCAAATTTGTGATCATCTTAATACCAAAATTTTGGACAATTTTGGATTTACAGTCTAAAATACCTGTTTTGATATAATGAAATTTTGGCTTTTGGGCTGTTTTAAGTGTGCTTTTGTTCTTCCTGCTTTCACTGTATCCAGTTTTTACAATTAGTGTCTAAATGAAATGCGCCTTTGCACCTGCATTCAAACGTATTAATATTGTATTCTGGGAATATAGATGCACACATTTAACCACAGTTTATCAAAGGAGGGTACTTTCAGCATTATTCACAGTCATACAGGTATTCAGTCCTGTGAGCTGCCTAATACCCATTACAGTCTCGTCTGACAGATTTTACCAGATTTTTCCCGCTGGTCTGGGGGGGCGAATGAACAAAGCCACCTGCTCTAATCACTGAGCCATCACAGCAGCACGGAGTTTGAATGTATTCAATATGTACTCTGCACTGTAATTCATTGTGCCAGAATGTGACTGTGGTGTTCCTTTTTGTATGATTTGCATTCATTTCACTTAGTAATTTTGACAATTTACCATTTTTACAGGTCATATTAGGCCAATAGGGTATATTTATACCTTTGATCAAGAGAGCTTCAAAGCCTTTACCACTCACTGAAACATTATTGACCATATGTCTGCCTGATATAACATTCAGACACCATGAGGAGGCTGCCTTTGATCTATCAACCGAAAACTTGTCCACACAACTTAAAGCAAATAATTAAGCAAGCACAAAGTAGGACACACTTTCACGCTCCCAATATTGAATTTTTTGAACTGGTAAAGCTTCAAATAGTTGAACAGCTCACTGGGCAAATAAAGGTTTGAATTTGTAAAAGCCACAACCTGACTGTGTGACAGAGGCTTATCTTTGAATTCTGGAAGTGCCAAAATTTCTCCATGTTTTTCACGGCTTACACTGTTGCTGTATATTTAATGAACTATAAGCTGAGCAAATAGAAATTCAAAACTAGACTAATGGGCAAGTTTTGCCATTTTTCACACTGCATTTTTAATGAAAAGCTTGAGAGGTTAATCTAAAAAAAAAAAAAAAAAACAAAACAAAACAAAAAAAAAAAAAACAGCCAATGTTCCACGAAGATTCATATGTGTTGTCATAAAACACTTCACTGAGCCCAGTTACCATGTTGCCAGAAGAGCGCTGTGCATTCGACGTAATTAGGATTTTGTTTGGCAGTGTCTCCAAAGCTTGTAGCCTCTGTAGATAATCCTAACAGGCTACACAATGTGTTTGTCTGAGCTATGAGAGAACTGTGAACTCATGCCTGAGCCTGTAAGCTGCCACAGAAGAAAATGAATGAACACCCACATTCACAACAAAGCAGACTTAAAGAGAGAGAGAAGCAGGAAGAGAAAAAAAAAAAAAAACTGTGGCAGAAAAGGTGGCTGTTCAAGTGATGACACATAGCATGGCATCCGTTCTACCGCGGAGAGAAATGACTTCAGATCAGAGTTTGTGCAGAAAGTTTTTGTGTGGGTAAGTCAGTCCTACATTTGTCCAGCAGTTTGTAGTTTAAAACAGTTTCTCTATAGAACGCAGGAACTTTAGAGCCTTTTTCACATTCTTTATTGCAAGGTCAATTTTTTTCAGAATTATTCACACCTTTGGATGATTTCTGAAGGAATAGAACATTTGGAAATAAACTTATTCACTTTCTTGCTGAGAGTTAGATGAGAAGATCGATACCACTCATATAAAGGTTGACAACTAGTGTAGCGTAGGGAACAGCTAGTCTGGCTCTTTTTTTAATTCGCCCATACCAACACCTCTAAAGGTCATTAATTAACATGTTATATATTGTTTGTTTAATCATTACTAAAGCCAGTGTAAAAAAAAACAAGATGTGGTTTTACGGGGGTTACAGTGACTTCTTGAACCGCAACTTGTTGCTTTTACACTTAAGTTATTCTACAGATTTAGAAAAACAAGATGTGTTCATTTGTGAGCTTTAAAGGTGCTGATAGACTGATTTTTATTACATTTTGAACCTGTTTTCAGTCTTTATGCTAAGCTAAGCTAACGTCTCCTGGCTCCAGCTTCATATTTAACAGACTAATATGAAAGTGGCATCAATCTTTTTATCTGCTCTCAGCAAGAAAGTAAATAAGCATATTTCCCAGAATGAGTATTCCTAGTTAAATAAAATGAATAGATAGATAACAATATCTCTGAACAAAAAAAAAGAAAAAAAAAAGAAAATGTCACTTTGCTTCAACTTCAAAATAATAAATAAAAATTCAGAATCTAATTAAAAGTTAGACTTTATATAAATAAATGTCAAATAAAATGTCATTGCCTGTGTAGCAGCTTTGAGCCAGCCATTTTAGTAGCTGACTAGAATTAATATAAACTCATTGATTTTCATGTAATTGTTGATGACTTTGTGAGTTTGGGGCTCATTAAAACAACAGCACAATGCAGATTCGCAGCTTAGCGCCGTCAAACTCGCATCTCTGACCTCCAAGGACCACTGCGTTTAACAGGGAACTGCCTCTCATTACTTATCCTTTATCTACTGTCTCATTATACCCTTGTTCTGTTTTTTGAATTTTTCTATTACTGTCTTTGCAATGCAAATCTGCTGCTTAAATCAGCAGCTCTGTGTATACAAAGGCAAGAAAAAAAAAATGACTCATCCTATTAGCTTTGAGAAATCTGGGCACTTGGGGAAGAAGTCAGGCTGTAAAAAGGGAAAAGGGTCTGAAGAATATTCCCATCATCCTAAATGCTGCTTCTCTTTTTTTTTTTTTTTGGCAAAGTATGATTCATATGAGAGAGAGAGAGACTTCTTATAATCTTGGCAGCGCAGCATCAGGTCTGCAGTAAACTAATGTGTATGTGCTGATATGCCTTCCTGGATGGTGGATGATAGCTCATGTGTCATGACTGCAGGCCTATCACTCGCTGCGTTCCCCCCGCAGTGTGAGCCAATATGTTCAGTAGACATAGATGTGGGCATTGCCTAATGGAATCCAGTCAGCATTGCTGATACCATCACTAAGTCACACTGCCAAGCCTCGATAACACTGGGCTCTCTCCCTCTTTGGAGCTATGGCAAGTGTCCTGGAGAGCCCTGCAGGACGTTACATATTAATACTTCTCGACATTTGCTGGGTGATAAGCAGCCTGGATATAAATATTTCTTTTTATGAATCCACTTGGGCACAGCTTCCTCACAGAAGACAATCTCTGGCTATTTTCCTCTTTGTTGGACCCGTATCTGAAAACAAATGTTCTGTCCTCGGTAACCTGTGCTTCTTAAAGATACATCATCACACCAACGGAAAGCAGAATTTGGTGAGAGTATGATTCATACTGTCACTATACTGTATTATGTGGGATTGAAGGAATAGTTCTACATTTTGGGGAATTTCCTGCTGAAAATTAAAAGAGAAGATTGATATCATTCATGTGGTATCAATCTTCTCATCTCACTCTCCGCGAGAAAGTGCATGAGCATATTTCCGAAAATGTCTCTTTAATGGAAAGAGAGTCTGCTTACAGTTACTGTGAGCCACTGTCACCAGGTATGAACGTGTGTGTGTGTGTGTGTGTGTGTGTGTGTGTGAGGGTCGGTCTCTATGTGTCTGGGCGCCACAGAGCCTTGAAATCTAAATGTGAAATGCAGAGTGAAACGAATACAAACCACACGGATCTTCCTCCTCCTCACCCTCTCCGCCGAGTGAAAAATTCATGTTCTATTACCCCATCAAATATGAATTGCAGTTTATAAGATCACATTTGAAATTCCAGGTCACAGCTCATGCATTCCCAAATACTTTTGGTAACATCATCCGGGTCTATTTCGGGAGCCTCCTAACACACCAGCTGATAGGAGTAGTTTAAAAACGTATTTGTTCACATCATGAAGAGCTATCGTATGGAATAAATGTTCAGGTAAAGACTGTGACAAACAAAGCTATCGCCGTTTAAAATGCTGAAATAATGAAGCAGAGATACTATATATGGAGATATATTTAAATGTGTGCATCAGTGCTGCATGAGTTATGAGATTGCCTGATCACTTGTCACGAACTGGCATAAGGGAATGAGGCATGTGTCATATCTTGTTTAAGCAGCCTGATGCAGTGTGTTTTGGTGGATGGTTCACAGCTACTCCTCAGCCTCTCATTGCAGCTCATGTTGTT
Source organism: Thunnus albacares (assembly GCF_914725855.1). Lineage (NCBI taxonomy): Eukaryota > Metazoa > Chordata > Actinopteri > Scombriformes > Scombridae > Thunnus > Thunnus albacares. The sequence goes on from NC_058126.1 coordinate 8,499,710, forward strand.
GAACGGTACCTCCCCTCCGGCTGTTAACTGACTGGGGAAGTTTCCCGCCGGATACCATGACGACGGCTGGCATCCGTGCTTTGCATCGTGGCAAATGGAGGTCATCCGAAGAGACAGCACCCTTACCTCTTACCTTCACCGGAGCTGCTGCCATGGCTACACGAGCCCAGCAGACTGTCTGAGCCCTAAGCCATCCCAGCATGCAGTTCACCACTCAGCGGGCTGGAGCCACCGACCGTTCTGAACGTACATATGCTCATGCCGGGGAATTCAGGTGCCAGGAGACAAACGCAGCATGTGGTTTGCTTCTCTTACACATCCAAGTCCTTTGGGGCTTTACGTATCCTAGTCCCTTCAGCTCAGTGTAGAAAAAAAACACAACCGCTGCCATGAACGAGTTCCACACTTCCCTCTTGGCAAGTAGCCAACAGCATGAAATGATCAAAACACATTAATCATTCATCACAAAGTAAAGATTCCATATCTCTCATGTGTGTGCATCAACAAGATATTTTAAAGTTTGATCCTCTCCAAATCCATAAAGTTACTTGCAGAATTTTAGTATTTATGTTTGTGTTTTTCATCCATTCTTTGCTCTGCACTGGTTATATATCCATCTTCCAGTATACCATTAAAGGGGACGTATCTTGTACATTTCTAGGTCTACATTTTTATTCTGGGGCTCTGCTGGAATATCTTTGCATGATTTACAGTTCAAAAAAACTCCTTTTTTATCTTATACAGGCCCTTTATGCAGCCCCTCGGTTCACCTTCTGTCTGAAACAGGTCGTTTCAGCTTTAAGGACCTCCTCCTGATGAGCCCACTCTGTTCTGATTGGTTAGCTGCAGGAAGCTGTATTTATATACCTTAACCTCAAGTTTTAATACTTTAACTATGTTTAACATAGACATCCAACATCCAACAGTATATGAATGACAGAAAATCACAAAAAGCATAATAGATCCCCTTTTAATGCGATGATTCCAGGCTTCAGACAGATATAAGATATAAAACTAGACTAATTTACGTTGCATTATTTTGATCAGGGATTATTTTATAGCATACAATGTATTTTCTCTTTCCAATTAAAGTGTACCACCTCAAACCCACTTTCATTTATGTTATTAAACTGAACTAGACAAGGCCTCACAGCACTCTTGCATGAATGGTTTTCTTTTGTGCCGTCGACAGTGTTTGACTCAGCTACTGTATGTCCTGATCTGGCTCTGAGTCTGGTGCTTGGGGCAGTAAATACCTGTGATTGGAGGGCTGTGATGGAGAAAAAAAAAAAAAAAAAAAGAAGAAGAATGAAACAGCACAGCCTCCTGCAGTTAGAGAGGACAGGTACAGAGCAGGATGAGCCTGCAGAGGATATACAGCAAAGAGAAAAATGTTCAGCTGGCAATCAAAGGCACAGGATGTAGAGAAATCGGGTACCTGGCTTTTGAAAGATTATTCCTCGTAAGAGTAGTTGTTTTCAGGCTTATTGTTTGAATTTATGTGTTCAAGTTGAAATGACATCAGAGAGATTTTAATATCAACATGTGCGTAGATGACGCAAAAAAAAAAAAAAAACATAAAAAGAAAACTGTAAAACAGAGGAATGTGCTTATACCTCATTATTGTGCCTGTTCCTCAATATTGCCTTCAGCTAATGACAGTGAGGACAGTGAAAGATGAATTGTCATTGACAGTGGAGCCAAATGGCAGCGCAAAGAATCGGGAGCGTGAATAGCAAACTGAATCAAATATTAAATTCATTCAGAGGGGGGGATAACACTGGCGGTGACAGTGTAATCAATCCACATTTTGGCCTGATCTATTGTGTAACAGCTCAGACAAAAGAGCACAAATGAAGAAAGTAGTCGATTTCTCCTCCGCTGTGAAACCCATCTCCCTTTCACTCTTTCTTTCTGTCCTCACTCATTTCTTAATGTTCCTTTGCTCCCGCTGTTCTCCTTCCTCCAGATCACTTAAACTCTATTTTCTTGTGTAACTTCAATACATTACAGTTTTGTGTGATTACATGTGGTATAGCTTCACATTTCAGAGTTATTTGCGGTAGTTTATATGTGGTACCACCACAGTGGAGAGACTGCCTGCTCAATTTCTTTCCCCGTGACAGATTTCATCCTCTGCGTATCCATCTTTCTTACCAGCTTGGGCCACATTGCTTCTGAAATAGGAAGAAAAGGTCAGAGCGTTAATGCACAAAGTGACAGCAGATACATCACCTAAATCTATGGTGACTTTTGGCAATACATCCCACACACGGACACTCAATTTTTATTGGGAGAAAACAGGAGTGATGACAGAGATTGGGAAACATACAAAGTCTCTTTGTGTCTTAAGGGGGCTTTGATTTGTTATTGTTAATGGTGTCTAACAAGAAGATAAAAGAAGTGGGGGGGGAGTCATTTTGCTAATATAACTCATATTAAAGACGAAGTATAGACTCAATTTATTTTCCATTAAATCATCATTTCGCTGATTAAAAACAGATGGTGACCAGTGTACCTCATAATGTCTTCACACCTCAAAACTGTGAGTTTGAACTATGGGACATTTCCTCTAGCAATGCATTTGCATTTTAGCTTTTACAGGGTTTTTTTTCACTTTTTACCCAAGGATATTATCACAGTGTCCTGTTGTCATTTTTTGCTCCTTGTTTTAAGAACATTTAAGGAGAAATTTTCTTACCATGTGCACCCTCATGCTGCTGTTTTCCGTTGCTTTTATCACACATTTTCCTCACCTAAATTGTGTCTTAAGTAAACATGAGAGTTCCTCCCAGTAAGTAAAAGGGCACCAATTTTGACTCGATTTTGTACAATCACGCTTTATTTTTACATTTGTCTTTCAGATTAAGGCTGATGGCAGAGTCTTGCTTTTGATTTGTCAGTTGGCTTCACCGGGTTGTGACTGACGGTTGAATATTTATCCTGGAGCCCAAAAATGTGGAAATCAGGGAGGCAGAAACTGGAAGTAAGATGCCTTTGGCTCTCGCTGTGCTCCCAAATGTGCACATTAATTTGAAACACAGTTTTTCAAAGTGTTCAAATGAACACTTCAAATGAATGAAATTTTAATATAACCCTGATATTGGCACTCTGTTGCAGCTTTGCAAAATGTGATTGATGGCAGGACTTGTTGTTTCCTCTGCCATTTTGAATTCACAGAGAGTGAATGAGCCAGAGAGGCAAACCTGACTAGTGTGGCAAAACTGATTTGATGTGAGTTATTTATTCTACAAAGAAAAATAAATATATACACAGTTTAAAGCTTCACAAATCAATGTTCTTATATTAAGAATGGAATAAATTACTATGTGCAATATGAAAGGTGGCGCATGTAGTAGAGAATTATCACCCAACTCTGCAAGTCTTCTCACAGTCTTTCAGGTCATTGTTAAAGTTTTGCAGCCACAGCTTTGCTCCTCTCCAGATAAACTCTATGTACTCTGCCTGCCAACTGCACCAAATAAAGCACTTAGCAGCTAAAGAGACACACATTTTTCACAGGAGTTGGTGGAGACCAAAAGGAGAATGAATATTGGACTTAAATTTGCTAGGTGGACAGAAACTGTACTCAGAAAAAAAAGCTAATATTGCTCATGTCTGCTGGATGTGTAAAAAAGTTCACCACATCAACTTACTTAGTTCTTGGTGATAATATATGTCTATATGTGTCTAACATGTAGTAATATAATGTTTACAAATTGCTGCGCTGCCTCCTAGTGGACAAAAAATAAATGAATGCAGGTTTAAATACACTAAAATATTCTTGCATATTAAGATAAAATAGAACATAGTTGAAAAATAATAATTAACAAAGGTGCAAGGTACATGGTGCAATGTATGAATGAAAAGTACAACGTTTGGGTTACTATGTTCCAAATTACAAGAAATGAAGAAACTGTAAAATATTAGACCTAAACTGTGTATGTAAAAAAAAACCCAAAAAACCCAAAATGCATCTATGTTACTATATAATGTTTGAAATTACAAGTACAGAAACATATAAAGTGAAAATTGATAATTAAAGACACTGAATTGTATGATGATGTCATACACCACAGTATGGCTCTTCCTTGGCCATTTGTGTCCTGCAAGAAACTAAACCGAACTGTGCAAGTGCAGATTATTGATTTAATATATGAGCCTGTTATTTTTATGGTCATTACAGTGTGGATAACCCTTAAAGGTTCAGTTAAATGTCCCGTAGATTGCAGGTTGTTGGAACCATTTGTAAAGAGGCACTTTTTTACACCCTCTGTCTCTATCACTCTTTGTCCTTGTGGGTGATTAGAATGCACCCTGGTTGTCTGTCTGCTTGCTCATTAATCACACTGTGAGAGACTGGGCCCAACACTAAATATACAGTTTGTCCTCATCTCAGCACTCCACACAAAGTGCTATTACAGCAGAAAACCACATAGGGTCATAAATGACTCATAAGCAGGGCTAATGGTTGGCTATCACTCGTTATAGAGGCCTTACTTATGCGTAAGGTGAAGAGTAACTCCCCACCATGCCTTATGAAGCAAATTTTCACCTCATGTTATTTGTTATTTGTTTGAGTATTTGTGTTTATTCCCCCCACGCAGCCAGAATACATTACTGTACATTAGCTGTAAGCTAGCGAGCAACAGTGCACCGACCATGTCTGAGGGTGCGCGTGTGTCTTTGTGTTCAGCTCAGCCTTTGACCGAAACTCACCAGGAGCTCTGGTTCTTTCTGATATTTACCCCCAGTCTCTCTTCTTTTTTCCTTTCTCCTCTCCATGCACATCCATGAAGTACATTCTAGTACGTTTCCCCTCCAGTCAGCAGTCAACATGGAAAAAGAGAGACTAATTAGATAACACCCGACAGTGGAGGTCAGCACCTCCGCGGCTCGCTACTGCAGGTCGGGAAGTGAGAAAGAAGATAAATCCACTTTTTAATCCCAAAGTTTAAAAAATAAACTCTGAGCTCTCCTCCAGCCAGTAAACGGCTCCGGATCAGAGCAGAATCCAGAGACTCCAGGTGTTTATTCCTCCAGAAGCTCCAGCTCTGCTCCCCGCTTTCTTCTCCAGATCTCCCCGGAGCTCAGCAACTGTTGGCTCCATCCGTCCTCTTTGCCTGGTCCTCTACACACAACACTCTGCAAAACCCAAATTTTTCACTCAAGTTGACGCGAATTTCATGTATTCGCTTCACGTAAATAGCATCGCCTGGCACAAATTCACGTCTTTGCCTTGACTTTGTATGTAACTGCACTGTGTGAAAAATTTGCTTTGCGTTTGGTGTGAACACGCCATTACACTCATTAAAAACAAAATATTGGAGACCAACAGCAAACACTGAGTCCATTACCATTACATTACAATTTACATTTGCAAGGATTTTTTCAGTTCCCAGCAAAAGGTTCTCAAAAAATGGGTGGTGACCCAACACCTAAATGCTTAAAAATGGATAGAATACATACACTGACTGAAACAACTGACAAATTGTTCCTTTTGACAAGTAATACATATCCAGATGTTATCAGTCTTCATCTCTGCCTGAATAATTTGTCTGTCAATGAAGCCAGGAAGGCTTAAAGAGGCAGACAACAAGTCTCTGCAGTGAGTAAATAAGAAGCAAAGATGCCCAAGACAGGACACACCACAAAGATACAACCATCAATGCACAACAACTTCATCATACTATTAGGTTATTTTTAAAAGATATCCACTTTTCCTTTCTGATGTAACATCTGATTCAGCTATTTAGATTCAGCAATGTTGCTGGCAGATTATATCAGCTGTAGCTACATTTATCTAAGTAGGACAAAAAGGGTAGGTACTACTTTGGTATACCGATAGGTAGGTAATAAAGCAAAGGTTAGCTCCATGAGCTGATTGAAAACGTCTTGTTCTAATATAACCCTGTTATGCTTTGAAAGACAGGATCAGATTTATTGTTTGGAAAGGGAGGATGATGACCAATTGGCAAACGTAACACTATCAGATAACAAGTTGGGTTAAGGTTGCTGGAGTTCCCCGTTTCCAATTAACAGCAGGACAGAGCTGTGTCTCACCTTAACTCTGATGTAGTAGCAAGGAAATGGTGGTGGGGAAATACAACACAGTGGATGTAGTAGTGGTGAACTTTTTTTTTCTTTAAATATAACTTGGAAGCCCACAAATTATAGTTATCAAATGATATGCTACGCATTAGCCTTGGAAGTAATGCTAGGTTACTTGGTAGCTAGTTAGTCAGACACTGTTAATTATAATATTGAGAAAACTTGTTTTTTTCCCAAATGCAACTACTGAGTATTTTAAATTCCGGCACCACTCCGATATGCGTGTCGGACTGGAATCTTCTCCATAGCAACAGTGGCTGAAGCTTATGGGTGTTGCAGTATTCAGAACCGTCCGCCAAAATGACAAAACCTTCTCAGAAACAAAGTTGAAACAATTAAAACTGGGTAGTTACATTATCCTTGAGAGTCCCATGTTTCTATGTTTAGTAACACTGAAGATATCCTTTTGAATATGAAATGAGATTACAGAATTGGGAAAAAACACTTCTGGAACCAGCAGTCCCTCCTGCCTCATAACTATGGATATATATATATATGGACAGTCGTTTGGAGAGAAAGTACAGTATTTGTTCCCTGTCAGTAAGAAATTTGACATTTTCACATTTTCATCCATACAAAAAACTGAATGAAAACTCTGCCAATGTCATCCCAAAGTTAAACTTTGTGTACACCAAATGAACTTTTTGAACTCAGAGGTCCAAAGGATGCAAATGGGGACACTTTTGTTTAATGAAAAAACATCTTCTGTAATAAGGGCAGACAGCACTTGCCCCTCTAGGCTCACTGCTACCACTAATTTTCAACTGTTTACAGACGAAGGAGAATTTGTGATTCAGAAGGGCACGTTCATCAGTCAACAGACAACACGCATCAGAAATTCAAATAAATTGGCAATATGCGTGATGTAGCCTACTTAACCGTTCAAATGCCAAGTCAAATCAAGTCTTGTGGGAGGACAGCTTGCACCAAGAACATACTTAACCAACAGATACACAATGTCCTGTGATGTCAAGGATCTGATTAAAAAAAAAAAGAGGACACTGCAATAAGGATGCCTTTTTATATTCTCCGTCCTCTAATTATTCTGCTTCAGATGGGCCTCCGCATTAAAGACCAACTGGAGGGCAGTCATTTACCTGCAACGTAAACTCATACGGCATTATTGCTGCATGATTCACAGGAAAACATAATGAGGTTGGAGCGGTCGCTTCCCTAATGGAATCCAAACAAACCCTGTTTTTTTTTTTAGATATTGTTTTCTGTTTAAGGACTTACCAACTATCTGTGTGTGCGTGGATTGTTCTGCATGTTTAGCATCACATTCAGAATATGAAATACATCCACACAACACCAATTATCTTGAAAATAAATGTCTTCTACCACAACTGCGAGCTTTAATTCGACGCAGCTTTAAGATTCATCCTGTTCTCTCGGGAGAAGGGGATGAGTGCGAGAGCTCCACAGGGAAATCTGAGAGTTGTGACCCCTTAAAGGAGCGCTCCACTGATTTTTACGTGTCAACGTCACTTTTCTCATCATAGGGAGTACTGCACGGCCTGTGAAAACAGTTGTGCAATTACTTCTTTGGCTCTGGGGGAGTTTTGCCAAGTGATATCTTTTGAGTAATAACAAATTAGGCTCTGAGACTTCATATAGGTAATAAAAAGGCTGCTCTATAAAGTTATGTTGTGGAGTTTGAAAGATGTTGGTGTTTACCAGGAAGGGACGGTCAAATGAAAGACGCTGTGAAGTTGAATTATGGGCAGTGTAGGATGTAGTATTTTTGGAGCTTCACCCTCAGGCTCTGATGCATCAATTTTGACCAATATTTGGTTTAATTTGTCTCTTGAGTACCCTAAATTTGTGGAAGTGCAATAGTAAATTGTTGAAGTCAGCGGTATAACAAAGTCCTTGTTGTGGAAGTCACAAGTCTTACCTCAAGTACTTTGAATCTGAATCTATCAATAAAAATGATATTAAATATACTCTTTTTATGCTTTTTTTAACTTATGTATTACTGATAATACTAAGACATAGCTGTGCAATGACATCCGTTTTATTTCTGAAATAAATACTTAGCTTTTATGTCTTTCCTGTTGGTTACTCATGTATATGCATATACTATATGTAAAGGCTATATGTATGTAAATTCTTTGATTATTTTTGAGCTGACTGATAGCTGAGACATTGGTAAGTATGTATTTAAATTTCCTAGCTGGCATATTCACTAAAAAGTGTCACTCATCATCACTTTTTGTGTATTTTCCCCCCCACTCATCATAACCACACAACAAACTGGTTTTATTTGTTCATTCTGATGGCTTCAAGACTCTGTTGGGTGAGTTTTTCCCTCCAGGTAAATGTGCTTCCTTGGTGCGAAGTAGTATGTTTTTCTCTGACAGGCTGTTTGCTCAGGAAGATGTCAGTGGTTCATCTGTAGCATATTCACTTGGAAAGAACACTTAAAACTCAACATGGGAATTGTTGGTTTCCACAGCCGCTGGGAGAACAAGCTGCAGAACAACATGTACAGTATATGCTACATCTTCCAGTGCAGTATCAAGGCTTTACAGTACGGCAAACTGCTGAGCACAGACCGTGCTGTATTTTAGCAAAGGCGTCATCTACAGAACAAGCAATGAATCATAAACAAGATGTCTTATTGACTTATCGACCTTTACACACGTCAAAGTGGTTGTCTGCTTTGTATCCATCCCCCCACGCCATTTCAATTTGAGCCACAATAATTCTCTGGATTGCAACGCTCGCATTTCACGCTTGATTTCATATTTCTCTCCACATTTGTGGAAAAGCAGTTGTGTTTGCTTAGGCACATTTAAGTTAATGGCTCTGGAGATTGTTTTTCCATGGCTTGGACAGCCATAAGGCGTGGGAAGTTGCGTTATAAAACAGTTGTACCCTTTGTCACAGATCATCTAGCTTCATTTCACCTTGGACATATCAGATTTGTATGGCATAAAGCCATAATTGATTTACTTACAGAACAATATTACACTGTCCATTGTACAAATATTATTTACAGTGAATATGAATATGAATAAACTTTATGAGGACAGAGAAGTATAAAACTATAGAAATAAGAGCCATGCAGGAAAGGTTCAAACAGTGATTGATAAACTGTAAACACCTCATGGAAAATCTGCAGGTGAATTAGTCAAAACATTTAGAAAAGAGAAGAAAAATGGTGAAATAATTACATTTATCAAGAAAAACAAGTCTCAAAAATGATGTGACAAATCATCACATCACATCAATGATAATATACCAGCTCTTTCCTTGAGTGAGTGGTCGGGCTGTCACTCTACAATTTGAAAAAATGGGAACAATTAAAGCTCGACTATGTATCTTTTGAAAAGGGGGAATAAAACAATCTTCCTCTTGCAAATGAAAAGTTACATTTATAAGCAATAAAACACACCTGTGCTCTTCTTATGCAACAGTTATAGCTCATTCAGATCACCTAATGATGATGTCTTTGGGAGCATCCCAATTCCACTAATTGCATCCACGTTTCCTTGGATCTTAGTCCCTTTCAGTGTCCATCATGATGGCGTACCACAACAATTTACAGGTCTACAGTCTCTCTTTAACTATTCAATCTGAAATGATCTGCTTAAATTCCAAACTCACATTATGTGACAAAAATACGTCAGAACAAAACATTTGAACAGAGCGTCAACTCTACAACATAAATTAGGATTATGCTTCATGTGTTGCATTCGAGGATTTGTGTGCGTGATTTATGTATTAGTTTGTTGAAGTGGTTTTTTTAAAGTGAAATATCACAACCTCTTGACTTTATACTACAGTTCCTTACAATGTACAATGTAGTACAATTTCAAGAGGTTGTGATATGTAGCACAACAAGCTAGCAAAGCTCTATAAACTGAACCACATTCCTGCACATGCTCAGTGGCATCTGCCATACACAGAACTACTCTCTGGAGACTAAAAACGTGATTTGCTGTCATTACTCTTTGGAGCTGTTTCTAAACAAATTAACGTGACTGTAATCTTTGTTGTGAAGAAACATGTCACCACAATACTTGTTGGTAGATCAGTTCATTGTTGGTTTGACTCTGCACATGTGATTTGCTGTCAATAAGAACAATATAGAAAATCACCAGACGTATCCTTTAACAAACCAAGGGACACCTACTTTGTGTTGACCTTTGTGATCTTTGTGTGTAGACACCGAGAGAGAAGTAGGCTGCACTTAACACCATCTTAAAGCTTAACAAGACCATCCTCCTGGTTCATTAATATTCTTTTCATGCTTTTGAAAAGCGCAAACAGCTCTCCAGTGCAAACACCTAACAACAGGGTCCACAAACTGTGTTAAAACTGCACAAATGTTTGTCTGTTTAAGCTTCACATAGTCAAACTTTTTTAAAGAAATAATGCTCTCCAACAACTTTTAGCTCTATTGTGCCCTTCCAAAGAAAGTCTGGGGTTCAAAGACAGTCGTGCAGATTGACAGGGCTAAATTTACTTCTATGACTTACTGGAATCTGACCTTACATATCAAAGGTAAGGTGTAAAGAGAGGTTGAGCATGACATCGATGGGTCACATCTGCTGTAAATGATTGGAGCGCCCTTTGTCTCCATGGTTGGAGTTAATGGGGATGTCAGGAAGAATGTGAGGCCACGTCTCACAGCGGAAGAGAGAAAAACACAGATGAACATGTGCATACGGTAGGAGTAACACATTTGTGTTTGTCGTTTGTGTAAAATATAGCTGATCTTCCTCTTCAGAAAGCTCTAAAAGAGACAAAGCAGATGAGAAATCAGCAGTTTTACAGCACACGTGGCTATCGATGGCCTTATTGATCGGCCTTGCGGACCAAACAAGTGACCTTTCGGTAATGTGATGGTTTCACTAACCATTGGCCGTCTCTGCCACCGTGTGTGACAACAGCACAATAAAGGTCAGTGCAGCGTAACCTTTGGGCAGTGTGTCACCTTGCTGAACACACAGACACTGATACAGAGAAGCAGGGTGGAAAAGCTGCCCTTTAACACTCCATTGTGATTGATCTGCTCTGAAGGCTTTACTCTCTTCATTCAGTGAATATTAAGTAAATCACTATCTCTGAAATTACACAGTTAATGCGCTGTCCTTAAAAAGAAACCGCTCATTAAGAGAGATTAACACTCTGTAATGTAGTCACGTTAATGGTTGGTTTTCTACCTGAGCTTAAATAATATGCCGCGGGCGTAATTACTGACACTATGAAAGTTTTGCTGTGCGTGCATGTGGAAGACTGCACAACTATTGTTTCACTGCCACTACTTTTAGATTTCATATTTTAATTAAAAACTACTTTGAACGCAGCCCCGGGAGGGAATCACTCAGAAATAAAACCGAAAATTGTAAACAAAACATTATCTAAAAATGTCAGCTGCATACATTTTCCTCTCTCTTTTCTGTCTCACTCGCTTTAAACATACACACACACACACACACACACACACATACGTATACACACACAAAAAGAAAACAAGGTTTGACCAGAGGCCATTAAACAGCCATTAGTTCAGCTGACTCACCTCTTCAAGGAACAGTATGGCCTAAGGTGCAGTGATGCACTGTGGGTCACATTATGGTTCAGTTACTGCAAAATCTCAAAGGTTAATTCAAAGTCAGCACTTTAATTCTTCAATAAATCATCCTTAAGTCCTAATTATTTTTCCTCCTGCATTTAACTGTCAACAGTTAGCACAAGTAGCGCCTCTTCCTGCCCTCGAGCCACCTTGGGACAGTACGGAGGACTAATGAGTTAACAAGCTCAAGTCTAGGTAAGTCTCTGATTAGCCAAATATGATAAGCTTGTGGATCATAATGAAATTGGCTGCATCTCATTTTCAGTAAGAGCCAGCAGCTAAGGAAGTTAAATAAAGTCTTCAGCCCTCTGCCGGTTCCCTCGTGCATTGAAGCGAGTAAAAATGAATTCCCTGTCTGCTCTGCTTGTCAGACACATTTATTAACGGACATGTGTCGATATTTATGGGCTTGGGTTCAAGGATGAAAGGTATATCTTGGTCATAATTTTCAGTTTTGCAAGGTTTATGAAATCTAGTTGATGGACTGAGATGCTTCTGATTTTTTTTCTCAGCCCTCTCTCTCCGGTCCTTTAGCGCCACGCTGTGTCTCAAACGGGCGGTACAGTTGCTAGAGACCGTGTGGGTGCGTGCAAAGAGCTGCAGTGTGCATGTGTGTAAAGTTAAGTGCGTGTGGCATGTTGCTGATCCCTCTGTTTTTCAGAAGGATACGGTTAGTTATTGGTTGGGGAATGAATCTAGACAATTTAAGGCCCTCTAAGTGTAGTAATAGAAATATGTGTGTGTGTGTGTGTGTGTGAGTGACAGAAAGTAGGAGAATCAGAGGGCTCAGTAAACACCGCCATGCACCAGAAAAGAGGGATCATGCTGTGAGGAGCTTTTTTGTCTCCCTGCCAATTTTCCCGTCAGCCTAGTTGTTGTGTGTCCTTCCCTGCAACTGTGTTTACCATCAACCTCAAGGAAACTATTCATTCCGTCTGCATTAATGTTTGTTTTTAATCCTGTCTGATATTTCATAAGTAGCTGTTTTCTTTTAAAGACACAGGGGGAAAAAAAAACGGGGGATGTTTTCAGGGTCCACAAAGCAAAAGCAATCCTGTTCCCACCATATTCCCACTCCAGGATGCTTTTCCCACTGACCCCTTACCCTGTAGAAAAGCAGACACATGCAGTATATGGGGAACTCACAATTGTCATTTTCTGGACAATACAAGGACAGTTTTTTAGTCTTTCTTGTATTGTTGATGCACACATTTTAGAAAGAGAAGGTAATTTCTGTTGGAAATCGGTGTTGTACTGCTATAAGCTGGTCAGCAGTTACATCCTGATGATAATAAAGAATCATTCAGGGACTCGAGTGACCTGGTTTATCCATCCAAGTGTCCTACATACTGTGTAATGTATGTAAGTATGTATGTTTTCTTTAAATTCAAATCCATTTAAGAGGGAATCAGGGTGTGGGGTGACGGAGCCTCCTCCCGCCCTCTGGTACTCTCTCCCCATGGACATTAAATGCTCTGTGACCCTAGTTTAAAAAAAATAAAGCTCTTAAAACTCACCCTTTTAAAGCCACTTTCAACAAATGCTCAGCTTTTACAGCTTTTACTTTTAAATGAGACTCTTTTGTCTTTTCTTCTATTTCACTGCCTTTGTTTTCTACTTTTAAGAGCGCCTTTCCTGCTGTTCCTTTGTTGTAACTTCTTGCAGATTCATTCATCTATGAAAAGCGGTAAGGGTGATTATTATTATTATTAGAGTTGCATGATTTTACAGAGGTTTTATTCCTTGTTTATTCTTATTATTTATCATTTATTCTGTTAGGATTCATAGAAATAGCCTTTTCTTTTGCTTACCTGACAGGAAGTCACGTGACTATAGGTCATCAGCTCACCTGCTGTACACTGCTGTGCAACTCTGTGTGCTTTTGAACTGATGAAAGCTTGAGGTCTGCTGAAATGCTTGAACCCTCTTGAGAGACATTTGCTGGAATGTAGGTCACATGACATTTGTGGCATGTAGTTTCACTTAAATATCGCCACACACTGGGAAGTGTGGTGTTTTTGGCTGGTGAACCCTTCAATTGAGGCAACATTACTCCTTAATGCGGCTGTGAGTAAAGAGCAGTACAACCCAAGAGGCATTTTTTCATCTCAGATTGTTTCATATAAATGATTTTTAGAGGCTCAGGGATGTGAACACATTCAAAACTTCACAAGAAAAAGCAGAAATTAGAGCAAAGTTGTAAAAAAAAATAAATAGATTTTGTGTAACTGAAATATATATTTTTCCTTTCTTACCATTTCATCATCTTGTGACCCCTCAGATTTGTCTAGGGACCCCAGTGGGAGTCCTGGACCCCAGGTTGAGAACCACAGGTCTATGGGCAGGTGAAATGTTCTACTAAATTAGATGCAAGGGAAACCTGTCATCTTAAAATCTGTATTATAACCCTATTTGAATCAATTTAAAATGCAAAAAGTGGTGTTTTGGCTCAAATCTACAGTGCATGTCCTCCATAAATACCTTGCTTTCCTCACGCTGCCTCTTCTTTTCTTCTTCTCTTTAAATATTCACTGTTGTTACAGTCACTCACCAAAAATATGATGCTGCCAGTCTCGCTGAAGCTCCCATAAATTTCCAGCAATCCATCATTCACGCCGTATTAATCACAGACTAGCTGCCATCCGCGTCCTGAATTAGCTTTGCAAGAACGGAACCCCTCTGAGATAATAACTTTTTCATCACCGGCGATGTGACGTGACAAATTCAGATGTGGATATAATGGGTAAAACAAAGGACAGATGTGTGTGGAATGTGTCTCAACGTTTTAGCATGCAGAATATCGTTCAGCGGACGTCGCTTCTGCCGTTTGCGGCTTATTGTGTATCACAAACAAAACCATATGTTTTATAACCCTCCTGTTCTGTGAAGCTTTACCTTTGACTTATAGCATTATGTAGCCTTTAATGTCTGTTTAAATGGCAGTTGCCAATATTTAAATAGTTTCTGTTGAGTCTTTGCACTTGGATCTTGAGTGAAATGTTGACATTGAGGAGCAAGAAGTTATGATTTTTAATTAGTGATTTAATTCTGACTAATAATCTACAATCAGATACATTTTGTACATAGGTTTGCATGTTGATGTACATTATTACATGCTTAAATTGAACTGGTATTTCCCTAATTTGATGCTTTATACACCTGAGACACCATTTTTCTCTGGCAAAATCATTTTAACTGAACACCGTGTGCAAGAAAACAGCTATTTTCTTTGAGAGAAAGTCTTCATTTGATAAAAGGTGCAAGTGGCAAAAAGGTCGACTGACATACAGAAAAAAATCATATCAAAGTTGGCATTAAGAGGGAGCGTTGAGGAGGGCTGATTTGTGATCTGTGAGAAACTTGTTTTCTGTAAAGTTCAAAGTGTTTGAGGATCGAGTCCACCGGGAGCTGTCATCCATTAAAACGTTTCCTTTCTTCCTGACAGTCGCACTGCTTTGTATCTGTATTCAGGGTTGTGTAATATGTTGTCTGAAACTTGATGTGTGCTGCTGCTATCTTCTTAGCAATGTCTCTCTTGATAAAAGACATGTAGTCTCAGCAGTGCTAACCTGACAGACTTTAAGGGTTTTCATGCTACATCTGGTGTCAAAATATGTCTATTTGCATCATACGCTGGCTCATCATCTTATCATTTGTAAGATGATGTATCTGCTCGGAGATTAAGTTTAATTGTGGTTGCAGGATAAGGTCTATTGGTTTTGAGTAAGACAGACAAGGAAGTACATTTGCCTGCATCAGTGAAACTATGTCCATCCATTGCAATGAGCACATAATTCAGTTCAGTGAGAGTGCGGTGATATTTGACATGATACTGCCATCCAGTGGTATAATTCATGAAGTCACCACTTCTATTATAGCAAAATGATCTTTATAAGAATTAAAACACACAATGATACATTGTTGGCATTTCTTTAATAAACATTTGCCAAAGGAGGAGGGTGGGGGACAAAATCATTTTAGTACAAAAAAAAAAAAAAAAAGAAAAAAAAAAAAAAAAAAGACATTGTTTGTTTGAAGTTGGGTTACGTGTGTTTGTTTTGCTCATGATTTTACAATACCTATTGGAAAAAAGGCATGTGGAATTTAAAGTGAAAACAGCCTTTCTCCATGAAGTCAGATCAGATTTGCTGCAGTCATCCAAGTGCTACCAGTCTCTCTGGAACTAACAGTCCTTTTCCTCAAATAGCTCCCTGTGCTGATACCTAAAGCCATCAACCCAATCAACTGAGCCATCCTTGTTTCAACATAATCATGACCATAAAAAAAAAGAGGAAACTACATTACTGGTCATATTCCTAATTGTGCAGATAAAGCACATCATCCGTTTCCTTTCATAGCTAAAATAGTTTCCGCCTACTTCAGTCAGTAGTGCAAAACATTAATACTACTCTGCCCTGGAGCAAATTACAGAAAGGCTAAAGGTAGAGGTTTAAAATTTACCCGGCCTGATAAATGTACACTCAAAAAGGTAAAAGTTTAATTTAAAAGACAGCAGAATAGATTACAAAAAAATATGAAAATGGTATGAGCAAGAAAAGCTCCTCCGGTGTTATTCAGCTGTCCTTCTGCAACGTACTCCGCATTCCAGATCGAGGAGGAATACAATGCCTTACACAGAATTAAGTTATTACAAATTGAGTGTGCATCTCCAGATCCCTCTGGTCTGGCCTGAGAGGCTCCAGGCTCAAAGTTGAGTCCTCTAGCCTTTTGTCCATTGTTACAAACTGCCATTTCATATTTCCAGTCTATCAGAAAGGCAGGCCTCGTCCTCTGATTGTTGCTGTTGAGTTCACGTGTGGGACAAAACCGAGGGGTAGTGGCGGAGCCCCGACCTGAGAAGGGGAGCCCCAAGGTTGGCCTGGTGCCGGGATGGGTGGGGGAGGAGGTACACCATCCTTTCTAGTCATGCTGTGGTTGTACAGGTGGATAGCACTGGGGTTGGGCTGTCCCTCCACATGTAAGGGGCTGTGATTGTACTCGAAGCGGTGGTCCTTGTCCCCGGTGAACACCATGCTGCTGGCTCCAGTGGCTCCTGCGCTTGGGGGGAAGGGCTCAGGGTGGGCAGGGGCCAGAACCCCTGCGGCAGAGGAGGAGCCAGCGGCCTGGCTGGGCCCGCTAAACACTTCCCTCAGAGTGTGAGGTGGAAGGCCTCCACCTAACATGTGGCCCATGTAGCTCTCCCCGAACCCCGCAGGAGTGAAGGGTGGGGGAGGCGGATGGCTGTATTCTCCCCCGTATCCGGGCCCTTCTGCGGTAGGGAGAGGTGGGTAGTCCGGCTCTGGGGGTCTCCCTCCGTCACCTCCACCTGCAGATGCGATGGGGGGAGCGTGGCCTGTCTTGGGCTCAGGTGGTGGCTGCCGGTAGTCCAGGTCAGCGTGTGGAGGTGGCTCTGGAGGCTCGGGTGGTCTCTGGTCTGGGGGCAGGATGGACACTCCACCTACCTCTGACACTGAAAGACAAAATAAAATAAACGTTGAGGATTTATGTTTCAAACCTATTTCCTTTTATCTTTATGGTAATGAGTTTTACTTGTACTGACTACGGCTCTTTCCTAAGAAGCTTTCTTGGTATTATCCGTTTTCTTTTTACATAATTCGAGAACAAAACTCTCACACTCTTGTGTTAAACTGCCTCTCTAAATAGATTAAAACAGAAAAAGGCTTACCTGGAGAGACAGGGCTGGGCTCTGGAGGCTGTTTAACCTCTGGAGGAAGAGGAGGGCCCCCGGGTGCTCCTGCTGCAGGGTTGGTGCTCTCCACCCCTTCTCCGCCACCATCGCTCGGTTCCTGCCTCTGAGCCTGTTGAGCCTGGAGCAGTTGAGCCAGCAGCATCGTCATGGCTGTCTGAGTGGCGGCTGCGGCCTCTCCTTCCGGGAGACTTGACGGCGCAGACATGGGGGGTGAAGGAGGCTTGGGCATCGGGGGTGTACGGGGCACTCCTGCTGGAGCAGCGGGCTGGGGAGGTTTGGTGGGTGTAGGTTGAGGAGGAGGCGGCTCGGCCGGGTCGGTGGGAGCTAGGACTTTGGAGATCTGCTGTAATGTCTCCTGGTTGACCTTTGTGCTCATGGTCTGCACAAACTGGGCCGTGTTCACTGCGCTCTTGGGCTGGCCGAGGAAGTTTAGGAGGACTGCTAGCTGCTCCTGGGTCAACTGGGAGTTTGGACCCTTTGGGTCTGCAAGAAGACGGAGCAGAGCCATATTATAACTCAGTGTGTCAGCGCGTATGCTCATTGGATCAAAAAATTTAAAAAAGGACATTTGTACTGGCAATATGACATGAAAGATCAAGTGAAACAAGTCAGACTACAAGTATGTCTGACCAGGTGGACTCATTCCTAGAACAAGGACCAATGGTGTGAGGATATGGAGCCCAACAGTAGTCTAGAGAGGAGCTTTGTTCAGTGTGTCGTCTATGCACGTGTATGGTCTTTAGAGGACGTACATTAGGAAAGACAGGTTAACTGAGAGTAAGCGAATGAATAAATTACATTCTGGATCCAAGACATGTTTGGCCAAGATCAATTACTCCAGGCTTTTATGACCTCTAAAAGTAATATTAGGTATTTAAGTCTAAATTAACTCGCATATGTTCAACAGATTTTACAATGAGTTTTCAGTATATTAGTTAAACCAGTTATACTTGTGTTATTGGAGTTCACTGCATTACTCGAATCTAATTTTAATTACGTAACACCTTCCATGCAGGTTAGTGCAAGTTCAAAGTGCTCCACAGGTGACTGACATGTCACAATATGACAGTACAAATATAAACGGTGGTCAGACTTACCCAGCAGCGCAGAGGCAGCTGCGTTCTGGGCTTTGATGCCTCCAGGAGCAGGGAAGCCCTGGGGAGTGTTACTGCGGCTGTCGTCGAGGCCCAGTTCTTTACGGGGCGCCTTAGGAGCTGCCAGTTCCTCCGGCATCTGCTTCTGCCGCCGGCGTTTCTTACTCCACAACTCGTGACAGTCTTGCCACAGTGGAAGACTGGAGAAATGGAAATGGTTAACATGGTAAACCTGATTAAGAAAAAAAACCAAACAAAAACAAAATAGGAACCGAAACATACTCTGGTGGGGGCATTTTGTCCGGGTCCACGTCCTTGAGGAACTCGCTGCCTAACGCCTGTTCAGCCGTACAGCGTTTGCTGGGGTCCAGGTTTAGCATGTGGTCAAACAGGTCCAAGGCAGACGGAGGAATGCTAAACAACAACAAATGGGTTCTCAGTAAAGGAAATTGCTGTCCCTAAAATATATATAATTATACATGATATACATATACTTACAAAGCGAACTCCTCTCGTAGTCGTCTCCTGTACTGTTTCTTTGGTTTCATGGTGTTAAAGAAGGGAAGTTTTATTACATCTGGCCAGACGGCGGGGCATGGACTTCCACATATTCGGCTAAAAGACAGAGATACATTTATTCGAGCAGAACGCAGCAACGTGTGGACACAGCTTCTGACGGTTAAATAAGTAAATAATAGACAAAGTAAAACATCAAAAGTGATGATGTTTCATACATTTTAAAAGAGGGAAAGCTGAATGTGTTGCAGGAGTTTTGTTGTTTCCTTCAGCCTACCTGGTGTTTCTACTGATGCTTTCTGATCATGAACTTTTCCTACAGTTTCTACCTCAGTCAGTGACTTACAGCATTTTCCCAAAATTACTTCTGACAACAACAAGATAACTGGCCTGACTTGTTGCTTTACAGTGCATCACGTTCGTCTTCACTGAGCCAATTTTATCTCCTCCCACACTACCACAACTGTTCCAACTGGCTAAGTGAACAAATAAAAAGGGAAGAAAGTAAATCAGAATCAGGTTTATCGCCAAATAGGTTTGCACAGACAAGGAATTTGCCTCGGTGTTGTTGTGATTAACAGTCAAAAATATAGACAAAATTAAGTAAACCTAAATAATATAAAAAAAAGAATTTACAATAAAAATATGTAAAATATATTCTAAGTGAGAAGTTGTGTTATGTCCATTTTCATAAAAGCCTACATACCTTACAGCTAGCTCTACAGTTCCTGCAGCAGAGAAAGCTGCTTTCACTGAATTAATGACTGTTTTCACCTTTCTTCTAACAAGGGCAGTGATGTGAAGTAAGGCTTGTTAATCAAAACACATTTGCGGCCGTGCGGTATTATGGCCAAATGAGACCATCAGTGAGCAAATTAGCGGAGCTTATTCTTCACTTCTTCTCAATAGCTTTAGATAGCTGAAATCTCTTTTTCAGTCTATGTCTCTGGTTCAAGTGGGTTCACCACTATGAAGGAACCAGTCTGGGACTCAAAACCAAAACGTCTTCCTCATTTAGTGTAAACGTACCTGATAAGCTCCAATTGGGCGAGCTCCTGATTAGCCTGAAAGATCGGTTTCTTTGTGAACAGTTCTCCAAGTATGCATCTATAATAGACAAAACAACACATAATTCATGATTATAATAACAGAACAGTGCCACTGACTTGATAAACAATTACATAAATACACTTCTTTAATATCAGTCTTGCTCTTACCCGCAGCTCCACACATCGATAGCTGGCGTGTACCTCTCCTCTCCCAGGAGCAGCTCCGGGGGACGGTACCATAGTGTAATCACTTTATTGGTGTATGGTCGACTGGAAATGAGAACGCATACGAGTTTGTTACCATCATAATCATAAAATATGATTGCAAACACTTGTAAATATTAATCTCTTATGTGGGAAGACAGCTTAGCATGTGAGGAACAATGAGTATCTATATAGGATATATATCCCAGGCTCACCTCTCTTCAGAGTTATACAGCCGAGCGAGACCAAAGTCTGCAAGCTTTATTTGACCTCTGATTAGGAAAAAGAAAACTGATTAAATCTAGTCCAGAAAACATGCTTGATAATGTAATAAAATGTAACAAAGAGTGTTCATTCTGCTGCAGTGTAAAAAACCCTGAGGACTCACTTGTTGTTGAGCAGAATATTGGAGCACTTGATGTCTCTGTGCAGAAAGTTCTTCTTGTGGCAGTAATCGAGGCCCTCCAGCAACTGCCGCATGAAAGACTTGATGTGGCTCTCGTTGAAATGGACCAGACCAGACTCCAGCAAACCCATCAGGTCGTGGTCCATGTACTCGAATACAAGATAGAAAGCACCTAGAATGGAAGAAAAAGATTTAATCATCAAAAGACAGATATCTTATTGATAAATTGTAATATTATTTGTTTTATCAGTGCAGTCTTACTTGTGAGGGCAAAAACATATTGTATACCTTTATCATTCTTGAAGTCCAGAGCATCCTCCTTGTCTGTGACGATTTCCTTCATGTTTATGATGCTCTTGTGGTTGAGTTGTCGCAAAATTTTTATCTCTCTGATGGCTGTGATCGGGAAGCCCTCCTTTTCATTGTCCAATCGAACCTTCTTCAAAGCCACCATTTCAGCTACGGGACAAAAAAAGGGGAAACTGCATCTTAAGACCAGATCATGAG
Source organism: Thunnus albacares (assembly GCF_914725855.1). NCBI lineage: Eukaryota > Metazoa > Chordata > Actinopteri > Scombriformes > Scombridae > Thunnus > Thunnus albacares. The sequence continues at coordinate 8,520,894 of NC_058126.1, forward strand.
ACGGTCTCATCCTCACAGATTCTCAGCAGTGACGACGGTCTAACTTTAAATACGGAGGATTATCAGTACTCACCTGTGTCTTTGTCTTTAGCTTTGTACACCTGACCGTAGGTGCCTTCCCCTGTGATTCCAATAATCTCAAATTTGTCCACACAGCGTTTTCCCCAGTCTATCTCAGTTTCCTTAATCTCACCATATCTTGGGCCGCAAATTCTGGGATTTACAAGAAAATTACAGATACAAACGTGAATACACGATAAACAGTGGCAGAGGAAATACTTACATGTAACATTAAATACAATGTAACATACTTAGGCCTTTTGCGCAGTGTTTGGGATTTTTTGTCCTCAGGTGGGCTGTGTGGGGAAGATGTACCACCAGCAAGTTCGGGGGGGAGAGGCAAGTCAGACAGAAGTTGACGGGCCTTCCGGTCTGACTTCTTCTTCCCTGAGAGCAAGCTGTCCTTCAAGCTGATGGAAGAAAAAATGCAGGAGATAAAAGAAACAGAGAGAGTGAGTAAGTCATGACAATCAAGCATAAACATTTTAAGTCAAATGACCCAACAACACACGCGTACCTTTCTCCTTTATCCATGTGCTCAAGAACTGTTTGGGGCAATGGGAGGGATGACATATTAGAGATGAGTGGACCAGTGGCTCGTTCCTTGTCTTTGCCCTGTCCAGATGCTGGTGCTTTCCTCTTATCCCGATGTACAGAGTCATCTTTCCCCTTTCCGTCTCTGTCCCTGCTGGTCTGGTGCTCGCTGGTCCTCTTGGACGACCTGTCAGAGGGGGACTGAGGCTGGCTGGATGTGGGAGTTCTGGGACCTTTCTCTGGTGGTGGTGGAGAGGGAGGGCGGCCCTTTCTGGATGCGTGATTGGACTTAGGGCTGGGCTGGTGTGCAGATGAGGAGCCCTTGGTTGGTGTAGATGTGTTGCTGGAGTTCTTGGCCTTGGCGGCTGCTTCTGCAGCTTTAGCCTTTTTCTGCTTACTGAGCTCAGCGGCGAGACTGGTTTTGAAGGTGAGCGTGCTCGGAGAAAGGCTAGAGGGGCGACTGCGGGAGCGAGAGTGGCGGTGACGGCTACGAGAACGTGAATGCCTTGAGGATGAGTATGGACTTCTGCTACGTGACCTAGCAGATCGCCTGGAAGACAAAAAAGAAAACAGGAACACTCTTTTTAGATTTTGTCATTACGACACAAACTTCACATGACTATTTGACTTTTTGGCATTAGATAAAAATCTAGTGGGTTTCCCAGTTTGAAGAGAATTTTTATGTACGGCACATATACAACAACATATCAATCAAGTTATTACACCCACCCTACCAATTGCTCAACAGATTGCGAAACAGACTTTTGGAAAGGAACAGGCAAGCCAACAACAGTGGAAAAAACCCACAAAGCCACATTAAATAGAAATTCTGTAACTTTGTCCTTCTCTGGGTTGTACAACTGTAAGAATTACATTCATAAACTTCATTAAGAGGCAAAGTTCCTTCATAAGCCTAAAGCATTAGCCGTCAAATCTGAAAGTGTTGCTTATTATAACAAATCAAATCAATACACCAAACAAATAAACACACATTAATTTATAAGACCTCACCTGACATCTGGACTTGGGCTCAGGGACTTTCTGTATGGACTTCGTGATCTCCTGCGGTTTCCATAAGGACTTGAACCAAACTCTCCTTGCTCATATGGACTGTGTCGGCCATAACTCGGGGACCTGCGCCAGTTCGCTGGGCTCACAGGGGACCTCTTCCTTTTGTTGCTGGAGTATGAACTGGGTGACTTTGGCATATTATATGCCCCATACACATCTACATCCCGGCTGTAATATGTGGAACTGGGAGAGAGTCTTTTGCTCCCATAAGTTGGACTTCTTTTAGATATCAGCTGGTTATAACCACCAGGCGACTGGTAGCTATACGAGTATGATGTCCCATAGGGACTTTCTGCTTTGAAACCAGGACTTCTCCTGTATGCCCTGAGGTCTTCACGGTCATCTCTGTAAGATTGTGGAGCATCTCTGTATGCAGATGGGGGCTCTTTATCAGATCTTGTTTTACTTCTGTGCCTTTTTGAATCCCTTTTATCTGCAGATTGTGAGGACTGACTTGTAGATGTCCTTTTACCATTTCTGTCATTGCTCCTCGTAGTGTCTCTGTGGTTTTTAGAGCCACTCAGGCTACCTCCACTCCTAGCTTTTGAGGAGTCTCTCTCCCGGCTCTGGCGGTCCTTTTTCTTGCTCTGCTCCTTGTCTTGCTTGCTCCTTTCAGATGGTCCTCTAGTTTGCTCGTCCTTGGTGAGGCAGACTGCCTCCCGGTCTCTTGGGTGACTTCTGTCAGGGGATGCTGGTCCATTATAGTCACCAAAGTCAACATCGCTGAGCCGCTCCACTGAAAGCCGGTCAGCATGGGGGTCAAGTTTAGGAGAGGGGCTCCCAGAAAACCGCTCTGACTGGGAGCTCACGTCATCATACTCTACCAATGTCCGGAGTTCAACCTCTTTTTCAAAAGTGCCTTTTCGGTCATTGCCAGGGTCTTCTGTTGTACCGACATGCCACAAGTCTCTTCCCTTGGCCTGTCTACGTTTCTTTCTACTTGAAGCCGATGAGCGCCTCTTCTCACGGTGCCTCTCCCGCTGGGCAGCACCGCTCCCCGGTTTACTGCGCCTGTCCTGCCTGTTAGCATTTCTCTGAGCGGAGGGGCTACGTCCCCGACCCTCGCGAAGCACCTCTGAATTAGGCATTTATCTACAAAATTAACGCTATAGCCAACACGGTTTTGAGAATAACCTTTTATATATTATGTTACTTTACTTAAACTGTGGAACAAAACATTGGGTAAGCGGTGTAACAGGCTAGTTAGCTGACGTTAAACCAGAATTCACATTTAGACAGCCAGCCAGCTAGCCAGCTAAATCACAAGCTTAACGTTAGCATTACGAAGCTAGCTCGGCTGAGAAACCCGATAAAGCGGAGTTAACTCAGACGATAATTCATGACACTCGATGCTGGCAGATTCAGTCACACAACAGCCACAATATGGTGTTTAGTTAAAGAAGCCAGTCGATACTCAACCATTGTAGTTACTCCGGGACGGACATCTCCGGCTAATGCTAGTCAGTTTAGCCAGCTAGCCTCCACTAGCTGCGTCCTGCTAAGACAGTCGTATTCCACTTCATGGTCCAAGCACAGGCCTCCACATTTAAAATCCAGATCTTCTGAAATGTTGCGGCTTCTTGCAAGCATGTATATCCATTAAGCGGATAGTGTTAAAGTGAAAGTAAAAAAACTCACAAACTTCTCGCCTCCCATCACTCTCCAGTGTGCAACAAGGAAGTGGATAGCACGCGAGTTGGCTGGCTAGCTTTCTTTTCTCCTTGCGTGGAGTTCAAGGCAACTCAGTGAAGATGCAATAAAACAACTGCCATTCAAAGGCTGCTTTCACGTATCCTGCCGGGGTCGTTGCTCCCGTTCGCAACCGCGATGTCAAAAACAGAGGCAGCAGGCGTCTTTCCGGGTAAAATGTGCTCAACAATTCCTTGAATTTATTTCAAAAATCATGTAACTTTGTTCGCAGTGTGGCTAATTGTGCAGCTCGCCAGGGCCCAGACAGCTTTCAAACTACAGGCCTGGTGCGTCGGTGTGAACCAATGATACCCGTATGCGTAATCCAGATCAGAGGTTACGTCACCAGCGAGGGAAACCCTTACCTCCACAATACAATATAACACTGATAATAACCACATACTGTATAATAACCTGTAAAACATTTTCTTAAAACATTTAAAAGTCTCACTCCTTACTTAAAAAAATATGTTTTTCCTCTAGTTCTTTCAGTTGGTTGTTTGAGCTTCACTGTGCAGGATGATGTGTGTGCAGAGTTTGACACTTGAAAGCTGTTTTCACTTTTATCTGCAGAAAGTGGAAATTTTCTCTGTGCTCATTGAAAATCTGATTTTAAGGGGTGGAACTACAAGCGTGATTTATGACATCACAAATAATTTTGAGGCCAATCTTGGTCCAATATTCAGATTACACAAGTGTGATGTGGGAACTTGAAGCCTCAGGTGCATAAACACTGAGAATAGACTTTACAGTGAAGTAGGAGACATGTCTGGAGGAGATATTTAAGAATAACATTAAAGTGTTGCGCACATCTGCACATCCTGAATCAGTGCCTTGTTTATTTTGGCATCGTTACTCAATGAATGAACAGTTTTATTTTCATGTTTGCTCATTTGCATGAACAATCCCTCATAGACACATTAACTAACAACAAAACAACTATTATAGCATGATAACCCACCATTATCTAACAGCACAATACATCAAGCATCATCCAAATATAAATATAAACCGCCTACAAATGATGCTCCAGGAGATATCTCACAATGCAAACACAGCTCCACAAGCACAAAACACAATATACAAATCTACATATGCATCCATTAGTGCCAAATATTGTATATTTGATCCATTTCATAAACCAATAGTCTGCAATCCATATAGAATCAAGTATGAGGATTTTATCTATCATGTTATTTTTCTCCTCCTATCCCTATCTTAAGAAATATATTCAGAAAACACAAAAAACAGTGTAAAAAAGGTATAAACTCCATTCTTAATTCCTATCTAAGCTTAATCTGGAACTTTTATAAACAATATTTGTCATAAATCATGGTATAAAGGACAGTATAGAGTGTTCTTCACCTCATTCAGCTCACAGTATTCTTTAATCTCAATCACACCTCTGTATCTTCCTGTTTCAGATGTAAATGTGGTAACATCTTATCTGATCACAGAGGGATCTCTTACTTTTAGACAAATCATACTTAACATATTTTCTACCTTTGTGAAAATTCACATCACGTTACTGTACTATAAGACTGTGGCAGGAGGTCTCTGAGTTTATTAATGATACATTTATGGCTGGTTTTGCTTTACTGTATAAACATGTACTGTTTGTGTTTTTAAGTTACAACAGGAACAATTGGAAACAAGCTTACATCATCAATCTTTTAATTATCTTGGCTAAGTTTCATATTCATAAGTGCAAGTTTTCAGGCAAAAACTCTCATCTTCTCAGTGTTTCATAAAGAATGTGAGCAGTACTTACACCATTAATTCTTGCACTGATAAGAAGGCTGTTAAGAGTGTTTTGTTACATACATAATAAATTATGTTGATAATGTTGTGAAACTGTTGCTTTTAAAAACTGTATTGTCTGAAAAACTGATATTAGTGGTGTAACTTTACACTTCTACTCCACTACATACAATAAGGGAAATACTGCTGCTTTTACTTCATTACATTTGTTTAACTGCTATAGTAACTAGTTACTTTTCATGGCAAGATTTTACATATGAAATATCAGTTTTATAACATATGATGCAAAGATTAAACTACCCAACAGTTAAAAAGCTTCAGCCTGTCAGTACTGCTGACATGTTGATGCATCAATAATAATGATCCAGTAATAAAACACTGACACATTTTGAATCATATCAGTATTTTTCGGGTGTGGTGTTGCTTTTTTTGTGAATACTGAATATTGATGTTGTAATAAAAAAATATGCTTCAGCACTGAGCCATGCATAAAGCACCTATATCTGAACACTCATACTGTAAAAACATACACAAGCAGCAATATGTCCATGTCTGTACTATAGTAAATCAATGATTCACCCTCCCATCCATAACATGCCGTGACATGTGTAGAATCAAGCATATGATCCTATATGTTGCAAAAAGAATTAGTGTGATTGTGTGTGGGTTGTGCCGAGCTGTCTGTGCTTGTACACATATTATAGTGCAACAAAAACAACTTGGTAATGTAAAGTAATGTCTTAACTTGGGGGGAAAAATCCCTTGATTTGAGTGAAATACTGTAAAATTCTTTAAGTTCACCGATTCTGAAAAAAAAAACAGAAGTCACATTGCAGAGGAAGTTATGCAGCTGACGTTACAGTGACGCAGTTTCATGTTTCTGTGACGTACAAAACCACAACTGTGGTAAATTACATAATGACTCACGGTAAGGTAAAGTGTTTTGATGTAGTGATAATACAGTTCCCCCTTCAGGATCATAGGTGAGGATCCTGAGGTGGTTGAAATTCAGTGTACTCATGGAAATTTAAGCAGCAGATATGTGCGCACACACTCCCAGAGGACACTCCCAAAGACCGGTCTGCCTGCTCAGTGCAACAATAATAATAATTCAAGTCAAGACACAAACCTTAACACAAAGATCTGAATACATTTGAAAATGTTATTAGTAATATCCACTTTATTTGCCATTTCCAAATAACTCACAAAAAATGAATTGAAATGTAAGCTTCACCTCTTGCATTCACAAACAGATAGGCTACATTAGTGGTTATGTTTAAAATAAGTAAACATGAAGGAAACATTTAATTGATGGCATACATCCAACCATCCAACCAAAGACATACAGTATATATCCTTTTTTTTTTTTCTTTTTTTTCTCAAATTCCAAGGGTATTTATATAAAAGGCAAAACAACTTATCTGAATACCCGGTAGGACAGCTTGCTCGTAGCTTTCACACACAAACTTTCACTGTTTTAGTATCACCCTTTAAAACCCAGCTGAAAATATTTGGGCCATCGAGTCTATTAGCTATACATGAAGACGATGGGAAAAAATTAGATCGATTATGGATGTTTGCTTCTGAAACGAGAATGCAACTGTGTAAAGCCAATGTTAGAGTAAGCAAGCACTACGGTGGTCACTTTTAAGTATAGTAGCTTCAACAATCCTCAACAATGAAGACACACAGCACTTAATGTAATGGCCGTAAGCTGAGGAAGGTACGCCGTAAAAGACTTTCTTTTCGCTCTACGTCATTTTCTGTAACTTTCAGGGGGGTTGTCTCAATCATGGTATGGTGTACGGGAGGTTAGCCCTTTAAAAACATATTAATCCAAACTACTTTCCAAACATTCTGACGCCATGGATTCCTAACATTTTGGGTTCGAGCTTACCTCACAACCCCCCCTCCCTCCCTCCCTCCCTCCCTCCCTCCCTCCCTATCTTTAAACTCTCACTCTACAGTGTGCTTTTCAATAAATAAGAACTACCACAAAACATTCTTTTGCATTACTGTCTTTTTGTCACAGTACGGTTGACGAACTGACAAAGCCTGTAATCAAAGCCAGGGATTCTTTAGTGTTCTTGTATTAATTCAGGGAATCTGTATTTTCGTAATATTTGAATGATGAGTGTTCATTTTTTGAAGCTGTGGTCTGATCTACAAACAAGAAGTGCAACACAATACCAAACCACAGTCGAGCACTGATGTTTTGAATTATTTCCAAGTTTCGTTTACTCTTCCTCTTTGCAGTTACAGAAGTTGTTTTTGCATAGACTCCAGTATTGGGCATCATATTTGTTGTGGAAATTCTTTAAATGTAAATGGTGAGCTGTTGCTGTCGGCAACGCACGCAACATTTACTCTTATGTTAGTAACTTAAAAAACTGAATCATAGATGGTTGTTAGACTTTAAAATAACATTCAAATAAAGTGTAATGGTGGAAAAAAAAATGGCTCAGTTATAAGTAAACTAAAAAAAAATAATAGGAGGGGCAGATTTCACAGTGTGTTTTGGTCTATGCAATTTAACTGTTAATCATGTGCTAAATTCTCATTTTTCCAATTTTTTTACACTGCTTCAATCTTCACTTGCCTGTCAAGTTATTCAGCTACATGAGCGAGATGAAGTAAACGTAATCAGGTGTTTGATTTCGATGTTACAACAGTGTTATAACACAGGGTGGTTTTGCACAAACCGTAACAAAAAGGTAAACAAAGCAGAGTGTAGAAACTCTGCACATCATTAGCAGCCTACGATTACAGGCAAACAGGATGGAAAGAGGGGATTATTCACATTCGCAGTGGACAGGTAGGCAACGGTGTGCACTGTACATGAATTACTAAAGCCCTCGTAACCTTGCGTTTCTTTCCCAGGCCGTTTAGAATTAAACCTATTTTACTTCCCCTGACACCCGTCCAACCTTTACCTCCATCATAGATAGTGTTTACACAAAACACGGCTGACGAGATGCGGTGCGTCGCTCCTTTTGATGCAAGTTGTGATTCGTTTCAATTAATAAAGTGGGCACTTGTTTGCACTAGCTAGCATTGTTCTTTGGTGACTGAGAGCAACTTTTTTTGGGCAGGTACCACCTTACATCTATCAGCCTGTATTCCTTTTTTCTATATTTTATGCCTTAAAATTCATCTACCCATTAATGTATTCCCATTTTAGCCCAATTAAGAAATACATACAAGTCAAAAAAAAAGAAGGGGGGTAAACAATTGGTGATTAAAAGTCTGAGCCAGTAAAGTAAAATTGGCAAACGGAATCTTTACATGACTGGAAGCAATTTATCAACTTTAAGATGTGTTGAACACAGCATGTAAAGGATGTAGTGTTATAGGAATCACCTTTTATCAGAGCACCAGGGATTCCTTTATCGCAACCAAATAAAAAAAAAAAAAAAAAAAAGGCAATGAAAAGTCATTAGCCAAGTGAGGTAAAACTTCTGAAATGTTAGAATTGAAAAAAGTTCAAGTGTTGTAAGATCCCTCACAGATTTAAGGGTAACGATCGATGTTTTTTTTTTTTTTTTGTGCATTTGAGAAGGACTCAACAAAGTGACTGGAAAGGGGGGGAAAGAAAATTGAGAAAAAGGATTAGTGCGCTTATCTTACACTGGTTGATATGATAGAGAGAAAAAAAGAGAAGAAAGAAAAAACTTCACAGATAAAAAATATGTGTTCAAAACCCATTACCACGTAATAAAACAACAAACAGGAATGGCATCAAATTTAGGCTCTGGCTAAGATAACACAACAGTCTTTCAAATTAAAATGTTTCGTAGATTCACCAGTGCAAATGTAGATTTTCCTCGGTGGCACTTGATGAATTTGTGGGTCGACACCCTTTGCTGAGTGTGTTAACTTACATTTCCTACCCGAGACGGTGGACTGATTACATGACTTGGGGTTTTCCCAATATTGAGCTCCAGTTATAGCTTCCCCATTTAAAACCTTGGCTATGACACTTTCATTTCATCTCATCTTTTGAACTTGAACTGCACAGTTGTCTGAATATATTATACACATCAAACTTTACAATGAAAAGGTTTTGGAACATTTCATGGGGCCTTAGCTTCTTGTCAAGCTTAGGCCTAAATTAAAACACCGTCCATTTATTACACTCTGTAACGTGGTCAGAGTAAGAGAGAGAGTACATAAATTATTTGGAGTGTCAGCACATAAAAAGTTAGAGCTATAAATGGTGTATGGAGTGCCACCTTACTACTCCCTGACGCACGCTCAGACGTCCTGTTGACCAGGGACAGAGAGTCGTGGTCAGGTATGGGCACAAAATAAATGCAAAAGTCTGAGAAATGTATATGTACATAAGCAGCTATCCTGCTCTCTTTTACCACTATAAAATACAACATCTCTCTCTAATTCTCTTGGCCAAACTTTTACTTTTCTTCTTGCCGTTCTTCTCTTTGCTGTCCTCCATTTTCCTCGCCCGGATCTCTCTCATCAGGTCAAAGAACACCTGTTCAAAAAAAAAAAAAAGAAAAAAAAAAAAATCCTCACATTTCTCTGCTCACCATCAAAAGTTTACTCAAAGTCATCGAGGTCGATTCTTATCTTAAACCGTCAGACTAACCTTGTCAACATTGGCACGGGTTTTGGCAGAAGTCTCCACGTAGCACACGCCCCACTGTTCGGCGCGTGCCTTCGCCTCGTCCGCGCTGACCTGCCGTCGGTCGTCCAAGTCTGATTTGTTACCGACCAAGAGGAAGGGCACGTTCTCATCCTCCTTCACTCGCAGAATCTGCTCTCTGCAAAAAAAAAAAGAAAAACAGGAAATGTCACTCAGCCATGAATTATGTAAATAAACAGGTTACTGCTGGCTTAAAAGGTGCAGTGAGTGGCATCTGGCAAGGAGGTTGCACATTGCAACCAACCGAATACCCCTCCCCTTTCAAAGCATGTAGGAGAACCTACAGTGGCCACGAAAAATGCAAAAGGTCCTCTCTAGAACCAGTGTTTGGTTTGTCCGTTCTGGGCTACTGTAGAAACATGGTGGTGGCAACATCATGGGCTCTGTGGAAGGGGACCTGCTTCCTGTGTTATATAAAAAAGGGCTCATTCTAAGGTAATTAGAAGACAATAATTCTTATTTTAAGGTGATTATACACTAATTTAAACATACTTATGAATATTATATTCCATTTCTGCTGGAGTCTGTTCTGCTAGATACCACTAAATTCTTCACACTGCACCTTTAAGTAAACAGGTTTTGTATTTACTGTGTATCAGGTCAAACAGCAAAAACCAAACACTCAGCTGTGTTCCTACATGTCCGAAAAAGGACTGTTGAAGCACTATAACAAAGGAGGGATAGCTAATGATGACAGTAATTAAAACTGTAACGGGTGTGGAAGTGTTGAGGCTCCACCTGAAGTCTACTGTTGCTGCAAACGACTCCAGTTCTGTGATGGAAAATACACAGAGGAAACCCTCGCCACTGCGAAAGTAGTTATCCCGGATGGCTGCGTAGTCTTCTTGTCCAGCTGTGTCGAGGATGTCGATCTGTACCTCCTCTCCGTCCAGCACCACTTTCTTCCTGTAGCTGTCTGCTTTGGTTGGCTCGTAGTCTTCAACAAACTATGAGGGGAAAGGAAAAAGAAAAAAGTAGACCAAACATCACGATAATGTGAACTTTGGTCAACTTTGTAATCTACTAAACCAACATGAGACAGCTGTGATGCAAATTGATGAAATTGCAAACACGCGCACACACACACACACACACACTCACCTCATCATACATGAACTGGAGCGTAAGGGCAGATTTGCCCACTCCTCCGCTGCCCACCATAATCACTTTGTGAAGGGCTAGAGAGTTCTGCCCTTTTGGCTTAGCAGCTGCCATGGCTCTGTGTACCAAGAGATTCAAGTGTGAAGGGGAGAAAGTTCAAGGTGGAGGGAAGGATTGTGAAATGAAGACCGTGAAAATCAGACTGACGATTCCAGCTGCAACCAGGGGTTGACTGAGAATTCCTGGGGAGATAACAAAAAAAAAAGGGAAGGGAGGGAGGGAGAAGAATGTTTCATCATCATTTCTGATAAAATAACTCGTCTGCAGTGAGATTACATTGCCATCTCTGTGTTTCATCGCAATAAATTCCACTACTATGAAGAATATAACTAGGAGAAATTTCCACAAATGGGGTGCAGTGGGTGATTGTCTGTACCTGAACGAGACAACCGAAAATAAAGTGCGATAATAACCACAGCCATTAATTTGATGCACGAGAACTGCTTTTTAATAGCTTTTTACGTTATCGCTCCTCCCTACAGCTGTGTACAGGTCAGTGGAAAGATTTCATATCAGTTAATGTAACAATATTGCACACAATCCGCTAAGCCAGGATGAACCTGTGAAAACCATTTAGCAAAGTAATACAACCTTTTTTTAACTTCTAGGTGAAATCTGGTAGTATTCCCTCTATGTTTGACAGGAGTGGATCAAATCTGACACAAGCTAAAGCTTTTTAGTGGCCAGTTTCCCCACACTGAACTGTCCAAGAAGACCATGGAAATAAGATGATGTCCAGAAGTGTGCATCAATGCCCTTTCCAGGTTCACAAAGACCTCTGGGGATGAGGGATAAAGGTGGGAATGCAGCCAATAGGTCATTATACAAATTAACAAAATGGGGATCTATGCACTGAAAGCCAATATTACAATTTAGTACTGAAGGTGCTTTTTATTTTACCTTAACCATTTAAACCCCCATAGTCAGAACATATCGCTCCTAAGAAAAAATGTTCATGTTAATTCATATCTAACATTTTCAGGTAAGTGATGAAACCTTGCCTGATGAACCTGATCAACTGATTTCACTATTTCTAAACAAAAGTTACGTTGTCAAGACGCTTGATTAGACTCAAGATGAGGAATGAGAAATACAATGACAACAACACGTGTTCAGGTTGCAAAGATGACCACACAATTTGGTGTAAGGTCATTAGACTGCCTACACTAATATAATAATAAATCAGCGGATCATGACATTGGCAACTAACCTAAATGGCGATAATACAGCACAGCAGGATGGTCTACATATTAGCTGAGCAAGTGAACGTTTTACCTAATTAATTATAGCAACAACAGACAACCGAAATCACAATTAACGTTGAACAATACTCTTAATAATGATGTTAACTTATTAGCAAGTTAGCTGCTGACATGTCAACCTGCAGGTGAACTGGCTGGCTGTTTTGGGCGATGTGGCTAACAAGCCAACTAATATATATATCTAGCTGGTTAGCATCACCTAACCTCTAAATAAGCATAAAGACATCGGCTCAGATAACACATTAAAATCGGATACACACAGCAACAGATGTTCCTTCGACCCTTTCAAACTCGGCTAGGCAGCTAAGGGTGGCCACACACACAGGCGAAAAGGCTAGCAGACGATAACGAGCAGCTAATCACAACTAAATGATGCGACGTACAAAGAGAGCTAACATGAACAGCAGCAAGCGTTTCAACAAAGCTAAATGTGTGACTGACATCACCTACCGGTAAATTAGATGGTATTCGGCTCGGTGCAGCGTTTCACGAAGGCTCAATTGTGGTGGCAAAATGAAAAAGGACTCAGCTAGCTACTTGTTAGCTCATGGCTAGCGCCCTAGCTTGGCTGGGTAGCTGTTAGCAGCAGACTGACTGCGCGTCCTGTGGGCTCGGCTCAGTCTGACAACGCCCGCCCGCCTGGGACAACAAGACATTTCCTTTCACTTTTTTAAATGACTGTTTCTTATTTATAACATTCTTGCCAACAGTTATTACTAATAACATTATTTTCAGAATTACTCTTTGTTATTTGCTTTGCGGTTGAAATATGCATTAAAGAGCAGTGGGTTGAACATGACACATAATTGATTAATTGGCTAATCCGCATAAATGTTTGCACGCCTGTGCAGAAGGAGGCGTATTGTCAAGTCAGCAAGTGTTAAATAGACTTTTCAGAAGGCAGGTAATGAAGTTTTTGTACAAAATGAACAGATATTTTTTAAAATTAAATCCAAACACATTAACTTTTAACTCAAAACATGCTTGTTTACTGTGAAGATATGCTTTAAAATTGCCTGAAATTAAAGAAAAGACCATAACAAATTGAAGGGTGTGGATGCTGATTTATATTTTGTCTTTTTTTTTTTTTTTCTTGTGTGTACTATTAGTGATGAAGTCCATAATCTCTGACCTGCGCTTGAAATATGCAGAAAAGACTTGGAATGAAACCTTCCAGCTTGTAAGAAGATGCATGGTAAGACTAATTCCAGTAAACACTGTCATATCTGATCCTCCGCTCTCATACTCACATCTCACATTCACATCAGCTTTACTGTCCCCTTTTAAATGTCACAGTGCCAATATGAGATCACACAAAAGTCATCTTTTTCTTCTTGTTTGTTTTATGTCGGTAAAGACGTGATAAATGCATGAATAACAGATATTTGGCCGGTCACTGGGTGGTTTCTCTAATATGATGATGTGCTAATCAGGAACTGGTGTGGTGATGCACTGAGAATGAGATCATCTATGCTAGAACATTCAAGTCTTTGTTGTTTGATCAGCAGTCTGTGCATTGAGAGTTATCAAATCTTTACTTGGATTCAGTTCAGTTTTTTTTCCTCATTTTTAATTTTGCAGCTTAATGACTGGAATTCGTTTCTATGTTTAACGCTATCCTGTTCGGAAAGATATTTACTGTCTAACAAAAAGGCTGAAATGAAGTATATAATGCACATGTAGCACTGATATATTGAAGCTCTAAAGAGGGTTAGTTAGTTTTCTTTTATATTTGTTATGGGTGGAGCACCAGGACAGATAATACTCTGGATTAATGTGAAGCTGAGCTTGGCAGTGGTCAGTCTCTAAAGTATGGTAAAGAAACTTGGATTACTTGGTGGTCTGAAGTGATGTGTGGTCCAAAGGGATAAGGCAGCTATCTGCCAGCAGTAATGTTCAAGAGGACTTTTATAGGACTATAAGTAATGAGGGTAGAGCTCTAGGGGTACTTGCAATGCACAATGCATTTTTACACGCCCGGGTGCATTAAGCTCACTGCCTCCCTATACATACCCATCCCAAAGTGCAAAGCATCCAAATGTCAACATTTCCCTGCGCCACTGTGTCACACAGTTTGTGTTGCACAGTGGGATGGGCCTGGAAGACCAAAGACTGTTTACACAAGGATGACATTGTCACACAACTGCTCCATTGTTGCTGCTGCTGCTGCTTTTCTCGTAATAGGACAAATCCAGAGATGAATCCAAACCCTGTGAGCTGCTGGGTAGATCCCTGGAAAGGCTCCAGGAAGTGTTTAATGGTAAAAAAAACAATATACTGATGATTCTGTATGTGTTTTGGTCTTCATGTAGTTCAGTGTATATAGAATTGACTTGTATTTTGGCTCTACTTGCGAATCAGTCAGTCTCTCTATATTTCAGTGTCCTCTATGAACGCCATGAGGTCTCGTCTGGAGATGATAGCCAAACAACGAGGGTAAAGAGTTGACTTATTGATGCGGTTTTTCCTCGATGTAATCATTCCTCCTGTTCATACTGGCTATTAAAATATCTCCTTCAAATGTGCTTTCATATGTAGGTGATGGGGGACAAAATCCACAGTGTGTCATTTTGTGCAAAAATTCATTTCCAAGTTTATATGAAGCTTTATATGAGGCTTCAGCAGTGCGAGTTAGTCATGTCGAGTGGATATCTGCCACATTTACAGTCTTTTTAGCATCAAATTCTCTCTTTGTGTTCCCTCAGACAGTGTTTCCCTGTTGAGCTGTGGTGGAAGAATCGTAACAAACAGTGACTTTGGCACTAAAAAGACTAACATTTCATAGCTTCATACTATCTAGCTTGTGGATTTCGGCCTCAATCACTTACATTGTAAGTGCAATATGAAGGGACCTTCTAATAGCTAGTATGAACAGGAGGAATGATTATGGCAAGAAAAACCTATTTCAATGTTTATTTGGGCACCTGACTATCGTTTTAAGACAAACTTTTTCTTTTGTTACCTCTCATCCTATCTAATAATGTGGTTCCACTAACTTTCTTCCATATTCACGTTTGCACTCTAGGATGGGCTTTCACATCACTGAGGCCACATGCTACCTGACAGCCGACTTATTCTACCTGGAAGTGGTGTTGCTGCCGTGTGGTGGGGTGGAGGAAGTAAAAGTGGCCCCACACGGAGGTTCCCCTGTTGTAAGTGGACTGTCTGGGTTTCCAGCAAGCAATTTACAACACTCCCCTTTACCCTGTACTGTGCTAATAAAATGTAATTTTCTTGCAGTCCAGTGAATCCCTTCTTCAGCTGCTGAGGTAAGAGGTAGAGCGATGGTAAATTTTAGTTCACAGCCAGCACACTGCAGCAGCACTGCTGTTATCCCCCACATTATGGGGATTGAGATGACAGTGCTATTTAAATGATTACCTAAAGATAAACAGCTTTAGATGCTCGTGCTGAGTGTACTGCTGTACGGCTCTCCACAGGTCAAAAAATTTTGCTGACTTCTCTATGAAATTGGAAGGCCTCTTCACCCAGTACAACATCCCTGGAGACAAGTACCTACTCATAAAAATGTTTATTAGTTTGAACAGTACGGGGCCTCTTGCAGTCATTTTAACTTTCCCTGTCTTTTTTTTTTTCCAGTGATGTCAAATTAAAACTGTTTGCATCTCTACAATACCTTGGAAAAGACTTGCAAGTACTATCACATTTGTCAAGGTGAGTGACATGAAACATGAAGGCTTAAAACTTGTTAGAAAGATTGGAACCGACACTGTTTATCTGCTTTCAGGGTAACAGAGGACAGTGACCCCCAAATGGACATGATTACCAATAGCAGGATTGGGTGTCTAATAGCTGGAAAAGAAGGTTCATACTGACAAGAGGCAAAAACTATTTAAAAAAATATTTTCTTCAGTCATTTAACTTTTTAATCGATAACATTTTCTACTACTAGATTGCCCTTTGACTATCCAGTTCTATACAATCCCAACTGATGGGATGAAGACTTCAGTTGCACGTAAGATCCCAAAGCTCTTAACAGACAGAAATGCACTAATGTAATCTCATGTTAAACTAAAGCAGTTTACTAATAGACCTATCAGATATCTTGTGAATGCAACATTTACATTTTGAGTCTCTGAAAGAATCTTTAGTATCTGTATAATTCCCCGCTGAAAAGCTCTTTTATTTAAATTCCAGGTATGGAGCCAGTTGTGCAGGCAGCTCAGGTGACCGTGAGCCCCAGCGATGCCACTCACAAGCTTCAGATGGCATCTGTGATCCCACAGCCTACACAGCTGGATCTCCAGGGGTAACATGTTGTTTAATCTTCTCACTCAACGGAATACTTTTTCATTTTACATCCCACAGTAAATCTGGATTTCAGTGTCAAACTGTGTTAATAAGAAGTAGTAAAATTGTGTGCTGTTGCAGTTATCCAGTGTTTACACCATTGAGTGAGGGGCCATATGAGACGTTTCCTGCCTGCTTTCTGCTCAAACTGAAGCCAGCAATACCAATGATGCTGTCTTTTGTTAAGAAGCTTAGCCAAATTACAGGTCTGGAAACATTTCACAATAAATTCTTCTACTGTGTGAAATTCACACATGCTTTTTATTTCTTTTCGCACATAATGTAAGTATTACATTTAGTGTTTTTTTGGGTTTTTTTTTTTTTCCTCTTTAGTCCTCAAGCATATATTTATGTCCCATCTGTATTCTGCTGTTTTTTCCTTCTGTGACACATCCTAGATGTGACCATACCAGATGTTGACCTGCAGTGGGCACCATTACCCAAGCTTCTGCAGAGAGGTTCACTAAGTGCAAACAGCCATGGGGAGACATTAGATGAGCAGGATACTATTTTTACTGTGGTATGTACACGCTTGTTGCCTTAGTGATTGACACCGTTGTGTGTTACACTACAATTCACACAGTAAGCTAAATGATTATACAAGCCTTGAATGTAATGTATGACACAAAACTAATCAATAGCCTTTTCTGTCCAGCCTCTTCCTGGTGATGTGATGCACAGTTATATTTTCCCTGGAGCTGCATGGGAGGTGCCTGCCCAGAGAGCGACTGTGATGGACAATATTCCCTTCACCCATCCGGCCCACGTACCAGCCCTGCTGGAGCTGCTGCGCCATCAATGTGCCATCAACACCCTACTGAGAAGCTGTATGTGCACCAGTCCAGGTAGGAGAGGAATTGGAGAAAGTCATCTCTGTAAAATTGGCAGGAACAAAATTGTTTTTTTTTTTTTTCTTTTTTCACAATCATGTAATACTTTATTGATGGCTCTGTTTATCAGGATCTGCTTGTGACCTGCATTTCGAAGTCCTTCCGGAGTCTGACACCAGCTTTTCTGTGACCTTTCACCGACCTGACGCCGACTCCCTTGCTGTTTGTGAGCATTTCCCACACGTTTTTATTAAAGGTCAAGAATAAGTGCTGTTGTCTGAGAGCCTCAACATCTGAAAAACGTTTCTTAATCAAATCAATTTACCTAATTGGTTGTGATTTTGTTTTAAGCCATATGGAGGGTTATTTAAAGGTGCAGTGTATAGAATTTAGTGGCATCTAGCAGAATGGACTTGGCAGAAATGGAATATAATATTCATATGGATGCTTTAGTGTATAATCACCTGAAACTAAGAATTGTCGTGTTTTCGTTACCTTAGAATGAGCTCTTTATATCTACATAGGGAGCGAGTCCTCTTCCACAGAGCCTGCCATGTTGTCCAGAACGGACAAACCAAACACTGGCTCTAGAAAGGGCCTTTTGTGTTTTTTAGCGAGTTTCGCAGCCAGTGTAGATTCTCCTACATGCTTGAAATTGAGGGGTGAGGGTGAGGGGTTGCAATCTTCGACTTCACCACTAGATGCCACTAAATCCTACACACTGCACCTTTAAGGTCAGGTCAATGATAAATATGACATAAAAATCTGTCTTAAATTACTTGTTTGTGCTTTTTTTTTTTTTTGTCCACAGTACTGATGGACATTTCTGATTGTCATCAGATTAACTGCAGTTTGTTTGGAGCAGGAATAGGGGATTCCTCTATGGATGAATATGTCTCCAGTGTTTTGAAGAGGTATGGTTTCATAACTTGTATCTACCCCTCCTTGCTCTACAATTTGAAAAAGCTGCCTCCTTCCTTAGTAGGATCATCGTCTTGCTTCCTGGGGGAAATTAGATTGAAGATTGTTTTGATATGCAGGAATATGAACTGGATTGACTTCAATAATGTCAATGTTACCAAATTTTTAATATAAAAAATATGTCAGACCCTGCCATCTTTGCATTCTTACCTCCAGTCTGATCTCTTCCAATACTTGTTTGTTTTTTGACTCAGGTGCATGTCCGTTCCTGTAACCCTGCAAGCATTATACAGCAAGATAGAGCAGATCACCTCTACCCCACTTTCTCCCAGCCGCACGTCCACCGCAGAGGCCGAAAATGACCACTCGTCTCCCTCGATTACCACTTTGACGGACGCCAACACCACGTTCTCCCAGAGTGCAGCTGTGCCAGAGGACGGCTTCACAATCTCCGGTTCAGCCTGCTATGCCATGTCTGTAGCCAAATCTGAACTTCTTTCTGAAATAAACACAAGTCCTGCTGTCAACCCTTACCCCTTCGCTCCCGTGGGTGTGTTTTCACACTGGATCACCAATAACGGCCAACTGTCAGAGCTGATCTAACTGATTTGTATGTGCATTACATGTGATGTCCTAAAGTTAAGCTTTTTAGATTAATATTTTTAGACTTGAATAAATGGTTTTTGATAAAGCATCTTGTTCCTTCACACTTCAGATCAGTAAAACTATGAAACCTGTCATTTATATTTTGTCAATTTTCAAGCTGTTGTCAGCTAGAGATGCTTTATAACTGCAGCAGGTTGAGTTTTGTGAGCTTGCGTATATTAGAGCTGAAGTCTTTCTAGCTATGCATTCCAGTGTGGCAGAGATTGCTGGCTGTAAAGGTCTGAGGTTTGGCATTTGACCTCTCAGACAGCCAAGAGCCCATTTGATTAGTACCATGTGAGCCAATCAAACATTGTTAAAATACATTATGCATTCTTGACAGCTTGTAAGAGCAAACTCAGATCAACACACTGCAAATTAAAAAAAAAAAAAGAAATCTCTGTTGGATACAGAAATAACATCAAGGACACGGCTTGATTGATCAACATGAAATGTATGATGACTCCTAGTACACTTGCTAAGCCAGTTTTTTTTCTCTCTTTTGAGACAAAATGTTTTGTACAATGAATGCAATTTGGTGTGAAAGTGTAGGAGTTGTGTGCTTCTGTGGGATGGAAACTCCACAGTCTGAAATCTCTTGATTACTGCGGAGCACCCTGTGCACAACAGTGCTTTTCCTGGGTGCCAGCCAGAACAGCTACCAATATAGCACAAATGATTAGTCTGTGTACTATAAGAAATACTTTGTTTTATGTTTGCATATTGTATATCTTCATCATGTAACATTGAAGGTGTTTGTAAGAATATTAGATATAGTAGTGCTATAGTAACCAGCTCTGTAAAGACCTATGGTTATCCCAGTGTAAATATATAGTCTGTGTGGATTCAGAAAGGAATTTAACATGTATCCAGAATATTAAGTCAACTGTCAACACCAAGCAACTGCTTTTGTCCAGAGTCTTTACTTGTAGATATCCAATGACCTGTATGACTGCTATTCATAGAAACATCCCAGCATGTGTGGTTAGACCATGCTCTTCTTTCACTTGGCCTATATCCTCAGAATAAAGAAGAGATTATGTGGCATAGCTTCTGATTGGTGAAGTGTGAATTTGATGAAAGGCACACCTGTGATGACTTGAATATTAATGAGGTATATATAATGGAAAATCACATGTTGGGACTGTGGCTGCTTCCATTCTGTGTCCTGCTGTTAGAGAATAAGCTGCGATTGTTCTGTTTCAGTGCTGTTTTCTGAAATAATTTACAAATCTTCTGCACTGTAAAAGCTCTTGTTCAACAATAGGCTACATCTTTATTCTGCTGTTGTTACTGAGGCGCAGTCTCGGGCCTGTCTTTGGTTTATCTTTTTTTAAATATCCACATCTCCCTCCCTGGCCTGCGGTCTCTTTAAATCCAAATCCACTGGACGAGAGCTGCGCGTCCTCAGAAAGTTGTCTGGCCGCTGTGATTGCCCGCACTCAGCCTGATAAACAGCTGCTTACCATTTAGGGCACTTCACAAAGTTTTCTCTAAACTTCTCGAATCGGGATTTTTTTTTTGTGTGTGTGTACAACGCTGTGTGTCTGAGGATGTTCAGATATAGCCAGTCTGCACCGCTGGAAGCTGAAGTCTGGATTCTAGGTTTGCGTAATGCTGAGGCGTCCTCTGTTCAACATCTGGATTAACTATTTGGAGTCAGAGCTAGCGGCCCAACACAAAACTCTGACTGTCTAGTCTATCTTTATGGAAAAGACTGCCTTTTACTCTGGACTTTAACTCCTTTTGTTAACCCGAGTTTTGCGCATAGATTATGTATTCTTTAAAATGGGTGCGAACAATGGAAAACAGTATGGAAGCGAGGGTAAGTGCTGCAATTACAGCTTTAAAACGCCTTTTATTTCAATTACGCTTCAAAGAGGGAGTTTTCTCCACTGCTGTAACGTTAGTTAGTAAAAAGATGCTAGCATGTCACCGTTTGTTCCTTCTTCATGTCCAACTAAACTAAATATTCAAGGCAATGCGCAGTTTCTTGTGTCTTTAGCTTCCTTGAGTTTGTCCCCAGACATAAGTTAGCTAGCTTAAAACTAGCACTATTCCCTCTATATCTTTATTTTTCACACAATAAGTGTTTTCACTGTTTCTGTAGAGTTAAACCTATCCCATACCCCCATTCAAAAAACGCCCAGTTGAGTAGAATATGTGCTGATATGGTGCTGATACGTTTTGACTTTATA